>NW_024544814.1:0-722500 GCF_018167655.1 Microtus oregoni
AAAAAATGAGATTTATCTGATAACAAGAAAGTGAACCCCACATTAAGATGGCATTTTAAATATTTATTCTTTGAGATTATCACCTTTTTCTTCCTTAATTTCCTGGCAAACTTAGATATGTGACCTAGTTATGAAATGTGTTGATATAAAACTATAAAAAGCTTAAAGATGAGAATTAAAATGTGAGATAAGGAA
Source organism: Microtus oregoni (assembly GCF_018167655.1). NCBI lineage: Eukaryota > Metazoa > Chordata > Mammalia > Rodentia > Cricetidae > Microtus > Microtus oregoni. The sequence goes on from NW_024544814.1 coordinate 196, forward strand.
ACAATAGAGTTTATGCAGAAAATGATATTAATGTCCACAAATACAAGCTTTCAGTCTTTCTAAACAGAAGAAAAACCTAGACACTGATAATAGGCCTAAGAGCGGCATAAATCTCAGGGGTCCACGAAAGAGCTAGTATTAGTGCTGACTAATAAGACAGAAACATGAGGTTTAACTCTAACCTTGGTAAACTGAAAGGTCTGTAGAGTATGACAAAGCAACACTCTAGCTAATGCCCGAGAGAGAGCCAAAGCAATTCTTTCTGAGAGAATTTTTCTAGATTTAGTAAACAGGACAATCATTTTTTTAAAACTCTGGACATAGGAAGTAAAAAGAGGCACTGAGCTTAATGCTTCCAAATGAAGCATAACTCTCATTTTGTATCAAGATAATGACAATAATAGTAGGAAACTCTAAAGTTAATATTAATTTATTGTTGTACCACAATTGGCTTTATTAATTAAAATGAATTTGCAATAACTAGTTTTGGGTACTACTTGGGATTTTTTTAAATAAAATATTGTATACATTATTTTATTTTTGAAATTATAATACAATTACATTTCTCCATTTCCTTTAGTCCATCTAAACCCTCTCATACACATCTCCTTTTCTACAAATTTAAAATCTCTTTGTTTACCATTTTCTCGATGCATATATATATATATATATATATATATATATATTTCTAAGTATAACCTTTTAAAGTGGTATGATCTTACTTATGTATATTTTCAGGATTAACTATTTGGCAGTGGACATCCAATGGGTGCACTCCTCCCTGGAGATCATCTCTCTTACTCTCAGCTTTCCTTGGTTGCCTGTAGTTCTTTGAGTAGTATTGCTGGGGCCTTATGACTTTTCCCCATTCACTTTGTAAGAGTCAGAGGATCAGGGATTTGCTGTGAGATTAGGTCTTCTAGTAATATGAGAAGCAACATTCATAAAATCTCACCAACATGACTGCATGTTTGGCCAACTGTAAACCAACAAAGGATGACACCAGTGCACCTTCCAAAGTATTTTAAAGTCTCTCTCCTTTCTCTTAAAATTAAAATTATAGTGGTTCACTGAGCAGTCATGGTGCATGCCTTTAATCCCAGCACTTGGGAGGCAGATGCAGACGGATCTCTGTGAGTTAGGGGCTAGCCCGGCCTATAGAGCAAATTCGAGGACAGATTGCAAAGCTATAAAGAAGCCTCTCTCAAAAAACAAAAAGGAAAACAAACAACAACAACAAAAAAAAACTGTAGTGGTTCATTAAAGAAGTTGAGAATTTTATTCAAAATAAAATTTACTCCTCTAGTTTATCAATATTATTTTGGCTTTTAGGTAGCTTCATATTTGGGCCCTATTCCTCCATATCAACCTCAGGCTACAAATAGTTAATTTGATGTGAACCCAGATTTGAGATCTAGCTCCCTTTTCCTGCACCTGGTTTGTGCATTTGAACTTGTTTACACTAGCTAGATTTTCTAAAATCTTCCTGCTCCTTGTGACTTTTACTTTATTGTAGCTGTTTTTTCCTTCTTAAAATGTTTTTGAAAGGTCAATTGTTTGTCCAGAAGCTTCTCCTAAGGAGAGAAAGAGGAACTGTTGTGTGTCAGTGCTCTGGTTCTACAAATTAGTGCTTTTTGCCAAAAGGCCCTTTGTCTCAACAAACAGAAATGTTATCTTTGAAAAAAGTGAAAATTAACAAGCAAAAGAAAACAAAAAAATCAAGGTAAAGCAAAAGCAACTTTAAAATGTATGTCATTCGGGCCCCACTACCTATTTATCTTAGGTTAAAGGTGTGGAATATGCAGTAATTTATAAGCTTGCTGCTGTCATTTGCCCAACTGACTTTCTCAAGCAGAAAAGCAGTTTCAAAAACGATTTGAAAAGCATGACCCTCTCCCAACTAGAAGTTATAAGATCTGTGGGATTCTATTTTTGCTTATTAAATAATTTATCCTTTATACTTTTGAGGAGGATGCATCTTCTGTATATTAAGTTAGCATTTTACTACATACATTGTTAGCTGTCATGTCTATTACTCAATGACCCTTGAATGTAAATGTGTAAGAAGTATGCTATCTTTCAGGAAAATCAATGTATTTTTCTGTAATCAGACTCTCAACCTCTATTCTCTAGATTTGGCCATTAGAATTTTGTGTTTGTATAACTAGATATTATTTAAGTACCAATAAATCAATTTTTAGGTTCCTTAGATTTCAATTTCTCATTTGCTATTTTACTTATTATTCTTTCCAAGTGTTGTGCGTGTGCATGTATAATGTTGTGTAAATATAGGCATACAGAATGTATGAGAAGACCAGAGGACAACTTTGGTTCCTTGGTTCTTGTAGCTTTGTGAGGTAGAGTTTCCTAGTTTCTGATGATCTACATCTTGCCTTATGGGTACTGGATAACAGATTTGGTATCTGAATTCACCTTTTTGTGGTTTCCAGGGGTCTATTCTAGTAATACAGCTAGCACGGAGCTTTAATTCACAGAGCCATAATAGTGGCCCAATAGATTATTTTCAAATTGACTGGTTTTCCTTGGTAAGAAAAATATTTGTGCAGAAATGATCAAATTGTTTTGGAAATATACCTCTAATTGTATTGAGATGTCACTTAATCTCTGCTGGTTTTGCTAGAACAACTTGGATAAATGAACAGACGCAATATGATATAAATTCAATCCTATTTGCCTTAAAAATTAAAACCATGTTAGCACATGACAATATACAATTTTGAAAATTAATATGCTGTTTTCAACAAGTACCTATTTATAAAGCTTTCATTGTTATTATGTCATTAGAGAAAATCTTGATCATAGTCATTGTGATTGATCTTTAAAATATATAAATTTTACAATCTCCACATAATGGTAAAATTTCTTATTATGCAACCATAATTCAATGTGTTACTCAGAAGATATTCTTCACTATGGAAATATTTTAATATGTACAAAAGAAAGATAGCAAGATACCCCCTAATGTAGTCATATCTCAGCTTTACTCATTGAGAATATATTGCAAATTTTTATCTATCTATCCTTTCTTTTAATTTCTTTTATTTTATTGAGTTAATTAAAGCAATTCCTAAGTAAAATGTCATATATATATATACATATATATATGTATATATATATATATATATATTACCATGAGACCATTTAACTCATACATTAACACTCATCATAGGTATAAATTGCTCCTGGACCCAGTCATTGGTATATTAGAGGGTACAGCACAAAACTTTGGGAATCTTGGAATTTCAGTTCATGCTCTCTATCAACAACAACTGTGTGACTCTGGACCTTCAGCTTCCCTTTGTTTCAAATGAAAGAGTTAAATGTAATTTGTAAGTCCTAATTAATCAAGATATTCTGAATTTATATAGCCAAATGATTAAGTTTGCTGGTCTGTCTCATGTTATTAACTAGATGGAAAAAAAAATTAGAACCTGGTGTCTTTAAACACTAAGTGTGCTAAGATTTTTGAGTTGAAGGTAGACACATAAAAGCTAATGAGCTTTAAACAAGATTGTTTTTATCGTCTGAAGCAATTTTTTCCTGTAACTGCCTAAGAAAAAATACCCGATAATTATTTGAAAACAGTAATAATGTGGTTTCATCATTCTGACTGCCTTCTTCCTTAAAGGGCTAGCCCCAACTTGTCGGAAATGCTCCAAAAGCCTGCGCTTCCAGCGCCCTCTTCTGACCTACCACCCCACAGGTAAGTCTGGCTTCATTTCTGACTTGCCCTAGGGCTTGAGACTTCCTGTTCCCTCATCTGCTACAGCTTTGTTTTGAAATAATACACATGTGAAAGGCACAAATACTGTGAAAAGAAAAATGTGAGTATAAGTAATACTTTATATTTTCTTCTAAGCTTCCATTTTGAAATTTGGGGAGTTTTACAAAGGGAGAAATAACTGAAATTTGAAACGTGGTTCAAGTCTTGATCAAACAAGGAACAAACTTATGTAAGAAAATCATATGAAAATAAAAAAATGAAAAAAAAATGCTGCTAAAACTTTCAGATGAATAAGATGTAATAAGTAGCATATTGAAATTCAAACCCATGCTATAAATTCTCTGCCTTATAGCACAGAAGCAAGAAATGATAACCTATGCAGCTGGCACTCTGCCTTTTAAAATCACCCTAAAATTCTATACTAACGGGCAAGTGCTCTCTGAAAAAACATTGTACTACTTCTCTACCACCCACTCTCATGCTACATTCCTTCTTACCCCAGAGCTTTTCTTACAAAACTGCTTCCTTTCTCCTTCCTGTTCATCCAAGTGATTGGTACTGCATTCCTGTCAGGCCCATCACAAATCTTATGTGTCTGTCTGTCTTGGGTCACACTGCCGGAGTATTAAGTATTTATCACCTCCCTGCTCTGTTCAAATGTTCAAAATGTTTCCAGACATCTTGTTGAGAAGCCTTGCCTTCTCGTCATCTAGGTTGATACTATTTCTGCCTCTTGGATGATCTGCATATTTTTATTGGTGGTTTCTTTAGCATTTCTGTTCATTAAACCCAATGTCTAACCTGCTTACCCAGAAATTTCCAAAAATCTCTCAATTGTGACCAAAAAAAAACCCACCCTGATAAAACAAAAACCCACAAGCTAACAACTTCTAAATTTATGTAGGAGTGACATTTTCTTGGCAAAAAACAAATAAATAAATAATAAGAAGAAAACTCAAGGGCTGTGTACTATGTATAGTAGACTTTTGACATCTGTAAACCATTAGCCATGAGGCCAGAAATACATACTTGTTTTTATCACACACATATTTCTGAATGAACACATTTTGAGCATTTTCTTTTTCTGCAATTTGTTGTTCTTATATTTGCTTGAGGTTTTACTCCATAGCTTAGGCTGCTCTAAAACTCACTATGGATCCCAGGCTGTCCTCAAACTGTAGAGCAGTTCTCTGGTTTCCTGCCTCAGTTTCCCTGCCTGTAGGATTATAGATATAGAATATCATATTTTTAGGAACTAAATGTTATTTTGAGCAACTATGGTGCAAAAATAAACAAAATATGTGTCTTAACCTCATGATCTACAGTCTATTGACAGAACACAATCTATATAAAGAAGAGTGAGATGCACAGAATTAGTTCCATTAGTGTTTGGAGTGTCCATAGGGTCACCTGTTCATAATCTAAATAGTACCACTTTATTGCATTCCATATGTACATAAACATCACGAACAACTTTAAATATTTTAGTAAAAATCCAAAAAGACCTTAAAATATATTTATTTTTAAATATTTATTTTACTGTTTTAGATTATAACAGAATTACATCATTTTCCCCTTCCTTTTCCTACCCACAAATCTTCCCACGTACCCCATCTTGCTCTTTCAAATTCATGGCCTCATTTTTCTTTAACAGTTGATTTTTAAAACCTGCTACATCTGTATGATGTTACTTGCATGTAAATGTTTCCTTTCATTAACATTTTTAGTTAGCTCTCTTTCTCTCAGGTGTCTAAGCACAACTGTCTTGCCACCTATCTGTTTCTATTTCTTCTAACCACAAACTACTACAACCTAGGCATAATGCTGTTGCTCTTCTGGGAAAAGCCAGAACTCTGGACCACGAAATACAAGGATTTCCTTAATCTTCTCTAAGTGATGGAGAGTTTCTTTCACCATGACATCAGTATCAATCAGTATAAACTGGTGGAGGATATAAGGACCTGATAACATCAAGGAACAGAAGGAGGAGCATTGTGTGGCAGCCTCTAGATCAAGCACTGCAATAATAGGATGGGCCTTCTTCATCTGGTATCATCACAGATCCTGGGAGTTCATCAAAGACTATCAGGCCCAGAACAGTCAGCACTACCATCCATACTAGGGAGGTATTCATTAAAACACCAATGTGTTATTCATTATAATTCCACTTCTCTGATGCATGCATGGAATCACTAAATATGTCATTTGGCAGTGTAAATACCAGTGTTAACAATAAATCCCAAGAACTATGTGGGCAATGAGTTGGAAAAGATCACAAGGAGGTTCATCATGGAGCTAGAAAAGAAGATTTTTGATGAATTGGATGGAGTAATATCAAATCCAGATGGAATTGACCCAAAGGGAACAGGTAATTTCCAATTGTAAAATTAATCAGTTCTGGGTTCCACCAAGGCAAAGTCTTAAAAAAGAAGTATCTTGGAGACTGACTGTGATACACTGATCCCTCTTGTCCAATCCAGTGCACCCACAGACATAGTCAAGGTCATTGTTAAAGGTGCCAATGAACCAACGACTCCAGAAGCTGACGAAATTTTCCTGGAAAGGAACATCACGCCATGGTTATTCCAGATCTCCATTTAAATGCTGGAGGAATGACAGTGCCTTATTCTGAGCATCTGAAGAATCTGAATCATGCCAGCTATGGCTGATTAACTTTCAAATATGAGATTCTAACTAGCACTTGTTCACGTCTGTTCAAGAGAGCTTAGAAAGAAAATTTGGAAAGCATGGTGGAACTATGCCTGTTACACCCACTTCAGAGTTCCAGGGCTCCATTTACATCCCATCAACAGAGAAAGACATTGTACACTCTGCTTTAGCCTACATGATGAAATGTTTTGCCAGGTACATTATGGAAATAGCCATGAAGTGTAATCTTTGCACCTTAACCAGAAAACTGCTTTCTGTATTAATGCATGGAGAAGGTTTCCATGGCGAACTTTGCATAGGTGCATTGTAACTCTCTTTCTACAATTCCTCTTCTCCTGTGCCTTCTGCAAAAACTCTCACCAGTTTATACACAAACACCAAAATCTCTGTTTTGTGGCTTACTGAATAAGTCATTCTTCTCAATGGGTTCATTTTAATCAGTTCCTTAAGAGGAAAAGATTTAGGTTATGGTGTCACACATACCTATACTAGTATGAAAGTAAAATTTGGTTTTAAAATAAAATATCACTCTTTCTTTTGGATGTGTGGCCTTGCTCCAGGGCTCTCCCCAACAAGGTTGAGGAAATTGTCAGAGAAAATGTTCAAAAGCACTTACTCACTTTTGCTCTGAATAATTCTGGGATATCCTATAAATTTAACACATGTAGGAAATAAGTATATAATCTTTTAAGGAGGGATCATTGTCCTCAAATGAGTTATTGGTATTTTATGTGAGCAAAAAAATCTCAACTTTATAACTTCAAACAAAAAATACAAGTTATTTATCATGCATGTTATTCTTTCAGAGAAAAATAAATACGTACTGCTATAATAAAATTGACTTTAATCACTTAACCAGCCTAACTGTATCTCTGCGCAAATATTTTTAAAGTATTATTTATAGCTTATAAACTATGTATTGTTGACAAGTAAAAATAGAGAACATTATGGAGAACTGTTCGAAAAAATCTTTACTTAGCATCATAGTATATACTTTTAACTTGGGAGGCAGAGGTAGGTGAGTCTATGAATTTGAGGCCAGCCAGATACAAATGGTAAGACCCTTCATCAAAAAAAAAAATAAAGAAAAACAACAGTGACAACAAAACTAGACATATTTAAATTAGAAGGTAGAAGTTGTAGCAGGGAAGTAGTGGCACATGCCTTTAATCCCAACACTCGGGAGGCAGAGGCAAGTGAATCCCTGTGAGTTCTAGGCCAGCCTGGTCTACAAGAGCTAGTTCCAGGACAGGCTCCAAAGTAACAGAGAAACCCTGTCTCAAAAAACCAGAGAGAGAGAGAGAGAGAGAGAGAGAGAGAGAGAGAGAGAGAGAGAGAGAGAGAGAGAGAGAGAGAAGAAAGTACAAGTTGTTTTTAAAAACAAGAAATTCTTGTGAAAGAAGATGCTGTAGAGAGGTGGGAGCTCATAGGCTGTATATTTAGGAATATTATCTACTAACAAATACTAGTTTAAATCATACCTAATGAGTGATAAAACTGTAGACACGTGATAGAAGTACAGGTGGAAGAATCTTCATCACAGTGAAATAGGAAGAAAGTGACACAATAAAAGACAAAATGGTAATGGTTTTGCCAGACCTCCTTATCCTTATTCTCCAGGAAAAGGTGAGTGAGCTATCTGCCTGTTCCTGTTCCAGAGCCACATGGCTAGGACAATCAGACACAATAGGGAGTCAAGTCAAAGCAGAAATTCAGTTTATTACTGAGAGCATCAGCTTATATAGCTTAAGTAACATCGTGTGATGTGGGGATACCTCCAGCCAATGAGAGACAGCCAAGCCCTCCCTCTGGCTGGAGGGGTGTATACCTAGATTTTGCTGTCTGATCTTTGGTAGGTTTGAGACTATACTTCAAACTTGAGACAGGCCTTTCTCTGTCCTATAGGCCTCAAGGTGCAAGTCCTGAGATAATTTTGGTCCAACAGGTTTGAGGAATTTGCTTGTTTGTTCATACAAAACTGGTGTGGGAGGTTCTTCTGTCTATGTGTTGATTTTATTGGTTAAGGAAGGAAGAGTTAAGAGATATGCCATGGAGCCACAGCAAGAGTCAGACATGCCAAAACTTTGCTGGTAAGCCACTGTCACGTGGCGATATACAGATTAATAGAAATGGATTAAATTAAGACGTAAGAGTTAGCCAATAAGAAGTTAGAGCTAATGAGTCAATCACTGATTTAATTAATGCAGTTTCTGGGTGGTTATTTCCAGGTTAAGCAGCCAGGAACAAACTAGCAGCCTCCCTTCAACACAAAACTTATTGAGAACCTACTAGGTTCAAGGAAGCAGAAACAAAGTCACATATATTACATGATCATGGTAACTTTAAGGACCTGAGAGTCTAGTAGCAGATAAAAGCATATCTAACTTTAATAAAATGTGAAATACAATTATCTGTTAGGCAATATTATCAATTATGTGTTTGTAATTATTCATGTAAAAGAAGTATGTATAAAGGATAATTTGGAAAGAAAAATATTAAAAGCAGGAAAACTAATTGAAAAGTTTTTGAATAATCTAGCTATAAATTTAGGGGATATAAGGTTAAAATAATATGAGTTGAGTTGGGATTAATAGTTATTTTTAAATTAGAATTGGCAATATTGGTTATAGTTGGATTTAGGTACTGAATAACATCATGAGGAGAGATCAAGCAAGAATGGACATAAACATGTCAAACAGGAAATGTCTCATAAATTTAACTTATAACACATGGAACAGATATTTTATATGAAGATTAATGTGTGAGTTAGATTGATGTCTAAGCTGGTATATAAGTTGTAAAGTCATTGTCCATGTTGAAAAATGAAAATAAATAAGGCTCCATTTCATTATCAAAACAAAAGTCAAGGTGTTATTGTTCTTTTAACAAACCACAACCTCAGTAGGTAATTTAGATTTATTCAAACTATCATTTGTGTCTATTAATAATTATTTTTTTGATTGTTGGTCAGCATTTAAAATAATTTATACTGCCTAAGGATGTCAAGCATGGGAAAGGTAGATGCCAAGGTTCCAAGTGAGATAAAAAATAAAATAGTCATCTGTATATTTATAAATTATAGATATAAAGAAAACATATAAATATTATAATCTAAGTAAAGACAAAATTTACTTTTTTTCTTTTCTTTTTTAAAGAATCATTTTTCATTTTACATACCAATCCCAGTTCCCATTCCCTCCCCTCCTCCCACTCACTCCTCTCCCACCTTACCCTACCCATCTACTCCTGAAAGAAGATAAAGCTTCCCATGGGGAGGCAACAAAATTAGGTACATCCTTTGGAGGGTGCCTAGTTTGGCCCAATGCAGGTTCCCCAGATATCAGTCCAAAGTCAGTAAGCTCCCACTAGCTCACATCAGCTGTTTCTGTGGGTATCCCCATCATGATCTTGACCCATTTGCTCATATTATTGCTCCTCTCTCCATTTGATTGGACTCATTCTAGTGCTTAGCTGTGGATCTCTGCAGCTGTTTCCATCAGTTGCTGGATGAAGGTTATATAACTGATTCATTGTTATATAAATACAATCTATGTAATATAAAATATGAATTTCACAATAAACACCCTTTTAACTTAATGTTTCTAATGAATTTATTAGATATAAAATATCTTAAATATATCAGAAGTTTCATAGTTTCAAATATACAAATTTTGCTTGGCTTATCTTTAAATGTTAAGAAAATTTAGGATGGTAAGTGAAGAATTCTTACACTGGAAGAAGAGCAAATAATGATTTTCAGAAGAAAACTAAATGTTATCCACAAGAAAAGAGTGAGGTCTTAGGAATAGTTCAGCAATTAGCTTGAGTTAACTCTCTAAAAAGACTTTAGGGTAATTAAAAACCAACAGAACACACATACATATACGTACGTAACAACAGTATGAAACAGAGGAGGCATGAACTTGAAAAATAGCAAGTTGCTTGGAGGAAGGAAATGGGAGAGGAAAATGGTATAATTCTATTATAATCTCAAAGAAATAAAAGAATTTTTTAAAGGAAACAGAAAAAAAAACATCCAAAGTCTTTAAAAAACATACTGGTTATGTCATATGAATTATTTTTCTGAGATTAAATAATATGTATGACCTTCAGATAGAAAAATGTTTCAACATGTGAATTAAGTCATGATGTTAGAATTTTGGATGAATCCTACAAAATGTTTCTACTTAAATACACTATATAACCGCAACTGTGCAAACATACTTCAGTGATGATGCCATTAAGCGCTCGCACACAGATGCATCCACATAAGCATAGATGTGTGTACAGATCAGTTTTGTTTTAAGCAGCTCCTTTGGAAACTTGTAAACTCTAAATTAATTGAGACAGTCTGTGATTTTACAAAAGTCTATTGATCAAAATGGATAATTGTAAGAACTCACTTTAAATACATAAGATCACTCACTCTTTGTGGTAGTAAACTTAAACTTCTTACTTATTGTACTTCAAAGCTGTTTTACAACTTAAAGTCTTTCTTTCAAAAATATTGCTTGCTTTGGGATTGAAAGGTGATAGAGAATGACAAAGAAGATGGAAAATTTCTCTTACTATTTTGTCATTTAATTTTCAGCATATTTCTATATCAAGAAAGACATTGGCCCACTTACACATGGCATATACTATACCTAATACGAATTAAATAGTAAAGGACAACATTAGATAAATTTAACTTTTTTAGTACAGAACTGTGATATTGCACTGGACATGGTGCAAGGCCATGATTCGAGCATTTGGAAGCTGGGTGAGAAGGAATTGTGGGTTATACGTCAGCCTGAGTTAGATAATGAAACCATTTCTTAAAACAAGCAAACAAGAATTCAAAACAACAATAATCTGTGACATCCGCTGAAATAGGCTGATGTAAAATGAACACAAATAGTTATAAATTTTTCAGATGTAAATTTTTGCTTTCATTACTATCCTTAATATTTTTCCTTCCCTTTCTGTTTGGAAGATCATTTTCTCTATATTATTCATCTACACATAGAACATATTAACACGCTTTTCTTAATCTTATGTGCCTTCAAGTTTTCATAATGAATTTGGTATATGGTACTTTAAAATTATGCTGCTATCAAATCTACCAAGTTCTAGTTTTGTGTCTCTGGTCTCTACCTTCTTCCACCCCCACCAACACCACCTGTTCCTTTTATATTAGAATCTGTTGGGACGAGCTTTCTGCTGCCAAGGTCAGATAAATATTAACTGCAATTTCATATACTAGTCCAAGTTTTCACTCTTAGGAGATTAATGTTTTGACTTACACAGGGTTTTATGTTAATTTTCCTTTTGCAAATTAATGGTGAACAGCATATGTGATAATACTTTGGCCAGCAAGAGATTATGTACCTCTAATTAATCTCAGATTGGTAAGGTTACTAGAATCATAATTCCTAATTTCTTCTTTCAGTAAAAAAGATATATATATATATATATATATATATATGGTGTATGTAAAGATACACCTAAAATACCAAGGCAATATTGCTTTAGTATTTTATTTCATTCTAATTTTCAGTAGTTTATAACATTTTATAATAGGTTCGCAAGCATAGTGACAGACACAATAGATGTTAAAACTTGGCATAAAATGATAATTAAGAAATCATTCTGGAAAACAGCGTGCACAAATACTGAAATCTTAGGACACTGGAGTATAATTTGTTAATATCATTAGTCTGAAACAAGAACACTCAAACTCCTCATGGTAAATGGCCATGGTTAATTTAATTATAATTACCTACTTATTGACTATAATATGCAGATGTAAAATGTTAAGCTAAAAGAGATTCTTACATGTTCATGAGAAGACTCAGCAGGGAAACGTGCTTGCAGTGCAAGTCTGATGACCTTAGCTTGATCTTCAGAACCCACATAAAGGTGAAGAGAGAGAAAAGACTACTGAAAACTGTTCCCTGACCTCTGCACACACACCCTGGTACACATATCCCCCCATAATAATAGCAATAAATAAAAATAAAAAATTTAAGTTTTGGCACAATTTCTATTAGAAAGAGCTTGAAACGTTTCCATAGTAGAATGTACTAACATAGAATCCATACGTTTATTAGCCTATACAGAAAAATCTAATTTTAGTACTGATATCTCAAACAATTCTTCCATAGATTTTTATTAACAGAAAATAAAACATAACTCATGTAAGTAAAATATATTTAAGAACTTCAATAAAATAGTTGGTTCTGACCATTAAGGTTCATGTTGAGTATATTATACACATACTGAAATGAAAACTGATCAGATTGATTTCTTCAGTAAGTTGTTTAACTTCAGTGTTTAGAAGTAGATTTTTTTCTTTTCTTTCTCTCCTTCCCTGCCACCACCCTCTCCCTCTCCCTGTTTCTCCCTATTCATTTGCCTTTATTTTTTGAAACAAGGTTTCTAAAGTCAAGCTGACCTCAAATTCCCCATGTAACCAAGACTGAACTTGAATTTCTGGTCCTCCAGCCACTACCTCGCAAATGTTGGGATTCCAAGCATGTGCCATTTTACCTAGTTTGAATGCCACTGGAGAAAGAAATCAGGGCTTTGTGCGTATGGGTGAAGGAAGCAACATACCACCAACTGAGGTACACCCTCAGCCCCGGTTTTCTTAATTTATATATACTCATACATGCAAATGCTTCTTCATGGATGTCTCTGTTAATCTGTTAATGTGTCGTCTCCATTGCTTAGCCTGAAAGTTCTTTAGTTTGGACAAATGACTTTTTAATATATAGTCAGAAATTCACTTTGACAATAGTAAATCAATTGAATTGACAGAATGAACATATTTGAAGATGTTCATATTTTGTTTAGAAATTAAAGAAGTACAAGTTGGTTGGTTAAACCCACTCTTTCATAGCGTGGGATTTGTTTTTAAATATTTAATATCTACTTTCTGCCTTGCCTCTAAAGCAAATGCTTACTCACTGACAATGTAAATTAAAAATTTCTAAGTTACAAGACAGTTTTCCAAGTATGTCCCCATCCACTGTCATTTCTAAACCAACAATTGAGTGTTTTTACACTGGAAGAAAAAGTAAGTACGCATGTCTCACTTTTTTATATTCCAAGAAACTGTATGACAAAGTCCCATGCAATAGTGAAACCATTTCCTTATACTGAAATAAGGGTGGTAGAAGGCACTTAATTCTCTTCTCTCAGAATTTTTTAAAAATTCCTTTCCTAGTATCTCTTTTGGACTATGTGTCCTACTGGCTTGTGAGTAAGATCCCATGTCTCTGACAGTTCTGACACTGATTTAGAGATGTGAAGAGACTAAGGGCACCTAATTCATAAAAGAACTACATTCCTTCTAGTAAAATTATGTTTTATTTTTAGTGTTGTGCAGCTAATACACAGGGGAATTTCTATCTAAATCCAAGTTTAAAATATTTTTTCTTTTTATATACTGTTTGTGGGAACTCTTTAAATATTAAGGACATTAAGTTTTTATGTAACTTATAGTTTATAACTTTGTTTTTCATAAATTTTACAAGTCTTATTGCCCCCAACGCGCACACACACACAGACACACACACACACGCACACACAGACACACACACACACACACACACAAACACATGCCCACATGGTCGTAAATATTTCTAGCATAACTTTATTCTTATAGCTTTTAAAATACAAACATATACTATCATATGTCAATAATGTAGAATTTATCGACAGGATTTAAAAGATGAAGATTTAACATATTTATGTTATCTATCTTCTCTTTTGAGGCTTATTTTTTTAGTTTGGCATGGAGTTTATAACCAACTCTGTGACTACCTTTTTTAACTTTCTTTAAAATTAAAATATAATTATAGCATTTCCCTCTTGCCTTTCTTCCCATCAAACCTCCCTGCCAGGTCCCTCTCTCACTACCACTTTCTCTAGAGTTATCTTTTTATAATACCATTATTTATAACATTTCTGCTTAGTTTTTCTTATAATCTTTAATTTTACATCAAGTTCCACCTGATTTAAAGTAAAGCCCTACAGTGTGATGAAGTATATTTTCTGAAAATCTTTTATTTTCTCCCACATTTACTTAGCAATTTCCCACTATGGAAGGTTTAACCATGATCTCTTTTCCCTGGAATTTTTGTTTAGTTTATTCTTTCGTCTATCTTAAATAAACATTACTTAGGACACTCTTGCAAAAGTGGGATTACTGTATTAAAGTAGATAAGCATTTTAAGACTTTTACAACATCTTGGACAAAAATATTTGTTGTATCAACTTAGTTATACCAAAAGTATATCAGTACGTGGACCTGATGACATCTTTATTGATGTTAGTTCTTTGATTGTAGTTCAGATCTTTCATATTTTTTCCCAAGGCTATCTTTATTTTTAATGGTTTCTCTTTAGTCAACTTTAGCAATTTTCATTTCTCCAGGCATTATTTACTTCACCAATGATTTATAACTTTTAGCCCTGTACTATGTACACGATTCCTTAACATATTCCCAGAATCATTCGAGTTTATTTTTAAATACATTTTATGATTCTTTCTGTGCATGTTTTTCTATATAACTGTCTCTTTATTTTCTCCTTTATCTCTAGTTGTCTACCTTGTTAAGTTTATTTATTCTTTTATTTTGTATCTTCTTTAGCTTGGATTCCTGACTTTGGATTATTTCTCTCTTTGTGAATGCCTTAGAATTACTTTGTGTTTCGTTTATAAATGAGGAATTTGTTTTTATTTCTCTAACAATGAAATGTTATTAAATAAAATATGAGATGGCTTTTAAGTTGGTTGCTACCTATTGTGGTTTTGTTTTTACCGTTGGTTTTAAATACACAGTAGTGTTCTTGCTTTTGGAATAGTAATAACAGTTTTTTACTTTTTCTTTGATCTAAGAATAACTTGGTGTTTTAAGAACAGGTTATTTTCTAGTTGTAATTAATTTTCATCAGAGTTTGCAATCTATAAATGGCTTAGATTTGTGATTCAGTTGCCAGGTTTATTTATTTACTTTTTTGAGATCTAACACTAATCATTTCATTGGTGCTTAACAAAAACTATATTATCCTTCATTTTTGGATAATTCATAATAAAAATCACATGTAACTTACATATTTGTATAAATAACCCATGAATTATTAATGCACATCATTAAATCGCCAAGTTTAAGTATCTGAAGATACCCAATCTATTTCATTTTTTAATACACTGAATTAACACTAAAAGTAAAAAATGTATACAAAATATGCATACATACAAAGGTTATTTTTGTTTAGCAATGTTGCAGATGGTACACATTGTATTGAATAATTCTAAGGTTAAATAAAATAATTTTTTATTTTTATTTGATATATATCACAATTAGTTCCTGGTATTATTTTAGACTCATATGGTAATCAATCATATGAGCCCATAATTACTGTTTGGTTATTTGATTATCTTCATTGTTTTTAAAATTATTTTTGAAATTTACAGTCTATTTTATAATTTGTTCCATATTTTGTTTCCTGGGTTTCAGTAATCATTGTCAGTTATTATATGTTACCTATAGTATAAATTCTAATTCATGAGATTTAAAGTTTTTCTGTTATTTATTTATTTACTTACTTATTCTCTTATTCATTACATCCTACTGCAGTTTCCCCTCTCTCCTGTCCTCCCAGAGATCTGTCCGTCTGCCAACCTCCCCTCTTCACCAGATTCACTCCTCTTCTGGTTCCCTCCAGAAAAGAACAGGACTCCCAGGGATCTCCACTGAACATGGCATAATAAGATGCAGTAAGACTAGGCACAAACCCTCATATCAAGGCTGGATGAGGCAACTCAGTAAGTGGGAAAAGATCCCTAGAGAAGACAAAAACCAATTCCATCAGGTGATGCACATTTTTAGCAACATGTTCTCTATTTCTTAATGACGTTTATTAGTTTTAGGATTAGTAAGAGAAGCTGCGTGTATGTAAAACACAAGTAACCAATTTTTTAGAGTAAATCTATATATCTGTTTTATCTCACAAAGCAAACTCATTTTTATTTTTCATAAGTTGGAATTCAAGTGGCAAATTAGCAGGTGTAATTTGTAAAGGCTTGGTGGTAATGGCAAAACAGCAGATGCTTAAGACAAGTGGTTGTGCTTAGGGACATGCACTTTGTTAAATGGAGCACAAAAGAAAATCTCGTAGGAAAATATTTGGAAAATTGGGACATTCTAAAATAACTGTGTGGACAAAAGGATTTAGAAACTCATGCACATGCCCTGACAAAACACATTCTCTGTCAAAAAATACCTAAGACCGTACCCTTTCACAATGGGTGGAAAGCTAGGCTCAGAGCAAGTCTACATAAGTGTTTAAGGAAAGTCACAGGAGAGACATATTCTGAAAATACAGAGAGTTCCTGGAACTCCAACTAATCTCCCTCAATCGTTAATTGAGGATGAAGTCAAAGAACAGAAATTGTTGTGCGCACACATCATAGAAAAGAAATACTCTTTAGAAACTATTTCAAAAGTCTCAAAAAAAAACTCTAGCATTATTTTTATTTATAAAAAGCAAACCTTGAGAATAGAAAATAACTTTATTTCATGACTTTCCATATTTTATAGTTAAAAGCTAATTGTCAACACCTAAACAGGAAATAGAAAACACAGACACAATATGAATTGACAAGCACCAGCCTAAGAACTCCCCAGAATTGAAGCTATTGTGAAAGCCTTTAGAACAGTCATCACAAGTATTTTTGACAGACCAAAAGAAAACATTTTAAAGCAAAATGAAAAGAATGGCTGGAGGGATTACTTGATGGTTAAGAGCACATGAAGTTTTTACAGACACCCGAATTCAGTTCTCAATATCCACATTGGGTGGAGCACCCACAAAGGGTAGCTCATAACTGCCTATAACTTCAACTCCAAAGAACCCAATGCCATCTTCTGGCCTCTCCATTTACCCACATTCATATGCACGTAAATGCAAGTACATTTGCAGGCACACACATACACGAAGTAAATCTTTTTTAATTAAAGGGAAAATGATGTATAAACAAAATAAGAATAATAAAAGAGAAAAAATAAAAAAGGAATAAAAAATTCTACATACAAAATATATATTAAATGAATAATTTCCTAGAAGAGGTCAAAAGAAAGTTTAGCAAATACTGAGTCATCAAACCAGAAGGCAGAATAATGAAATTATAACATCTAGCGTGAAAAAAAAGAATGTTAACACATCCTAAGAAACTTCTGAGACACTGTAAAGCAAACCAAGTATGAATTATGAAACTTGCCTAAGAAGAGTAAACAGACAAAAAGAATGAAATATATAAGAAAAGACAAAAATTTGACAAACAAGTGAATCTCTTAATTCAAGGAGCTCAACAAAAAACAAGTGGCACATGTATACAGACAGTCACACACATGCACGCACACACACACACACACACACACACACACACAGAGGGAGAGATAGAGAGGAGAGTCTCTGTTCAGAGGAGCAAAAGCAAAGATAAAGGAATAATCTCAAAAGTAAGAGATGACTGATCATCTAAAATAAGATTATTCTAATTTATCATGAGAAACCTTACTGATCAGAAATTAGTAAAGTGATATATTTAAAATACTGAAAGACAGAAACAAACTGTCAAATGATGGTTGCAATTCTGGAAAAACTCCCCTTCAAAAATGAATATGTTCTCCAGTAAAAGAAAACAAGACAATTTGCTGCCAGTGTACTTCCCCACATGAAAGGTGAATTGTGTCCCTCTGGTTGAAATTCAAGAGTACTAGACAAGAATATGAAGTCACATTAACAAAGATCTGGAAGTTAAGAAATAGAAGTCACTAGCAAAATAATTATGACACTACAGCTTTTTTTAAACAGGACATAAAAATAAATACATAAAATAGTTATTAATATGTTATATAAAGTTTTGCATAAGATTAAAATTAAACTTTATTGAAATAAAATTGTTACAACTTTAAAGTATAAAAGCTTATGATCAACAAATAAAATATTCATAAATGATTATATATACATATATTCAATTAAGCCCAAATGAATATAATAAGGATGAAATGTAAAATATATAGAAAACAATTGATAAATGTGTAATAGTATTACATTTAGTAGGAAGTATTCTGATGTAATTGTGTAATTGGATTTCCCTCCCCATGTTAAAAAGAGAGAGAGAGAAATTAAAATAATGGATTCTTAAAACATGGGGATGAAAAAGAATAAACCATAATGTGTAGTGGTATTTTGAGATACGTGACCACTGCAAAATTGTGGCAGTCAGCAAAAGATTCAGAGATCTGGGCAATAATAATAGCGTTAGCAGGACAAACAAAATACCCCTACATGTATCTCGTATCTTACTTGGATTAATAGCTTAGAATTTGCATAGTAAACTTGTATATCCCCATCTTTAAAAAATCCACAGGTTATATATTATACTTTTTTGGAGAGTAGCTCCATTGTGAACCTGATTTGCCCCAGCAGAGTGTAGGTGACCTATGGCCCCCTAGATATCCTGCACTATAAAGGATGGCTGCAAAGGATTGATGGGCACCAGCCCCCTCCTCTTGAGTCAAACCCAGATAGTGGTTAATGGCAGAGTGGAAAGGCTCTGTTGAGGGACTCCAAGGCAAATTTGAAGCTCTGGTTATTGGCCGACTCTCAGGTGCCTGCAGTGGCTGAAGGATGTCTAGCAAGTGTTAGAGAGCATAGCTTCAGCTCCAACTATCAGGTCTGTGTAGAACTGATAAGGATGTCAAAAGAAATTTGATTTGCTACCACACTATGACTGCTTACTACCTTCCAGTTCTGTGATAAGATTCCAAGTTCAACAAACAAAAATTCTTTTAAAATTCAAAGCTATGAACCGTGTATGAAATAAGACACATAGATTTTGATTTTATGGAACTGAGTTACCTTGCTCAGTATAATTTTTCCCAATTCCAAACATTTACCTGCAAATTTCATTATTTCATTTTCCTTAGTGCTGAATCAAAAATCCACTGTATTTGTGAACACACATTCTTGATCTATTTATCAGTTGACAGACATTTTGGTTGACTATACATGCCCTAGTTCTCGTGAACTGAGTCACAGTAAACACTGATGTGTGAGTATTTCTTTAGTATAACTCCTTTTACTATATTTCTAGGAGTGACACAGCTGGGTCATCTGGCAGTTTTACTTTTGGTTTTGTTTTGTTTTGTTTTTCAGAAACCTCTGGACTGACTTCCACAGTGGACGAACAATTCTACATTCCCACTAAGTATATCTAAGGGTTCCCTTTCCATACATCAATGTCTGTATTTTTGTCATTTGTTTGCTTGATGATATCTATTCTGACTGTGATGAGGCAGAACCTCAAAGCACTTTTATCTGCATTCCTCTGATAGGTAAGGGTGCAATGCTTTCAAACTCTTTCTACAAAGTCGTTATTATTCTGGTGCCAATACCAGATAAAGATGCAAAAAAAGTGAGGATTGATCTCTGTTACCAAAGAAAAAATTCAATAAAATATTGCAAGTATTTATTGTATTGTGTATGTTAAACTCCCCTTCTTTGCCTAAGATTCAACCAAATGGGTCCAAAATATTGAAAAGTCTTTTATTAGTTTTCCTCTCTCTCTCTCTCTCTCTCTCTCTCTCTCTCTCTGTGTCTGTGTGTGTGTGTGTGTGTGTGTGTGTGTGTGTGTGTGTGTGTGTGTGTGTTCCCCTTATCCAGTTTTATTACTGGGGAATTATGGGTTTCTGGCAATGAATTTGATAGTGTTTCCTTTCTTTCTAATTTGTGAAATCTTTCTTAAAGGTTTGGTTGAATCATACAGAGAATCCATCTAATCCTGGGCTTTTTCTTATGAAGAAATTTTGTTTTTAATTCTACTTCAGTTGTTATGGGTCTGCTACACCTTCTTGGTTTAATTTCGTTGTGTCATATATGTTTAATAACTTATTTCAGATCTTCTAGTTGGAAGAATATAAGCTTTCAAAATATTACCCAGTGATCCTCAGGATTTCATATCAGCCTTTTGTAGCATTCCCCTTCAAGTCCCCAATTTTAATCACTTTTGATCTTTTCTTCTTCTTTTGGTCAGGTTGTGCAAGATTTTGTTAATCTTGTTTGTCAACTTAAAAAAGCTTGCTTTTGTTTGATTAATTCTATATACTCCTATTTTAGTCTCCATTTCATTAATCCCCCCCCCCCGGTATTACTTTTTGCCATCTATAGCTTTTTTGTCTTGTTTCTCTTATAAAATCTTGATGTGTACCATTAGATTTGTTTAAAATCTGAGTTTTTAATGTAAGCCCTCATACAAATGAGTTTTACTCTTAATTCTTCTTTAGCTATATTAAAATGGGTCTCATGATTTGTATTCATTTTCATTTGATTCTGTTAATTGTTTTAAATTCACTACATTAAATGACTCACTGATCATTCAAAAATTCAGTCTCTCAGTATTTGTGGGGTTTTTTTGCTATTTAGTTCTAGTTTTATTACAACATTATCTGATAAGATACAAGAAATATTTTATGTGTTGAGTGCTGCTTTGTGGACTAAAATGCAGTCTGCTTTAGAAAAGATTCAATATGCTAGTGCAAAGAATATGTAGTCTATACTAATTGGATGGACTATTCATTAGATACTTTTAAGTCCAATTCATGCATAATATTGTTAATAACGATATACTTTTGTTGATTTTCACTTTGCATAACATACCTAAAGATGAGACTGGGTATTAAAATCACCTGCTATTATTGTATTAATACCTTTGTGACATCTTAGGCCCATTAGTGTTTGCTTTATGAAGTTTAGAGCCACAATATTCACCCTATATCTTTATATGCTCATGTATTATGTGTGTTGGAATTGTGTGAGTAGTTTATGTCCATGTGTGCATGTGTGTGAATCTTTGTACCTGTGCATGTGCAAAGAAGTCATAGGAGGACATAGAGCATGACTCCATAAAACTCTGCCTTATTTCCTGATGTGGGAGTGTCATATATCAATCTGTTGATTTCATTGTTTAAGTAATAAACAAACTGCTTGGGCTCATAGCTTAGAACATAGGTGAGTGGAGTAAACAGAACAGAATGCTGAGAGGAAGAGGAAGTGAGCTCAGAGACACCATCCTCTCCTCTCCTGGGCAGACACACGCGATGAAGCTCTGACCCAGGATGGACATAGGCTAGAATCTCCCTGGTAAGCGCACCTTGGGGTGCAACACAGATGATTAGAAATGGGCTAGTCCAGGTGTGAGAGTTAGCCTAGAAGAGGCTAGATAGAAATGGGCCAAGCGGTGTTTAAATGAATACAGTTTGTGTGTTGTTATTTCGGGGCATAAGCTAGCCATGTAGGCGGCTGGGGTGCTGGGGACACAGCCCCGCCGCTCTTATTACTACAATTTCCTTGATAGAGAATCTCTTATTGAACTTGGAGGTAGGTTGGCTACCAGCAAATCCCTTTGATCTTCCTATCTCCACCTCCCCGGTGCTAGAGTTACAGCAAGTACCTGGGACCATGGCCAGATTTTTATATGGCTAGGCATTCAAACTCAGATTAAGCAGCAAGCATTCTTGTCAATCAAGCCATCTCTCCAGCCTCTTTCTCTATTTCTTAGTGAATTGCTGCTCCTATTAATAGGAGTGGTCTTTCTTTATCTTGTATAACTATGTTTAGTTGGAGTTTTACATTAGCAGATAATATCAGAACAGCTATAGATGCTTATTTTCAGCTTCTGTTTGTTTGATAAATTGACCTCCATTCTTTAACTATTACTCTAGTCCTCTTCTTCAAGAGTGTGTCACTTGGAGACAACAAAGTGTGTCACTTGGAGACAACAAAGAGTTGGATATTGTTTTGAAACATACTCAGCCGATCAGTGTCTCCTTGTTGGTGACTTAAGGCTATGTACACTTAAGATATTACTGAAATTTGCTTACTAATGCCTGCAATTTTTTGGCTGTTTTAAGATTATTATTATCTGTATTCGCTGGTTTATTGTATTGAACAAGAATACTTTCTTCATCCTAGCACTCCTTTGTTCTGTATGAAATTTTTTTCTTTTGGGGGATCTCATGACATATTCCTTTGTCTTTTTCAGTACGGATTTAGTGTTCATAAAATTCTTTGTTTTGTGCTTGTCATGAACTGTCATTATTTCTCTATAACCTTCCTCTTGACAATTACTGATATAGCTTAAATATATGACCCCATGTTTTTCTGGTTTTTAGGTTTACTGATGAGAGATCAGTGTTTTTGTCAAGTGCTTGCCTTTGTAACAGGGTAAGCATTATTCCATTACAGTTTTAATATTCCTTCCTTTGTGTTTTTGACATATTTAACTATAATGTCTCATATAGAAGTTCTCCTCCAGACATGTCTGTTAGGATTTTTTAATACCATTTTGTGTGATGTAAGTTTCTTTCGCTGAATGTGGATGATGTTCTGATATAATTTTAGTGAATAGAATTCTCTATGTGTTTAGTTTTTAATCTCTGTTTTGTCTTCT
This sequence comes from Microtus oregoni, assembly GCF_018167655.1. Lineage (NCBI taxonomy): Eukaryota > Metazoa > Chordata > Mammalia > Rodentia > Cricetidae > Microtus > Microtus oregoni. The sequence continues at coordinate 23,114 of NW_024544814.1, forward strand.
AGTCCACAGTTGTTTAGCTTTGCCCTTTTGATTGTATGTACCCCAGACTTTTTGGAAATTCTTTCCATGTTCTTTTTATTTTTATTGATGTTTAGTGTAATCTTGCCCCAAACTTATTCTCCATTCCTGTTAATTCAATTTTTGCCTTTTCAAATATTTTTAATTATATTTATAATTATGATCATTTTTGAGCATGAGCTTTTAATATCCACTATTTCTATTTTTCAAATATCAATTTCCTTGGTGACTTTTGTCTTCTATGCTGCTGACTTTTTCATCTATATTGTGTATTTTGTCACACATATTTTTAACCTTCATTTTTATGTTGCTAACTTTTCTCTCCAGATCTTTGACTGAATTCATCTGCTAATATTTATAATGTTTGAAGTCATTTATAAGTAGACTTTTGAGTCTTATTTATTTATTTATTTATTTATTTATTTATTTATTTTGAGACAGAGTTACTTTGTATAGCTTTGGCTGTAGATGTAACTTTCTGTCTTGCCCAATCCCACAGTCATCAGTCCCAAAGAAACACACAAAGGCTTATATTAATTATAAACTGACGACCTATTAGCTCAGGCTCATTATTAACTATCTCTTACAACTTAAATTAACCCATAATTCTTGTCTATGTTTAGTCATGTGGCTTGGTACCTTTTCTCAGTGAGGCATTCTCATCTTGCTCCCTCTACATCTGGCTGGTGGTTGACTCTCTGCCAGAATTCTCTTAGTATGTTTGCCTTGCCAATACTTCCTATCTGGCTACTTGCCAATCAGTATTTTATTCAACCAATACAAATGACAAATCTTTTTCTTTCATCACACGACAAAGCTTTATTCATCCTCAGCTACTTAGGAAAGGCAAGCTCACTAGCGCTTCACTTGAGTATGCTGTCATCTTGAGCTTCTGCTCGTTCTCTCTCAATTCATTTCAGCTCATCTAGTCTCTTCTTTTCCTCTGCTGCCACCCTCCTCTCCTCCTCTGCCCGAGGCTTCAGGTAACTATAGCGCTTGGTGCCGTAGGCCATGCCAAGGACCAGGGCTGAGTATTGGCAGAGCTTGATGAGCAGAGAGACCTGAACTGGGGGCATCATCTTGTCCGTGACATTCACGCCAGAAGCTTAACTCAAATGACAAATCTTTACAGTGTTTAAGAGTATTATCCCACAGCATTTCCCTTTTTGTATTTTCAAAAAAAGAATAGTGATTCTAATCTCCTTTGTTTACCATTTTTCCTGACCACTATTCATAACAACTTGTAACCAACATGCTAAACAAAGACAAAGATTTATAATCCATTTTTGGGGAGAATGTGGTATAGTTTTCTAGGCTACTTCTTCCTGATTGGGGCACTGGTAATATTATAGGGACCCAAAGAAAATTTAGGATTATGGTCAAATAATTACTGGAGTATTCCATGAGGCTGGATCATCCTATTCAGCAGCCTTGAAGCTGTTCTGCATGTAGAACTCAGAAAAAACTATAACAAAGGTGTTCTGAGTCTTTGGATCATCTGGGCCATCTTCTATTATCAGAGATTTTTTAGGGTGTCTTCCTCAATAATACCTTCTTTTTCTTAATCCTGAATGAATCCACAGCTTCTAATTTCCTGTGGAAACAAAAGAAAAGCATCTTCTCCAAAGTAAAATATCTTTAAGACTTAAATTTTGAAGTCAAAGCATTTTCAAAATATATAGGTTGGATTAATCCAGCAGCATTTATAATCAAAGCAGCTGTTGCTACTTCTCTAGCAGTCAAACACTTAAAAAACAATGCAATAACATGCAGTATCCAGATTCTTTGTATATTTTCCATCATTACATGGATTTTCTTTTTACTCTCTTCATTTTATTTTTATGTTTAAATTTTTGGTTTTATGAGAAAGGGTTTCTCTGTATATCTTTGGCTGTTCTGGAACTCATACTATAGACCAGACTGGCCTCAAACTAACAGAGATACACCTACCTCTTCCTCCTAAGTGCAAGGATTAAAGGTGTGTGCTACCACGCCCAACTCCTTTATTTCTTTGTTTCGAGGACTTTCTCTATCCTTTTTCTCTTCCCTCTGAAGCCTATGTATACTTTTAAACATACTGTAAACCATATATATTTTTTTCTGAGCATATGAGTCTTTAATCTGCTAAATGGCATGGCTAGGATTAAAGCTGCCACTTTGTTGACTATCCCCACCCCATTCCTTAGCTTCCTGAGAGTCTAGCTTCATGGAGGAGGTACAAGTGGAAGCCATGTTTATTGCCATAACTCTGTGGAGTTTCTAGATCCATGCTACTACAAAGAATCATGCTTCTGGCTGCTCATAAACACTATTTAAGTGTGTGATGTCAGGGCTTCTTAAAACAGTTGCCATGTGGTTTTTTGCTGCTAATGCTGAATCAGAAAGTCTTTCTTAAAGGAGCTATACCTCTCCTTGCTCCCACCAAACAAACCTTACTGGAATAAAGACAGTTACCAAGAGGGTTCACTTGACTCTGTTTTTATCTGTCTTGAATTCTATTTTAAAGCTTTCTCAGGCTTTATGTGGAAATTCTTGGGTGCCATTTGTAGACAGAAGTAGCTGTCCTTCCCAGACTGGCAGCTGTCCAGTCCCAAAGAAAAATAGAGACTTACATTAATTATAAACTATTTGTCCTATTAACTCAGGCTTATTATTAACAAACTCTTATAACTTAAACTTACACATAGTTATTGTCTAGGTTTAGCTGCATGGCTTGTTACCTTTTCTCAGTGAGGCATTCTCATCTAGCTTTCTCTGTGTCTGGCTGGTAACTCCCTGTCTTTTCTTGTAACAATGAAGGAGCCTGCTTGTTGGGGTTAATGTCCTGCCTGGTACCCTACAGCCGGCAAGCCCCAAAGAAAATCACACAGAGGTCTCCATAAGATTATAAAACTGATTGGCCCATTAGCTCTGTCTTATTAGCTCTTGTAGCTTATATTAACCCATTATTCTTTTCTATGCTAACCACATGGCTCGGTACCTTTCTCAGCCAGGCAGGTCACATGGTGCTTCTTTGGTGGTCTGGGTTGGACCTTCCTCCTTTGCAGCATTTGCCTGTTCACATCTCCCTGCCTCTACTTCCTGTCTGGTTGACCCGCCTATAATTCCTGCCTGGCCAATCAGCATTTTATTAAAATACATGATTGACAGAATACAGACAATTCTCCCACACCATGTTCTCTTCCCAGAGTTCTCCTAGTCTGGTTGCCCTGCCTATACTTCTTTCATGGCTACTGGCGCATCAGCATTTTATTAAGCCAATACAAGTGACAAATCTTTACAGAGTACAAGAACCTTATCCTACAAATTTGCTGTCCTGAGACTCACTCTGTAGACCAGGCTGACTTCAAAGTCACAGAGATCTGCCTTCCCTGCTTCTTCTTCCCTGAGTGCTAGGGCTAAAGATGTGAAACATCACCATTAGCATCTTTTGAATTATTTATCCAGCATGTTATCTTCATACATATTGTTAGCTTTAAAAATTGTGAAAATTGGAGAGTTATCTTATAGATGATTCATGTTGTCATGTTTATTTTATATGTTTGGTACATGTATTTGTGATGTGTATATGTGGAGGTCAAAAACTGAGGTCAGCTATCTTCTTCAATTTCTTTATACCTTATTTTTTGAGACAGGGTCTTTCCAGGAACTATTGTGGAATATTATTCTAGATGTGTTACATTCATTTATTCTGTGAAATATTCGTTTAATGATGCAGATATGTTGCATTCTTTTATATTGTATTTGTTTAACTCTGTGAAGTTGTGTTACTTTGCCTTCCTAAAATATCTGGTTAATCTAATAAAGAGACAAATAGCCAATAATAGCTGGGCAGAAGAGGGATAGGTATGAGTGACAGGCAGAAAGAATAAATAGGAAGAAAAATCTACATGAAGCGGGAGGGTAAGGAGCAAGAAAAGGAGTAGAGGACATCAGGAGCCAGCCACACAGTCACACAGCCAGCCACAGAGTAAGAAGGAAAGAAAGAAAGATATATAGAATAAAGAAAGGCAAAAAGTCCAGTGGCAAAATGTAGTTAAAGAGAAACAGAATAATTTAATTTAGAAAAACCAAGCTAAGGAAAGACTGAGCATTCATAAGTAAGAACAAGTCTCCATGTGTTTATTTGGGTGCTGGCTGGTAGGCCCCCAAAGAGTAAAAAAAAAAAAATCCCAACTACATGGAATTCAATTTATTTGGCAAAGTGGGATGACCAATGGGCCATATCTACTCCCCAGTGTTGAGTTACAGACATGCACCAATACACTCAGGGTTTTTTTTGTAATTCCTTGGAATTTAAACAAATATCTATGCAACTGTAGATTCAATTCACAGTACTGAAACATACATACATACACACACACATACCCATACATACATATACACATGCATGCTTATATTCATACCTAAAGGAAGCATGGGGCCATAAGAAGAAGAAAGGAAAATAATAAGTTGAAAGACAAAAAAATGAGGTGTTGAATCAGTTTCTTTCTACATCCTCAAAATTTGATTGCTGGTAATATGAATGGGGATGAGGACTGGTCAACTAAACTTGTGGAATCTTCTCTTTCCTATTAGCTATGTTGCTATTTATCCTGTATTAAACAAGCATTTAATGTCTTCTCTGGTTATTTGCCACATTAATAAATTTCTTTTTTAGTGTACCCGGGCCTTTTCTGGCCACACTAGACTTGCTATCTATGAACTGGACAGCTTCTCTCTCCCTCCCAAGTTTCCCCAGATAATATTCACTGGGGTGACTAAAGTTCTAGCTGGGGATATCTCTAAAATACTTTTGGAATGTGGGAAGCAAGCACAGTGCTGAGGTCTGTCAGATCAAGGCTCTGCCTTTGTACTTTCAAAAACTTCTGAGTATTAATCAGCCTCTGTGATAGATATACTTCAGAGTTCTCAGACTCTACAGCAGTGAAAGGCAGATAAATGACTCCAGCGATCATTCCACCTGCTGACCTCAGGCAGGGGCTACCAAATTCCAGTGTTATTCTCAGTTGATGAGATCTGCTCCCTGAAATTCAGGGATATGCATTTCACTGCCTAAATAAAGAATACTGCAGCCTGCACTTTTTAGCTTGTCAATGTCTGGCTCTCCCACTCTCTACTGCTCCCAGGACTGTTTCTTACTCACTCTGAAGCTGTGCCAAGTTAAATTCAATCTCTTTGATTTGTGGTTGTACTTAATTCTCAGCTCCAAGGATAGCTCTGTTTTGAGCAATAGATCTCTCTCAAAATGTCACCTGTCCACTGTCCTCCATGTCTTACACAGTACAAGAGGGAATTCCTCTCTGCTGCTGATCACAAAAGTCACTCTCACCAAAACTGGACTTTTGAAAGTAGAACTTCCAGCATTCTCAGTGGAAAAACCTACCTCATCTTTTGGAAAAGACTTCTGCTTTTCCCACCCCCATCCTGGGGAGTCATGATAGAGCTAGCTATGTTTCATTTGGCTCACTCCATTTTGATGTATTGCCCCTCATTTTTCTCTATAATTTTCATTTATCCTATTATTTTGTTCCCTACATGGATTTCAAGAAATTCATTCTTGTCTCACTTTTTTCTGGTACTGACTCCTTTTAATTAGTTGCTTTAAGTCCACCAATTGAGCAGAAAATTCCACCCCTTGCAGTTATTTCTAATATAGTCACTATATATAGCTTCTCTCTTGTCTTGCTTCTTCTCTTTCACTTCCATTGCAAATACACCTTGCTTCTTATTATTATTTACGAATACTTTTAACTTTAATAGCTTTCCAATCAATCTTTATTATGTTAGAATCTTACTTTTCTAATGCTATTAACGACATAGTTTATATTTTCAGGTGTTTTATGTTTTCTTTGGTGGGGTTACTACATTTTTAATGCCTGGATTATTTTTGCAATTGTTTTGATTACTGCTGTCTACACCAACATTTAGTATTTAGTATTTGTTTCTTTGTTCATATACAAATGTAAAATTACATTGACTCTATCCTTGATATTTTTTTCTTTTGCTTCAGATAGTCTATTGATGATGCTTTCTACATTGTCTTGTTTGTTGATATTTCATTTGGAAAGTTTTTTACTTTTTCAAAATCTCAAATTCCTTTTTGAATTTCTAATCCATATAGATAACATTTTTGCTTCAGTAGTTCTGAATTTCTTAACCAGATTCCAAATTATTTCAGTAATGTATTTACTTGTTTGTTTGTATCCCCTTTGAAGTTTTATACTATTTGGACAAAACTTTTTGAATATACTTTTCAACCATTTCCATACCTTTGGATTTGGTAACTGAGGAGTTACAATCATTTGGAAGCATCATGTTACCTTCTTTTTCCACAGTTCTTGTGTGTCTGTGTTACAATTTACACATCTTTCAGTATGGATATATCTCCCAATTTTTATTATGGGATCTCAGTGAGCAGCCTGCTCATGACAACTCAATATCTAGTAGCACTCAAACAAGAAAAATAGAAACTGTCCTAACAGCTACACCAAGAAAATCCAGATATGCAATTAAAATCAACTAAAGTCCAAATACTATACCATCAGTAACCTTCCAACAGAAAATGATCATAGGAATTTAGAATCAGCTAGGAATTTAAAATTATTTAGAATGAGCTAAAATAAAATTAAGTGAAGTAAAGGAAGGGGACAAGTAAAGAAGAAAGAAAAAAGAAAGACAAGCAAAGATAAAGAATGTATTAAAATGTTATCTAAAGGGAAAGAAAATCAAGAGATAAAAATATGATTGTACAGTAAGCAAATCACATTACTGGACTTAGATAAATATGAAAAAAGAAATAAATAATAAAAACTAATATATATTATATATAAAATTAAGATAGGAAAAAAGGCAAAGTACTGATGTGGTTTCTTTCTGGACCTTATAATCTTGGAGTGTGACAGATGAAGCTCATTACCAGTTGAAGCAGAATTATTTTATTTTCCTACCACTTAGGCTAAGAGGTCAGGCAGGGCAAACATCAGAGGTCTTATAAGGCTGTATTCCCTTTGGGCACTTCTCTCTCCCTATCTCTTCCCCTCTTTCTCTTTATTTCGGCATATCAGGAGCCTCATGGGGCTACACTGAGCTGTGCATTCTGTGGGAGTAGCATGTCCTGGCTCTCTTAAGTTTGCACACCCTGGTGTAGCTAAGAACCAAGCCAAGGAATATCTCCCTAGTGTATTGGGCATAGGGGGTGAGACATAGTATTGAAATCCTGCTAAGCATTAAATACCCTGTGGGAAGAAGGAAACTGTGGAAGTTGAGTAATTGGGTGGACCTGAGTTTAGAGGTCTCTTCCTTCCAGCAGTGAACAGCAGGCAGGTGGCTATGAACTTTGGTTTAGGCTATCAGTTTGCATAGTTAACCCCCAGAGTCTGAGGTTGCCTTCTAGCTACAGACCCACATTCATCTCTTGCTGCAGGAAATAAGAATTTGTTGAAAAGTGTTTCCTGTTTACCTGACCTGTTCATTGTTGTTAGTCTAAAATAATTAACCCCCTCTAGTCACCTTCTAAAGGTAGTACAGTCCTTGAAGCTATGGGAAGTGACAAAGTGGGCCTCCTCTTGATTGAGGGTCCATCTCAAAGAAATCACTTCTTACTAAATCCTCCCACTGCTTCTGAGATTTTCACAAACTGAGGGCTTCCTAGAATCTTGAGAATGTTTACCATAAAGAGAGGTTGGATTTTGTCAAAAGATTTTTTTTTTGTATATAAGGAGATTATCATATGGTATGTGTCCTTGAGTTTGTTTATGTGGTAGATTACATTTATTGACTTATGTATGTTGACTCATCCCTACATCTCTGGTATAAAGCTGGTTTGATCATAGCAGTTAACTTTTTGATGTGTTCATGATTTTGTTTGCAAGTATTTTCTTGAGAATTTTTGTGTTTATGTTCATTAGAGAGGGTGACCCATACTTATGTACTTTTGTTAGATCCTTGCCTGGTTTTGAAATCAGAATGATAACGACTTCTTGAAAGGAAATTGCAAATTCCCTTTCTTTTCAATTTTATGGGATGATATGATAAATATTGGTGTAGGTCTTTGAAGATATGGTAGAATTCTGCCTGTGTCTATTTAGTCCTAGGCTTCTTTTAGCAGAGTTTTATATCAGCACCTTTATAGATTTTCCAGTTTAGCAGATAGTGGATTTTTAAATTATGTATTATGATTCTCTGAATTTCCTCAGTGCCTATGGTGTTTTCATTTTTCATATCTGGTTATTTGTGTCCTCCTTTTTTGGGTCAGTTTGATTAAAAGATCTTAACTTTTTAAAAGAATTTTTATTCCATTTATTCTTTGTGTTTTCTTGTTTATTTCTACTTCATTAATTTCAGCTGTGATTTTGGTTTGTGTCTTCCTGTTGACTCTATTTGGGTATTGTTTGTTCTTGTTTTTTAAGGCGTTCAGGTGTATCAGTAAGTTATTGATTTGAACTCCTTCCCATTTTACGATGTAGACACTGTTGGAAACTTTCCTCTTAGGATTGACTTCATTGTGCCCCATAGATTTTGGAGTATTGTGGTTTTTTCCATTTTTATTTAATTCTAGAAACTTTTAATTTTACTTCGTAATTTCTCTCCTGGCCTAATTTTATTCTGTTGTGTGTTGTTTTGTTTCCATGAAATTGGGTACTTTCTGTTATTTCTATTATTATTGATATCCAGCTTTATTTCATTGTAGCCTGATAGAATTCAGTATATTGTCTCAGTTTTCCTAAATTTGCTTTCTGTCTTTATGTGTCATCTGTTTTGGAGAAAGTTCTATGGACTTTTGAGAATAAAGTGTTTGAATGGAGTGTTCTGTAAATATCTACTAGATCCATTTGATTTATGATGTCACTTAATTCCAGGGTTCCTTTATTTAGTTTTTTGCTGAATGACTATTTTTGGTGAGAGTGGAGTGTTTAAGTCATACACTATCACTCCTTTTTATCAGCCTGTAATTTAGAGCTGTTTCTCTTTTGAAATTGAGTGTCACTATTATTGACATATAAATGTTTAGAATTGCAGTATCATGTGATGGATGTTTCCTTTGACAATTATGAAATGTGCTTCCCTATCTCTTCTGACTAGTTTTTGTTTTAAGTGTGTTTTTGTCAGATACTAGAATAGCTAGAGCCATGCTGTCTTTCTCTCAATCTGCATTAGACACGCTTTGAATAGTAGATAGCAATTAACATAGAAACCCACAATGACTCACTCTGCAGAAAAAAAAGTTTTCGTCATGAAAGAATATTACTCTCTCAAATGTCTTTGCAGTATGTAATAAAATTATTATGTGATTTTTATTCATAATTCAATTATGATATGTCACATTAATTGATCTTAAGATTTCTGTCTTCTCTGTCTTTGTCTGTCTCTCTGTCTCTCTGCCATTTATCTCTCTGCCTCTCTCTCTTTCTCTCTAATACTCTTTTTTAATTATTTGGAAGCAAAAGCTCACTATATATCTTAGGCTGACCCTACATTCATGTTTCTCCTACTTCAGATTCCAGAGTTTTAGGATTACAGGTTTGCATCACCAAACTTGATTCTCTTTTCCTAATGTAGAAAATTAGTGTGGTAAACTTGTTTTATTAGAGATGGTTTGAATAGATCTCATACATTTTTATAATTTTTATATATTATCATCCCATTTCCCATGCCCAATTTGTTTTTGTAATTTTACTTTAAACTTTATGTTCAGTTAATTTATATGTGTTTGTGAGTTTTCCAGATTCCCTACTGTTGTTGATTTCTAGTTTAATCCTGTTATGTTCAGTATCTTAGTGTTTCTGTTGCTATAATAAAATACCATTACCAAAAGCAACTGGGAGGGGAAAGGGTTTCTTTTATTCCATCGTTCCATATCACAGTCCCTCGTCAGAGGAAGTTGCGGCACGAACTTAAGCAGAACCCATGGAGAAACACTGATTTCTGGCTTGCTCAGTCTGCTTTCTTTTACCACACAGCACCATTGCCTAGGGGTGGAATTTCACAGTGAGATGGGCCTTTCCACATCAATCATTAGTGTAGAAAATGGCCTACTGAATTGCTGATAGGCAGTCAGGATGGAAGCACTTTCCCAAATGAGGTATCTCTTCCCAGATAACTCTAGCTTATATCAAGTTGACAAACAACAACAATAGCAACAACAAATCTCAAGCAGGACAGTCAAACAATAATTATCTTACTTTCTTCATGAAATTACCCTTTTATTTTTACATAATGACTTACTTGGTTTCCTGTGACTATTGGAAACTTAAAAATCTATTTTTTCCAATCTCAGTTTAATCATTCTTGCTCTGTTTTGCTTAAAATTTACATGCAATATTTCTGACTATCCTTTTATTTCAAGCCATGTATATCCTTAAAGGCAATATGAGCTGTCTTCTGTAGGTATAACATATATACATATGTATTTTTAAAATTATACTACTACTGCATAAATTTTAACTAAAAACTGCATTTTCCCCCAGTTTTACAGTTCGTTCACAGCTTTCTTCTTCCTTTATTGTCTTCCTTTGTGATTTTTTTTAAAGGGGGGTGTATTTTAATTTGTTTCTAATTTTATTTCTTGAATGTACTATAAATTTTCATGACTATCATGAGTCTTATGTAAAATATCTGTAGTAGGAGAGAGCTGCTTGTTGGTCTCCAGCTGCTCAGCCTTGAAATAATCAAACAGAAACTGCATTAATTAAATCAGTTTGGCCCATTAGCTCTAGCTTCCTATTGACTAATGGTGTAGGAGGTCCTTCTGTATTTGTGTTGCTTTCATTGGTTGAATAAAGAAACTGCCTTGGTCTTTTGATAGGGCCAAGCACTTAGGTGGGCGGACTAGATAGAACAGAATTCTGGGATGAATAAAGCCGAGAAAAGCAGCCACCATGAATCTCCTTCCTGAGGCAGAAGTAGGTTAGAATCTTGCCAGTAAGCCACAAACACGTAGTGATACACAGATTTAATAGAAATGGGTTAATCAAAATGTGAGAGTTAGCCAATAAGAAGATAGAGCTAATGGGCCAGGCAGTAATTTAATTAATACAATTTCCATGTGGTTATTTTGAGGGTTAAGCTAGCAGGGCGACCAGGAGCCAGGCAGGCAGGAAATGGCCCACTCCTCCATATTACGGCTAACTCTCACATACTAATTTAACCAATTTCCATTAATCTGTGTATTGCCACATGGCAGTGGCTTACTGGGTAAATTTTCATCGGGCTCTGGTGGGGCTACATAGCTTCTCTCTGGCTCTGTCCTTCTTTCTCCCAGCATTCACTTTAGTTTTCCCCACCTAGCTCTTTCTGCCCTGCTCTGCTATGGGCACAAATCAGTCTTTTATTAACCAATAGTATCTACAGCATACAGAGGGGAATCCAACATCACCTCCCCTTTTCTGTTTAAATAAAAAAGGAAGGTTTTTAACATTAACATACTAAAATTACATATAACAAAACAGGTTCAAGCAAGAATTACAGTTATAATATTTATATCTATGTTATCTTTTATTATAACTAAGGAAAACTAAAATTATAAGTATAAATTCTTCAACTCCATCAAAGACTCCAGAAGGATATATTACCTAGGTAAACAGGAAGTGCATTGTAAGCAACTTCCAAAACTCTAGAATTGATAGAGACATCTCACTGCCTTGACAGTCACCCAAAGTTCTTCTGTAACATTGGAGCATCCATCTTCAGCCTACAGGCCCACAGTATCTACCAGACTTTCCCATGAAGCAGGAAATTTCAAAGACAATTCTGTCTATATTGGCAGTTTGTCAGTCCCTTTCTTCTGTGTCCTGAAGAATGTCAAGCAGACTCTTTCATGAAGCAGGAACCCTGAAAGGTTGTCCACCTTTAGGCAAGTTTTTGCCCAAATGGCTAGCAAACTCCGTAAGTAGCCTCTTCAATGCCCATCATCCTCTTGAAGTAATTGGTGCTTCCAAAAGCAAAAATGTCTCATGCCACGAAAAGTCTTAAAACATTTTAAATACAATATTCTGTAGTCTTTGAAAGATTTGAAGAATCCCTATCAATCTGAAATACATCTCTGTACATCTAGAAAATCTAACTAACGTGACTGCAAGCTTGACTATTACAGATAATTATCTAGTAACCTATATTTCTTAATTATACATTACATTTTTAAATGAGCTACATAATCACAAAATATTAATCAAGAGCAGATATATTCATATAATAAAATTGACCTAAAAGTTGTATCAATAAACCAAGATCTATACCAATGCAAAGTATCCATTTCTATAGCATATCCCCCTTTAAATATAAATATAAATAAACATTTATAAACAATAACTGGGAATTTGTACTCTGGACTACTTCCTGCTGATAGGGAGTACTATTAATCAGCTCTTTCATGGTGTATCCTGTGTGCTAGGTTTATCAAAGTCAGCAGTTGGGCAAAGTAATTTTTTAAGGGGTGTTCAAGGTGACCTCTCAGAAGGTCTTGATCCTTCAAACCACATTAGTCTGGAAGGATTCCACAGGTTATCATCCTCTGTGGAAACAAAAGAAGAACGTCTTTTCCAAAGCAACATATCCTTAGACCCAAATTCTGAAGTCAAGATACCATTATAATATACATGCTAGTTTAGCTTAGCAATCCATACAATAAAATGTCTCTGTACTCAGCTCCTTCACAGTCAAAAATTCAAAGACACAATAATATTCATAATCCAGACTCTTTGTGTGTAATCCATCTTTATGTGACTTATTTTTATTACTCCTTTAATATATGACTGTTTGTACTCTGTCTCTTTAAAGACTTTGTTTCATTTTTTTACTTCCTTTTATGACTATACTCTTTTTCTTCCCTCTCCAAAGCCTACATATACTTTTTTAACACACTGTGCCCCATTTAGAGGTATTTAATGTTTGAATGGGCCCTATTGTGTATCTATAATTCTTTATTGTCCAGGAGCGCTTCTTAAAATGCTAAGCACTTCTTAAAAATTTAAGCTGTGCCATTACCAGGGTATATACAGCCTCCCTGCTTGTTCCATCCAGTACAACATGGTGGAGGTGGTCTGTTCACTGCCTTTGAGCCATACACACTGCCCAAGTTGCAAGTGTTCAGTAGGTCTATGTCGAGCCATTAAGCAGCTGTAGCACTCTGCTCACAAAACCCATTTAAATGCTTGATAGACAGACCTCATCAGAATTCACTCTGGCAGCATGGCTCAGAAAGCTGGCATTTCAAAACCATGGCTTTTTTTTCTGTTATGGTTGAATCAGGAAAACCTCTCTTCAAAGAGACATGCTTCTGCTTGCTTCTAGCAAACAGAGCCAACCCAAGAATATGCTGCTACCAAACCATGCTTAACTTTGTTCTTTTATGCTAGCATTTTATGCTTTCTCGGGTTTTACATGGATTTAGTCTACCATATTGGTGCTCTAATTTGTAGTAGGAGAAAGCTGCTTGTTGGTCCCAGGCTACTCAGCCTTTAAATAACCACACAGAAACTGTATTAATAAATCACCATTTGGTCCATTAGCTCTAGCTTTTTATTGGCTAACTCTTACATATTAATTTAACTCATTTCTATTAATCTGTGTATCACCACGTGGCAGTGGCTTACCAGGTAAATTTCCATCCAACTCCAATGGGGCTTCATGGTTTCTCTTTTACTGTGCCTTTCTTGTATCCTATAAGTTTGATTTTAAAATTTAAGCTACAAAAAACTTAAGTAAATTGTAAGTGGAAATATATTTTTGTCATTTCTGTCAATAATTTGTTATTGATAATACAATAACATTTTATTACACACATATCGATAATGTACTATAGTTTTGCTTATTTTAATACTTTTGTACTTTTACTTTAAGCTAAAGTTGGAAGTAACTTACTAACTAGTATTGCAATGATATATATACAGGTATAGGCTTTTTAGCCTCATGTATTTTCATTATTGTGTTTCAACTTGAAGAATTCACTTTCAATTTTCTTTTTTTTTTTAAGTGAGGTCATGTAGTTATCTGTTCTCTCAGCTTTTTCTTGGAGAAATTCTTGTATTCCTATTTTTCTGAAGGAGAATTTTGCTTGGTACAGTGTTCTTAATTGGGAAGTTGGTTTTGATTTGCTTTTTACGAACAACTGGAATGTATGTTTCTTTTTTTCCCTAATCAGCAAGGCTTCTGCTAAGAAATCCACATAGGTTTATGGAGGCATTCTCGTATGTGATAAATGGATTTTCTCTTGCAGCATTCAAATTCTGCCTTTAACTTTTGGTAAAACTGATTATATACTAATGTTTGGCGAAGAGCCTATGACGGTCAAGTTATTTGGAGTTCTTCGATCTTCATGAGACTGGGTGCTCATTTCCTTCTCAGGATTTGGGGAATTTTCTGTACGTCTCTTTCTATTTTTTAACTCTTTCTTTGTCCTCCCTATGATTTTTATAACATTACATGTTCTTTTAATTGAGGCATAGGACCGCGAGGGGTGCACCCACCCACTGAGACATTGGGGCTGATCTATTGGGAGCTCACCAAGGCCAGCTGGACTGGAATTGAAAAAGCATGTTATAAAACCGGACTCTCTGAACAAGGTGGACAATGAGGGCTGATGAGAAGCCAAGGGCAATGGCACTGGGTCTTGATCCTACTTCATGTTCTGGCTTTGTGGGAGCCTAGCCAGTTTGGATGCTCACCTTCTTAGATCTGGATGGAGGGGGGAGGACCTTGGACTTTCCACAGAGCAGGAAACCCTGACTGTGCTTTGGACTAGAAAGGGAGGGGGAGAGGATTGGGGGGAAGGGAAGAGGAGTGGAAGGAGGGGGAGGGCAATGGGAGGCTGGGAGGAGGCGGAAATTTTTTTTCAATAAAAAAAAAGAAAGAAAAAAGCCGGGCGGTGGTGGCACACGCCTTTAATCCCAGCACTCGGGAGGCAGACGCAGGCAGTTCTCTGTGAGTTTGAGACCAGCCTGGTCTACAAGAGCTAGTTTCAGGACAGGCTCCAAAGCTACAGAGAAACCCTGATTCGAAAAACCATAAAAAAAAGAAAAAAAAATTTCATACATGTATGCAAAGTATCCAGACCATATACAAGCCTCACTCCCCACATCCAATTCCCACTAGTACTCTGCATCACATAACCGTGCCAACTTCATGATCTTCTTTTATAATTGTTTAGTTAGTTCATTTGTTAGTTTTTGTGAATTGGTTTTACTTGAGAATTTTGTACGTGAGTATTGCATTTGCATGATTTCCCCCCTTCCCTTTCCTTTTTCCAACTCCTCTTATTTGTGCTATGGGGTAATCCTACTGTGTGCTATGAATATGTGTTGCTCTCATTGGTTGAAAATGAATGCTGATTTGGCCTATAGCCCAGCATAATAAGGCTGGGCAGGAAAGCTAAACAGAGAAACAGGAAGAGAGACAGGTGAAATCACGAGAAATGCAAGCCAGCTGCCTGGGAAACAAGATATACTAGGGAACAGGTAAAGCCACAAAGCCACATGGCAAAATGTAGATTGATAAAGATGGGTTTGTTTAAATGTAAGAGCTGGTTAGTGATAAGCCTGAGTTATCAGTGAAACATTTATAACTAATATAAAACTTCTGAGTGATTATTTAAAGGAGACTTCAGTATGGGGCAGGATAGAGAAACCTCTAGTTATGCATTTGCTTCTAACTCCCTCTCAAATTCATTACCCCTTATCTTTTAATTATTTTTAGATACATGTAATATCTGTAGATATACATGCATGAATATATACAATGTCCTTTATTCATTTTTCTCATATGTTTATGGTTTTAGGGCTGACCACTTGCTATTATCGGCTCATCCCAAAGAAAGACTAATTTTCCCTCTCTTGCTGTGATTCCTTGACTATAGCTCTTCATCTCTGCCAGTGGTTTTTAACCTGTGGGTGTGACCCCTTTGGAGATTGCATATCAGATGTCCTGTATTAAGATATTTATATGATGATTTATAGCAGCAGTAAAATTACAGCTAAGAAGTAACAACAAGATAATTTTTTGGTTGGGGTCACCACAACATGAGGAACTGTTTGAGTCACGGCATTAGGAATGTTGAGAACCATTGATCTAGGGTGTGGCCTTGTGAGATTTTTCTCATCTTTCTTAGCATATGTGCTGATCACTTTTCTGTTACTGTGATAAAATGCCATGGTCAAATCAACTTATTAAAGGGGACTTAGAATTTGACTTGTGGTTTCAGAATGTTAGAGTCCATGATGGTAGAGCAAAGGTACAACTTAGTCCACAATTGCAAGGTGAAGAACATTTGGTCTTTAGAAATCTCAAAATCTGCTCTCACTAACACACCTCCTCCAACAAGACCACAGTTTCTTCTAGAGCTTCCAATCCTACCAACTAGGGACTAAATATTCAAGCATATAAGCTTATGGAGTCCATTTCTACTCAAATCACCACATTCAATTTCCTGGCATCCATGAATATCATAATATCAAAATGCATTTAATCCAACTTCAATGGTCCCCATAGTTTTTCACAGTCTCAACATAGTTTAAAGTCCATAAGCTCTTTAAGATTCAATACAACTCTTAAGTGCAACTTTTTGCAAAATGAGAAAGCAAATTATATGCTTCTGACATACAATGGCACTATATATATATATATATATATATATATATATATATCCATTTCAACATGGAGAAATTGAGGCACAGTGAGGAAATACTGAACCAAAAAACAAGACCTCAACCAACAGAACAATCTTCAAACCCTGTAACTTCACATCTGATGTCAAAGGGTTTAGAGAGCAACACACTTGTCTCTCTTGACACAGTTCTACTCCTTGTATACAGATCTCCATAGCAGGTATCACACAGCTCTGTTGCCTCTGAAATCACAGGGTCTCCAGTGCAATCCAGGCTTCACTTTCACAAGTTCATACAATAGCCTTTCAGGGATTCCATTCAGGGACTCACCCAACACATGCCTGGCCTCAGAGACCCTCCTTAACTATGGAAGAAATTTCCACAATGCCTTTACTAACACATCCTTTATAGCTCTAAAGTGATAACCATGTGGATGTCACTGCCTTGATTGACTAACAATGTGGAGTAAACAGTGACACCCTTGAATCACATTTGTAGGAGCTTTGTTGATGTTTTAGGAGTATAAAATTTCCTGGGCCTTTTTTAAAATAAATAAATAAATAAATTGGAAGTTTAGCTGGGCGGGGATCTTGCCTGAGGGTACCCATTTCTTTATTCCATTTCTAGTTAGGCCTATCTCTTTCAACACAAGTATTGTTTCCAACATTAAGTTTCTTGGTTGTTCTTTTTTCTTTGAAAACTATGTTTTGCATTTCTTTTTACCCTACTTGCTCTTTTTCATTATAAAACTGTATAAAGAGTGATTATTAATAACCACATAACAAAGTCAATATAAAGCTCTCCTAAAATCTCCTCTGCCAAAGAAATTAGTTCATTACCTTTCAGCTTAACCTTGAGGAAATTTTTCTTCAGACAAGGGCAAAAAGCAACTACTTTCTTTTCCAAAGTTTTGCAATGGGGCAAGTATTTAAATATATAAAAGTGAGGGAGTCACTGTCATTCAAACCACTACAATATGCCAACTCGGGTCTTGATCAGGCAGCTATGCTGTTGGAATTTCATGAATAAAATTTATTTCTCATCTAAAACACACACTCTCAGCATACATCCCACTCCACCTCCTCTTCTGTGATATTCACTGAATCTTAGGTAAAGAAGTTGTGTTGTAGAAACACATACATTGTTTTACATGAAGTTTTCCAGTAAATTCAGGAGACTTTCCATTTCTATTTTCTTTTGTTTTATTTTTTATTTTTTTAAATATTTATTTATTCATTTATTTTGTATACAACATTCTGCCTGCATGTCTGCCCACATGTCAGAAGAGAGCGACAGATCTCATTACAGATGGTTGTGAGCCACTGGGAATTGAACTCAGGACCTTTGGAAGAGCAGCCAGTGCTCTTAACCACTGAGCCATCTCTCCAGCCCCTTTTGTTTTATTTTTATTCACCTTATTGGATACTTTAAAAGGATTTAGTTTTTTTGTTTGTTAGTTCATTATTCTTTCTCATTGAATTGATGCTTTGAGTTCAGTCATTTTATTCACTGGCTCCATAATTTCTGTTCATTTTTAAAATAGTTTCTATATTTCTGAATTCATAATTTTGTTGTAAAAGGGAGCTGAAATTGAAGAATTCTGTTAAGTATCACTTTTTAGGAAACAAAAAGCTGTTATAATTTCAAAATAGTTCCTTTTCACAATTACTAATAGTTGTGGGAGAAGATTTTTAAAATAGTCACGTAATGGGGTAGTAAAAATTTTAAACATAAAACTTACAAAACCTCATGGATCTCCCGATAAAGGAGATTTTATTGGTACTAAGACTAGACAACTGTTGGAACACACTTCAAGAATGGAGTCCTATAAGAAACCTAGTGTTTGTGAGAAAACTCCAAAAAGTAAAAAGACAAGAGTCTTATGACCTAAGTTTTTATTTTCAAAACACAGAATTGTTCTTGGAATGTGCTATCCTGCTCCTCCCAGATGTAGTGGATAGGAGTGAGTGTACCTCAGCTGTTGTTATTCATATACCTCTACAGAAAAACAGGTTTTTGCCACATGTCCTTGCAATTGAACACCTTACTCATGTGATTGATTCTTCTTAGCCCTCAGAGTACAAATTGCCTGACACTGTGGGTTAAGCTGTCTATTGCATATGTTTTTATTTTACTTGGCTGCTTTGATCCCTTCTCCCAGGTTGTGCCTCCAGTTAGAGTGGTAAACAAGTGACACCATGTAGTAAGGAGCTCTGCTTCCTGCCACACGGCTAGCTTTACCCGAAATAATTGCATGGAAACTGTATTCTTTTAAACACTGCTTGGCCCATTAGTTTTAACCTCTTATTGGCTAGCTCTTACATATTGATCTAACCCATTTCTAATATTCCGTGTAGCACCATGAGCTGGCTTACCAGGAAAGATCTTAACCTGCATCTGTCTGGAGTGGGAGAATCATGGCGACTGACTGAATCTGCTTCTTTCTCCCAGCATTCTGTTTTGTTTACTCCGTCTACCTAATTTTCTTTCCTATCAAAGGCCAAGCAGTTTCTTTATTAAGTAACCAGTGAAAGCATAAAATAGAAAGATGACCCTCCTCCATCAACACCACAAATCAGGGACCTGATTCCAGACTAAAAGAAGCATTTGTGTAGTATGTGGATCCTTGACTTCCTTTGAACTTACTTATTTTCCCCCACTAAATTGTCTCCTACAGGTATTACAGCACAGGGGGACAAACCTTTGGAATGGGTATATTTACACCAAAGCATCCATAAAATACTACCCTTACCTTAATCTTCTTGCTCAGTTTGTAACCAAGGGAGGACCTAATATTAACAATTATATGGCTTTGATCCTTTGTTGTATTATATTACTTTTAAATAACAATCAGTTTTTAAGATTGTTACAAAATTCTATGGATTTTTAAATTTCATTTGCAGATTACTATGGAAGGATAGGAAATCATTATCCAGCTGGAAAGCTATGGAATTTTCTCAAACAAACAGAATTTGTGATTACAAAAATTGCCCAACCTTCTCCCATTACATAGATACTTAATTTATTGTTGGCTCATCTAGTGGTATTGGAGGGTTTCATTGTCAAAATATCCATCACTCTATTAGTACTTATTTTCTTCAGCTCAACAGATGGAACTGGCTTATTTTACTCATCTGTTATGGTTAACTCATTAACCCTTAAATGTTGTTTCATATTCTGTGTATGATGTACAGCAATAGACTCATACTCACAAAATTCTAACTTGACTAGTTTTATTGCAGAAGGACATAAGCAAGTTGATGCATTAACCTCTCCTTTTTTATTTCTCCTGAAGAAAGTTGGGAAGGAATATGCCTCTATCATTGAAGATGGATGGATCCACTGAAACATTATAGATTCATCTCTGGTTCCTCCCACCCCAGGCCATCAAGGACCATGGTGAACGATGAGGAGACAGTAGAAATCACCAGAATACCAGAATAATAGCAACCCTCCAGCTAAAGGGCAAAGGGAGATATAGGACATAGACTTGGAGGTCAAGTCTTCCCACTGGGACTTTGTGCATCAAGAGAAAGTTATTCTATGAAACATACAGAACCCTACATTCAGAACTCTGAGAAAAGACATATTCAGCAATGAAACGAAGATCTATCTTGGTTCTCACTACATGAACTGATGTCTATTATCAACTGGGAGTCACTAAAATCGTGATTAATCTGTTTCTTTTTGCTTCTAGTTAAATCAGTGCACCAAAAAGAATGAAAGGGATTGCACTATCATCAAATACTGCAACCATTCCAAACTGATACTTTCTTCCAGAATTGCATTGAATTTTATCTGGCCCGGACAAAAGGTGTATATATATATATATATATATATATATATATATATATATATATATATATATATATATGTTTGAGGAATGACTAGAATATGTGATTAATTTCAGTTTCAGTTCTATATGATGTGTCTTCATTAAAACGAATACAGCTTTTAAAACTTAGTATAGAATCATATAAGTAGATGCCTCTTTCTCTTTCCTTCATTTCTATCGTCAAAGAAAATCGGAAACAGTTTATATTCACCTATTGGTTTCTTATGCTAAATCTTTATATCTCTCCTTTCTGCTGAAACATTCATCAGAAGTGACTTAGTGTTTATTGTACTCATAAATAATGCTTGCTTATTACATTTTATAACATACTAAATTATCCTGGTGAGCAGAAAATAGCAAGCATTTTTAATGACTGGTCAAGATAATATCCTTAACCAAAGGGTCTGATCAACTGTTGATATTTTCTGGGAATCCAGTTTTCTGGAATTCAATATGTCAGTTCTTAAATGGGTAATAACCATTAATCTGGTCTACCATGAAGAAGCAGATAAAATTATTGGTAGAATTAGTAAAACTGTAGGAGGCAACATATACCATCCTTGAGTTCTCAACTCACCATGTAATCCACAAAAAAATGTCATATTAAATACTATTGAGAGCAAGAAAATTGTCAACAGTATATCTAGGCTCCAGTGTAAGTTGCTCCACTGCTTGAAATTTAATGACACATCAGGCACATAGCATTTGAGGTTCATGTGGAATACAGATACACTCTATGACAACTACAGTGCTGACAGTAATTTGGGAGTAAAGTATTAGGTCTCAAGCCCAAGACAAATGGTTGAGGTGCCTATTTAATATATCAAATCCAAAGTGGATCTGGCCACCAGCCTCTCCCAGCATTCCTCAGTCCTTACCTTTTACAGTCTGGTTGGCATACCCCGCCATCTACCCTCAACTCTCCAGCCTAGGGCTAGGCTTCCTTTCTCCATTCTCTAGTCTCTATATAATTAAACCATTTGGCTATGCCCATCCTTTTACTGTTTTTGCCCTCTTAGCTGCTGCACATGCTTCCCTTCTCTTCCCTTTCTCCAGATGGCCCTGCTCAGAGTCATGTTCACTCTGGACTCTCCACATGTCTCTGTTATTGACTATGATCTTCCTTTTATCTACAATAAACCTTCTCTTCCATCATGCCTAGGAGCAGTCATGTCCTTCCTTCCTTCTTTCTTTTTTTTCCATTCATCTGGTACTGAAACCCAGGATTGGCATATGTGGGTTCCCTTCCAAGGATCTTGATCTCTCCAAACCAAAATGCTGATCTGACTCTCCAAAGGTGTGTATTGATCATTTGTTTCTGCATGTTACTGCCATCATCAAATTTGACCCCAAATTCTAGAGTATGCCTCTTCAGCTGCTTCTTCCCATCAAGTGCTCTAACCATTCCTCTTCTTGTCCATGTCATTAAGTGTTTCCCTGCCTCCTAGTGCCTGGTTCTTGTCTCAAATCCCTGGCATGCTACACCCATCTGAGTATCTCTACTAAAGACCCTTACCATCTTCCATTTTCCTGTGCTGTCTCATCTCTACTGAATAAGTGTCACCTAGCTGCCTGTTTTGTCTACTATTACAACAAAAGCCACACCACTCTTCCAGGAAGCTCTTCTCATCCTACTTAGGCCCTAGTCACATGGAAAGGGACTCTTCTCCTCTGAGATTTGGAACATGTTTCTCTCTGACAGTTTCCCATCCC
The DNA here is from genome assembly GCF_018167655.1 of Microtus oregoni. Taxonomy (NCBI): domain Eukaryota; kingdom Metazoa; phylum Chordata; class Mammalia; order Rodentia; family Cricetidae; genus Microtus; species Microtus oregoni. The sequence goes on from NW_024544814.1 coordinate 45,278, forward strand.
GCTTGGGGATGACTGGAAGGAAGTTTCTTGTCACAAATTTTTATCCACCTCAGCTCAGCTAGCTTTCTCTTGCCTCCCCTAGGGAAGTGCAGTTCTGTGGCTCCTGCTCTCATCTCTCTCCTAAAGTCTCCTTACCCAGAAGGAGCTGGCCTGCTGTCTCTTCCTGAAGTCCTCTTAAATCTCTCCTCCCTTGGGTGGAGCTCCTCTCACAGTGTCCCTATGCGTGAGCCAATATGGGCCACTCTGCACTCTTTCTCAGCTCCCTCTCAGACCTTATAAATTCCCTCCAGTGGTGGTCCATCTTCCAACCCTTTCTCTCTTTTCTTTGGACTACACACAGCTAGGTCTCAGTATAGATCAATGGCCAAAGATTGGAATGTTCTATTTTCAAATTCTCTCATATGTTCTGCCACTGCACAAACAAAAGATCACCATATCTCTATCTAAACTTGCTATATGCTATACTTTCTCCCTTTCCCACTCTTAAAAATCTTTTATCTCTACAATTTCTCTGCACTCTGCTCTCAAAAAAAATGCTCCTAAGACTATTCTATAGACTCTGTCTCAAAATTTGCAAGTTCATTGTGTTAAAAAGAATCTATAAAATCTGTAACAAAATTTAGCTTTAAATTTATAAAAAAAGTCCTATATGTAATTAAAATAATTTATACATGAGTAATCTTGATTTGCTACATCATACTAAATATGTGATTCAACTCTTGTTTAGAATATTTTGTATATGTAACTTAGATTCAATTCTTGTTTTAAAGTAGGACTAAAATATAGATATTATAAATAATAACCACATTCATCTTTACTAAGATTAAAAGATACATGCAAAGTGACTTCACCACCATCTCAAGATGACCAGACGGTATAATCCAACTAAGACAGCTTCTATAAAACTTCGTAGTCCTACTGAGCCCTCTTCTTATCATCGTATCTCTTTTTAGAGTAAGGAGACAACAATGGTTTTCCAAAATATTTTGGATTATTATGGATTTTTGTATGATGATAAATTTTCAAGGTTATAAATATCTATTCAGATTAACAAAAGCTGACTTAGAGATTTATACCTAATGACTTACGTCTTTGCTAACTATTCAATACCAGACATCCATAAATTTAGATAGGTAACAACACATGTTTGATAAATAAGGTATATTTGATAAAGTTTATAAATTCCTAATGTCTCCTCAGGTTCACAGTAATATTTGTCAAGCGCCTTTCTCTTTGCTCACTTTACCAAGCTATTATTTGGATAAATTTAATCGTACAAAAAAAAAAAACCTGTTATATTCTATAATGGTGCATTATGAAAGAATCAGGGGAAAGTAAAGTTCCCAGTTTATATATTTATGGTTTAAAACTTTATTTTGATGCTAAAAGTAATTTTAATTAAATCTTCAACTGAAATTCAAAGGCTTAAACTTAACAGAGATAAAGCTATAAAATTTTATTCTTATATGTTCCCAATTTATCAACTGTTAAAGATAATTAAAACATACAAACTAATGTGTTTTCAAAGTTAAGCCTAAAGCAAGTAACTAAAACAAGTATGCTTAATAGATAGATGGTGAAAAGTTTCTGTACCTTAATAAGCCTCTCAGCTGATGCAATAATCCAAATCAGATCAAATAAAACCAAATTAGAAAAAGCCCAGGTTTAATGGATACAAATGCTCCCAGATGGCTTTTTCCAGCCATGTTATCATTCATAAAGACAGGTGGTGACCTGAGACTGGTCTCATGAGGGGGGAATGGCAGGTGACCTGAGGCCTTGGTGGGCCCCCCATGCGGGAGACAGACAGATAGATACACATGCAGAGAGAGCTGGGGTATAGAGTTTATTTAGTGAGTTATGGAGGGAGAAAAGAAGGGGGAAGGGAGGAAGGGGAGGGAAGAGAGAGAGGCAGAAGCTGCCTCTCCAGAAGAAAGGCAGATGGGGGGGGCAGTAGTAAACTCTTCAGAAGAGGCACAGAAAGACAGGGAGCAGGCTGGAGACTAGGCTGGAATTCCACTTGACTTTGCAGAAGGTGGGAGGTTGGGAGTAAATGGAGCTTGTCTCTTAAAGGGACAGGGTACCTAGGTGACAGACCAGGTCAGCAGATTACAACAGCACCCACTCCCATAGAGGAGGTGGGAAAGAAAGACCGGAAAACCATACGTTTGTCCTCTGAGGGGCAGTTTAAATACCCTGTGGGAATAGTCTAGAGCATATCTGAGGATGAGTTGGTGGGCTTTCTCAGAGATGGAGTCCTTACTGAAGCAACTCCCAGGGGAGGGGCATTGGGGTGGAACTTCCACCTGACTATTCCAGACTTTCTGGATATATATATATATATATATATATATATATATATATATATATATATGGATGCCAGGGCCTGTGGTGTGGCTTCCATCCAAACAGATGGTCTTCAAACTTTTCAGAGATCTGCTAAATATGCCATTTAAAATGTTTAATAAAGGAGCTTCTTGAAAAGTTTCTGCACCCCAGTAATTCTCTCTGCCAATACAATAATCCAAATCAGACCAAATCAAACTAAATTAGAAAAAGCCCAGGTTTAATGAATACAAATACTCCTGGGTGGCTTTCCAGCTCCCCAGAGTAGAGACTGAAAAGGAAGATCAGAAAACTTATTTTTCCCTGGGGGGCAATTTAAATACCCTGCAGGAATGGTCTTGAGCATCTCTGGGGAGGGGTCATCTTTTGGAAGGCTTCCTCAGGGATGAGCCTGGACTGAGGCAGCTCCAGGGTACGGAGCCTGGAGAGGAGCTTCCATCCAAACATTCCAGACTCTTTGGATATATAAATGACAGGGGCTGGGGTGAAGCTTCCATCTAAACATTCCTGATTCTTTGGATATATGGTTGCCAGAGGTTGGGATAAAGTTTCCACCCAAACACTTCACATTATAGACAGAAATGCCAGCTCCTAGAAGAAACCCTAAGGTCTTCAAGGAAGATAGATGGGGCACAATGACACCACCTGAATTGTGGAAATACTAACCACTAGGTGAAACTTCTCTATGCCTTGACCACTGCTACAACTCTGCCAAGCTGTGAACACTGTTGGGTTGATTGCCATATTCTGCCTGGACAAAGTAAGGTTGCTTCTCCCAAGCTGCTTCTTCACAGTAAATCTCCCAGACCTGGGTTTGAGTGCTGAAGGCCAATGCTGTGCTGTATGACAGTTTGAGATGAAATGCAGTCCTGTATGACAGCTGAAGATCTACAACCACTATCCCCAATAAGTCACTGAGGCCATAGGAACCTAGGTCAACTATCTAGGTAGTAAATAAATCTCTGCTATTCTTAACTGATACATTGGCCATGTGGATTAAAAATCTTGCTATAATTTATCCTTCTCAGATCTCTGATGATTTTGACTAACGTCAGCAAGCTTACCAGCTCCTCCAGCAAGGCTACAGATGCCTATACTTCATATGGGAAAATCAGGCCTCAGGCCTCACTTTTGACCTAGAGCTACTAGACCTCCAGCTGAAAAAAGCAAACACTTTACCTTGCTCTGAAATATTCTGAAAGACATAAGCTCACAGATGCTTTTAACCCAAAATACTTTCTGGATCTCTAAGCTTTTACTACGACTCAAAAGTGTGATTCTACTGCTTTTTCTACAATGTGGATTTCAGTACAGATTACAAACAGTGGTAATGCTAATGTACCCAAAACTTTTATCTCTTTTTACAAACTTAAATTCATGTAAGCTTCAAGGAGTTGACTTGGATCTACCTCATACAGGCAAAACAGACTCCAGATAAGTACTCCTAAATTTCTCAATGTACACCCAGGATAAAAAAATTTCCTCTGAATTCCTTAACTTCATCTTCTGTCATATATGTAAGACATATATGTATATATGTATATATGTTATGTGTGTTACATGTGTTACATATGTGCTGTGTGTGTGTGTGTTTCAGAAGATTTCCAAGTCCTGAAAGACGGCAAACTGCTCCAAACTCAACAAACCTAGGTGCTTCTGGTAGAATTCCAATCAGCCTGAGCCTCTGCATCCTAGAACTCCAGAGTGGCTAGCAGCAAGTGGTACATCCTCACAGACTGCTCCAACCTGGCCTGCACTTACCTAGCCCCATACAGTACTGCAGAGCCTTGACAGCAAGTGGAAGAGCCTGTGCTCCTCTTTTTTTCTCTATTCCTGGCCTTGACCAGCATTCCAGCTTTCTTGGGGTCACAACATTGACACTACAATGTCACCAGAAAGTAGTCATAGAAAATATTGTGTCAACCCTTAGCATTTATTATCAACAAAAAGGCTGAGATGTTAGGTCTCTGTTGGGGGCCAACCTCAACAAAAATACTCTTTCCAGAGTGGAGGCGCAGGAATTTAGAAATATAATAAAGAATATGAAGACACAAACAAAAATAATAAAACACAGACACATATAGGATAGTATCAGGAGTGAATTTTTCAGTGAGTACTGAAAATTCACCCGCGTTTAATTTCCAACTGGTTAATACACTCCTGACCCTAAAAAAACGAGTAGGAGTAAAACAAAAGACTGCATTAACATACAAATTGAAAGTCAGGGCTACATTCATCACTCACGCCCTAGACCAAACACTCTGTAGGCAAACCACTCCCTGGGTGGAATCCCAAGTTATTTCCATAAAGGGAACTAGAACTTAGTTGGATCCTTAGACTTTTGTTTTATGTAGGAACCAATTACTTCCCTATTTCAAGAGCACAAGGTCTGGCAACTAGCCACACCTGTTGACAATAGCCTTCAGAGAGCAGAACTTTGATTTACAACTGGGTAGGACTTTTGTTTGAGTTAAAAGCACAATAACCTTGAATGAACTAAAAACATGTCCCAAACTCTCTGATCTTTGGCTTCTTTGGGCTTCCACAAGTCTCAAACCTGGAACAAATGGTCAAGGTGCTATTTAACATATCAAAGTGGGGCTGGCCACTAAGCTTTCCTAGCGTCCCTCAGTCCTACCTATTACAGGATATGGTAGGCATACCCTGCCCCCTTCTCTGAACTCTTCAACCCAGGCTAAGCTTCCCTTCCTTAAGTCTCTGATCTCTATATAACTAAGCCATTTGGTTGTCCTATTCTTTTTACCTTTTTCTCTCTTGATTGCTACACAACCCTTCCCATCTTCTGATATGGCCTTGCTCAGGGTCATGTTCACCCTGAACTCTCCCAGATGTCTCTGCCTCTGGCTATGATCTCTCCCACCTCTACTATAAACTTTCTTCTCTACTATACCTAGGAGTAGTCATATCCTCCATTTTTATTTCTTTTTAATTCATTCCTTAAGTACTGCTTCTAACTTTCTAATGGTCTTGGTAATACTATCTTTACTAAAGAACAGTAAGTAACATGCCTCATTAATCATAACTTATAATAAAGATAATACTATATAATATTCACTCAAGAATGAGATTCTGAACATATCACTGTCCTGGCAGGATTAATTAATTCTGTTCATCAAGGGGAACTAGGGTTGTAGGTACACATTAAAATCCAAAAGGACCAAGAGAGAAACACAAAAAGTTACTGAGGTGCCTGTAATGGTCTGCTCTCTCTCTCTCTCTCTCTCTCTCTCTCTCTCTCTCTCTCTCTCTCTCTCTCTGTCTTTCTTTTATCTGTGTCTGTGCCTCTCTCTCTGCTCTTCCCACTTCTCCCCTTCCCTTCCATAACCCACTAAATAAATATCAAACTTCACTCTACATAGTGTGCTTATGCATCTCTGTCTCTCACCTGTCATATGGCTTCCTGCCTGGGACTCAGTTGCCTTTGTAGCCTGCTGTGGTCTCAGGACCAACTGCCTGCTGCCTGCTGCCATTCAGAGACCAAAAGCGTTTCTGCCCCTGCACCCCTTGGGGAACCTGCAGCATTTTACATTTACCATTACATTGGTGCCATTACTTGGCCAGGCTCTCCACATTCCCTCCAGCCAACAGGCTGGCTGGCTGAGGACAAGTGGAACCCTGGGCTCAGGAACCAGGGTTTTTTTTTTTTTTTTATAATTTAATCTGCCTGAGTGAAATGTCTAGGCACACCACTGGCTTCAGTTAATGAGTTCCCCCATTCTGGTCAGCTTAACCATTTCTCTGAACCCAAGGAATTGACAATTGAGCTCCCAGAAATCATCTGGTGTTCATAGAAATAAGAGGACAGCTCTCAACCACAGTCTTTAAGGCTACGGTTGAACCCTTCACCAAAATTCATCTCTGGATTGTCTCCCTTAGCTAAAATCATGTTTGAACAGCCAGGGGTCAGTTCTTATGTGATTGGAGGCCCAGGATCCCTCAGATTTTTCTTTTTTCTTTTTCTTTTCTTTTCTTTTTTTCCCCTGCCTTGAAAGGCTGCTCGGAGTAGCCTTTGGCCTCTCTGGCTTCTGAGTTGCCCTGACTGGAGACAGTCAGGCTTTAGCACCAAGCCTGTAGGCAGAGAATGCTCTCCTACAAGCCCTGCAGTGTTTGCTGATGATTCACACCCTGCCTATAGAGGGGAAACGTCTTTTTATAGGCCTTTGTGGTGTCACCATTTTCATGGTTTCAGCTATGGGTAACAAGCCATCTATGTCTGTCAATCCAGCCTCTACCTGGGATAGATGCATTTTAGAGGCCCTAAAACCCCAGACCTTAATGTCCTACTTCTTCAGCTCCTACCCTCACTCTGCCAGTGTCCAGCTGGCTCCACTTTTATGGGAGCTTTCTACCTACTGTCAGTGCACAGGCAAATGGGAGGAGTTTCCTCAAACTCTCCCTGCCAACAAGATTGGTCAGATCCATGAGGCAGCTGTTTTCCATTTTGCTCCCTGTTGCAGCTTGTGATATGGAGGCTCAGCAATGGGGCAGATCATGCCTCAGGTCTCTCTTATTATTAAACTTAAAATCCATGCAGTTCAAAAATCATGGCTTTTCCATACAACATGTAACTGCTGTCATTTTGACTAAGGTCAGGTGACTTTACCATCATCTTAACTGAGGTCAAGTGACTTCACCGCCATCTTAACTGAGTGGCTTTTCCATATAATATGTGACTGCTGCCATTTTGACTGAAGTCAGGTGACCTTACCACCCTCTAAACTGAGGTCAGGTGACTTCACCACCATCTTAACTGAGATCCAGGTCAGGTGACCAAATTCTGCCATCTTTACTGGGATACTCCCTGCCTGGTTCTCAAGTATAAACTCTGTTACATGGGTGACCTTACCGCCATGTTAACTGAGAGCCAGGTCAGGTGACCAAGTCTTGCCATCTTTACTGGGGTATTCCTTGCCTGGTTCCCCGATGTTGACTTTGTTACCTGTGTGTTTTGGGCAGTGACATGCCTTAAGGAGAGCCCACCAAGAGCATCTACTTCACCCAATTTCTATCCACTGTGTATGTGTGTATACATACATGTGACTTAAGTGCACCTATGTTTACTGTTAAATCTCATAATTGTCTGTTTATTGTGTCTCATTCCAGACTACAAAACAATGTTTTATGTTTTAAATTGCTATATACTTTTAAGTATCTTACAAAAAAATACTATATATGTAATCCAACCCTGATTTAAAATATATCAAGCTGTTCTCTATTATTGTCAGTTCTGTTGCTAACCTTCTATTGCAAGCAGTTTTTCTTCTTTCTGTCTTTTTATGAGTGTAAATATCACCTTTTAAGTTGAGAGTCAGTACAGTCAAGCTTGGACCCAGCTCTCCAGGCAGATTCTATATTGTAGTTATACCTGATAAACAGCCCTCAACTGCTCAGAGATCTGGGGAATATGGCATTTAAATAGTTAATTATTAAAAGATTTTTTATAACAAAAAGAGACAGGTTGTCTCCTAGCAGCAGCACTATACTTCCTCCAAAGAAGACAGAAGACAAATGGGCACAGAACAACATCCATCTGCAATTCACTTCAACTGCCAAGAACTGAACACTGGTAAAAACTGCCTTTCATCTAAACTGAAGATCTCCAGACATGGGCAGAATTGCTGGAATTGACAGCCTAGCTGCTCAAGTCAAGGTAGGCTTGTCTTCCTACCAATTTCGTAGCCCACATGATCTTCTGGAGCCTGGCAGTCCCTGCTCTAAACAGCAAAAGACAAATACGACCTTCAATGACCAACGAGGACACTGAGGAGGCTCTAGGTGCCAACCAAGTAAGTTTTCTGTTTTTTTTTTATCAATAACTCAAGTAAAATTTTATCCTTCTCAAAGATCTCTGAAGCAGATTGACAGCTGAGAGGTTTTGTCAGTTTAAAAGGACAACTTTACCAATCAAATTTCAGTAAAATACAAATACAAGACCTGAAAGTTATAAAGGTGTGAGGACAAATGCAAGTTATCAAATTTACTCTCGTGCTGCCTTCCATAGTCTTAAAAATACTTTTTATTGTGCAAAAATATCTGTCACAGTCATTCTGACTTAAATATACTATTGTTTATACAATGCATATGTCTAAAACTTAGGTTTTCACAAACCCAAAGAATTCTTGTGAGTTCCTGGGAGCCAAATAAAAGGATCCACCTTAAACAGGTCAGATACACCCTTCTCAATTCCCTGGTCCTAAGTTTTTTTTTCCTAAACTTAACTTTGTCCTCTGTTCTTCTAATACCTTAAACGGGGTAAGAGACACCAGATATTTCCATACCACAAATACAGGACATGAACAAAGAGACCAGCTACCCCAAAATGTAACCAGCACCCAGCTTTCTCAGGTTTCCCCCTCCAAGATGATTCCCACAAATAAGCAGGAAACAGTCTTGGGGATCTACCATCCTAATTCCTTTAACCTGTTGTGCCTAAACCCCCTCCTTTTTATTAAAAGAGATGGGAATGTAATGGTCTGTTCTTTCCCTTTAAGAGACAAGTCACACCTACTCCCTTCCCCATCTGCCAAGGCAAGCTGATCTTCAGCTTCCGGCCTGAGGCCCTTCCTTTCTGTCTCTCTCTCAATGAGGCAGCTTCTGTCTCTCTTTTCCCCTTTTCTCCCCTTCCCCCACTTCTCCCCTTCCCCCTCTCTGTTTCTGTTTCTCTCTCCCTTTCTCTCTTTCCCCTCTTCTCCCCTTCTTCCTTTCCCCTCCATAACTCACTAAATAAATATCCAACCTCACTCTGCATAGGGATGCCTATATGTCTGTCTCTCACCCACTGCATGGCTCCCTGCCCATGACCAGCCACCTTCGGAGACCTGCAGTACACACAAATAAACAGTAAGCAGTCTTGAGAATCCACTGCCCCAATTCCTTTAACCTGTTGTGCCTAAACTCCCACATTTTTATTATAAAAAAGAGATGGGAATGTCATGGTCTGCTCTGTCCCTTTAATAGACAAGCCCCACCCACCCCTCCCCCTCTCTGTTTCTCTCTGCCTCTCTCTCTCTCTCTGCTCTCTCCCCTTCTCCCCTTCCCTTCCATAACCCACTAAATAAATATCCAACATCACTCTGCATGGTGTACCTATCCATCTCGGTCTCTTACCCATCACATGGCTTCCTGTCTGGGACTGGGCTGGCTTTGTGGCCTGTTGTGGTCTTGGGACCCACTACCTGCTGTCTGCTGCTGCCTAGGGAACCTACAGCAGTTTACTTTTACTATTACAATGCCTCCTTTACTTCATTGCCAAACAGCCATAATCAACGAAAAATCTGTATCAAAAATAGAGTTATGAGACTATAAGGACCTCAGATCTCACAGACTGGGTTGTTTCCCTAGATAAAACAAAACATATCCAGTCAAGATGCTCCAGAGTACAAAAGTAAATATGAAACTAATGAAATATGAAAACAAAGATTATCAATTTAAGTTCATAAGTAGCTATTGATCAGAGGCAGAAGCAGAAATGCTTTCTTTTTTCCCCCTTCTCCTAATTTGTTGCCTTATGTGACAAGCAATGATAACAGCAAACATTTTAATTTCTGGAATATTCTGCAATATCATTGTAGGCAATGGAATTCTGTGTGTTTCTTGTGTTTGGGATATGAACAATTTGTCCTGATTTGTAATAGGAGACACTGGTTGGGCACAGTGGTATATGACTATAATCACAGTACTCAGGAAGCTGAGTCAGGAATATCACAAATTTGAGAGCAAACTGAGATACATGGAGAGAACTTGCAACAGAGGATATAAAGAAGAAATGAAGGAAAGCAAAAAGGAAAGAAAGGAGGGAGAGAGGGGGTGTACTTCTTTGTTTTCTGCTACTGTGATTAACAAGATCATGGCCAAAGAAAACTGAGAGTAAAGTATCTGAGCTTCCACTTCAGACAATGATCTATTACTGAGTGCTTGAAGTAAGAATTGAAGGTGAAAACAAGCAGGAAGGTTGTTTGCTGGCTTTTTCTCTTTTCCCTGGTTTGTGGTAAACTAGCTTTTTTATATCAGTGGACTGGCCCCTCCTACACCAATTAGCAATCAAAAAAAAATACCCACAGGCATGCCCAAAGGCCAATCTGATCAAGGCCATTCTTTCACTGAGACTTTCTTATCCCAGCTCACTCTAAATTTAACTCAACAATAAAATTGAACCTGGAGTGGGTTTAAGCAGGTAGGGAAGAAAGGGGAAAGAGAAGAGAGAAAGAAAAAGTAGAAAAGTAGAGAAATAGATAAAGAAAGGGAGGTGGGGGAGAAAGAGAGAGAAGGAAGGAAGGAAGGAAGAAGGAAGGAAGGAAGAAGGAAGGAAGGAGGGAGGGAGGGAGGGAGGAAGGAAGAACAGAAGGAAGGAAGGAAGGAAGGAAGGAAGGAAGGAAGGAAGGAAGGAAGGAAGGAAGGAAGGAAGGAAGGAAGGAAGGAAGGAGGCTAAGGAAGAAAAGGTGTGAAGAACTATGGTGGCTATTATTGGCCTGACTTCCCAGAGCTACTCTTTCTCCATTCTGCTTGTTTTGAAGACTGACTTTTGGACACTGGGTCAATGAGCTGTTTTCCATCTGGCTTTAGTTGAGTTTGGCCAATGTGTGACTGCAGCAGATAAAAGGTTGAGTTCATTGTATGCTTTGCTAAAAGTCACAACTTCTTTCAGGGACAGTTTTTCCTATAGATAGTCTTGCTAGGTTCTCAGAAATAAGTCTTGAATTTTCAAAACTAGGGGTTGTCAACTTTCACTCTTTCTGCTCTTTTGGTGAACTTCATTAGAGTTTATTTTCAATAATATTAGCCTTTCTTGTTATTTTCTTTTGTTTGAAAATTCCATACATGTATACAATGTATCTGGATCATATTTGCTCCCTTGTCCCAGTCTAACTTTGCCCAAAACCCATATCACATCCCTTTCCCAATCCTTCTTCTTTTCACAAAAATAATGTATTTATTTTGTGGAGTTGTGGAGAGCAGAGGAAGCCCTGAGTAAATATGTGTTATCAACATAAGCCAGCTCTGTTATGGACCCTAGTCTCAGAGCCATGGGAAAATGACAGAGCCTTCTCTCAGAAGCAGGTCTCAGGTATGACAAGACTTCCTCTGGTCCCCTACAGAGACCACTCCTACTGAGATTAACTAAATGTGTCTCTCTAATACAGCTGTATCCAATAAGCCTCCTTATTTATGTGTATGTAAAAACCCTGCCTTTTTGTTCAGCTGTATGCAATAACCCTATGTCCCAGTTCAACTATATATACTAAACATGCTGTTTTTCAAAAACACTGAGGTTTTTCCATCACAAAGCCCATTTCATCGAAGCCCAGTTTTTATGTGTAAGGTTTTATTATTTCCTTTTAGTCCTAGTCAGCTCCATCCCTAGGGTCATATTAGATGTGGCAAGTGACTCCTGAACAGGACCAATAATGTAGATACTGGCTATATACTCGTATGTCACACAAGAGAACACTCTCTAGAGAAGGGGAAAGAAAAAAGGGAAAGGGAGAAACAAAAGTAGAGAAAGAAAAAGGATAAAGGAATATATCAAAGGGATAAAGGGAACATATTTCAATTCATTTTACATAAAGAAGATATTAACAAGTAGAATCTAGATATAGAAAATTATATGTCAGTAATTTTAGAAAGATTTTGAGAAATCATGGAAGCAGGCTAAAAATTTCACAGCTCCATCAATTATTAGATTGCAACCAGGAGACTTACCCTTAGTTTTCTGAAGATGACACAGTAAGTTGGGCCATTTGGAAAAGTATAGGGGAGGAGGCAGAGAGATGGACACAGGGAGGAAGGACCTGAATATTGCCATTTTCTCTTTTAGTTTATAGAATTTTACACAGGGTTCCATAGATTCACAGCCCAGAGGAATCCTGCTTTATAGGCTGTGTGCCTCACATTAGAAAGTACTAACCCATTTTCCCCTGAATAACAAGTACAGATGACAGGGGAGCCACTGCTTTAGCTTCAACAGCATGCCCAGGACCTGCAGAAATAGAGGAATGAGTTGGATTTATGGGTGAGGCTTGCCCTGAATTGTCTAGTGCCTGAGATGCTGATACTAAGGAGAATGATTATAAAAATGAGGCCATCCAACCCGTGGTAAAATTATGATCAACCAAGGGATTCAAGAGGAAATGGTTGCACTCTTCTGCATCAGGCCTTTATTTTGGGTGAGAAATTTAGGAAAACATACTAATCATTTTTACTGATTTCTGGTATTTGAACAACCAGAAACTAATAACTCAGGGTAAATGCTGTGCTGTCATGAGACTGTTCTTCCAAATCCTAATCCTTGAAGGAGATCAAACAAGTCTTTGATGACCTATGTGCCTGTGGCACATAGTGACATCATCAGTAACAGTGTCTGCTCTCCCTCTCATTGGAAAAGTACGGCAAAATCTTACATCAACCTGGGAGATTGCCTGTTATTCAAAACTGGATTTACAGGGGGCTGGATAGATGGCTCAGCGGTTAAGAGCATTGCCTGCTCTTCCAAAGGTCCTGAGTTCAATTCCCAGCAACCACATGGTGGCTCACAACCATCTGTAATGAGGTCTGGTGCCCTCTTCTGGCCTGCAGGCATACAGACAGAATATTGTATACATAATAAATAAATTTAAAAAAAAACTGGATTTACAGAATTATATCAAGACCAGGTCCAACATAATTTTGCTCATGGAGCTGCTATAACTGACTTTCTCTTAGGTACAAAGATTTATGAAGGAGCAGGCACCAATCACACTATCCTTTGCAAAGCCTATCAATGAATTAATATTGCCACCTTAAGGGCATGGAGACAGTTGCCCACCAAAGAGACAAAACCTTGTCACTTTTTGAGATTCACCAGGGCTCAGAAGAGTTGTACCCAGATTTTGTGGCAAAGTTCTTAAAAGTTACAGGGTGCTTAGTAGCTGAGCCAGAGACAGGAAAGTACTTAAGAAACAATTGCCTTTTGAAAATGCTAACATGTCTTTAAAGCAGTCACTTAGGGGTTCCTACAAGAGCGTCAATTTACAAGAGGTGATTTGATTGTGTGTCAATATGGGTCCTAACCACTTTCAAAGTGTAGCTCTCTCAGTTGCCCTTTAGGAAGTTGTACACCCTGAGGGAACAGGTGGTACCTGTTATGCATGTGGAAAAACCTGGATATTTTGCAGACTGATGTTTCCCTACAGAAATTTCAGATTAAAAAATAAGCAGGACCTTGTAGCCACAAGATGATAAACACAGTCCTGAGGTTATACCTGTGACTTCATAGAGGAATACATTGGGGTATGGAATACTGTACACAAAAGGAAATTCATGGACAATTTCTTTGAGAGTGGGGAAACAGCCAAGTCAAGCCAGGCCCCATGAAATAATAGGGGCTATATATCCTTGAAGAACCCTATGAACCAAAAAGGCAGACCTGTGATCCTCAGGCACGAAAATGAACCACTGATCAAATCGGCTGGGAAACCCGTGGCATTAGGGGATTATACCTTACTTCTCCCACCCGAAATATACCGCCTTCTAACGTGGAGACCCAAGTCATTCCCACCAGGGTATAGGGCCTTTGTGCGAGGCACAGTAGGACTTACTTTAGGAAGCAGCCAGATACTAACCTGGGGACTACAGATCACCAGGAGGTAATAGATGAAGGGAATAGATACAGAGAAAATTAAAGTTCTGGCTCAGCCCTATACTTATTTTGATATTGCACCTGAATTAAAAATAGATCATCTAACTAGTAATAGCCTCCAGTTTTATGTTAGAAAAGTTGCTCATCATGGCTCAGTTCCATAAATTGATGTGGGAGTGATTTCTTATTAATAAAGAAACTGCCTAGACCCATTTGATAGGCCAACCCTTAGGTAGGCGGAGAAAACAGAACAGAATGCTGGGAGAAAGAAGCTGAATCAGGAGTCGCCATGATTCTCCCACTCCAGGCAGATGCAGGTTAAGATCATTCCTGGTAAGCCAGCTCGTGGGCTACACAGATTATAAGAAATGGGCTAGTCCAGGTGCGAGAGTTAGCCGAGAAAAGGCTGGAACTAATGGGCCAAGCGGTGTTTAAAAGAATACAGTTTCCGTGTAATTATTTCGGGGCATAAGCTAGAGCTAGCCATGTGGGCAGCTGGGTGCCGCCGGGGATGCAGCCCCACTGCTCATATTACAACAATAAATTGGTAGTATTTTGATCCACAAAGCATTTTCATGAGCACAAATTATAATGATTCAGCCACATAATATAGCTTTCACTTCTGGGTTCTAGGGCCACACATGTGCAGATAAGCCCTCAGGGCAGAAGTGCCTAATGGCCCCAGGAATCTGAAAGGACCCCACATGACCCACGTGCAGCTTGGTTGCATTATCTACATATAACACAGCTGCATGAGCCCTTGAGCACATGCGTTAGCTCCATCATCTGTGTATGACATAACCACACCATCCCACTGTTTGCATACACTAGGCAGCCCTTAAAAGCTGGATGCACCATCTTCAGTACCCCCTCCCCTCTCTCTCTCTCTCTCTCTCTCTCTCTCTCTCTCTCTCTCTCTCTCTCTCTCTCTCTCTTCTCTCTCTCTCTCCACACTGACTTCCCTGGGCCTGTACACACCCCCTCTAATAAACTCCTGCTGCATGTTCCATGTTTCCTTCTAACTCATGCCAGGTAATTTAACAAATAGTACAGGAGACTCATCCAGAAATGAAACTGTACTCAAATGGTAAAGATTTTCTTGGGTTTTTTGACATCATGGCATGTGTATCTGTGATCTAAGGATGATACTGGCCCCAGCATGGCCACTGTAGCCAGTTGCTGCCTATTGGCAGGAAATAGGTGGGACAATGGCACCAGCACAGAGTTCTGCCATGGTTAGCTGGTGGGATGCCAGAAGTCATCAAGGTATTTTATGCCATATGTCCTGCTCAATATGCCTGTAAACTTCTGGGACTGAGATATCTTGAGCCAAATGAGGATTCTTTTACATATCATAAACCATATTATCTCTCATCAGACGTTACTCCAGGGAGTTAATTCTTTATGGGGTTTAGGCAAAACTCAAAAGGTGTAACTACTGTCAAAATCCTTGAGGGAATTATAAAATTCTGGGATTAGGGTATCCCAGGACAAAATCTTTACACAACAGTTTTGGGAGAAATCAAAAGGCAAGCTCCCATGGAAATTCACCTTCCTGGATTGCCTGGCTATCAGAGAATCCCATCTGGATATATTAGTGGCTGCTTGCTGGAGAAATATGGACTTCTGGCACTGATTTGATAGAGAAACAGTCACAGACTGAACACATAGAAAGGTTCAATAGTCCTTGTAACATCCCTTTTTCGTTATAGAAATTAAATCAGATAAATGGAGGCTGTAACAGTATTTAAGAGCTATAAATAAAATCATGTAGGCAGTGGGGTCCTACTGTGGGGACTCGATTGCCTACTGGTATACAACTATATTTTTATATAAGTATAGTGGACTTGAATATTTATTT
This sequence comes from Microtus oregoni, assembly GCF_018167655.1. Taxonomy (NCBI): domain Eukaryota; kingdom Metazoa; phylum Chordata; class Mammalia; order Rodentia; family Cricetidae; genus Microtus; species Microtus oregoni. The sequence goes on from NW_024544814.1 coordinate 61,120, forward strand.
GTTTACCATTCCGCTGTATCCGTGCAATTATGAATATTTTACTTTTACCCTTCTTCTACCTAATCATGGTCTACCAACACAGCCCTTTCAAGAGAAAGTCTTCCCTAGGGATAAGAAAAACAGATTAGGAATGGAGCACAGGGCCCCTCCAGCTCCTGCTGCAGGGGCTTCTATGTTCCATATGACCCTGCCTCCCCCAAGCCTGCCCGATTGTCTGTGAGATCCTTGGCCTAGGAACAGTTTCTGTTCCTGCACTGAGGCTATGCACCCAGAGGGGTGAGTGTGGTGTGTACCCACCCAGCCGGAAGAAATTCAAATTCAACAAAAGAAATTCAAATGGCCAAAACGCCCTTAAGGTTATGTTCAACCTTCTTAGCAATCAGGGAAATGCAAATCAAACAACTTTGAGATACCGTCTTACACCTGTCAGAATGGCTAAAATCAAAAACACCAATGATAGCTTATGCTGGAGAGGATGTGGAGTAAGGGGAACACTCATCCATTGTTGGTGGGAATGCAAGCTTGGTTAAACATTCTGTTGTCAGAACAAGAAAAGTTAACACTCACAGCTCATGTGTAGACCAAAACATTCTGTAGGCAAACCACTCCCTGGGTGGAATCCGTAGTTATCTCCCTAAGGGAGAAAGAACCTAGTGGGAAGCAAATAAGAATTAAACACAGGCAATTTTCAGTACTCACTGGAACTCCCTCCTGATACTATCCTATGTTCCGTCTCTTATTTCGCCTGTATCTATGTTCCTTTTGCCTAATAATTCTAATCTTCATGCTCCTACCCTGGAACATACAAACCTGCCACAGCTAGGAGCCTGGCAGAAGTCACCCCAAAAAGGTGGCTTGTGACAGGTATGTGTATCTTTAGAATTCTAATAGCCTTTTGATAGATTGTTCCTTAAATGATTATGAAGTGATCCTTATTATATATTGTAACTAGTTTTTATTTAAGGTTTATTTTAGCAAGTATTAAAATAACTATGTATTTGTCTCCTGGTATCTTGTATTCCATTTACTTGAAATATCTTTTTCCATGCTTGTATCCTACCTAAGGTGGTGACTATGTTTGATGGTAAAGTGTGTGTGTGTGTGTGTGTGTGTGTGTGTGTGTGTGTGTTATTCTTCTTAAAGATGTGGTGGTGGGTCAGGCTCGTCCCACGAGAGGCCCCCCGTGAGTCCCCTAGGCCTTGGCGGAGCAGCAGAGGGTCCCCAGGCCTCAGTGTGTACCCTGAGGCCTTGGCTGGTCCCCTTGGCCCGGGGAAGACTGCGGCAGCTGAGAGACAGGCAGATAAGAGAGAGAAGAGAGAGGTGGGAGGGAGACAGGCAGCAGCCACCTCTTCAGAAGAGGGATTGAAAGAGAGAGTATAGGCTGTAGGAAAACAAAATCCACTTGCTTCAGTGGAAAAGGAAGGGGAGGGGGTTGAGAGTGGGAGTGGCTTTTCTCTTAAAGGGACAAGGTACCCAGTTGACAGGCCAGCAGATGTAACAGTATTTTTTTTTAAAAAAAAGATTTAGTTAGTTGTGTGTGTGTGTGTGTGTGTTTATATGCACCACATGCATACAGGAGCCCTCAGGGGAAGTACAGAACACTGAATCTGCTGGAACTGGAGTTATGGGCAATTGTAAGCTGCTATGTCTGGGCTGGGAGCCAAACACAACTCCTCTGAAGAAGAGTAAATGCTCCAAACCACGAAGCTATCTCTTCAGTCCTGCTCTGTATTTCTTGAAGGCAACAAAAAGCTAGATCCTGTTTTGTAATCCAATCTGCAAGTCTGTGTCTCTTCATTATGGAATTTATGCCATTATTAGTATTGAATTCATTTTGAATGATGGGTATTAATTACTACTTATTTTGATGTTTTCTTAGATCACTTTTGACAAATGATTCTGGAATTTTTTTATTCCCTGTGATCTCTTGGATTTATTTATCCCTGTCTTCAGGCCAAAGTACTCTTTTACAGTAGCCTCTGCAGACCTGACTGAGTGGTCATAAATTCCTTTAATCTATTTTTACCACAGAAGTTTTTATTTTTGCTCAGTCAGTATTTCTGGGTAACAGTCTGTGTTAACAATGTGGTCCTTGTGAACTTGAAGTACACCTTCCAAGGCTCTTCTGATTTAATATTTGTGATGAATAATCAAGCATTATTCTGATGGTGCTGCCTTTGTTAGTGATTTGATCTTTTGCTCTTGCCGGCTTTAATAATTTTGACCTTTTCTGTGTTAAAGTGTTTAACTAGACTATGTCATGGGGGAGTTTCTTTTCTGGCTCTTCCTATATATAGTTTTGTAGGTCTGTTGTGCTTGGATGAATTTCTTTTTGTCTATGTTTGGGAATTTTCTTCCATGTTTTCACTGAAATTATGTTTTATGCCTTCACTATGGTATTCTCCTTCTATGCTCCTAATCCAAGGTTAGGTCTTTTCATGGCATCCCAGAGCACTCTCTCTCTCATGGTGTTCGTATATTAATTTCTCATTGACTTTTACTGAGTAATTCAATTCCTCTACTTTGTTTTCTGCCCCCAATTCTGTTTTCTACATGATCCATTCTATTGTTGAGACATTTCAACAAGATTTCTATTTAGCTTATTGACTCTTTCTTTTCTACCATCATTTCCATTTGGATCTTCTCCAATAATTCTATTGTCATATCTTGAGTTTGCTTCCTTATTCCATTAATCTCCTTGTTTTAATTCCCCTTGAGGCTACTCTTATCTTTGAATTGTTGCAAAATATTTATAAATATTCTTTTAAACTATTTGTCTGGTAATTCTTCAAATGTATTTTATGAGGTATCATTATTATGATATTAGTGAGTCATAGAGGAGACATGTTGTCTTGTATTTTAATGTTGTTCCTGATTCTACATCGGTATTTTCACATCTGGAGTCACTTTATTAGTTGAGTTTTTTTCGTTTATTTGAATTTTTTATTTTTTAAATGTATGTCCCTTTTTGTGGTCAGTGATGATATTGCAGTGCTTAGTGGATAGGATTATTGTATAGTTTCTTCCTATGGTACTGACATTTACGGTCAGAGGCTCTATCCTGAGTCATCTCCTGAAGGCCAGGTATTGTCCTGTGTTGACTGGAGCCTCCCAACTGGGCCTTCAACTTTTAAAACGAGTTGTGGATCTCTCTATATACTTATGGGCCTTGCTCCAAGTCAGATACAGTTCCCAGGCTTAGTCTGTAGCTTCCAGAGTTGTAAAAGGTCCATTGTGACTGTAAACCTAATCCAGAGTCAAATCTTTTCCCCATTCTGAGCCCACAGTTTCCTCTTAAGTTGTTAAAAATGTGAAACTTCCCCCAAACACCAGTAGACCTTACCCTAACTCAGGACAGGTCCCTATTATAGGTCTGTAGCTTCTGCTGGATCTGCAGGGAGATGTGTAACTTTCTCCAACCCTGTGGTAATAACCTGGAGTGAAATCTAGTCCTTACCCTGGATATTCGCCTTCCATTGCAGCCATGGGAGGTGTGAGACTTGATGCCATCTTCTTTTTTTAACCCAGTGAGTCAAGTTAATGCTACCCATATGTGTCTGTGTATGGGATCATCTACTGAGGCATGAAGAATTAAGCAGTGACCTTACCAATTCCCAGTGAAAAGAAGTGACACTCCCTCCCCTTGTATCTGTCGACTGCCAATAGTTACACTGCAAAAAATTGGGACCTCAGGAGCTCCTCCTTCTCCACCCTGAAATTTTTTATGCTTTTTTAAGACAGGATTTGTCTATAGCTTTGGGGCCTGTCCTGGATCTAACTCTTGTAGACCAGGCTGGCCTGGAACTCACAGAGATACAGAGATCCACCTGTCTCTGCCTTCCGAGTGCTGGGGTTAAAGGTGTGTGCCACCACTACCGGGCTTTTATTTATTTATTTATTTATTTTTTGGACCATGCTGAAAGTTTTAACTGGCCTGATCTTGTGCAGGTCTTCTGCAGGTAACTCCAGCTGTGGTGAGTTCATGACTTTAACACCCAAGTCATATCCAGAGGTTAGCCATTTAACAACCTTTCTCTCTGTACTCTCATTCTTACACTATTTTGTCCCATAATCCATAATTCATAAACTTTATATATTTGTTTACCAATCCTCTGTTTTCTAATTTAAAGGTGCCATGTTTGCTGTCAAGACCATGGGTGATATATTGAATATCAGTTTTTCCTCATTTATTCTTTTTAAGTTCTAGGGTGTAGAAGAATAAATCATCTTGCATTTTTACCCCAAACATTTAGGTCAAAAAATCTGAGAAAGAGCCATGGCAAGACCCCCTGACATCCCCTCACCCTGCATATCCAGTCCCAAATTATTTTCTGCCATTTTTATAGACACACCATGTATTGGCTTCCTTCCCTCTCTTTCATAGTTGTCACTTTCCTAGTCTAATTTTCTATTGTTTGTTGTTTACTACACAGTAGAATGTAATCCTAACAGCTATTTCTATGATATTTTAAAAATAGCAACCTGCTTCTAGGTATGATCTTGCTTAAAATTATCAAGTGTTTTTTCAATACTTTAAGTATAAAGACAAAGTTCTCTTATACTCTACAAAATGATATATGATGTAGACTCTCCCTAATTTTCCCAGCACTGTCTTTGCTAGTGTTCTCTTTTCTCAATGTGCTAATAATCCTTTCTATGTAGTGAGGAGGCAAGCAGGCCTGCTTTTTGTCCCTCCTGGCTCCCGCATGGTTAGCTTTACACCTGAAATAACAACACACAAATTGTATTCATTTAAACACTGCCTGGCCCATTATATCTAGCCTCTTCTTGGCTAACTCTCGTATCTTGCTTTAACCCATATCTAGTAATCTGTGTAGCACCACGAGGTGGTGGCTTACTGGGAAGATTCTAATCTGCATCTATCTCGGAGAGGAGAGCTATAGTGTCTGACCTAGCGGCTGGCTCCATGGTGTCTGCCTGACTCTGCTTTCTTTCTACCAGCATTCTGTTCTGTCTACTCCGCTTATCTAAGCTGCTGTCCTATCAAAAAGCCAAGGCAGTTTCGTTACTAACCAACGAAATTAACACATAAACAGATGACCCTTCTACATCATTTCTATTTCATTTTTTATAACAATCATTCTTCTTCTGCTTTAGGAACTTTGTTTCCCTGTCCTTCAGCATAAATGTTCTTTTCAATAATTATTTTAATGTTCCTTATCTTTCAGCTCAAATTTCACATTCCTATCAACAGCTCACTAATGGACCAGAATCGTCCCCACTTACAAACTCTCATAAACATCCTATTTTTCTTTTCTTTTTCTATTCTCTCATATATTGCATCCCAGTCACAGTTTTCCCTCCCTCCTCTCCCCCGAGTCTCTTCCCCACAGCCTCCCCTCTCCCCCAGATTCATATACCCTCTATCTCTCCTCAGAAATAAAAACAGGTCTCCCAGGGACATCAACCAAATAAGAGACATAATATGCTACAATAAGACCTAGTAAGGGGGACATGGAACCTGAACCAGCCATCTTCTGTAACCAGGCAAGAATCCTTCAAATGGAGGGATTGGGGCACCAACACAGTCACAAAACCTATTTTTTCTTTATAACAAAATTTTACAATTAAAAAATATCTTTTAATAAGAGTATGTATAAAATAGTGAGTGTCCATATTGTTTTTCTCAGAATAGTATGCACCCTAAATAACCAGCACAATACCCAGTCAATGATTAATGTATATATAATCATATTAGAGGCATTAAATAGAAAACAAACATTGTATTAGGTTATGGAACCTAAACTGCTCACAAATTGCCTATTAGACCAGTGGCTCTCAGCCTTCCTAATACTGTGACCCTTTAATACAGTTTCTCATGTTATGGTGATGCCCCCCCCCAACCATAAGATTATTTTTGTTGCTACTTCATTACTGTAATTTTGCTATTGTTGTAAATTATAATGTAATAATCTATGCCTTCTAATGGTCTTAGGTGACCCTTGTGAAAATGTCATTTGACCTCCCTCCCCTCCAAAAAGGAGTTGCGATCCATAGGTTAAAAACTGCTAAGATAGAAACAGGCGGTGGTGGTGCATGCCTTTAATCCCAGCACTCAGGAGGCAGAGACAGGTGGATCTCTGGGAGTTCGAGACCAGCCTGGTCTATAAGAGCTAGTTCCAGGATAGGCTCCAAAGCTACAGAGAAACCCTGTCTTGGAAAAAAAAAACCAAAACTGCTGAGATAGATGATTCCCCATATCTGTAATTATTTTCAGGTACTCACAGAACCAACATCTCTTACATATTGAGTTTCAGATTCTGGCTCCAAATTAACATTCATTTATACTTTTTAGATTTTCTAAATATTTCCCTTTTAAAATTACTCATTAGTTATGAATATTTTGGAGACATTGGAAGTGGATGACTATGAATGTCATGTTGTTTCACAATGTGTCAATAAAAACTTCTGCTTTTTCAGTTAACCCCTTTTCAGCAAAATTTGATGTAAAAGACAAAGTTCTATGGATGCTTGTATTCAAACATGGTGTTTTATGTGATTGTATTTCATTCACAGGCATTATTTATTTTTTTCTAACTTGTATGAAAGTAGTTGATAGAATTATTGTATGTTTAGCAGTGATTCATTGGCTATTAATGTAAGATATCTTTGTCTCTAATTAATTGTATTTGCTTATTTATCTGTCCTCAACTATTTATGCTTCTAGAAAACCTTTAAAATAATTTTGAAAAGTTCTAAAGCTTATATATTTCTGTCATTTTGATTGGGATGAGGTTAAACAAATTAATTTGAGAAGATTTTTTTAATGTTCTGTCTTCTCTTTTTAGTTGCACAAAATCCTTAATTTATGTCTTTTAACTAAGCTTTCTCATTTACTTCCAAATAAAAAGAAATTTTCTTTATATTTCTGTTGCTACTGAGTGCAGTGAGTGGAATAAAACTAATGGTATGAAAGGAAGTCATTCATTTGTTTTTATCATGATTAATGATTGTATAAATTTTATTTGACCAACTAGTCTCTAGTGTTTGGATAAATTTATCTGTTAGCAAACACATGTTCATTCTCTCTGAATCTTTGAAAATGATATATTTATCTTATATATAATCACATGGGCTAGCATGTCAGGAACAACACTGAATATGTACAAAAACAACCATTGTTTTTTGGGACTCACCAAGAAACATGAAGAATTTTAAAATAATGCATTTACTTTTTTGACATAAATAATATATATTGTATTATATAATCTAGTATTGACTATATAGAATTTGAAAATAATGCATTTACTTTTCCAACATAAATAATATATACTGTATTATATAATCTAGCATATATTATATAATTAATCAATTTTTTGAAGAAGACTGTTGAACTTCATCAAGTTCTCTGTAAATATTCTTTTTTATTTTTTAAATCTTGTACCCTATCTTTCTATTATAAAGTTTTATTTTTGTGTATATAGGTGTTTTCCTACATGTGTACCACTAGTGTGCCTAATGCCCGTGGTGGCCACAAGAAGGGAGTATGCCAGATTGGATTCCCTGACTCTGTACTTACAGATGATTGTGAGCTGCTGTGTGGAGGCTGGGAATCGAAACTGGGTTCCTTGAAAGAGCAACCAGTGCTCTTGAATGCTAAGCCACCTCTTTGTCCCTTCTCGTTCTTTTTTTTTTTTTTCAAGACAGAGATTCTCTGTATAGCTTTGGAGCCTGTCCTGGAACTCGCTCTGTATAACAGGATGGCCTCGAACTCACAGAGATCTGCCTGGCAGCCTGCCTGCCTCTGAATCCCGAGTGCTGGGATTAAAGGTGTGCACCACCACCACCACCTGGCTTCTCCTTATTTTAAAGAATCAGTTCTTTGAGTGAGGTAACCCAGACCCAAAAAGATGAACATGGGATGTACTCACTCATAATTGGCTTCTAGCCATAAAAAAGGGTCACGGAGTCTACAATTGGTGAACATAAAGAAGCTGAGTAAGAAGTTGAACCCAAGGAAAAACATATAGTTATCCTCTTGGCTATGGGAAGTAGACAAAATTGCCGGGGAGAAAATTGAGATCTTGGGGGTGGGGTGGGATGGGGGTAAGGCGAGATGGGGAGAGAAAAGTGAGAAGGGGAGGATGGGGGGAACTTGGGGAAACAGGATGATTGGGATATAGGAAGGTTGGATAGGGGAGCACGGAAGCACAATTCTTAGTTAAGGGAGCCACCTTAGGGTTGGCAAGAGACTTGAACCTAGAGTGGCTCCCAGGAACCCAAGGCGATGTCCCCAAGTTAGTTCCTTGGGCAGCTGAGGATAGGGAACCTGAAATGACCCTATCCTATAGCAATACTGACGAATATCTTGTATATAACCATAGAACCTTCATCTGGTGATGGATGGAGATACAGAGACCCACACTGGAGCACTGGACTGAGCTCCCAAGGCCCCAATGAGGAGCAGAAGGAGGGAGAAGATGAGCAAGGAAGTCAGGACCACGAGGGGTACACCCACCCACTGAGACAGTGGAGCTGATCTATTGGGAGCTCACCAAGGCCAGCTGGACTGTGACTGAAAAAGCATGGGATAAAACCGGACTCTCTGAACATGGCGAACAATGAGGGCTGATGAGAAGCCAAGGACAATGGCACGGAGTTTTGATCCCACTTAATGTTCTGGCTTTGTGGGAGCCTAGCCAGTTTGGATGTTCACTTTCCTAGACCTGGACGGAGGGAGTCGGACCTTGGACTTTCCACAGGGCAGGGAACCCTGACTGCTCTTTGGACTAGAGAGGGAGGGGGAGAGGAGTGGGAGGAGGGGGAGGGAAATGGGAGGCTGGGAGGAGGCGGAAACTTTTTTTTTTCCTTTTCTCAATAAAAAAGAAAAAAGAAAAAAGAAGAATCAGTTCTTTTCACTACTTTCTCCTTTTCCCCCTCAGTCTTTTCAAAATATTTGAGAATATAATATTATTTTGTTTTCCTTTCCTCCCTCCAAATCCTCCTTCAAATCCATGGCCACTTTTTACACTAATTGTTATTCATGCATATCTGTATATGTGTATTCCTAAATATATTTCTAAATATGACTTGTTTAATCTGTATAATGTTACTTGTATCTGTTTCCAGGGCTATCCTTTTGTCTTTGTTATTGATTTTTTTTTTCTTTTGGAGACACAGTTTCTGTATGTTGCCTATGATGTTTTTAAATTCCTAGGCTATTTTCTCCCTCAGCTGCCAGAGTAGCTGGTTGCACAGATGCATTTCTCTGTGTCCAGCTGAGAACCAGTTCTTGAACATAACAGTTCTGGTTGCTTCCTAACCATTGGACCTTTATTCTCTTCCTATATCTTTCTTTCAGTGTGTATCATTGCTTCTGAATTTATAAAGTTAAAGATTTGTTTTTAACTTTATTTTAAAATAATAATATTTTAAAGCCCTCGATTGAACTGGGAATTTAGTCCACAGAAATTGAGCAATAGTCACTATCAGCAAATAGAAGAGAAATTATAATACTGGCCCATGTGGTGCGGAGTTTATACTCGTAGATAAATGTGTAAAGATGTCAGGCTTGTGGCATTGTTAAAAATCATTAGTGTTGAACCAGTGTTCCAGATGCCAAAGCACAGGCCTCGACAAGCCTTACAATCCAAGGACCTGAGTTCCACCCCCAGCACAAGTGTCAAGGAGGAAGGGGAGAATCTACTCAACAAAGGAGTCCTCTGACTTCCACATACTCATTTTGCTGCATACCCACACATTGAATAAATTAATTTAACTTAACAAAGTCTCAATGTCTTATTCAGTGTTAGTCTTTGGTGGTCTGATATAGCTGCATATGGTTGTTTATGTTTCTATGAAAAAGAAAAACCATTAAAATGCCTTAAATTGTTCTGAGCTGAAGACTCTCTATAAGTAGTTGAATTTACATAACAAGAAAATTGTAAGATACTTAAAAAGCAATTAATACAGAATGAAAATGGGGAAATGTGAGATTGTGAAATATAAATATGTAAATATGTAGAAGTGGTAATGGATACAGTTATGTTCATAATTTTATGTCTGATTTCTGTAACCAAAAGCCAAATAAATAATAATTTCCACATTAAGTATTTGTCAAATGATGAAAATAAAACATGATTGAATATGGTAAACTTTATTATAGGGTTGTAGAATTCATACAACCAGAACTCCTTACAGCATTCAGCACCTGTACAGCTTTGTGGATTTCACAACACAGATATCAGTGAGAAAGAATCATTACATGCGTAAAAAATTACTTCCTCATGACTATTGTTCACATATGAGTCAGATTCTTTACAGAGTACCTGATAGAAATGCAAAAAATGTAATCTCTAAAGTCAGGAGAAATGAACAAAATGAAGAATGAAGCAAAAAAATGTTAAGAGATTTGACATGCTTCACACAAAAATGTCAAAAACAACTTGAAATATTTTAAATTTAAAGCATGCTCTATCCATATGATTTTATCAGGAGCTTGCTTTAAATAAAAACAGAGGATGGACTTTGTCAGGATGTTAGATGACATATTCATGCTGCTTTCAGAATCTAAACCCTATAAATTCAAAAAAGATAATCATTTAATTTGTTGCAAACAGCAAGCGATGTCAATTAAACTTGAATTGGACAATGGCTTGCAGTGGTTAGTAGTTTTCTCCCCCCCCCTTCCGTTTCCAGTATAAGCAATAGAGTAAATGTATGAGTAAATATCATGAGTATCCCATTACTAAAGTCACACTGTAAGCTGCTGACTTCTTATTACCAAGGATACTCTTTATCTGCCCTTCTTCACTCCTGACATATCTTGGTCTCAACAATAAATTCATTGGGGAAGTGTCTTATCTTCCAGCATTTGTCAATGGCACGCTTATTGAAACCTGTGAAGACACAAAAAGATGGCTTTTTAGTTGTCTGTGTCCATGAAGAGGTATTTCAACATGCTCATTTCCATGCAGTCTACCCTCACTCTCTTCTGCTCACCCAAAAATAATAAATTACCTACCCAGCAAGAGGTCTCTGCGTCTAAGGCGGAAGGATTTTCGGTTGTTGCAAAGTTGGTAAATAAAAATACCAAGGTTACTAACATCACGGATTTCTTCCACAGCAACCAGGTCTTCACGAACCACATAAGTGTGAGGCAAATACTTGCCACTCTAAAAGTGCAAAGAAAAAAAAATTAAGACAATAAATTCTTAAAGACGGTATTAAAATTCCCACTTACATCCTTTTAAAAATAGACATTATTAAAATAGAATTCATTTAAGAGCAGTTTTATATACTATTTTTATTATACATATATACATTTATGAGTTTCAAGTTCAGTGTGCTATTTGCACATACACACAGCATGCATTGATGAAATTCAACCTCTCTTTATCCACCTCCCCCTACATACATGCCCTTCTCAACTTCTATTAATCAGTGTTGTGTGTTCAAGTGAACACTTTTAGCTTCTATATATGAAGAACATAAAGCATTTGTCTGTCTGACTGGCTTACATTGCTTAACATAAAATTCCTCAGTTCCATCTATTTTGGCACAGCTTACACTTTTAATTAAAAAAAATATTTCAATGAGATGGAATGTCTGGCCCAATTCATTAACTTTTTGGAATAATGATGCAAAATTATTTGGAAGTGCTTATAAGAAAAAAAATGATCTCTGAAATACATACTGCCAGTTTGCCAAAAAGCTCCACCAGATTCTTTGGAGTCATAACAATGGAAGTATTGAGGGGCATCAGATAACAGTTTCCCAAAAGCAAGTCCAGGTAAGCAGTCATTCCCTGTTGGGGAGGTGAAAAACGATGCATATTAATACTTCAGATTTTCACGTACCATCAGAACAAACAGCCAGATCTTTTTTGAAAATTTACTACGCCTACCCAACAACAACACAATGAAAAGGTTTGGCTCCAAAACGGTGTTCATTTATGAATAAATTCATTGTCTTTCAGTAAAGAAGGACTAGAGAAAATTTTTGAATAACTACAAGAAAGAAAAATCCACCTTCTCAAAGTCATGGATAATTGCCGCAGGGTCACTATCTGAGAAACTGGGAACGGGTACATCAATGATTGCAATGTTGTCGTCCTCACGGATATCAGCCTCCTCGGTCACAGGCAGGAAATACGGCTCTCCTCCATGGAGGGAATTCACAGGATCTTCAGAATCAAAGAAGCACATCTCACCGTGGTAAATGGTGCTCTAAGAGACAAAAGGGAAGTTTAAGACTTTGCAATATTCATCGCCATGACACCTGAATTGTCTCTTACACTCATGTACCGTGTTAACCTGAGACTTGTTTGTTACAGCATTATGAAACCTAAGCAATGGCAGAGAGTGAAAGGTAATTGAAAACATTCCTCAAGTCTTCATTTCTCTGGTTACCACCACATAATTATTTAGGTTGCTAATGAAATACACGGGAATTAGTAATTCCAAATAGTAAGAGCTATAATTATTACCTTAGGCATGAAGTACTTGTAAATGCAGGCTCCACCCACAATCAGCCCAGCCAAGATGAAGGAGAGGCCTAGGAGAGTAAGCATGCATCTCCCGGAAGAGCCATCTTTCTCCTGCGGGGCAACTCTGAGCTCCTATTGATTAGAAACAAAATTAAAAAGATAATGTTTTTAGACAGTTGCTTCTGTGTGCAACTTATCACCCCTGAAACGCAAAATATTTTGAAAACAAACTAATCTTAAGTCATTTGAAAACAGTTTCTTATGCTAATATATATAGAATATCTCCACTAACGCTAGCCTTCCTTCTAGCATTTTCAAAACTAAATATAGATATGTTATTTTAAAATATGTACTTGTAGAATGTTAAAATAACCATTAATTTATAGAATGACATATTTTTAATAAAAATACTTAATATAGATGTACTTTTTAAACAAATGTTTAATGGATAAAGAGTATTTTTAACTAGATATGATATAGTGCAGGTTGTCTTTAAAATGTATGCTCTTTAAATAATTGAAACTAGTTATAGTTTTATAAACACTGGCTTTTTAGTCTATAGAAATAGACACTTTGCTACTTGCTTTGAAATCAATTTATCTGCTTAAAGGAGTGCTAGTAACCTTCAATTTGTTGGCTACTTTTCAAGAAGCTTTATTGTCAAGTTAGAAAGGAATTATTTCATTTTAGAAATTAATTGAAGTTAATTGTATATTTTCTAATATTCCTAACTTTATTTTTAAGTATAAAGCTTCCTGGTATTGTCCATTAGTCTATATACTGCAATAATGCTATTTTCCAAGTCCTAGCGTAAACGCTAAATTTAAAAGCAGAGGATTTGCTACATACAGAGCTGTTTGTGAAGCAGTGATTTAAATGTTCTGTCAAATCAATAATTTGCTGACGGATTCTAAAGAAAAATTCAAAACAAAAAGTAACTGATTAACTGCACCCTCCATAGGGCATGGAACTAAAAGGCCTACTATTTCAATTTTTTTGTCACAATATACCCCTCAGCCACATTATTACTCAGCAAGAGAATAAGTGAAGGCAGCAAATCTCAGCCCTGACAATACAAGTTGGTATTAAAAATTATTTTAGTTTGTCTACCATTAGAATTTTTCATGAAATTGCTGTTTTGGACATTTAACTGATCTTAAGACAATTTGGTGAAAAATGTATGCCAATGTGCAAGAAAGGAAGGGTAGAGAATCATTTGATAATTTTTGTTCACAAAATAAATATATTTTTTAAAGGTCAAAATTTGAAATTTATATTTTCTTAATAATTTAATTAAGCTTATTTCATCAATTATATTCAACACATACTGAAATACCTTAATTGTTTTCGTTAAAAATCTAAATTAATATTTAGTAGTACAGAAACCAAATTTTAAATTTTGACTACTAATTACTGTAATACAGTTGTGGGTTTTTAGAAGGCATATTTTAGATAATTAAATTTAGGCACAGAAAGATGAAATGACTTGCTAAAAAGCACATAATAGCTTAATCTGAAATTCTTTGAGGAATGAATTTTTTTTCTTATTACTGAGACAGAAGAACAATTTGTACTGTAACTTCATTTCTCTTTTCCAATAATTCAGGAAGTTTATCATTAAGCATGGCTAAAGTATGAGGGTCTTGGTTTAGGTGGACATGCCTGGTCAGTAAGAATAAGGATTTCTTTTGTTTTCATTTAACACTGTTGGAATTCACCATAACTGAATGAATCAATTATCATAGCTAATTTCTTTTCAAAGTGTATTTTAAAAGTTACTGCATATCATTTGCCAATATGAGTTCAACATGTTCAATCTCTGTTGATCAGGCCTAATCCCTGTATCACAATGTGATAAGGCAAGTAGTACTGTCAAAGAGGCCATGCTAGGGTTCTATTGCGGCTTCTCTAAAGCCTAACAAAGAAATAAAATCAAAGAGGAGATATTTGTTTTTATTTATTCCTCATCTCACCACAGGACTGACCAAAGTATTACATATTAATTGAATCTTTCTACAACTCATGAAGTTTTTTGGTGGTGAGGGGAAAAAAAGGATTACTGTGTGGCTATTTTTAACTACTGGCATCTAGTTAGACCTCCCCTCAAATCTGGCCATGGTTCATTTATAAAGTTAGTAGGAAGACAACTACATATTTGACCTTCTGTCATTTAATTAAAACCTCAACATTGCAAGGGGGTGTTGCTTTTGAGTTCCAGAATGTGTGACACACAAAAGCTAGTTTGATTGCAGCGTTCAATATTGAAAGTTTCCACGATGGAAGTTCTGCGGCAGCGCATTAACATCTCAAACTGTATGCAGAATTACATTTTATTACATGAACTCACAGCTCACTCAAACGCTTTTCAAATAGCCACTCTAAACCTAAAAGGGAAAACTTTCTAAAGACAACAGGACAAGTTAGGGCAGATCAAGTCCCATTCCTGCAGATTCCACAGATGCAGAAGAAAATATGGTCGCCTTTTAAAATTGAGATTTTACTGAGGAAAAAAAAAATGATAGTTTATCAACACTCCAAAAGCCGATGGTTTTTAAAAGAAATATATATATTGAACTAGACAAACAACCTGGGAAGAGAGAACCTCTCCAGTGCATGGAAAATGAGCTGTTTAAATTGCAACGTTGGAAATGCTTCAGAATCTGTAAGAGGGGAGTGGGATATTGCTCAAGAAGAAATAACAACCAAAAGAAAAAAAAAGAGAATCTCAAAATTTATTTTTACAAGAGTTTGGCCAAGAATTAAATCCAATATATGTTTCTGACAGCTCCATTACCTAACCGTTAACAGTGTCTACCTAAAAATACACACAAATGTGTGTGTGTGTGTGTGTGTGTGTGTGTGTGTGTGTGTATGTGTTGTACAGACACACACAACTTGCCCCAACCCATACAGCTTGAAGTTAAGGCCGCCCCTTGTTTCCCAAATCAGCAATCCTACAAAGATACAGATTCACACAATTTCACTCAAGTCAAAAGTAAAGAAAGAACAGTTAAGTCTCTTGCCCTTGCTCACCCCATGTGGCTGCTCATTCCCTGTAGCTATAATTGTGTCTCGGGCTAATTCCATAACCCATTTCCCAGAACAAAATGACATGGAGGAATTTCTTCAAACTCCTTCCAACAATTTCCTGGGATAGGTGGTGTTAAGGGATGGAATTGTAAGGATGCAGAGGGTCATGAGTCGAAGCGGAGCAAAAGGTGGCCCATGCAATTTACAGTTGGCCTGCCTAGAACGCGAGGACTATGGGACACCTAACATTTTGACCTCTGCACCTGCATACCCTCCCTTCTCTCCCCATTCCCAAACTCCAGCAGGCCGACCTAGGCCGAGTGGGACTACCTTGCCCGTCAGGATCTGAGCTCGGACGGTGCGGCTCACGAGTGCCTCCACATCTTGCCGCGCCTCCTCCTTTTGCACCGCCGTGGGGGTATTGAAGGCGATCTTCACCATGGTGAATCTTCGGGCTGCGCGGTAAGGCGCGGCTCGAATCAGTATCCTGGGCTGCAGGTTGGAAGAGGAGGGGATCTCGTTCGTCCAAGCTGCACTTAACTTTCTCCCTGTCTTCCTTTCACAGGCTGCTGCAGGCTCAGGTCCGGGGCTACTTTTGACTCAGTCTCAGGCCGAGTGGGAGAGCGTGGGCGGGGCCGGGGAGGTGCTGAGGGAGGAGCAGGAGGGGGCCAGAGCGCTGGAGTGGAAACGAGTGGGGGTGGGAAGCTGCTAGTTGGGAAGCGAGGGGAACTGGAGCCCATGGCCCGCTTAGGGTAGACAAGCCTCACCTGCACCCCAGGCATGCTTCTACTGCCTTCTGCACCCTCAGATAAGAGCGAGGCAGGAAGGAAACCTGCCTGTCGTGTCTTTCTGCTTCTGTCTGGACCACAATAGCCCCTGACTTTGACTCTGTTTTCCAAAACTTGGGCCTGGCCCCCTGCGGGGCCTAGGACTGTTAACTTGGCGCCAACCCAAGGTTTCTCGGTTCTACAACCCACCAAGGCCAGAGAGCAGTTTCCCGACCGTTCTACACCTTTATAACAGCTTCCTTTTAAAGAACACCTAGAAGCTAGTTTGTAGTTGCTTGCTTCTTTCTGCCCAACACTGGTTTTCTTCCATGGTTTTTGTTTTCTCTTATAATTTTAACTTTCCTACTTAAAGTAATGTTAGATGAGGAAGACGGCGGGGCTTTGTCTCCCTAACTCCTCATTTTGCAGACAGAACATGATGAGATACAGAGGAGGGAGGGTGGGAAGCTCATTCCTAATGAATCCGTGAAATAACCCAGATCTTTTCTTTCTCCCTGGCCGGGATAGCCAGAGGAAAGTCTTTGTCCAGAGCCTGTTTCTCTTCAGCCATCAGCTGCATAACCAGCAGGGAAAAAAGCAAGGGTGTGTGCACCTATGTATTTAAGAAGGTAGGGCTACACAGTGGAATCAGATGCTGGTGCAGCCCTTGTAGAGTAAAAGAAATAACCTCAGAGGGGCTAGGTAACAAAGCATTACTGAACATTTATATCCATATTCATCTAGTATAGTTAACCTGTTTCTTCAATCAGGTCTCCTACACACAGACACAACCTAACTAGTGAAATTCATGCTGCGATGGTTGGTGATTTAGAGCTGGTGATAGAAAAGTTATAAATAGTTGGGCTACATAAAACAGAATAGAGGTCTGTTGTATGAAGGGAGCGAGATGAAACAAAGCCCCAACAAAACAAAACAAAACACCGTTTTACTAGAGAATTCCCCACCTACTCATCAACTTGACCCAACAGTCTTGAATATGCTGAGTTGTGTCCCTTCTATCCAAAACATACTAAATTGGAGTTTTTCCCATGGAGATTGTTTTGCTTCTGAAACCCTCTCCTGTCTTGACTGTGGGGGCTTTGCAAAGACAGAGTTCATATCCTCTGTTAGGTCAGAGATGAGAAGCTGGATGGAGGGAACAGTGCCTGTGCCTTGAAAATGGTCAGGACCGTATAAGAGGGCATTTGAGTTTACTTAGAAACACTGGCATTGTAGGCTCTTTCGCTTTTTATTTAAGTCCGCCTTTATAATTCAACGTTTGCCAGGCAACCCTTGGTTTAGGTAGAGCAAAACCTCAGTTTTCCCAGTCTGGCTCTTTCCGGTTGTCCTCTGTTGGGGATGACCTTTATGAGCCCTTAGTTACCATCTGCACTTCCCTGACCCACAGCACCTGCATGGGTGAACTCTTACTATTTTGACACAGTTATCTCCTAAGTGCAAGCTGCTGGATCTCATAGCAGATGTTGTTGTCTTTCCTGAGATGTGGAAAGGTAGGAGGAGCAGGAATTTTTTCCACTTGTTCAGAAAAGAGAATCTCTGCTAGCTCCCAAAGGGAACATGTGATCACTTGCTTAGCACAGAGCGTTAGGCAACCTACCTGGTCTCCTGGGGCTTCACTTACCTCTCTTGTGTTATTCCCAGGAATGAGGATGTAGACAGACATACTTTTCTACTATTTGGAAAAGAGAAAATGGCATGGTTGGTTACTTTAGGACTTCATTCCGGTCTGTAGCATATTCGCATTTCAAGCTTATAGAACTAACTTATTTCCGACCTCTTAAATTTTCTTTTCCTTTGAGAACTCCTAAGCAACCTCATTGTCTAGAGGTAGGTCTTCCTGTACAAAGTTAAACTCCTAAGCATAGTCACATATGTTGACATATGACTTCTTTTGAATAATTTAGCCACCATCTCTTTTATGATTATTATTATTATTGATTTTATTGAGTTATACATTTTTCTCTGCTCCCCTCCCTCCCTCTCTCCTCCCCTTCAACCCTCTCCCATGGTCCCCATGCTCCTAATTTACTCAGGAGTTCTTGTCTTTTAGCCACCAACTCTTATTTGTTAGTGTCATGCTCCCTTTTCAGAATGCCATCCACACTCCGTGAAGGAGCTTTGCTGCTGTTGCCTATATGTAAAGCAGACATAGTGTCAATTTATCAGATACCACTATTACCTCCTTCCTCGTTCACTATGTATATATCACAGTCTATGATTTTGTGTGTGTCTCTCTCCCTCTGCCTTCCTCCACCCCTCCACACTCTCTGTGAATATATATATACATATATGTATGTGTATATATATATAATGTGTGTATTAATGCATATGTACATATATGTATATACTTATGTATATGGGGTAGGGATTTGGTGTGTGTTTTGGAATCATATTTTAGCAATAACATTTAGCAATTTAACGACCATTTGTTTATTTCAAGAAGTTTTTCCTGCATTTTTTTAAAACTTTAAAACATATGCTGCAACTTGCTTACCAGTAAACAAGTTTCTGTCTACTAAAATCGGTACACATTGACTAAGCTCTATTTTGAATTGTCTCCTTTGCAGAAGCAACTTCTTGTTTCTTTACATCAATTTCTCAACTTTCTTGCCTTTAGAAACTGTAGGGGATCTGGCTGCCATGCTGCTTCCAGCTCACATTGTTAATCATGTCTGAATGCACACTATTCAAGTTTATAAATGAGTTCCCTGTTTGCACATGCCAAAGGATGACTGAATTAACACAACTTGAACTGAATGGAACATGGCATGCAATTGGATGTCAAGTAACAATGTCAACTCTCTTTGAATCATCTTCTGGTCACTACACATCCAATCCACTATGTTGGTTATTAGAGGCATCTGTGATACAATTCCATTCATTATCTCATTTATTCCTTCATGCAATGCTCACTGAGGATTTAGTTCATGCCCTACACTGTCATTACAATAGGAATATGAGAATGAAGAAAACAAATGTTGCTTTTCCTTTGTAAAATACATTCTCATTGCATAGATGGTTATATGTTTCATGGGTCCCTCAGTATTTGTCGCATAGCAAGACACAGCAACTCTATTAACTACACAGGGGGATGTAGCAAGTCTACAAAACAGTGGCACAATTTCATCTATAGCCAATGCTGCTGTTACTGCACTAATCCCTAGCTTAACTGTGGTGGTTTTATATCCAAAACCGTAGGAAAATTAATTTAACAGGTTGTGTGTTAAGAAACCAGTTGGGAGGCATTCTTATATATCCCAGGAGAGACACAGTGCATCGTGTTGAAGACACAACTTCTAAAGAAATTAAGGAGTCGCTTTAATCACCCAGTGCTGGAATAAATCATATAAAGGAGAAACAATAAGAAAAATAGTTTCGCTTTTGAATGATATGAAAATCACAGATTGATGGCAAGCTTGACAATAATAGGATAAATTCACCGAACACACTAAAATTGGAATTTCTCAGCTAAAAACCTTTAATTTTTTTCCCAGGGTCTTTAATATTTTACAGAAGAGAGAATGATTTCGGTTCAGAGTTTCAAAAATTATATTCCATGGTTGACTGGTTTTCTTGTTTCTGGACCCACAGTGAGTTGGAAAACCATGGCAATTAGGTATGGAGAAACAGAGCTGCTCATCTCATGGTGGATGTAAAGCAGCTTCAAAGATGGTTCTGGGAGCCGGGCTGTGGTGGCGCACGCCTTTAATCCCAGCACTTGGGAGGCAGAGGCAGGCGGATCTCAGTGAGTTCGAGACCAGCCTGGTCTACAAGAGCTAGTTCCAGGACAGGCTCCAAAACCACAGAGAAACCCTGTCTCGAAAAAACCAAAAAAAAAAAAAAAAAAAAAAAAAAAAAAAAAAAAAAAAAAAAAAAAAAGATGGTTCTGGGAGAAGAGAGAGCCACTAAAGTGTGTCTATTATTCTACTTTATCAAACTGGGGCCTACATCCTAAAGTGTCTATCACCTCCCAAAAAGTCCATCAATTTATGAGTTCATTAATTGATCAACCCACTGATTCGCCCTTATGATCCTATCACCTCTCAGGGATTAGATTGACTATCTGATGACCCAATTTGGGAGCCTGTTGAGCGGACATATCAACTCCCATTTCACTGATAAGGAAACTGAATTTTTTGAACTTGCCTACAGTCAGATTCTAACTCTGGTGAACTGATGCCACATTTTATACTAATAATCACTCAACTGTCCTGTTTCTACTAGAAAAAAAAGTGAGAAAATCAAGAAGCTGGTTGAAAGCGAGAAAGTAACACATTTACTCGTTCAACAAAGGCCATGTTGCCTGCTCCCATTGCAAAAATAGATCCATGATTAGGATTTTATTCAGCGCCAACTACATTTGGAGCTGTTTGAAAACTTTCCTGGCCTCCACATGCCTGACTATAGGCTACTCATTTTCAAGCACATTGCTTCTACATTCTTCAGTTGCTTATGTCAGCAGAGAAGCAGCAAAAGGCAGAGCTCATCAGCCATCTATTTCTGGGTATAACTCTAGGAGCTTAGCTTAGCTTTTAAGGAGCCACAGTATTTTTTTTTTTTTTTAGATCCACAATTTCTTTGCACTTGAGGTATCTAAGTAACATAGGAAACTTGTTTTTATAAATAGAATCTTATTTTCCTACTTCATTTATGGTTTTCTCTCTAAACTAGGAAGCTCTGATAATAGGAAGGCATGCTAGGTTGGTGGTATATGCTTGTAGTTCCAGAACTTAGGGGGTAAAGTCAAGAGTATCTGAAGTTCAAAGTCAGCTTTGGCTACATAGCAAGTCCAGGCCATCGTGGAACACTTAGCCAATACTTTAAAAGGAGGGGGAGGTGATACAACATTTCCATAAATGAGTAGTTTTAATCTTCTTTTCCCAATGAAGAGCTTGTATCCTTGAAGTTAATTCCTACTTAATTCACAGAAATTATTTTTCATTTTTTAATTTTTGCTAGTGAAAACGTAAGTGGAATTTTTTTGCTCTTTCAGTGCCCCTTTTCCCAAATTGTGTAAGAATTGTGAACTCATTGCAAACTGTCTTGAGGAATTTTTAAAATATAGTCTCGAATCTATATCTGTGTGTGTTTTATCTGATCAAACTTACAGAAATTCTAGTCTTGAGTAATGCAATTGAGAAGCTTAAGTCTTAGCTCAGGAATGCTTTTGAGAATGTGCAGTTGTTTCTGTTACTCCATAATACATCACCAAGAGGCACTGAGAGGCACTTGTAACTTCAGAGTCTTGATCCCTCTCAAGCCAAGCATAAGCAGTTGCATATTATTACTGCACCAAATGTTTCTTTGGCCTTCATATTTAGTTTTGTTGTTAGATCAACATATTATGTTCCTACTTTATAGTTTAGTTGTAAAAAATGCAAAGTTCTGAATTGTTTTAAATCGACTTTGATTATTCTTCAAATGCAGTTTTCACCATCACCTTTTTAAAATTAAGTTTTTACTGAAATTAGCTCAATCTGTCCATAAACTAATGTCTTCAAAATTCCAAAATATAATTCCATCTTGATAAGGAAGCCAGAAGAGCATGCTTAGCAAGCAAGTACTGTTTTTTCTCACTTCTTGTCAGTGTGAACATGGTCAGTCAGAATCCTGCAATATCCTGCTTGAGATTTCTCTAATTCAAATTCAAGGTTCACAAATAGTTCTGTTTACACATCAATGTAGGTGCCATGTTTCTGTGAATGTGCAAGTGGGAGTTCGTACATAATAAAACACTGTAGTGTGTGGCATATTACCAGCTATTTTCCACTAAGACATTAATAATATTTCTTGATTTTCAAGTTAGGGAAATTATTGTTTCAGAATTTTTATTTTTCCTTTTGAAGTGTAAGGTTGTACATCATCAACCATATTAAGAAGAATTCTATAGAAAAATATTGTCCACATAGCTTGGGAAGGAAAGATTTTGTTATATTATGTTTATGTTGAAGTTAACACAAGCAAGTGAAAAATTAGAATAATGAATTGTAGAAATTGAGCTAGCCAATTATGCAACTACCAGCATTCATTCTAAATAGGATCTTTTCCTTTTCCACTGTCATTCTATCCCTTGACCTTTCACATTTAAGAACATCTTTAATTACTTGGATTATGAAATGCTTACTTCTCAAACTCCTGTCAACTTTATAAGGCAGCTATGGGATAGCTCACTCTGAGATAACTTTAAATAGTCTCCCTTTCAGGATTATTTTTGTGTTAAAACATTTAATTCTGTAACATTAGTATATTATTTAGGTTTTACATAAGATCTTGAGAATAAATCAAGAGATACCAAGAACTGCTATTGAACTTCACTGAAGCACACATAGGGAAGAAAAATTCATGTCTGTATAGAAATGCCCCATATTATCAGCTCTTCCGGAAAACAATTATAAAGAATTGTAAGCAATGATATGACATTGTGAGGTAAGATGATGATTACTAAAAAAAAATAGTTAACAAATAATATAATATATGCTGATATTTTAAGAGTGTGATGACCACCTTAGAAAGAGACAACATTTATTTGGGCTTATGGTTTCACAAGTTACAGTTCATACTCACTTGACCCTATTTTTTGTGCCTTATTTCAAACTGAAAGGGGACTGACCATTGCAGAGGAAGGTGATTCAGAGACAGGGATAAAGGGGAATGAACAGAGGCAGAGAAATATCATTATAACAATCCCTTCCAGGACATGATCAGATGAACTCAATTCTTTCCAATGCGCCTCATCTCATAATGATTCCCTTGCTTGCTAACAGTGCAGCAGGTTGAATACTAACAGGAATACATCTTAGGAAAACATTTGAGAACCAGACTGGAGTACCAGCCAAGTCAACTAAGTGTCGAATTTGTTTTCACTGTCTTTGTCCTTCTTTCCCCTGACTTCTGTCTTTGTCTGTCTCTTTGCCCTCCTTTCATGCTCTATGTGCAGGTGTATATGTGATTCTGTGTTTGTTTTAGTGACCATATTCTCCTGACTTTGGTTTTTCTAAGTCACACTGCCATCATGAACATTCAAAGTGGTTTTAACTGCAAACTTTTAAAACATATTCATTTCACATTTCATTTTGTATACTAATAGTATATCACATGATGATAAAATTCTTTCTCTCACATAATTCCCATTAGACTAGCGCACTATTGACACAATTCTTAGTATCAGCTTAATTTTTGTGCTCACTTTATGAAAGTGTATTTGTGTGTTATGTGAGCTGGCCAAGTGGGAGATAGAGGAAAACTTTAAAGGAACAAATGTAGACCATTTTGCTTCCATAGGGATTAAAATGATTCTGAAATTCATTTTTGTGAAGAAAAAATGTCTTAGGTTTGAATGATGATATGATTTTAAGTACTATTTTGGGCTATAGTCTATATATATATATATATATATATATATATATATATATATATATATAGACTTTTACCTCTATCAGTTAATATCTAACTTCCTTTTGAATTTTGAAAGCTTTTAAATCATTTCCTGTTACAATGAGGAGACGACAAAGTTGATTGAATTTAGTTTTGATGGTTCGTTCTCTTTAAAGAGACAGAGACAGTATATATAAATTTGAGGGGAATTATACTACTTATATTGTTTTATTTCTTACTCCACTAAGCTTCTTCTGTATATTCACAGATTTGTGCTATATAGAAAATATAAAAATATTAATAGGTAATACCTGTGTTAAAATCTTTTAAAGCCATTTACAATAGTCACACTATATTCCATCTTTTTAAAACAGCATTAGACTGGGAAAACTCAATAAATTTCATCCTATAAAGCATCTGTATCACTTTGGACAAACTTCATTCAGCTTCTTTTGGGACATGAAATACTTAAGGTTCCCAGGAATTCAGACTTGCCCAAAGTCATACAACTAATATGCAGCAGAATCAAGGCTGTAGCAGAGATCTCTGAATTCCAAGCTCGATATTCCATCTACGGCATCATGCTGTCTCAGAATATAACAGGTGTCCCTTGCCTTTCACCATCCGTATCATATACCATTAGTAGCAGTCTGAAAATATGATCTCTAGTTGCCATATGAGGCCTCTATCTCACCAAGGGATTTCATGTAAACCAGTATGAAGACCATAAAACTTTATAAACGAGAAAGGTTCCTAAGAGAAATCTCACATATGATCATGAGGACATTTCATTTTCATAACAGCTTAAGTATTTACAATCCAGTGATCAAGATATTGCTCTTTGGTCTTCATAAAGAGCCGCAATGTTTCCCTTCCTGGATTTATCAAGAGGAAAATCAGCTATATAAGTCAATGATCCTTACCTCAATATTGATCTTTGGATAATTTAAAGTACTGATAAATACAGTTCTGGGGGTCTTCAGAGTATCCCTATTTTGTTATTGATCAAAAGAGAAATATCACATTTTCATATCAATCATCAACAGAGGGAATAGAATTACCAGTATTGACAAGACTTATTAAATCACTTTTGAGTCTGAGGAAAAAGCATAATTTGTAGGATTAAAAAAATGATTTCCTGTAATATAAAGATAAAATAAAATAACTTTAGGTTCATACACTAAAAAGACAAAATTAAAGGATGGAAAAAGAGGAAGATGAAGAGGGGCAGAGGGAGTGGAAGAAGAAAGAAGAAAGAAAGGACTGGAAAGTTTGTGTGAACAGTATCTCTAATGAAATGCCATGGAGCTTTCTCGTTATCAGTAAATCTCTACAGCTTTGGGACATCTAAGGCATAAATCCTCCACTTACTGCTCTGTTTTAAACTCTGCTGTTTGTATACAAACACTCTCAATGTAGTGACAGTGACTGCTTCAGTTGAGATAAACTAGCTTTGCTCTTGGGTATATAGGCCTTTACCACTTCTGTGCTTACGAGGACTTCGATAAATGTGGGTTCACAGGAAGGAATGAGGAAATACAACTGGATTTGGCCTGAGAAAAAATGTCCAAGACAAGCTTTCAAATTTTGAGCTCACAAGTTGCAGCCTACAAGCATTCTCCTCTCAGTTCTCAGCACTATAGTTACAGCCAATCCGTGCATTATGTTTTGTAGCATCACCTTTCTCAAAGGCTGTTTTTCTTAAATTGTTTTATAAAAAATGGTAGTAATATGAAATTTTGACTTTTTTTCTGTGGGTATTTTTTTCCAGGAAAGTAGAGAAAATATTATACTTTGTTCATCACAAGCAGGGTACAAATCAAAGGGATCCATCGAGCTTTCAGTTTAGAAGCCATTGAAATTGCTGCTGAAAGCAGCAAACTTTCAACCTGTAACACTGATCGTAATGGCTACTTGTGTTCAATACTATAAGCCAAGAAAGAGAACGCTGCTCTATCTAGTGGCTCACATTAATCAGGCTACTGTAGAGTCTCTTCATTTGCCTAAGAAAAATAAAGAGGGAAAAGAGTGACAAGGAATAGGGTGGGGACCAAAGGCCCTAAGGACTCAAAACAGTTTCTCTAAGATGGAGATCATCCAGGATCCTAGAATAAATGTATTTCTAGTCCAAATGGGTGGTGTCACAGCTGAAACAATCACTTTTCCAGAGATGTAACTTTGAGTATTAAAATAAGATCTTTTTACAAGTTGATAATTTGTGAGAAAAACCAAAGTGGGGGAGAGGCAATGGGAATGCAAATTCTGCTTTGCATAGCTAAGAATAGCTAAAACCCTGGATTTCAGGGACGTTGTTTGTAATCACATACTGTCCTTTTAGTTTGGGTTTCATTGTTTTATACATTAGTTCTGTTTACATAAGACCAAGTATTCAACTGACATAAGCTGGTATTAAAACCTGTGATAAATTGCAATTGTGATATACTATTTCTTATTCAAGGAAATTTTACCTTCAATCTGAAGGTGTGCCTCAGTTGGCAAATATACATATAGCTCTGGGTTTGATCCCCTGGACCACATGAAATTGGACATGTTAGCACATGCCTGTATTCCTGTCAGCAGGGAAGTGAAAGCAAGAGGATCAAAAATTTAAATCCTCCTCAGCTACATATTAGGTTGGGGGCCAGTTTGGGCTACATGAGGTCCTTTCTCAAAAAAAAAAAAATAAATGAGAAATAAAGGATGAGGTATCTTGTAATATTTTCGTAATTTTCCCCTTCCTGAACAAATTTGCTATGTCAGAACTGTGCAGTTTGAGATGGTTCATTGAACCACAATGCTGTTGTTTTACTTTTGACCTTGAAGCCCCTACAAAATGCAGACATAAAATGAGCTGCTTTGCTTTGTGATTCACTTAGAAAAAATACTATTTTTTTTCAGAAAGTTGGTGGGTTTTCCTCTTTTCATATGTTTACCAGTAGAGCTCCATGCACATATTCCCCAGTAAATATTGATTATTTGCTGGAATTCATTACAAAATGAGGAGTGTGTCCCTGGGACATGGGGGTGGAGGAAACAGTTGCCTTCGAGGCATAACGAAATTTTATTCCTCTCCCTTTTCCCTTTTTTTCCTAAACAAAACTTAAGAAAAAAATCATCATGTACCCTCCCATTTCCCCCGCCATACTTAACCCTGCCTAGTGATTACATAGGATACTTTTCTTGAGTACATAATCCTCATTAAAAACCACAGGGAGCCCAAACAGGACTTCAGGCCTTACCACTTGTGGCTTATTTGCATTTAGTGTCCTTTGGGAAGTCAAAATGAACAGAACTCCATCAGAACTGTAGAGTTCTCTCTGTCCTCCCTGCTCATTGTGTAAGTAATGCTTGGAGGCACGGGGACAAGATTTTGGAAGCTGAGGCTGTTAGCCCCCCACCCCCAGTATTTATGTGCTGCCCTTTGTTATGATAACAAAGCTAAGTCTCATCAAAATTGTGTGGCCTTCTCACAGGTAAAATGATGCTTGCTTAGTGATAAGAAATGTTCGCTTTCTAGTATGTATTTTCTATTAGAAAATATGATCAGTTTAGTACGTAGGTCAGTGGTAGAGGTCCTGCCTGCTGTCAACAACGTTCAATCTCCAACATGCAGCAAAGAGCAAATGAAGAAAACCTGACATTGGTCCTGCATCACTGTTGTCTTCCTATTCCTTGCTGATTGACTGATTATCTATCGATATAATTATGTAATTTTTATCAAATGAGTGTACAATTTGGAAATTGAGGGGAAGAGTTTTCAGTTAACAACAACAAAAAAAAAAAATCCAAATTGTGAGTTCTCTTGGTTCCTGGTGTCCAAAACGAAATTCCTAAAACCATACAAAGACAAGATTATTGTTATTAATGTACTTGTGCCTTCCGAGGAAAAGCACTACCAAAATAGCTATGTTTGAAGGATTTTCTCTTTAGAAAACAAACATAAGAAGAATGGGACTCATGGGATCAAAATCACAGAGCTGGCAGGGACCTTCAAGGTTGCCTCAGGCCCCTTCTGGCTATTCAGGAAAGGGATATCTTGCCTGAGTTTCCCAATCAGGAGGCAAGTAAAAGATCCTGGAAGCCCGTCTTTGCTCAGCCTCAACTCAAGGCTCTTTTGCTCATGCCCAGGCACTCTTTGGTTAAGCATCTGTCCCTGCTTCAGCTGTTACAGATAATTTAACTTAGGCTCTTCTTTTACAAATGCTTTCACAGATAACCCAAGGAAAATGATTGCCACCACCTTGTAATTGTTTTTATAACCTCATTCTTCATTCCCAACCTTTCTCTTGGTACAGAATTGTTGATTTTTAATTTTTTTGTCTATTCCCTCAAAGATCAAGAAAAATAGATTCTGTAGTCTGTATTAAAGGTTTTTTTTATTTAAGTGCATTGCATTCCACATGACTGATATCCGTAACTGTACACATACCGAAATTAAAAAAATAATTAAATAAATGAAATAAAAAGTTGCCGAGAGGCTGGCTGGACTCAGAAAATGAACAGGTGCATGGGATAGCCATCGGAATCTGTAGCCTGGCCTTCAGGCTGATCCAATATCACACTAGGATCATTTGCCCTGGGCCACAGTAAGCACAGAGCCACCTAATATTATCCTGTCTACAGCTAACAAAAAAATCTGGGCTTTTCCCAGTCTTTCCTCCCCCTGGATGCCTTCCATTCGCCCTCCATTCTCACAGGACCTGCTGTTCTTCTGTGTAGGTTAGAATGACCTGTTAGTGTGGTGATCCTGAGAAACCAGCCTGGGACATGTCCACCTTGGCCCCGAGGGCATGTTCCTAAGCTTTGTTAATATGTGACACTAATTGGCCACATAAGTTAGATATATTAACACACAGTTGTTTCTTGTATGTTCTCTCATTGTCTGTGTGTCAACAGATTGATTTGCAACAGCAACTTACACATGAATAAACAATTTGGTTTACATATTTCAATTTTCATGCATGATCCATAAAAGAAGTTTTATAAATCTCTTTAAATGCCCTTTGGTCGTATTTTTTAAAAGGTCTTAAGGTGAGAGGCCCCAGCATACAGAATGAAAAGACTATAAAAAAACGCTTCAGAACACTTGACATAAAACTGATATATGATGTGATAACATTTCTAGGAGAAACCAGGACCTCATTCATCATGAAAGACACTCCTTGGCTAAGTTCCATGCTGTTTGCTGAGGAAACTGTCACATTGCATATTGTCACTCCCAGTAAGAATGGAAGAGAACTGTGGAAGCAAACATTATAAGTAAATGAGTTTTACCAAATACACTACTTGGAAAAACTTCAAGCAGTAAAGTTCCCGTCAAAGGACCTATTATGGCTTTGGTTTTATTTACTACAAAATAAGAAGGTGAGCCTGTAAAGCTACACTTTTATAATACAAATTCCTTTTCTTTTTCTTGGTGCTAAATATTGTGTAATTGCTACATGTGCCAGAGTTCAGCTTACAATTGATGAACACTAAGAAGCTAGAAATAATAATATTTCATTAGAATGGTGACTGATTTTTTTTTCCTGTCATAGCGGGTTTCTAATTTTCTCAGAAGGCATTTCCCTTCAGAGGGTAAAAAAATACAATTTAAAATCATCTGAACTGATAATAAGAGCCGACAACATTCAGCATTTGTGTGCAATTGAAGGGAGGAATATTAAAAATATCAAACAATGCCTTCCCTTTTCTCCCCCCATGTCTAATCAGCCACCATGTTCTGCCAAGTCTTCTCAGACAGTCTTTTTGCATCTGTTCCTTTCCATTTGCTGTCATGCCACGGTCACTGCAGCCGTCTCGCAGCTCACCCTTGGTTTACTTTGAAAAGCCCTGGGGTATTCAATCTGCTTGCTCTTGTCCATCTTTGGCTATCATATTCTGCTGGAAATGCAACTTGCTTCAAAGAATAAGACAAAGATGTGGAAAGCATCCTTCCATTGCTTCTTGAAACAAAATAGAACTCTTTTGCTTTAAAACTAAATTGAACTTCTTGGGACTCCTACTCCCTTTCTCAGGCTTTACTGTCCACAGCTCTTTCACGTGTAACCCTCTCTGCAAGCAGTTTCATGACTGTTCACACCACAAGGCCTGGTGTCTTTATTGTGACAAGCGTTTGTTCCTGTCTGCACACTGAAGGGAGTGCACTCAACCCGTTTCCTCTCCCACTGCACCTTCTAGTGAAATGTTTCAAAAGAAATAAAGAAATGAAACGTCTGTGGTAAACACCAAGGTAAGAGCAAGTTTACTTTTTACCACTTCCATAAGTACGATTTCTTTTTAAAAATCATTTTTCACTCACTCTCCATGGACTGAAAAAAATTTGTTATGCTGATCCCCTTTACAGCTAAGCCCCACGTTTGTGACCTCAAGATTGTCAGGGTATCCCTTTCATCCTTTCTCAATAGAAAGGCTCTAGCAGCTGCTTCACATAGAGCTGGCCCAGCCAAATGACTTGCTATTTTCTGGGGAGTATGTGAAGTGGGGACTGGATTTCCTGGTCCCCGCTGTGTGCCGTGACTATGTTGATGAGCCATAACAAATCAGACAAACTGCAGATTTTTGTCTCGTCTGATTTGGCTGCACTCAGATAAAGTTTCTATTTTACTAGGTTCAATGACCTTTCCCCTTCTGCTGTCGTGTTTTTCCCAAACAAAGAACTTTCTTCCACGTGACTATTGTTAGTATTTGAATTAACAGTAAATTCTTTATCATCTACTCCTGTTCCCTGTGGTGACTTTTTGTTTGAAAGTCCCTCAAAGAGCTGGTAATTTTCCAGAAAATATTTATAATCCCAGAAAGAGATCATTTACCATAAAAAGATAGTCTAACATTGACATATTGACAGAAAAGTCCTTAGGAATCACAATAACTACACTCAACTACATAGGACACAGTGTCTTAATAACGAACAGGGCAACGCCACTGGTTTCAAAATCATGATCATTTGACAAAATAAATACAACAATTTATAATACATATTATAAAACTCAACACTTTATCTTCACATATTATTACAGCTACCACAAACTGTTTGAATACATCAACAGTAAACCTGGATTGCACATCTGTGACTGTAATTTGGGGCCATGTCAGGTTAAAACACCAAACACAATTTTAAAAATTGTTTGCCACTTACATGTCGTCATAATTCATGAAATATGTTTGTTTCTCTGTGAAGTCATCCTGCAAATCAGTCATCTTAATAGTCCATGTAAATGAACTTATAAGACTATTTTAAAACACTTCAACTTCTCAATGTTTCCAGACTGAATGGCTTAACTAGCATATGTTTTCAAAGGCTCACAACACTGGAGGTATCCACTGGTAAGGTAAATGAAAATACAGACAGAATAAATATATAGAATTTGGGGTTGGTGATTGGGTGTTGCTAGTGAGCAGAAAAGTTAATTAGGGAAGCATAATTTGTCACCCCATGTGTTAAAATACTCATGAAACTTTTGGAAGTGTCTTAGCCTTGGCCTTGCATACTAATAGCATTGCTTTCCATAGCAAGTGATACAATGTGTATTAAGAATATTTGTATGCTGGGCAATAGTGGCACATACCTTTAATCCCAGCACTCAGGAGGCAGAGCCAGGCGGATCTCTGTGGGTTCGAGGCCAGCTTAGTCTATAAGAGCAAGTTCCAGGACAGGCTCCAAAGCTACACAAAGAAACCCTGTCTTGAAAAACCAAAAAGAAAAAAATATTTTTGTAAGCCAAAAGGAACCATATATTTAAACTTTTTATTTTCAATAATATGCTATCAAAATGTCACTGGAATATAAAAGCTTATATACAAATATTCATAATAGTTTTCTTCATAAACATAGTCAAAGATTAGAATTAACTAGGATGTTCATCATCTGATGAATAAATAAACAAAATGTGGTATATTTTCTTTGGACATGCATCGAAAGAATGTTATTCAGCCACAACAAAAGAACTACAGGCTTCAATGTGAGGTGAAACTGTATAATAGGTGGAAGTAATTAGCAATAAATGATCACATATTATATGGGATACCACTCATGAGTAATGTCAATAATAAGGCATACAGAATCAAACAGTAGAATAGTGGCTATCAAAAGCCGGAAAGAGGGAATGATGGAGACTGACTGCTATACAATGTGGAGTTTCCTTTGGGGAAAATGGAAATGTTCTAAGATTAGGAAGTGGTAATAAATGCGTAACCTCTTGAATAGACTAAAAATCACCAAGAGCTAAATTTTATTGTGTGTAAATGAAACCTAAACTTGCATTTTAAAGGCATGAAGTGATAGCGTTTAGCAAAGACATTGTGCAGCATATCACATGACTGACAAAGCAAACGAATCAAGGAAGCGTTCTTTCCTGTCCCAGGTATTAACATTATTTCAGAAAGAACATGAAGTATATATATTTGCCGTCCTAGTTCCTTCTTCCATCCACATCAGCCTCTGCTCACAGTGATAACATGGATTGCTGGTTGCCCTGTCTTGAGCATATATGCTGATTCAAGTAAAACAATAAGTTCATTTGTTTAAAATAGCATCTACTTTTAACTATGATGTGCAAGTTTAATTTCTTATTCATTTAGCATAACCTGGAATAGCCAATGTATTTAGACTACTCAGTACCATCTTTGATCATTTGACATATAGATCACATCAGAAATGTTTTACTTAGGCACTAAGGGCAACTCCAGAAGAATGTGTACTCCAGAAACATACTATATCCAAGAGTAACTATCAAGAAGAACTAAGATTCATTTGGATGTATAAAGTGCATGCAGTCTTCCATAAGTCTAGACACGTGGTACTCAGAAAAATCAAGGAAATTTCTATATATTCTTTTTATCTTACCATAAAAATATTAAAATTAATTCCCCAATTATTAAAAATTAACAGCCTAAAATTGAAAAAGAAGCTATATCCTGAAGACCCTTATTACAGAGATGGAGTAAATTTTTGCCAAAATATTCATTTTTCATGGGAACACCTAGCAGACAGTGAGTGCTTTAGTCACTTACTTGCAATTTCATGTGATAAGGGCAAAATATTAGTCATATGATGAAAAAGGTTGTATGGCCATACAGTAACAAGGCTGTTTCCAATTATCTAGAAAGTCTTCAGTTCTCTACATTCCTTTGGGTAGACTTAGCCACAGGAACATTGGAATACAAATATTATTCCTTGATTTGTTTCCAAGAGAAGCAATTGAATCACAGAATGGAAAAGACAAGAACCAAAAAATAACTGGCTTTTTCTTCAGGATACAGTTAACTTATTCAGATACTACATATCTGCTTTTGTGAAGCCTATGACACTTCTTTTATGAGGAGAATGAGACTCTTCACTCAACATTAAAAACCATTGATGACTTTTCATGTTGGATGCTTTTATTTCCTATCCAATGAAACTTCGAAATTGGTGTGGGGGTGAGTTCTAGGAAGAAGGCTCAATAGGCAAAGCATAAACCTTGCAAATATGAAGATCTGAGTTTGTATTCTACAGAACCTCTGGAATAGTCAAACATTCCTCTAATTTAGGAGATCACAGGGCAGCAATCTTGAACTAGAAAGCAAAGTTGCAATCCCTGGGAGACCTTGCCTCAAGCAAAAAGATGGATGGCATCTGCTACCTGAGGTTATCCTTTATCTTCCACACTCAGCTATGTATGAGCATTTGCACACACACAGACACATACATACAAAGTTAAAGTTGCTATTATTTTAGTTGACTTGTAAATAATGGTATTCTTCCCCAAAATGCTTTAAAGATATAGTACAAGCAAACCTATGTCATGAGGCTTACTTTAAAAATAACAATAACAACCAAAACACCCAAACAATTACATAATGATGAGTCGGTTTTTATATGTTATAATAAAAAGATAGGATGTTAAAAAGATAGAATGGATAGATGGAAGAGGCTATTTCATCTTTACGTTGGTCTTTATCAAGGAAGAATGGATCATAGAATGAGAAACTATAAAGTTCACATAGTCTAGTTACAGGACTGATCCATAAGTCTGTATTTTCTAGATGACTGGTAACATGAGTAGATGTTAATGGTTTTACTACTCAAGTACTTTTAATGTGTTTGTTTGTTTGTGTGATAATTAGCAAATGTATATGAATACCTGTGAATATATACACACACTTAGGCAAGTCAAGCATGTATTTGGTATAAAATTTGGACTGACCAAAAAATATGGGATGTATAAATTCATAGAAATTCATGTTGCTTTTCAAAATAATTTGTTGAATTGTAGAAAGGCATTTTATAACTTATTTCAAAATAGAGTGTCTTTTGTGACATGGAGATACATATGTATGTGTCTATTTTTTTTCAGTTGTGGGGAGTGTACAGGAAGTAGGTGAGAACATTCAACGAAGGTCTTAAGAGGAAATGACTTTAGATGCTTGCCTGGCTAAGGCACCTGGAAACTTTAAAAAACTTGATGCTAATTTGGTATGCAGTAAGTATACTTGAAATGTATCTTAAATCTGTCGTCTGGTTTCACGATCTCCTATGCAGAGATAGTGGTAGATAACAGAACAAAAGCAAATGCAGTGTGTAAAGTCAAAGGAAAGCCAGCATCCGAGAAAGAGCTGGGAAATGTGACAAACTTCAGACTGCCCTTGTTAAAGATGTCACATTTAATTACAAAGAGTAGTACTGTGTTTGGCTAATGCTTGGATTTGTGTATTTCAAATAAATTTAGTGTGATTTAACTTTATGTTGGCTCTACTTTATAGTAAAATTTTAATCACTGAGTAGATTAAATTCTACAAAGCAATAATAATCTCATATAGCTTATAATCATTGAGAGATTGTAGCTTCAAGTATAATGTATTAAATATAATTATCATACTTCTGGATCAGGACACAATGAAACAGGAAGTGCAAAAGTGATATTTGCCCAGTTATGCCTAATATACTCTAAGTAGATCAATTATATAAAATAATATAAGCAAATCAAACTGAATTTTACTCCACTACCCCTTTTTTCACTGCAGTGAAATAAAGTATATGTTAATGGTCTTTAGTAGAAATTTCATTCTATTACTTTTTCAAATTTTTATGCTAAATTGACATTATATAAGATAATACACTTACAGTTATTTCTCTTAGTTTAACTATAGGGCCCAGATAAATAAATGAGTATTTTTTGTTTTGTTCATCTTTACCCTTCATATATTTCAGTATGCTACAGTTTTCTACTTGTAGCCAGTTCCATGTCTCCATATCTGCATTTACCAGTTGCCTTAGAAAGATAATGATCCTTAGATAAAATTTTATTTGAATATGAAATATAAGATAATATCAATAAATTATAAAATTATTAATAAACATTGGTGAACGTGTTTTTAAAACTAGGAATCATCCAAAAACAAAATTAACTATTTGGAATCCTTGAATTATATAAGATAATTATTCACAAATTAGAATCTTTATTTATGGCGAAAAATGGAATTTATTTGGCCATCACTTTCATTATGGCTTACACATAATTTTTCATCATAACAAATTATTCAATGAGAAGTTTTATCAATCCCCTTAAATATGCTATGAATTTTGAAATGTGAATTCTTAGCATCTGTGTTCCTAAAACTTCTCAAATCTTTCCAAATATGAAATTGATATTAATATAGAAATGTTCAACTATATTTCCTCCCTTGAATCATTTCTAAATTAAAGCAGTATTAAAAACTGAAATCTTGGAAGGGACTATAATTAAATTATAGTACTCTTGCTTTAATGAAATCGTGGAAAGAGATAAAGAGTGAAACAACTGATTTTGTGAATTTTTTTACGCATTGTAAAACTTTAAAATGCAAAAGGCCAGTCAGACAAAGACACATGGGAATGATAAGGATTGTGTGTTTATGTAGATCAAACAGGTAATGGTGAAAAACTAGAAAAATAAGTCTATGGCTAGCTGTTGTTATGGTTTGAATATGATGTGTTCCCTGCAGGCTCATGTATTGAAGCTTTATCCCTAGTTTATGGTGTTATTTTAGGAAGTGATGGAACCCTCTAAAACCACGAGGCAATGTAAGTGCATCTTCCCTTAAATTGTTTTTATCAGGTATTTTGGCATGATGATGTTAATCTAACAGAAAAACACAAGATCTAACAACAAAAACATTCTAGAAAGTCTTTGAATTAACAAGTTTGATAGGCCCTCACATAATGCTATCATTGTAGAATTCTAGAAACCATTCAAAAAGGTACATATTGAAGTGTGATTTATTTGGCACTTTGCCAAAATAAAATTACATCTAATAGGATGAATATCAATACTAACCATTTATTGGTAATCATAAGGCCAATAATTTCTAATATGTCAGACTTATATTCATGTTAAGTTTAGCTTGGTCCAAATTGCTTTGATTTAATTATGAGCCAACTATGCCTCTATAGATCTCTTGACACAAAAAGGAACAATTTAAAGATAGATCAGATTTTCAAATGTTAATTAGAGCAGAAATATTCTAGTTATTGAAATAGTTTGCTGAGTATGCATCTTTTCATCTTATCCAAACTCTACTTTGAGAGTTGTATAGCATTTCCTCCGCAAACTCTCATGTATTTCTCCAGGAGATGATTACAGATTCTAGCCCTTGCATTTCCAGACTGACTCTTTCACTCCTCTTCCTCCTCTAGTAGTGCAATGAAAACAAATGATTTTTAACTTGCTTAGACTAGCGTTTTATTTTTATTGAAAATATTTTAAATATTTTAAAAGCTTTCAGTAGTTAGAGGAAAGAGAAGGACACTGAGGATGCCAGTCATAACTGATCACTCTAACTGAACGGTAGAAGTCTGTGGGAAAATTTCCAACACATTACCAACCTATTGATAATGTATTCTCACTTTTGCATGCAATGAGGTGACTAAATTGGCTAGGATCAACTGGGGGTTTTGTTTTTCTTGTTGCATTTGGCTGCCCTTGAAGGACACTTGGAATTCATAACTTGCAGCAGAATGGATCTGGCAGAGGCTTGAGTACATGATCCAAGAGAAAATTTGGGATGGATAGTTCACTGAAGCAGGAAGACGACTGGCTGGCTGGTTGATGGAATGACTGAATCAATGAATGAATGATTTAAAAATGAAGTAGATAATCATAAAATAAAAAAAATGAGTAAATAACCATCAACAGGCTGAAGATGGAAGCAAAGAGAAAGGATGTTGATTCAAAAATGATTTTAAAATAGTATTTAAGCACACAATCTCTATGTTTTTATAATTTTTAATTTGTTTCATTTTCAGATTATTTTTTAGAATGATTGAGATTAATTATTTCTAACGATACCCTCAGATATATATCGTGGGTGACTAAAGTTTTAGGCTTAGGGCCAAATTACAATTACAAGTTTAGAGCAGCAGTTCAAAATTGGAGATTATTTAGGGGCTATTTGGCAGCAGTTGAAGAAATCAATGGTTGTGAACCACAGGAAGGATGGCTGTTACTGGCATCTAGTCGGTGGAGAGCAGAGATGATGCTGTCATTTCTACAGTACACAATGCAGTCTCCAACAACCAAGGATGATTCAAGTATCCATAGCCACAGAGTGGAAAACCCTGGCTCAGTGGGCATTGACAAATGAATGCCTTTGACCTCTGCTTTCCCACAGTGTCATGTAGTATTTCCTGACTAGTGGAATGATTTTTGAGATACTTAAGTACCTCCAGAATAAACTCATACCCCTGAGCTTTAATGTTTTCCCACATCATTTAACTGGTGTTCAAATCCGCAGTCTTAGTTCCTTTTTTCTTCTTAAAGTTTGAGTTAAAATATATGCAAATGGGGGCATTATTCTTAGAGAAATATTCTAGAGATATTTATTACAAGAACGCTTAAAATAAAAATATGCAAAAATAAAGTAAAACAAAAAATTCTCACAATTATTATTGAGTTCATTTTATGTGTCCAACGGTTATTGGGCATGGGGCCCCACATGAAGCGTGGTGACTATACCCAGTAAGACTCCATTGAAGAGGACTGGTTTCTCTTTTACCAGCAGGTATCAACCAGAAAAAGCTTCTTGGTTTTGGGTGATGGGATCCCATATTCCTTTTACCCTTCCAGTGCCAGGATCCCATGGAGGCCCATCTGTCCTGTTGTGTCTGAAAAACACTGTCTCCGGGGAGCCATGCATCACTCCTGGCTCTTACAGTCTTTCTGTCTCCTCTTCAGTATGGATCCCTGAGCTTTGAGGGCAGGAGTTTGATGAAGACATCCCAGTTAGGGCTGAGCGTCCCAAGGTCTCTCACTCTCTTCACAGTGTGGGACAAGAATTTTTATGGGCCTCCTTGGAATGTAAGCATTGCTTGTGCTGTATCCGTCACAAGTGACATCCCTGCTTAAATCATGTTGAAGAAAGACAGCTCTCGTTTTCATTTTTAAAGACCTTTTTCTTATTTGGAGTAGTAAAAGAGAGCCTACTTGCATTGGAATGCTTGCTTCTTATAGTCACGATCAGATCACTCCATTCATAGTTGTTATTTCTGCTAAAGCACTGTGACAGTTAACCTTGGTAGTCAATTTGATTAGATATGGAGACAATTGAAAGGCATATCTCCGCACAAGTATGTGAGTACATTTTCTTGAAGGGGTAAGTGAGGGGAAAAGGCCTTCTTAGCTGGTTTGCACATACCATCCGCCATTCATTTGCAACAGAAAAAAATGTGATATTTAGAATGAAGATGCAATTCTGTAACCACAAAATGTAAAAATAAAAAAAAAACATTGTTACTATTATCGTTGTTGTTGTTATTGTTGTTCATGTGCCTCTTGCAGCACTTAATAAAATAAATGTACTACATATAAAAAGCATAAAGAACAATTAAATACAATTTGCTTGTTTAAGAAATCTAATACATATCTCCAAAATATTTTTAATCTATTTACATAATAAAATTGTAAATGAACATGTTACTTCTTACAAACACCAGTAGCAAGGCTAGTGATACATATAAACAATTTCCAGGGGCAGAAAGGATCACTTTTACCAGAAAAGAAAAAGATTCAAGAAGATCACATAATTTTTATCAACACTCACATTCAGGTATATCTTACCAGAAATCACAAAATGCTAGAAATTAAAGGGATTGTTTTTCACATTTTATTTTACACTTTTGGAATTTGAGGCTGATGATGAAAATTATTTTTAATATCGCTTTTTGTGCTTTTCCAAGACAGGTTCTCTATGCAATAGTTCCAGCTATTCTAGAACTGGCTCTGTAGACCAAGCTGGCCTTGAACTCAGAGATCCAGCTACCTTTGTCTCCAGAGTGCTGAGATTACAGGTGTGGACCACCACCACCTAACTGAGATTATTACTTTAAAATAATGTAACACAGAAAGTCGTTCACATTGAGGAATTGAGTGTTTCTCATATAACAGTCAGAGATGCTTTCTAGAAGCTCAATTACTTGGGAAAATTGTTCCATTGATGGATATATGCTAAATCTATAGTTATTGCCCTGACAAGAAACAAAGACTTTTTTCCTACAAAAACCATACAATTCTCCAGTCAGGTACCTATTGTGGTAACAGTGAATACATTGATTTGCGACATTTATATTTGCCATTGTTTTAGTCTGTGTTCTCTTGCTATGAAGAGACACAATGACCACAACAACTCTTATAAATGCAATAATTCAACTGGAGGCTTGCTTACAGTTTCAGAGGTTTAGTCCATTATCATCATGGTGGGGAGCATGGGCACATGCAGACTGACTTAGTGTTGAAGTAGCTAAGAGTTCTACATCCCAATCCATAGATCCACAGGCAGCTGGTAGGGAGAGAGAGAGAGAGAGAGAGAGAGAGAGAGAGAGAGAGAGAGAGAGAGAGAGAGAGAGAAGAGAAACTGGTGTGGACTTTTTGAAACCTCAAAACCTACTCCCAGTGACATACTTCCTCCAACAAGTCTATACCTCCTAATACTTCCTAATACTTCTCAAATAGTGCTACTCCATGGTGACTAAGCATTCAAATATATGAGTCTGAGCCTACTGGGGGACATTCTTATTTAAATCACTATAAGTATAAATAGTTAGTGCGCTCCTTTAGCATTAATTACCTTCTTCCACTCAGTGATTGACATGTTTTATAAAACTGGAATCATTCACATGTCTGATCTTAGCTTAGAAAACCTTGAGTAGTCATTAGGTTCATCATTTCAACAGGCCTCTCTGCAACCAAATGCTAGAAATTTGCCTGCTATTTACAATGGAGAGGCCAATAATTTGATAATATTGTCTTGTCAAACCTTTCTTTTGTTTTCAAAACTACTCCAGGCTCTATATTATGGGAATATACAACTTAGGAAACATCAAGATGTTGTCATGGTACCATGGTGACATCTGGGCCCAAGCTGCTGCTGAGGACCTTGCTTTGCTATAGCTGGGGTCTATGTTGATATCCACAACCTATGTTACCAATGGGTGCCATGCGAATCATGTATGTTGAAATCTGAGGGCCAGGCAAAGCCAGCCCTTCCCTTCCATGGCCCTGGGAGGTTTGGCCTTGCCCCTCATGGGAAAACTGGTCCCACCCCTCACCAAGGGCACAGAAGAGCTGGTTCCACCTCTCATCTGAGGAGCCAGTCCCAGCAGAGGCACTCACTGAGCAACAGCTACCACCCAGGCCCACATCTAGGGCCTTGAATTGGCCTACCCCAACATCTATGTCATATATGACCTGCTGGAGCATGTAAAGGGACCATTCCTGTGGAAACATAGCCACAGAGTCACCATGACTCAGTACAACAGCAGGACATAAGAGAGGAGATTTGGTGAGGGTCAAGTATTGATGGTATACCAAAAGCCAGAGGCCTTGAACCTGAACAAGAGTATACTGCGTGACACACTGTAGCTACCAATGACACTAAGACGAAGAAGTGAACAGGTGGAAAAGATGGAAGATCAGAGTGGGTTTTGTTGTTGCTTTGTTTGTGTGCTTTAAATGAACTTTTCTAAAACTTTTCTTTTGCAGGGGGACACTGGAAAAGGTGGAAGGCTGACATGGAGGGACTGGGAAATGAGTGGGACTTTGGTGCATAATGTGAAATTCCAAAGAATCTATTAAAATATGTTTTTAAAAATGAAAGAAAAGGTCAGGATGTTGAGAATAGTCATGCATGTTTGCTAGTGTTTTCTTATATATATTTTGAACAATTTGGTCACACTAAATTTGTTAGTATTAAATCCTTACTTGAGAATATAATCTACACCTTTGAAGATCTTAGATGGAAAACTATTTGACCATGAAAAGTTCTAAAATAGAAGATATCGCTCTCATTCTTTGCATATAACTAAATAATATCAATAGCAAGACAATAAAGTAGCAGCAAAAACTGATTTTCAAGAACATACTGGCTTTTGGAGGACTATCTAGACCCAGCCCTTCAAGGTTTACCAAAGTACTTGAATGTCACAAATATTTTTTCAAATACTAAATATTCCAAAAACATACAATAAATATTCATTATCAAATGTAAATTAATTTTTTAATAATATGAGAACTAGCTATATTTTATATAATAATGTTAAATGCAGCTTCCAAATAGGGCAAAAGTAATTTGAGTAACACGAAAGCCCTAGAAAAACACATTTTGGTTAAAAATCAATCCTTACTTGAATAAAATTCCATAATTCATGAGCAGCCATATTATTATGATATACTATATTATATACATTTAAAGTTTAGATTGTGTTCAGAGGCTTCTTTTTCTATCACAAGGGTCATACTTTGTTTATTTACTTTTTACCTTTATATTTTTATTTTTGTTGAAATTGCTTTCTTTTCTCATAAATATATCCTGATTATAGTTTGCCCACCCTCTACTCCTTCCAGTTCCTCCCCACATCCCCTCTCATCTGGATCTGCTTCCTTTCTGTCTCTTATTAGAAAAGAACAGGCTTCTAAGAAATAACAGCAAAACATAACAAAATAAAATATGAGCTAGAACAAAAAGTATCACATAGAAATTGGACAAGGCAAACCAACAGAAGGAAAAGAACTCCAAGAGAAGGCACAAGAATCAAAGACCCACTAATTCCCACACTCAGGAGTCCCATAAGAACACTAAACTGAAAGCTGTAATACATACACAGAGGAACTGGTGCAAACCCGTGCAGGCCATGTGCATGGCTACTTTAGACTCTATGAGTTCATATGAGCTTTGTTCATATTTAGATTTAGCGGGACTTGTTCTCTATCCCTTCTGTCTTTTACATGCTTCCCACCTCCTCTTCCATTGGGGTTCCCTGAGTTCTGAGGGGAAGGATTGGATGGAGTTTTCTTATTTAGAGTTCTGCTCAATCTTCATACTTTCAATTTAATTTATATAGGTTTGAACTTTATCATTTTCCTCCTCAGAACCAATCTGTATTATGTATTATACTTAAAGTAACATATTTA
Organism: Microtus oregoni; assembly: GCF_018167655.1. Classification (NCBI taxonomy): domain Eukaryota; kingdom Metazoa; phylum Chordata; class Mammalia; order Rodentia; family Cricetidae; genus Microtus; species Microtus oregoni. Next base: position 103,182 of record NW_024544814.1, read on the forward strand.
GTATTTCAAGGAACCCCAAAATAATATAGCTCAGCTTTCTGTATTTGAGTAGGCAAGACTGATTTTAAAATGTTTCAAAAATGATCAGTTCTGAGTAGTTCTGAGGGTTTAGCTCTAGGTCCTCAAGAATGGTTACTGAGCTATCATTTAAAGACATTAATTGCTCACTAAAGTATGGTTGGATAGTAGAGGCTTTTGTTTTCTTTATTTAACGATTTTATAAGATATGAATGATATGGGTAAAATTGCATAGTTATAGGAGGGAAATGATGATTGCAGAAGTGAAGAACAGAATCCTAAACCACACATTTTCAAAATTAGCATTCAAACCTACAAGTACCTAGAAAGCTAACTCCACTGCTCCAGTCATTTGTTTTGCTTCCTTGCCATTAATAAGCAAATAATTTTTCATTCTGAATCCTAAAGTGGGAGTAAGTGTGATTATGCAACTGATCCAGTTTAGCTAGTATTCCAATAGGTCAATTCAATGATTAAAGTCATTCATGAGAAGAAATGTTCTTCTAGACTATTTATAAGAAGTCTATAGTCTCATTTGGAATCTAATGGTTTTGCTGGAGTAACTCTGTAATATTCTCTCAATCTAGTAACAAAAAAGTCCTAAGAATGCAACTTCCATATCTATATATAAGTCAAGTTTCAATAATCATGACATTTAGAAAATTAATTTGTAAAGATAAGATATTTATTTTTGGCTGACAGCTTAAGAGGACCATGATCAGTTAGTTGGTCCACCTAATTTTAGGGCCACGACAAAGTACCTCTTATGGAAGGAGCGTATGACATAACAAAATTACTCAATATCTCAGGGCCATAAGGTGAAATAAAAATAAAGAGTTTCAGAATGCCACATACCTCATCAAGTGCACATCCCCAATGGTATAAAGACCTTAAAGCAGTTCCTACCTTTTTAAGTTTCCAAAGCATCTCAGTAGCACTTAACTAATGACTGTATCTCCAAATTGTGGGCCTTGGGAGGAAATTTTAAGACCTGACATATAACATCATCAATTGTTTGGGTCTGTTTTCTTGCCTACAGACCATAGTACTGGTCTTCAATTCTCTCCTCTTGTTCACTTGGTAAAAACACATCCAGCTTTATCTTTTTAAAAGACTTTAAATTTTCAGTTGCCTGACCCAAATTATTTGATGTTATCCAAGTTGATTTATTAATTGGTGTGAAGGGTAGCTGTGTGTGATGTATGCAAATGTACACATGTGCAGATGCAGGTGTGCTTGCCTGCACATGTGGATGTGGAAGCCAAAAAAAAAAAAAAAGGATGTTGGCTATCCTGCTCTATCATCCCCTTGCTTTATTCTCTTGGAAGAGTTTTTCTCCAGTAACCTGGAGGTAGGCTAGTAGCTGGCAAATCTCAATCATCTTCCTGTCTCAGCCCCTCACAGTATTGAAATTACACGTGCAGGCACTGTTATTGTTGGTACTGGGGATTCAGATTTGTGTTCCTCTGCTTGTTACTTTACCCACTAAAATATTTCCTTGCCTCATCTATTTACTTAATAATTATTACATGCGTTGTCCATGGTGTTGGGTTGTGTGAAGACATTTTCATACAAGTACATATTAGATATGGAGGACAGCCTTTCCTATATTCTTTTAGCTCCACTCTCACCTCCCATTAGTCCTCTCTATTCTTCTTGACAGTATCATACTAGATAAAGTATATCATCTAGTGCTTACAAGTATTGGGCTCTCATATATTCTAATTTTATTTACCTTGGTTTCTTAATGTGCAGTACTTAGTTCAGTGAGACCAGTGTATTCTTTCTCACTAAATCATCGTGCAAATGTATTTTATTAACTAGTTCAGAGTTCTGTTTAACTTAAATACTCAGGCATTTCCTGCCCCTCAGTCCTCATTTTGTGTACTTACTTTCCCCACTCCATCTCATTTCTGAAATGTCAAAGCATTTAGTATCTGTGTGGTATATCCTGTGTGGGTCTCATGTCTGTGGGAACTTAATCTTCCCCATTCTGTAATTTGTTGTCCTCCATCTATTAAAAACCTCCCCCATTCAGAGATAATGCTGTATTTCTTTCCAAAAGCCAAGCTGCTTACATATAGTTTACACTCCATAAGCACTTGCAAAAAACAGCACATGAACAAACCAAATAAAGAGGCAGCTTGTAACATAAAGGACTTAATATTTCCAAATGTGTTCAAGTATATGGGATAACAAAATTGAGCAGCACACTTTGAAAGAATGTAGTTCATAGTTATGCATTTCACAAAGTAGAAGAGATAGTTTTGAAAAGTAGATCTTGCTCTGGAAATCCTTGCTGTATGTATTGTGATAGTTCAGATTTTAATTTGTTTAAAATAATTCAAATAAATAGTTTATCATTAGTGTTCTAGTTCATATTTTTTCTCCTATCCTTCCTGTAAAAGAGATAAGAATTTAAAATGCTAGTTTGAAAGCTTTATTTATGTATATATGTGTAGAATTTATATACATATATGTGTATATGTATGTTTATGTATGTATAAAATTTTTCAAATCTACAGCTCATTCTTCCTACAACACTTAAAAAAAAGAATCACTGTAAACTTTCATAGTAGCCTGGCTGAAGGGTAAAATAAACATTCAAATTTGTTTCCAACTTCTTTTACCTAAAGTTGAAAACCATTTGCTTGAATTTTGGCTTGTATAATATTTCAAATGGAATATATTTCACTTGGGAAATATCTGCTTTTTAAAGTTGTTGAAACATTTTCCATTTTGAAGTTCTGTTTTACTTGCTGTGCCTCCCCCCTTTTCTATTAATACTCTCTCTTTCTGAAGTTGTAGCAAATAACTTACACCCCTATGCTACATGAATGTATGAAAAATAGGTTTTGTTTGTGTATATTTAGCATTAAATTATTTGTATTTCTATTAACGTGCTAGTTTTGCCTCATTTTGCATTGTGCATATGTGTGTGCACAAATATGTAAATGTGTGTGTATGTGCACATGTCTGAGAGAGAGAGAGAGAAAGAAAAACTATGACATGCAATGGATTATGTATTTATTATGTATTCTGAACTGAAAGTTAATCTTTTAAAAAACATTTTAAAAGAAATTTCATAAATTACTAACACTTTACCATGTGAAAATGTGACCAGTCTAAAAAGGAAAACTACCTCCTTAGTTTCCTTAAGACGGCATGTTTAACAAAAGGTGTTCCTGTCCACTTTAAAATGTCTGTCTGGTACAGTGACAGCTGCAGGCATGTTCTTGGTGGCTTTTTTCTTCATCCAACAAATTAAAGAGGACTAAGCTGTTTCAGCAAACAACAAAACTATTTTCTTAGCTCCAAATTCAGGGAAGAATATGGAATGACTTAATATTTAGCCAACTCTAATGTTCAGTGAAACTGTGTTTTATAAAATAAATACACACCAGTGTTGAAATAAATCACCTTTCAAACAGTTTAAAAACAACTGCAAAAATTTTTAATCAAAGACCTTTTATACATTTTTCTTGTACTTGGTCTCCTTGCGTCCCCTTGTGGTCAAAACAGGAAAACACTGAACGTTTTTGAAAATTAAAATGACTTACTTTTTAGTGTATTTTACTCTGTTCTTTGAAATTTTCTTCAAGCACCTTTGTAAATGGATAATGTAATAGGTAATTATAATATAATTTTAAAATCATACTTTTCTTACATGAAAAATTTTAAGTCTTGCATTTATTCAACAGTATAAAGAAAAGTAATTATAGCAATAGTAATCCATAATAAATTATGGTAGAAAAAATCAAGAAACTTAGTAAGACAAATTGATACACTCCTTTCCACTTCTTGATAAGTCACACTGAAATTGGAATAATGACAACAAATATAAGGAGCTCTCAGTGCACCATGCACAGTGTGACAGAAGAGTTATACTTCCCAAACTTGCTTTAAGTGTGCTTGGGAAGTTTTCATGGCTAAAATTTATATGCACTAATGGAGCAGAAATTGAGGGCAGGAAGAAAGCCTGGGTGCATGAGCATAACAAAACAGTAGGTATGATGTTAGATATATAAGTTGAGGCCATTCATCTTTGATAATAACTCTTTTAGTGTTATTTATTGTAGAATCTTGTATTGAGCCATGTGCAGAAATAAATAAAAACAGAGATCTGTACCTTGTCAAACCATACCCATGTGGAATTCACAGGTTAAACATCCGAATCTAGGTGTTTAGCCAATGAATCCTACCTTAGTGTTACTACACCTAGGAAATAATATTATCTGTAAACAGTAATAATCACTGTGCAGTTGCTACTTCAGGAAGTATTTAGTGGTTATTCAGTAAATCTTTTCATATGAAACTGTTTGTTACAAATACAGATCTCTGATGAGATTTTCAACAATTTTATGAAAAAATATCCTCTCTATCAAAAAAAGCCAGTATGAGTTTGCATAAAGATTTATTCCACGCTTTATTTGTAAAGATATATAGCTTAACATTTGTTCTTTATGGTTTTTATTTTTGTTTGTCTATTTGTTTTGTTTTTTGAGACAGGGTTCCTCCGTGTAACAGCTCTGGCTGTCCTGGAACTTTCTCTGTAGACCAGGCTGGCCTTGAACTCACAGAGATCCACCTGCCTCTGCCTCCTGCATGCTGGGATTAAAGGTGTGCGACTTCCTGGCTTGAGTATTTTTTTCTTTTCTTCTTCTTTTTTTCGATACATCCTGACCACAGTTTCCCCTCCCTCCACTTCTTCCAGTCTCCTCTATCTCTGCTCCTCCAATTTCCTTCAGAAAAGAGCAGACTTCTCTAGGGTATCAACCAAAAAAAGGCGTAACAAGATAAGATGAGGTACAAATCCTCATATCAAGACTGGAAAAGGCAACCCAGCAGGAGGAGAAGGGTCCCAAGGGCAGAGAAAAGAGTCAGAAACACCCTGTTCCCACTCTTAGGAGTACCACAAAAACCACAAGCTGAACAACAATAGTGTGTATGCAGAAGAGATAGAGCAGACCCAGTGTGGGCTCCATGATTGCTACTTCAGTCTCTGTAGCTTCAAATTTTTAATGTTTACAAAAGAGAGATATCGTGTGCTTATAATGCTAAGATTAGATAACATGTGTTTATTATGTTATTATCCAAATTAAATGTATCACCTTTGTGGGTATATGTATGTTGCATTGAGTAGGCATTATAAAATTAGTGGTTTTCTTTATATAATGTTGTTATATACACTTCTTCTCAAATTATTATGGTTTAAATTATATGAAAGCAATAGATATCCCATCGGTATCATACACATTCCAAATATTGTGTGTATTTCCTTGGTATACATACCATAAAGTATTCATATTTATGTCAAGATGTTCACTTTTATATTTATATATAGACTAAAGTGTAATACTCCTTATAAAAATCTATCTGAACTCCAACTGATGAGTCGGTTTGGTTTCTTTATATGAAAAATGCTGACAACAGAATTCTCATACGTATGTTCTTATGTTCAGTAAATTTATGCAAAATACAGTCCTGAAATGTAATTTCAGGATTATATTCTGCACATTTATCATTATTTGGTGCTATCAAATTGCTTTTAAAGTTAACTATATACATATTTCTAATATTACCAGTAATGCATAAAATGCTATTTTCTTTTATATTTGAACTTGTTTATTATCTCTTTTTCTACAACTAAGCCTCTAATAGCATCCTTTGTGACCTTTCTAGGTCCTTTACTTTCCTGTTTCACAGTTTTGTAATCACAAATTAACATAAACTTAGAATTGTTGACAATTAACAAGTTAGTTAAAATCCACTAAATAATTATTGAATTATTAATAAATTATATTTCTATTTGCATTTGTATTTTAGTAACTCTTTTCAAGCTCCCAATCACAAAAAGTTCATACAGAGGATGATCCCTAGAGGTTATTATTAGGCAAGAGGGTCATCAGAGAGACACCAATCACACCATCAAGAACCTGTCTTTAACCAGGATACTAACTGAAAAGGATAGTTTTGATATTAATTTGTTTGGTTCAACTAAAAGTTAGCTAAAACAAGTTATTATTTAAAAAATTAAGGAAAGAATAATTGTGTTTCTTAGCTTATCAAAAATATCCTAATAGAATTTTTATTTACTGAAAAAAATTTAGGATCTTGAGGTCATCTTTCTGACCACTAGTTTTCATTTAACATATCTGAAGATCACCACATCCTACACAGCTTGGTCCTAGACACTTAACTGGGACAATTGTAGTAGGCGCGGTGGGCTGCGTTCCTGCCGCCCAGCCGCCTGGCTAGCTTATGCCTAAAATAATAACACACAAATTCTATTCTTTTAAACACTGCTTGGCCCATTAGCTCTAGCCTCTTACTGGCTAACTCTCTCATCTTGATTAACCCATTTCTAATAATCTGTGTAGCACCACAAGGTGGTAGCTTACCAGGAAGGATCTTAACCTGCATCCATCTTGGAGAGGAGAGCTATGGCAACTGCCTGACTTGGCTTCTTTCTCCCAGCATTCTGTTCTGTCTACTCCGCCTACCTAATTTTCTGTCCTATTAAAGGCCAAGGCAGTTTCTTTATTAACCAATAGACATATGACCCTCTTGGGTGCCATTTGAAGAAGGAGCTGTGGGCAGGCCTTCTTTTCGTCCGGTCCCACTCCCTCATGGTTAGCTTTACACCTGACATAACAACACACAAATTGTATTCTTTTAAACACTGCCTGGCCCATTACCTCTAGCCTCTTCTTGGCTAACTCTCACATCTTGACTAACCCATTTCTACTAATCTGTGTAGCACCACGAAGTTGTGGCTTACTGGCAAGGATTCTAGTGTACGTCCATCTTGGGCTGGAGCTTCATTGTGTCTGCCCCAGAGAGGAGAGGCATGGCGATTGTCTCACTTCTCTCGTCCTCCCAGCATTCTGTTCTGTCTACTCCACCCACCTAAGGGCTGGCCTATCAAATGGGCCAAGGCAGTTTTTTTATTAACCAATGACTTTCTTCGATCAGACAATGAGGGAGTGAAGAAAGGATAGACACACAGGCACATATGCAGAGAAGTTGGAATCAAATGGGCTTTGCTCACTGATGGAGTGGCATCTAGTATTCAACAATCCAGAACCTCATTACAGGGGAAGGGTTTAGGTAGTCACAATAGGAGGTGTCTATGCAGGAACAATCTCATACTGAAGATATCTGGGGGAAAGAAGCTGCAGCTGAGGCTTTCTGTATGTTCTGGCAACATTCGCACAGAGACTAGGGAAGGCTCTGCCAATTCCCATAGGTTTGAGGCACTGGTGACTTGTCAATACAGTCACTCAGGATTGGAGTGCTCCTTACACAATTATTCAGGGTTTCCATTCCCCACAGAAGCTGGCAACAGAAACTGAAGTAAGTGTGACAGCTTTCCTACACACTGAAACTGATAAATAATTTCCCAAGTCCACTTCCCTTTGGATAAAACAAAACCTTTGTTGTTATTTGTGTTTATAATTTTCTCAATTATAATCTCAGGATATCCATAAAGTATACTTTTCTTATTGTAGCTTTATTTTTACATCTAAGTTTATGACAGTTTATCCTGGTTTGACTTTATGGTTGCATATATTTGACTTATAAATTTTACATTTAGGAGATGCTCATCCCCTAAATATGTTGGTGACATATCCAAGGCCAACTCATTGACATTTCTTATAAAAGATAACAGAGTTTGACATACCATATCATTTTCATGTGTATCAAAAGTAATATTTTTTCATAGAGTAGTTGCTCAATAACTGTGGTTGAAAATTTGAGTGATTAGGCTCTCTTTGAATCTACAAGTTAATATTTATTTTGTAAAGCAATATCTCCCTTTGTAAAATATCAAATCATTGAACTTATTTCGATATAAAGAGCAGAATGACTCACTGATCAGCTGTTGATGGAGATGTTAGTTGAACTGCATTACCCTCCAGCTTCATATTAGACAGTGGATTCCATAAGGGATTAAAGTATTCCTCTAAAAAGGAGTGCAATTTATCAAATGAAACAACATGGCAAGCCAGAAGTCTTGGTTTCTCCTCTGAGAAATTATGGAGTGTGTTTGGAAGAAATTCGTATAAATTTAGCTGAATGGGCCTTATTCTCCCAAAGCCAAAGACTGAATCATTGAGCAATTGAGAACGGAACAGCTTTTAAAGTATAGTGGCTACATTAATGTGGTCTGTACAATTATCTGTCACCTGGGGGCAATTTACTCAGAAAAAAACTAACTTATATTACTAAAGTTGTTATCCCTACTTATATTTCATCCCAATGACATATAGAACTTGCTAAGTTCCTGTGGATTTCTTCTCCCTAAATGCTGAGAGGCTGGTTGTTAGTTTGTCTCCTCTGTGGTTCCTGGAAAGCTATTGAAGAGAAATTCACAAGTTTAAGAAGCAGTAGAAGCTTACTTTAGTTATCATGTGAAAAATGGGACAATTTGGGAGGTTTGGAGTTATAGCAATTTGAAAATGTACAACTGCTCATTCTCCTGTCCTCCTCTGTGTAAGCATCCCTTGCCAGTTGCATTCTTTAGTCACTAATTCATGCAGCATGGTTTGCAAGGAACTTTAAAGCAATATTTTTCCTACTGCTATTCCTTACATTTTCATTTGCGGCCTCAATGATCTATGTAGGAAATATTTACTTTGAGGCTTTGGTTTGGCTCAAAAAATGCCAAGTGATCAAACCCAGGCAATGTGTTCATTGATCTCGGCAATGGAATCTTTGGGTGTAGAATAACGTACAGTCTAGCTGATCCCTAAAGATTCTAAATTATGTTCATAGGATTTAATGACCCTCCTCCTGTTCTCCCATTTCTAGACAGGTAGAAAGTTCAATTCTTTTTTAATTTCACCTTTTTCCTCCCCATGAACAAGACACTAACTGAACTTAATATGCACAAAGTCTTCCTGAAACAAACAAACAAAAACCTATAACAAATGGTCATGAATATGCCCTCCAGTACCCTCGGCTCCATGTTGCGTCCTGCTTATTTCCTATTTTGTTTCTATTTCTCACTGAATTTGATTTTTAGTATCTATTCAGATGTTGATCTTGTGTCTCTATGCTGGGTAGCTTTGATTCTCACAGTAAGAAGAGGGTTAGTTTTAAGAGGTATTACTGCAAGGAACTGAGCTGAATGGGGGCAGAGCCATGTTAATGTTGCGGAGCTTTCTCATTTGTAAACTGCAGCTGTGAAACTACTCGATATACATCTTTCTGAGGTCTGGTCTACCGTAACTTACATGCAACCTATGTGACAATTCTGTCTACTTCCTATTAAAATAATAAACCACATCATCATCTACCATGTAGGAAAAATATAGTTTTTAGTTAGTTGGAAAAAATGTATATAGAAAACCATAGGGAAAAAATAAAGCCTTTCCTGTACAAGAATTCATTTTATGAATGCAAAATATGCTACAAACATCCTAATATTAAAGTACATGGGGAAGATTAGAACAGTAAAAAGTAATGGAAGTAAGAAACACAAAAATATACATCTTTTCTCTCCCATGTGGAAGCTAGATTTAATTATATATACATATCTAGACATACACACATATGACACGAACAAAAGAAAACTATGTTGGAGAACAATGAGGACCATCAAAGGAGAGGGAAGAAGAAGGATGAGCAAGTCATTGTTATCTTTGGATGAATATATCGTAATAAAACTCATTATTTTGTATGCTAACTGAAATTAGTAAAATGGGCTCTAAAGACAAGTTTTGAAACTAGAGGTATTAAATTAAAATAGTCAAACAGATTTCAAAGAAACCACTGCAGTGGTTCTCAACCTGTGTACCGCACCCCCTGTGGGAGGTAGAACGAACTTTTTGCAGGAGTTGCATATCAGATATTTATGTTATGATTCATAACAGTGGCAAAATTATAGTTATAAAGTAGCAACGGAAATAATTGTATGGTTGGCGGGAGTCACCACAAGATGAGGAACTGTGTTAAAGGTTCACAACATTAGGAAAGTTAAAAACCACTGATTTACCAACTTCTCCTGTACAAATTGCTTACTAGTAGCTTTCAATAAGTAAAAACCTAAATGTCCATGTCAAGTTACACACAATGAGTTCCCTTTTATCTATAACACTTTGATGCATAGCATTCCTTCCAGGTCGTCATGCTGTGTGTTCTCCATTGAGATAATGGGGTAGTTTTAATGAAGGGAACTCCAAAAAGAAACAATAATTTTCTAATAAAGCAAGTAAACATTACACTGAGAGTAATAAGACCAATGAGGTGCTTCCTATAGCAACCTCCTATAATAAATGATTGTTTTCTCCAAAGAATCTATGTGTTAGAAGCTTTATCTCTAGATTTGTACTCATAGACTTAATGGAACCTTTAAAGAAGGGGCACCAGAGTGAGGTCCTTTGGTTTTTCTGTGGGTATTATATTTGCCAGAGTTCACATAGCTTTCTTGAGACCCTTCGTAGTGTAGTATTAGGAGTGGCGGGGCTGAGTCCCTGGCACCCCGGCTGCCTGGCTAGCTTATGCCCCGAAATAACAACACACAAACTTTATTCTTTTAAACACTGCCTGGCCCATTAGTTTCAGCCTCATAACCCATTTCTAATAATCTATGTAGCACCACGAGGTGTGCTTACCAGGAAAGATTCAGCATGTCTGACATGGTGGCTGGCTGCATCGCTGTCTGCCACAGAGAGCAGAGCTATCATCTGCCCTGGGAGAGGGGAGCATGACGTCTCTGAGCTCACTTCCTCTTCCTCCCGGCATTCTGCTCTGTTTACTCCACCCACCTATGTTCTAATCTATCAGGGCAAGCAGTTTCTTTATTTAATTAACCAATGACATTCCTTCATCATTTCCTCTTTTTCTGTTTAAACAAAAAAGGAAGGCTTTGACTTTAACATAGCAAAATTACATATAACAAAACAGTTATCAAGTAAAAATCACATTATTTACATCTATTTTATCTTTATCATAACAAAGGAAAACAACTTAACTATCTATCTATTCTTCAACTGCATCAAAGACTCCAGAAGGATATAATATTACCTAAGTAAACAAGAAATAAGCAACTTTCAAAACTCTGGAAATGACAGAGACATCTAGCTGCATGGACAGTCACCCAAAGTTCCTCTGTACCGTTGGGGCATCCATCTTCAGCCTTCAGGCCCATGGTATCCAGCAGACATTTCCACGAAGCAGGAAAATTCAAAGTCAGTTCAGTCACTATCTGTTGTGTTCTGCAGAATGTCTTGCAGACTCCTTCATGAATCAGGAACCCCAAAAGATCATCTCACCTTTAGGCAAGTTCAGTAGTCCTCTCTCTGAGGGTTCTCTGTGTCCAGTTTATGCAATAGTCCAGGCAAGAACAGTTTCTTGCCCAAATGGCTATCAAACTCCATAAGGATCCTCTTCGATGCCCATCTTCTTCTTGAAGTAGATTGGTGCTGCCAGGAGCAGAGTGTCTCATTGTCATGAAAAGTCCTAAGTTATTAAAACATTTAATAGCATATTCCGTAGTCTTTGAAAGATATGAAGAATGCCGATCTAACTGAAATATATATCTATTGATGTGGGAGTGTCATATATCAATCTGTTGATTTCATTGATTAAGCAATAAAGAAACTGCTTGACCCTCATAGGTTAAAACATAGGTGGGAGGAGTAAATAAAACAGAATGCTGGAAGAAAGAAGCTGAGTCAGTGAGTCGCCATGGTTCTCCCATTCCAGACAGACGCAGGTTAAGATCTTTCCTGGTAAGCTCACCTCGTGGTGCTTCATAGATTATTAGAAACGGGTTAAGAGGCTGAAACTAATGGGCCAGGCAGTGTTTAAAAGAATACAGTTTCCATGTAATTATTTCGGGTAAAGCTAGCCGTGAGGGCGGCCGGGTGCTGGGGACGCAGCCCACAGCTCCTATTGCTACAATCTATATATCTAGAAAATCTAACTAACATGACTACAAACTTGACTATTATTAATGATTATCCATTAACAACCTATATACATTACATTTTTAAATGAACTACATAATCACAATACCTAAATAAAGATCAGAAATACATATACATATAACAAAATTGACCTTCAATCTCTATCAATAAAGCAAAATCTATACTAATGCAAATTATTCATATCTATATTATATCCCCCTTTAAATGTAAAAGAACGTTTATAAACCATATTTGGGAACATGGGAGCAGTTTTTTCTCTCCAAACTGCTTCCTGCTGAATGGGGGCATCATTAATTAGGTCTTTCATGGTATAACCTGTGTGCTAGTTTCATCTCAGTTGGCAGTTGAGCAAAGCAATTTTCCAAAGGTGTTCACAGCAACCCTTCAGGAGGGAGTGGTCCATCATACCATATTGGAATAGAAGCAATCCACAGACTCTCACCTTCTGTGAAAACAAAAAAAGAAACTCCTTTCCAAAGCATCATGTCCTTAGATCCAAATTTCAAAGTCAAGGCATTTTCAAAATATCTATGTTGGATTAGTTCAGCAGCATTTATAAACAAATATCTTTTAGCAGCTGTTACTCTTTCCTAAGCATTCAAATAATTCAAAGAGAGCATAATAGCATACAGTATCAAAATTCTCTGTGTATTTTCCCTCTTTGTGCGCTTTATTTTAACCTCTATTTTGTTTATTTTTACTTTTATATTTTGCTTTTTGAGACAGGTTCTCTGTATCTTTGACCAGGAATAACTCTGTAGACCAGGCTATCCTTGAACTCTCAGAGATCCATCTGTCTCTGCCTCCCAAGCATTGGGATTAAAGGTGTGCGCTACTACACCTTGAACTCACAGAGATCTGTTTGTCTCTGCCTTCTAGGCACTGGGATTAAAGGCATGTGCTACCACACCTTGAAGTCACAGAGGTCAATCTCCCTCTGCCTCCCAAGTGTTGGGATTAAAGGTGTGTACTACCACACCCAACAACTCTCTTTCTTTCTTTTTTTTTTTTTTTACTTTAAGAACTTCAACTTTTAGCCTGCACATATTTTTAACACACTGGAAATCATTTAAAAATTTTCTTTGTCTTTGACGCTCTCTTTACTGTATCTCTCTCTGTTTTTCTGACCACATGAGTCTTTAATTTGCCAAGCAATCTCAGTAGGACTAAAGCCGTGGCTTTGCTGGCTAGATGTAGCCCATTCCTTAGCTTTCTGCCATTCCAACCTTGTGGCTGAGGTACCAGCCAGAGCAGCATTCAGTGCCACAAGTCTACAGTGTTTCAAGGTCCTTGCCATCAAACAAGCTACAACAGACAACACTCAAGTCGTCTCTCTGTTGCTGGTCCTCCTGCCTCAAACATTCAGAGTTTGCCCTGGCAAGACGACCCAGAAAGTTGGCGTTTTAAAACAACACAGGTTTTTTCCTGCTACTGCAGAAAACAAACAAGCATTCAGTTGGCTTTTATCAACACCATTTAAATGTTTCGTGGCAAGACCTCTTAAGAGCTGCAGGGTTTTGCAGCTGAAGCTGAGTCAGGAAGCCTCTCTTAGATGAGAGCGCTTGCTTGCTTCTAGCAAGCAGAGCAGACCCGAGAAATCGCTGCTACCAAGAAAACATGCTTTACTCTTTCCCAAGTTTTGTCAGGCTTTCAGTGGATTCAGTTGTCCACACGTCTGGGCATCATTCTGTAGCATTAGGAGCGGCGGGGCTGAGTCCCAGGCACCCCTGCTGCCTGGCTAGCTTATGCCCCGAAATAACAACACACAAACTTTATTCTTTTAAACACTGCCTAGCCCATTAGTTTCAGCCTCATAACCCATTTCTAATCATTTATGTAGCACCACGAGGTGCGCTTACCAGGAAAGATTCAGCATGTCTGACCTGGTGGCTGGCTGCATCGCCGTCTGCCACAGAGAGCAGAGCTATCATCTGCCCTGGGAGAGGGGAGCATGACGTCTCTGAGCTCACTTCCTCTTCCTCCCAGCATTCTGTTCTGTTTACTCCACCCACCGATGTTCTAACCTATCAGGGCAAGCAGTTTCTTTATTTAATTAACCAATGACCTTCCTCTATCATCGTAGTTTATAAGATGCTAGCTGTGTAAACATGAGAATATGAGTTTGATTTTCAGTACCTTTGTAAAAAAAAAAAGACAAGATTGGTGGCATATGCATATAACCACCATACTGTAAAGACAGAGACAGCCAGATCGCCTGGCTCTAGCTGGTCAGTCAGCCTAGCTTAATTAATGATCTCAAGGCCAATGAGATACCATATCTTAGAAATCAAGTCAAATGGGTCCTGAGGACCAATCGGTTGTCTTCTGGCTTACACAGTGTGTACAGCACACCACACTACATCCCCCACAGGAGCCTGAGCCAAGGCTCATCCAACCTTTCTCTACAACTTCCTGGTAAGTTTGAGATATGAACCCTTATTCCTTCATACACCCATGCCATAATTTGCTGTTATCCATTTCCCTGACTGGAGAGCAAACCAGCAATGCTTTCCTATTTCAGACCACAAAACTATGAGCTAAATAAGTCTCTTTTTTTCCTCATTAAGTAAGTAGCTTGCCTCAAGCATTTCATTCTGCTAACAAAAGCTGGCTAACAGCATGTGAAGGCTAGCTGACTTTCACAGGAAAGGTTAATATGTTAATGTCTCCAAAGGCTTGGATTTCCACGCACATTTTATGGCTCTTTTAAAATTAGTCAGTTGATTTTTCATTTTAGGTTCAGGTCACTTTACAAAGTAAAATAATGGTAAATTTGCACTCATCTTATATAAGTATAAAGTTCATGAACTTGTTTCCACATTATTTCATCTTCCCTGCCTGTAAATTCAATTACTGCAACATCTAATTTCTCTTAGGCTCCATCGCTTCATTACCTCTTGTTGATATATTCTCACACTCCTGCTGCCTTCTTTGCCTTCACGTGTCAAAATGTGCAATAAAAATGGAAGTCCCATGAGTCTGAATTCATTGCCAAAACCCTAATGGAGAGGTCCAGCAGACATTAGAATCCTGGAATTTTCCAGGGTAGCTCTCAAGTCAAACATGATTAAGAAATTGGATTCTGTAGTGCTTCAGTGGCCTGGCTCACTGTAAGAGCCACATGAAAGGAGGAACTAAAATATAAGCAGAGAAAGGGGATTAGTATGCACTGGCCATTATGTATATGTTAATTAAAATTGCAAGAAGTGTGTTGGAATTGCTTCATAAAGGCCCTGGAGGTAGGTCAAAGACAGAATGATTTGCGAAAATGAGATAGCAAAGAAAAGAAATGTGTCTTTCCTCCATACTCTCTCGAACTTCTAAGCCTTTGGCTATAGGTGTGTACATCCTAGAATTTGATTTAAAGCACCTATTCCTTACTTGGAGAGTGGTGCACAGTATTCTGGAATTTTTCAGAAAATGGTAAGGACAAAAGCCTGCCTAGTGTAGCCCTTGGCAAGAGTAGAAGTGGAGAGTTTATCTTCAGTAGCACATCTTTTTTTTCAGATCTCCCTCTTGGCAGCCTCTATCATGTACCGTACTTTCTCAGTCACGCTCCTCTTCTCCATTGAGAGTTATGATTCAGACTTTTTAATCACAGACTTTGACATGTTGAAATCATCTTGCTCTACCCTGTAGTGTCCAACTTCTATCCCTCATGAAATATATCAGACATAGCTGTCTCCAAGTGCTGTTCTCTGGAAGCAGCCAATTCTATAGACAGAGAAACTTATGAGTGATTCACTGGCAGCAAAATAATCCTTTATTACCTCATCTTGATAAAATTACTGTATTAAAGATTTTGTGGTGTGAAAGTCTGTGACATGAATACATACACAAAGTGCTGCAAGCATCACCATTTCAATATTTTTATCCCAAACAGAATCACTGCAAGCCTTAAACAATCTTTCCCGTGTCACCCTGCTCATAGTTTAGAAACCAACAATCTCTTTGTGCCTATGCATTTGATTTTATGTAAATGAAACCACGCAATAAGTAACCTTTGGCTTATGGCTGCTTTTAGTTTGTCATTATGCTGGCAAGTTTCATCCATATTGGAGTATGGATCACTACATCACTCTGTTCAATGAGAGAAAAATATTTTATTGCATCATTTCTATCACATTTTGTTTATCCACTCCTCAGCTTTACATTTAAGTTATTTTTACCTATGGTTATTGCAAATAGTGCTACTAGGAATGTTTACTTATAAGATTTTTTGAGCTCCTATTTTTAAAATATTTTGACTCAATGTCTGAATAAAGCATTTCTGGGCCATAAGATATTTATATTTTTAATTTCTTGATATGATAAGTTCTTGATTATTATCAAGAAGTAATAGTCATTCACCAGCAAAGTATGAATATTTCAATTTCTTCACATCATTTTAAGCCCTTATTTTTTTCTATTTGGTTTAACATGGGTGAAAAGTAGTAACTTCCAGTATTTTTTAAAATTATATTTATCTACTTATTTGTGTGGAGGAATGAGAATCACATGCCATAGCACCTCCCTGGAGATCAGAGAACATCTAGGGAGTCATTTCTCTTCTTCCACCATGTGAAATCCAGGGATCAAACTTAAGTGGTCAGGCTTCGTGGCAACTGCCTTAACCTGCTGAGCCAGTTAGTATGGTCTCTGTTGTAGTTATGATTCACATTTCCCTAGTCACAAATAAATTTCATATATTTCATGCACTTTATCAGTAATTTAATAACCATATTTTCATTTAGAAAATGTCTTTATTTTAAATTTTTTGTGTAAAAGCTCTTTATTTTTTCTAAAAAAATATATAGAGAGATGATTTTGGAACTTTTTTCTTATGATATAGGTTTGTGTTTTCACTCTTATTAATAATCTGTCTTTTGATTAACGAAAGAACATAATTTTGATGAGGACCTATTTTTTGTTTGTGATTTTGTTTTCTTTCATAACAATGTTGCAAAACCGACACCATGAAGACTGATCTCTTATCATTTAATTTCAACTCTTCTATAAAATGTCTCTTCTACATTGAGGTTAATGTTTGATTCCGTATTTGAGGGAAAGATTTAACATCCTTTTTAATATCTGGGTATATAATTATCCTAGCGTTTTTCTTCAAGAGACTATTTTCCTTATTGAATAATAATTGCACCTTCATGAAAAAAGCATGACAAAGTGCTGACAAACAGCACTTGCCCATGGCCTAATAAATATGAAAGAAAATGTCTGATTTGTGAGTGCAGAAAAAGGTACGGGGCATCAGAAGATGAGGAATGGCTCTTTAAAAAACAGCAAAGAATGAAAGATTAGACAAACTCCCGAAATACTGAATGGCAGGTTTGTAAGGAAGACAAAAGACAGCAATGTGGATGCCTGAACAAAGTGATGAGGGGAAAATCCTCTCCACATGTGCCCGGTCAACAAAGCAAGAAAAGGAAAATCTCCAGAGGCAAACATAGCCTAAGATGCATTTTTGACAAGAGTCACAATCAGAAGTAAATGTTAAGTAGGAAGCAGGAAGGGTTGTGCCACACACTCTATTAAAGTAGAAGAGATAGAGCCAAGCCTGAAAAAAGCTCTACACTCTATCTACCCTGTAGATTGAGTAGAAAGCCAAATGCCAAAGCTCATCCACCCACCCACCCACCACAACTGACTAAACAAGCAACCACCCTGAGAACCACGGGAACTCTGCAGGAGCTGACCTGAAGAAACTCAGTAGACAAAAATATACTCAAAGAAAAATTGCAGGATGCTGGTGGAGAGACAGAGTCTCGGTAAGCTGAGCATATTCAGCTGCAAAGGTAAATATGAACATTAGATATGGCCCACTTTAGAATCCTGTGAATGGAAAGAGCGGTCACCCCGCACACTCTGAACATACTCCTTGGTAGGGTAAATACTGTGCTTATGGGGAATCCATGCCAAGGACTGGGAAACTCTGATGAAAAGACTGATTGCTGTACAAGAATTAACTCAACATGAAAATCATAAAGGATGCGCTGAGCATACAAACCTTTCTAGCTTGACCTGTTTGAACTCCCAAGGAGACAGAACATGCAAACAATTCTTGATGGAACTCTTGAGACCCACACAGCTGTTCTCCACCAGCAGGGTGTCCTCCAAAAGACAACTCAGAGTCAGGCGAACTTATCCAAGTCAGAAAAAGAATATTTGTTTATGTTCAAACATGTTTATTTCACTCATTTTTATTGCTATTTTGTTTTTAACTTTCTTTTTTATTTATTCTTTGTGTCTTTCACACCATGCATCTCCATCCCATTCATTCCCCATCACTTTGTATCTGCCCTCTGCCCTTGCAACCTTCCCCTCCAAAACAAAGTAAAATAAAATTTGAGAGAAAAAAGAAGAAAAAAATTAATCTCGTCATGGCAGTTCTAGTGTGACACAGTGAGTCATGAAGCAAACCCTGTTATTCATGTATCTTTGCTTGCAAGTGTTCATTACAAGAGTCATGGGTCTGGTTGGAGGCCTCTGATTTCTGCTACATTAGCGATGCTGGGCCCTCACCTAACTCCTGATTATGCTATTGTTACCCTGTGTCATGGAGATCCTGCGGCGTTGGGTGTGAAGGAATGGTTCGTTCACATGCTCCAGCAGATCACAGATGGAGTGGATGATGGGGTGAGCCAACTCATAACCTGATTCTGGGCCTGGAAAGTTGCAGGGTTGGTCAGTCTGCCAGCCCTCCCTTGACCTCATCACGAGGGTGAACTCTCCTGCATTGCCCAGATGAGTACACCCCTTGCAGTGATAAGCAAGGGGCAGGGGCAGTTCTCTGGCTTTCATGTCCCTACAGTCGTTTCTCCTACACCTACAACTTCAGGGCGAGCTCTACTGTGCTGCCTGGGTGTAATGTAGGGGCCATTCTCCCAAGTGCTGCAGGTGACGAGGGGTAGCAACAGCTCTCCCACTAGCCTCAGGTATTGATGCTGGGAGGTGCGGTTGGGAGATGGCATCTTTCCCCCACCCATGCCTCTTCATGACAGTTAAGTAATGGAGACAGCTCTCAATTTCCGGTCTGAGTCACCCACACCTCTGCCAACTGGACTGGCTCTATTGTGCTGCCTAGGCAAGGTGCAGGCCCTGCACTCCTTGCTTCAGGCATTGATAGGTAGGAGTGAGGGCATCTCTGCCACACAGATGAGTCATGGGGGCAGCTCTCCCATGCTCACAACTTCGGGGCTGGCTCACCAACTCTTCTCTCAACTGGGGTTGGTTCTATTTTATTGCCGAGGTGAAGTACAGGGCCTGCTCTCCTGAGTGTTGCAGTTGATGGGGGGGGGGGGGGTCAGGGACAGCTTTCCAGCTCACGTGGCTTCAGGACCAACTCTCCTAGCTGCCTCAGCCATTGACAGGCAGGGTGGTGGGGTGGGATAGGGGAGGGCATCTCTCTCCTGCCCATGCTGCCACATGACAAATGAGTCATGGGGACAGCTCTCCCATGTTCAGAGCTTCAAGACACCCACACCTCTGGCAGCAGGATTGGCTCTACCGTGCTACCCATTATAGCTATTTTTAAATCTTCACTTTTGTATTGTTGTTTCTCACTTGCTTGATAAAGTTGTGTGAGTATTCTTTTTCTGCGTGTACTTTATTATGTTCTAGCATTTCTTTTATGTTCACCAGTTTAATTTCCCACTCATTTCTTCTTCCTCTTCTTAGCTTTGAGCTCTTCCTCATATTTTACTTTTTAAGTATAAATCTTATTAGGAATATTCTTTTTCTTTTTAATTGTTTCTTTAAGTTTGATATTATAATCACACCATTCTCCTCCCCTTACTCCCACTAAATCCTCTCATAACTGTTCCTTGCAGTCTTTTAAATTCATGGCTTCCTTTTTCTTTGTGTTACATGCAAATAAATTTGCATGTACTCATATATGTTTTTAAATAGAACCTTCCCAATCTGTATGCCCTTACTTGTATGTATGCATTCAGTATGAACATTTAACTAATTGGTGTGCTGACTCCTGGGGAGGGCTACTTCTCCCAGATTAAGAACATGACTGGTGGGAATGCAAGCTGGTATAACCCCTTTGGATGTCAGTGTGGGGATTTCTGAGAAAATTAGGAAACAACCATCTTCAAGACCCAGTAATAGCATTTTTGGGTATATATCCAAAGGATGTTTAATCATGCCACAAGGACATGCGCTCAACTATGTTCATAGCAGCATTGTTTATCATAGACAAAACCTGGAAACAACCTAAATGCCCCTCGACCCAAGAATGGATAAGGAAAATGTGGTACATTTACACAATGAAGTACTACACAGCAGAAAAAATTAACAACATATGAAATTTTGCAGGCAAATGGATGGAGCTAGAAAACATTATTTTGAGTGAGGTAACCCAGACACAGAAAGACAATTATCACATGTACTCACTCCTAGGTGGATTTTAAACATAAAGCAAAGAAAACCAGCCTACAAAGCACAATCCCAGAGAACTTAGACAACAATGAGGACACTAAGAGAGACTTACATAGATCTAATCTACATGGGAAATAGAAAAAGACAAGATCTCCTGAGTAAATTAGGAGCACAGGGACCTTGGGAAAGGGTTGAAGGAGAGAAACAAGAAGGGGAACAGAGAAAAAAATGTAGAGATCAATAAAAATCAATAAAAAAGAAAAAATATCAGCAAAAAAGAGAAAAAATATGGCATATGTACACAGTGAAGTGCTATTCAGCCATAAAGAAGAATAAAACTATGTATTGCAGAAAAATGCATTTGATTGAATATCATCACATTAAACAAAATAATCCAGGCACTAGAGGGAGAAATCTTATGTGTGTTTTCATATGTGAAACCTAGATTATATATGCATACACCAAGATATAGATATAATGAAATTTGAGGCAAAATGAAAACTAGCAGGAGTAGTAATGAGGAGTCGTTTGGGACAAAGTATGTAATGTACTAGACAAAACATTATGAAACTGCTCGTTTTGTATAATTAATACTTACTAATAAAATGTATAAATAGGGAACACTTAGGGGGCTAATGGAAACTTCTGGGTGTGTCTGTGAGCCTATCTCCAGACATGACTGCCTGCTGATGGTTCTGACTTAATGAGTCGATTAATCCTCTAAGAGATTCATGATATGATGAAATCATTGACAGCTGGAGAAAAGGAAGGACAAGCTTAGTTGGAGGAAGTACTTTTCTAATGCTATATCCAAAGAACCTATATCTTGCTCTCTGACCACCACTTCCTGTATTCACATTTCTCTGTTTTCTGTGCATCAAGGAAAGAAATACAGCCTCTTTCCCATGCTTCCTCAGCCATGATGTTCTGCCAAAGTTTATGGGGCCAAGTGACCATCGTCTCAGTCCTCTAAACTGTGAGCCAAATAAAACAATTCTCCTTTAAAAAGTTTTAGCCATAAATGCATGTGCTTATTTGTGAAACTCAGTTGTATTCTATGAATCTATATATTAACTCTTATTTCCCAGGGCTTTGATTATTGAATCTCGGTTATGAGTTTTGACATTGGGAAGTATTAGCCCTCAACTTTGTTCTCTTGCAAGGTTGCTTTGGCTACTCAAGTCACTTCAAGTTCCAGGTATATTTCATTGTCATATTGCTAATGTATAGAAGTAAATCCTTTAAAACAATTCATTCTATATTGTAATTCATACATATTTTGTGGAATCTTTAGGATTTTGTTTACATATGATTTTGATATGAGTGTGGTGGTGTACTTAGTACTTAGGAGACTGAGGCAAGAGTATCTGGAGTTTAAGTCCTACCTGAACTACAAAGGAGGATCCCTTCTTCAAATGAAAGTAAACACCCAGATACATTACTACAGAGAATTAATTCTTTATCTACAAATTTGGCATATTTTATCTATTTTATTGCTAACTAATTTGGCTGGAATGTCAGGGACAATGCTTAATATAAGTGATAAACTAACATCCTTGTCTTGTTCCTGAACTTGTGGCAGAATCTGCTTTATATCATTGAGTAATGGTAGCTATAGTTGTTCATAAATATTTTATTTTTAAAAGTTCTTATATTTTAAAAGTAAATTATATTGTTTTGTATATCACATGTCATATTTATTCACTAATCTTTGAACACTTGATCTAGTTTTGAAGTCTTGAAAGCATTTTTTTTAGGTATTGCTGATATAACTATAGATGATGACTTTTCAACTTTTGTTGTGGTGGAGGGGGATTTTTTCTTTTCTTTTGAGACAGTGATTTTCTATGTAGCACATAATGATTTGCTCTGTGTAGACCAGGCTGGCTTAATGATTGCTATTCTTCTGCCCCTGATGATTAAGTATTGCGATGATAAGCATGTCAACGATAACAGGTTATAACAGTGGCTTTTAAGTCCCACAGGTAAAATTTTAAACTAATACCCCAAAATGCAATTCATTATTGTATATTTATCCTGCTTCCAGAGGCAATGCAAAATTAACTGATTAAAATGAATAAATGGTTGAGTGATGTTTTTCATGCTCATACTCAAGTTTTCTGTGAGTATGGCCAGTTTAATACTTCTTTCCTACTTCCAATATCCTAATTTAGTTTTCTTCCATTGTTATAATCGATGCATCACTTGATGTGATATTTAAAAGATGTTCATTGCTGGCATCACTGCCTCGCTGATATTTGATTCTTAAGTTTGTTTCTTTGTTGCTCTTGCTCTCCATTCACTGTATCTTTAACCTAAGAAAACTTCTCCCTTGTGTTGGAGTTTTGTTTTTCTTTACCATGATTTCAACACAAGCTTTAAAGTATATAAAGCAAGAAAAAAAGAAGTTAGACATCGCATTGTAAACTTTATTTTTCTCAAAGGTTAGAGTTTCTTAGTTCATATCTGTTTTGTTTTCATTTAATACCTCCAATGTGTAATCTTGTGTATTTTGTCTAGCATTTGCAATCATTCTCCCCCCCCAAAATTTTTTTCTATCCAAAGTTACTCTGATATACTGCCAAGTAGAAACTTTTCTTCTATTCTTACCCTATTTTTAGATGATAAAGGTCAGATGATTTAATTGATTAGCTTACAGTTTCAGTCATATAGAAAAATAAAGAAATTAGAAGTTAATTCTTTTCCATTATACCAACCTGCCTTTCTTTTGTTGGTGCTATTACTAGATAGCATATTAGTTTATATACTCATAGTTTTGTGTCTTTAAACATGTTGTGTTACTTTTTCAGTTTTGCTTCTTGATTGCAGTTAATTCGAAAGTCACCTGCATTCTTAGGATATTTGCTTCTCACTATTCTGGCTCAAAGACCAATAAACCATGTTTATATGTTTATATATTCTATGAAGCTTGCCTTTAAAGGTTTAAAATAGTTTTTCTTTCAAAATTATCTTTTTTGAGTTCTATTTATGCTAGGTTATTAAGCTCATAAAAATCTTTTTTTGATCAGTTATAAATAATCAATAATTTGAACACATAGTCTCCAGAAATCTCAATACAACGTTCATTTGTGTTTGTTGCTCTTGGTTAATGGATACAATTGGGTGAAATCAAAGGTAAATCTGATATGGTTCCTCCCTTTACTAACTTAAAATGCACTATCCAAATAACTATTGAAAAGAAAGTAAACTTCACTATTATCAATTAAGTGTGAAACAAATGGGAACTTTGAAAAACTATTTATATGAGGCTGAAATTACTAGGAAGAGTTTCACAAAGAAAGTTAGGCAAGGGCCTTGAATAATTATTTAATAGAAAGTAGGGAACATTGCTGGTTCCCACTGCAAAACACATTAGGTTATGTTCCTCTTGAGAACTACAGAATTACCAAACTATATGGTAACAAGAAAAGATTTTACTAAATTTTTTTTAGATTTTTTATTTTTATTGATTTTCATTGAGCTCTACATTTTTCTCTGCTCCCCTCCCTGTTTCTTCCCTACCCTTCAACTGTCCCCCAAGGTCCCCATGCTCCCAATTTACTCAAGTAATCTTCTCTTTTTCTACTTCACATGTAGGTTAGATTATGTAAGTCTCTCTTAGTGTCCTCATTGTTGTCTAAGTTCTCTGGGATTGTGATTTGGTGGATGGTTTTCTTTGCTTTATGTTTAAAAACCACTATGAGTGAGTACATGTGATAATTATCTTTCTGCGTCTGGGTTACTTCACTCAAAATAATGTTTTCTAGCTCCATCCATTTGCCTGCAAAATTTCATGTCATTATTTTTTTTCTGCTGTGTAGTATTCCATTGTGTAAATGTACCACATTTTCCTTATCCATTCTTGAGCCAAAGGGCATTTAGGTTGTTTCCAGGTTTTGACTATGACAAACAATGCTGCTGTGAACATAGCTGAGCGCATGTCCTTGTGGCATGATTAAACATCCTTTGGATATATACCCAAAAATGCTATTACTGGGTCTTGAAGATGGTTGTTTCCTAATTTTCTCAGAAATTTCCACATTGACATCAAAGGGGCTGTACCAGCTTGCATTCCCACCAGCAATGCAGAAGTGTTTTCCTTACCCCAAAACGTCTCCAGCATAAGTTGTCATCAGTGTTTTTGACCTTGGCCATTCTTACAGGCATAACATGGAATCTCATAGTTGTTTTGATTTGCATTTCTCTGATGATTAAGGATGTTAAATATTTCCTTGAGTGTCTTTCAGCCATTTTAGATTTCTCTATTGAGAGTTTTATATTTATGTTTGCACTCCATTTTGTTTTTTTATTTATTTATTAAAGATTTCTGTCTCCTCCCCGCCACTGCCTCTCATTTCCCTCCCCCTCCCCCAAGCAACTCCCCCTCTCTCATCAGCCCGAAGTGCACTCCATTTTGTATTGGATTATTTGTTCTTTTGATGTTCAATTTCTTGAGTTCTTTGTATATTTTGGAGGTCAGACCTCTGTCTGATGTGGGGTTAGTGAAGATCTTTTCCCATTCTGTAAGCTGTCGTTTTCTCTTGTTGACCATGTCCTTTGCTTTACAGAAGCTTTTCAGTTTCAGGAGGTCCCATTTATTAATTGTTTCTCTCAGTGTCTGTGCTGCTAGGGTTATATTTAGGAAGTGGTTCCCTGTGCCAATGCATTCAATTGTACGTCCCACTTTCTCTTCTGTAATGTTCAGTGTGGCTGGCTTTATGTTGAGGTCTTTGATCCATTTGGACTTAAGTTTTGTGTATGGTGATATATATGGGTCTATTTTCATTATTCTACATGTTGATATCCAGTTATGCCAGCACCATTTGTTAAATATGCTTTCTTTTTTCCATTTGATATTTTTTCTTCTTTGTCAAAAATCAGGTGTTCAAAGGTGTGTGGATTAATATCTGGGTCTTTGATTCAATTCCATTGGTCCTGCTGTCTGTTCTTCTGCCAATACCAGGCTGTTTTCAGTACTGTAGCTTGGTAGTAGAGTTTGGAGTCAGGGACTGTGATGCAAATTAAACAGGCCTATAACAGCTGAAGAAATAGAAATAGTCATCAAAATTCTCCCAACCAAAAAAAAAAAACAGGATCAGATGGTTTCAGCTCAGAATTCTACAAGATTTTCAAAGAAGAACTAATACCAATACTCCTCAAATTATTCCACACAATAGAAACAAAGGGACATTGCCAAACTCTTTTTATGAGGCTGCAATTACCCTGATACCCAAACCACAGAAAGACATTACTAAGAAAGAGAATTACAGACCAATCTCACTCATGAACATTGATGCAAAAATACTAAATAAAACACTGGCAAATCAAATCCAAGAACACATCAGAACCATCATCCGCCACGATCAAGTTGGCTTCATCCCAGAGATGCGTGGATGGTTCAACATACAAAAATCTGTCAATAAAATCTGCCATATAAACAAAAAAAAGCCCACATGATCATTTCATTAGATGCTGAAAAAGCTTTTGAGAAAATACAACATCCCTTCATGATAAAGGTCTTGGAGTGTGATGGAGGAAGGTCATTGGCCAATAAAGAAACTGCTTGGCCCTGTGGGTGGAGTAAACAGAACAAAATGCTGGGAGGAAGAGGAAGTGAGGTCAGAGACTCCACCGCTCTGCTCTCGGGAGCAGACGCCTCAGGGAGACGCCATACTCCCAGCTCCCAGGCAGACACACGCCATGAAGCTCGACCCAGGATGGACTAGGCTAGAATCTTCCCGGTAAGACCGGTGCTCACCAATTATTAGAGATGGGTTGATCGGGATATCAGAATTAGCCAGTAAGGGCTAGGGCAGAAGGGCCAAGCAGTGATTAAATGAATACAGTTTGTGTGTTGTTATTTCGGCCATAAGCTAGCAGGCAGCTGGGGTGTTGGGGACGCAGCCCCGCTGCCGCCCCTATTACTACAGGAGTGAGCAGGGATACAAGGAACATACCTAAACATAATAAAGGCAATATACAGCAAGCCAACAGCCAACAGCAAACTAAATGGAGAGAAACTCTCAGTGATTCCACTGAAATCAGGAACAAGATAAAATTGTCCACTCTCTCCATATCTATTCAATATAGTTCTTGAGATCCTAGCTAGAGCAATAAGACAACAAAAGGAGATCAAGGGGATACAAATCTGAAAAGAAGAAGTCAAACTCTCACTGTTTACTGATATGATAGTTTACATAAGCAATCCCAAAAATTCTACCAAGGAACTTCTACGACTCATAAACACTTCAAGTAATGTAGCAGGATACAAGATTAACTCAAAAAATAATCAGTAGCCCTCCTGTACACAGATGATAAAAGGGCTGGGAAAGAAATCAGAGAAACATTATCCTTCACAATAGCCACAAATAGCATAAAAAAATCTCTGAGTAACTCTCTAACCAAAGAAGTGGAAGACTTGTATGACAAGAACTTTAAATCTTTGAAGAAAGTAATTGAAGAAGACACCAAAAAGTGGAAAGATCTCCCATGCTCTTGGGTAGGTAGAATTACAATAATAAAAAATGTCAATCTTACCAAAAGCAATCTACAGATTCAATGCATTGCCCTGCAAAATCCCAGCAAAATTCTTCACAAACCTCGAAAGAACAATACTCAATATCATATGGAAAAACAAAAAACTCAGGATAGATTTTGCTAATTTAAAGTTAATATTAAGAACATGTATAAGCTGTACAGTGGTGGCACATGCCAGTACTTGGGGAGCAAAGGCAATTAAATCTCTCCATTCAAGACCAACCTGATCTATAGAACTAGTTCCAGGACAGTTAGAGTTGAATAGAGAAACTCTGTCTCAAAATATAGAAGATGTATAGATTGATTTCTTTTTGGGAAAACATCTATATATAGCCCTGCTGGCCAGAATGCTCTCACAAGAATCTGTCTTTGACTTCTGGGGTTAAAATTGTGTACCACCACACCTAGCATGAACAAATGTGATGATCCAATTTTGCACCAATAACTCATGTTTATAGATTCTATGAACCCTACAGGATGGCTTATTTATAAATTAATTATAACTGCTATTATGTATAAAAGAGTTCTCATTCAATATTAAATAGTATTAAAGATGATTTTATTTTAATGTCTTCTTTAAATTACTGAAAATCATACAAGAATTTTATTGTTCTCATTTTGTTAACAAAATAATTTACTCAACAATCCTGCATAAAAGTTAACTAGGGTCAGATTTCTATTACTCAGAGGTTCTGAAGTTGGCCTTATTTAAAGCAGGTTTGGAACCTTAACTGCTCTACTGTGTTGTTATCCTGAGAGTCAAGATGGAGCTACAGATTAGCATCTGAATTCTACCTAATCGCTCTTGCTTGAATTTTTTTGTTGTTTATTTGCTTGGTTTTTCAAGACAGGGTTTCTCTGCACATTAACTCTGACTGTCCCAGAACTTGGAGAACAGGCTGGTCTTAGAGATTCACCCAACACTGGCTCCTTAGAACTGGATTTAAAGGTGCACGCTATCACACATGGCTGAAAGATTTATTTTTATTTTAAAGGTATGGTTGTTTGGCTTGTATGTCTGTGTACCGCATGTGCCTACAGAAGTCAAAAGAGAGTGATGGATCACCAGGAACTGAAGTTGCAAATGGTTCTTCACTGCCATGTGGTTGCCTGGAACCAAACTCAGGTCCTTTGGGAAAGCAGCCAGTGCTCTTAACCACTGAGCCATCTCTCCAGCCCATATCCAATTCCCTGACCTCTTTTCAGCTTCTTTCTCTCTCTGATTTGTCCTTTTACATCACCACAAGTTTGGATGACCTCTATTTTTTGAGTTTGAATTCTTAGCAGAAAAACTGCTTGTAGATTGAATCATATTCCCCAGTGAGAAATGCTTGGTTGTGAACTTCCGTGCATGATGTAGCAATCTCATTGTGACTCTAGGCTCTATTCACACTCCACCAGTGCTCAAGATCAAACAGGAATCCAATGTTTCACCCAAACATACAACATTGGCACCCAAAATGCCATAATTCAATGGTTTTATCATGTCTTTAGCAATTGCTCAAAGAAAATTGTACTTACCCTAGCTAGATTTTCCATGTGCTTATCCTTGGTCTTCTGCTACCATTTCATGGTCATTAGATGCCTAGACCAATTTACAATATGCTTCACAAATGCAGAGGCAGATATAAAGGAATGAAATAATGTTTTTCTTCTGTGTCTCTCTAATTCAGACTTGTAAAAGAAAAAATTTGTCATGAATAGTAAAATATTTGTTAGAGATGTTTTCTTATGTCTAATAGGATTTATCATCACTCTTAGCCTATTGAAATTGTGGCAGTAGTAGAAAATGGGTATTCAAGGAAAATATGATCATTCTTTGTACAATACATTATCTTGTTGGTAAACAGAATGACTCAAAATTATTTGAATTTCATTTTCTTTACTTTGCATGCAAAATAACACACCTGTTAGCAGCAATTTAAATCTAGACCTAAATTGTATATGTGAATTTAAAGAGGATACTTAACTGGTTTTATGAAATTGTTTTTTTCACAATTTTACACTTGAATATACTCTGTTCTGATTACTGTCACTCCCACTCTCCTTTATCTCCTACTTCTATCCATCCCTGCTCCTCTCTACAGGTTCCTTTCCCACATTCATGTCTTGTTTGTGTATAGGCAACCTAATTTATGAGCAGATTATAACTCTTGATGATAAATATTATTCTGTCTGGTTAATTCTAGAGTAGTCTGTCATGAAAATCTGTAACACTCCTGGCATGCCTCTTGTAACCTGCTTATTGAGTTTCTGTCCCATATATGACAATGTGAACATAACAAAGTATTGTAAAGGAAAACTCTTATAGATCTTGACTTATTCCATCTAATATTAGACCATTGGCATTTGGAATGGTGAATATGTTAACCTTTACTTTTACTTTTGTCTTCCTTAAAGCTATCTGGCTTCTCATTGTGTGTAAAGGCAGCAGAAGTAGCACTAGCATTTTTGTGTCCATCTTGTCATGTTGTGCTTTTTTTTTTTTTTAGTAGAGCTCCTTAAGTGACAGGCTAAAAGGATAACTAATTTACTTCTTCCTTTTTTGTGGTGATATTTTGTTTGTGCTCTAACAAATAAAGCTTGCCTGAAGACCAGAGGAAGAGCTAGCCACCAGTTAACCCCAGAGGTCTGCAGGTCTGTATAGACAGACAGGAAGTGATATGGATGGATAGAGAGAGAAATATAAGGCAGGAGGAGACAGGAGTTCTGTCCTTTTTTTGGCTGAGGAATTAGAAGGTAAGAGTTGGCTGTGGCTTGCTCCTTTTTCTCTCTGATCTTTTAGCACTTACCCTGTTATATGACTCAGAGTTATTATCATTATTATTATTGTTTTTTTTTTTAAACAGGGTTTCTTTGTAGCTTTGGAGCCTGTCCTGGAAATAGCTCTTGTTGACCAAGCTGAACTTAAACTTACAGAGATCTGCCTGCCTCTGACTATAGAATGATGGAATTAAAGGCATGCATCACTACTGCCTGGTTTCCAAGTTTTTATTATTATGACCAATTAGAAGTCATGCAAAATTTGTATCTTAGAAATAGGCACCTGGTCTAAATACTGCTTACTGAGTAACTAAGCAACTAATTATATTGTTTATGTTAGAATTTCTATTGCTGTAACAGAACACCATGAACAATAACAAGTAATGGGGCAAGGGTTTACTTCACCTTACAAATCTCAGGTCACAATTACTGAAGAAAAATCAGAACAGGAACTCAAGGCAGGAACTTGAAGCCAGGAACTGAATTATAAGTCACAGAGGACTACTGTTTATTGATTTGTTCTTCATGGTTTGCTCAGCCTACTTTTTTAAAAATAGAATCCAGGTCATTATGTTCAAGGGTGGCACAACCCTCTGTAGGTTGAGTCCAAGCACATCAATCATTAATCAAGAAAATGAAATGATAGACTTTCCTACAGGATGACCTTAAGGAGTTATTTTACATTTATGACTCCTTCTTCACAGAGGACTACATTTTGTGTCAAGTTAGCAACCACAACAGCAACAAGAGACAAACCAGGACAATAGTCCTAATATTAAATATTACTCCTACTTATACTAATACATTCTAAAGAAATATAACAATATACTGGTTGGATACTAAAGTTTTGTTCATTTATTCAACAATCTTTTGCTAAATTATTTGTATACATCATGCACTCTGTTGGGAGTTAGTACACAATGATTACTCACACCCATTCAATATTTCATATATTCATGGGTTTGATTTAAATGTGGCAAAAACTGACTTTTGTATATAACCCAATGATAAATGTAGTATCAAGTAGTGTTGTGGACCCAATGTTGATCTAATGGTCTCAATCACCAATTCAAATTGGCTTTTGTGTTAATCAATCAACACTGATGATAAACATAATTCTTGTCAGTATACCTGGTATACTATTTTATGTAGTTGACATTGCCTGCTATCCAGTCTCTTTTCTCTATGTTTTCAGATAGACACATTATTGCATCATTTCCATGATGTATGTGTCTTTATATTTAAGTACTTTGGATACTTCTAGCTATGGTGTTCTTTGTCCTTCTATTTATGACAAGAATTTCTTCCATATATTCTATATTAAAAGTTGTCTTAAGAACAGGAGACAGAAAAGTTCTCTTTAACTCAGAACACAATAAATCCTGTGTTAGATTTGATAGCAAGAGTCTTCATACTTATTAAACTTTTTTTCTTTCATTTTTATAACTGAGTGTTGGCTCTTCTAGTACATGGTTAATATGCTAGTTCCTTAAATTTATGTTCATAGGAATCTATTTGTCCATCAGGTTCATTTTCAGGATTTAAGAATGAGACAGTACAGAAATACTAAGAAAAATAATCTGAAATAAATGTTTATTTCTCCACCAATTTCCCTTACTTGTTCCCCCATGCTGTGTTTTGTAAAAAGTAGAGAAACTATATCACAGAAGAGTGTTTTTTCTCACTGATCCTTAGGCTGTTTTAACAACCCAATCAATTACCAGTGACACCTACCTGATTTTCCTAGGATCAGTGACATTATCTGTTTTCAGGAGTAAGATAGCAGGAGGATGTCCTTTTGCACTCAATATGGCCACTGCGTTTATGGACCTTCATGCCTTTTGGATTTTATTATGCCTGGGCAATTGTCCAATATTTTATGAACATGGTTTTTCAGAACGTTCCTGGATTGAAACACGATTGTATATCTGGACAATATCTTATTCTACTCATGACAGCATTGTCCAGATGGTCCTGGACTGCTTCCAATGGAATCAGCTTTTGGCCAAGAACTGTAGAAGCATGAATCTTATGAAGTCCAAGTCAAGTTCCTGGTGCATGTAATCTCCTCACAAGGGATTGGGATGGACTTTTGGAAAGTAAAGTCAGTACTGATTAGGACACACTTGTAATTATTTTTTAAAAAAGCTTTCAATAACCTTTCACATTCCATGGATAATTACATTAGATGCATCCTCCCTTTTTTGGCTCTAAGTGTCTCACAAGCCAGGAATCTGGGGGAGTCATTAGGCATTTCAATGATCTCTGGAGTTCGAGGAAGCTTGGAAGTTTTAAATGAATTAAAACACATTCTGTTTCTGTTCACATCTTGATATTGTCCTTGTTTTCCATTCTTACCGTTAAAGATAGACATATTACATTAATATGTAGCCTACTATCTTCTTATTGAAGAAATCCTCACCTCCTTACTCCAGCTACTTCGGTGAGTATATATTCTCTTTTATAGGTAACTTTTCAAAAATGCCATTATGTGTGAATAAGATTCACCATGTTTAATAAATACAAACATGGAATTTCTTCATTGTACATTGTAACTCTAAATACCCTCAAGGTATCATTATTTACACAATTCTCAGATACATCTCAACATAACTCTAGTCAATGAACTACACCCATTTTTCCAACTAATCTTATTAAGGTGTCCAGTTGTATTTATATTGAAAATTACATGGACAAAGTCATGGTGTCTTATCACTGTATATACATGGTCCTCCATTGTTCAAATGAAATGCAAAATCATATGTATATATTAAATTAAATGCAAAATCATATACATCATATTCAAAATAACTTTTAGTGTATAAAGTGTGAATTGGTTATATTAGGTGTGTTAGTACAAATTATAATTGTTTTGTTTCCATTTTCATTTTTCTCAATAGGTTTTAGCTGTTACTTTTCACATTTCTATTATTGATTATTTTGGTTAATCAAAGAATGTGCTTTAATTTCCATACATTTATACAATTTCCAGTGTTCTTCTTTCTATTGTTTTTTTTTTTAGTTTTCTATAATCATGGTTAGGTATTCTGTATGATTCCAACTTTTTAAAATTTGATAATTTTTTTTGTTATTTATTAATTATTTATTTTTAAAACAATTTTTTCATCTTACATACCAATCCCAGTACCCACTCCCTACCCTCCTCCCGCTCCCCCCACTTTTCTCCTACCCCACCACCCATCCACTCCTCAGAGAAGGTAAGGCTTCCCATGGGGAGTCAACAAAGTCTGGCACATCACTTTTAGGTGGGACCAAGGCCCTCCTCCCATATCTAGACTGAGCAAGAAACCCCTCCATTGAGGATGATCTCCAAAAAGCCAATTCAAGCACCAGGGTTAAATCCTCGGCTGACTTCAAGTGGTCCCACAGACTGCCTCAGCCCCACAACTGTCACCCACATTTAGAGGGCCTAGTTTGGTCCTGTGCAGGTTC
Source organism: Microtus oregoni (assembly GCF_018167655.1). Classification (NCBI taxonomy): domain Eukaryota; kingdom Metazoa; phylum Chordata; class Mammalia; order Rodentia; family Cricetidae; genus Microtus; species Microtus oregoni. The sequence continues at coordinate 136,268 of NW_024544814.1, forward strand.
CCCTGCTGTCAGTTCAGAATCAGTAAGCTCATATTAGTTCAGGTAGCTGTTTCTGTGCGTATCCCTATCATGGTCTTGACCCTTTTGTTCATATTATATCGCTCCTCCCTCTCTTCAACTGGACTCTAGGAGGTCATCCCAGTGCTTAACAGTGGATTTCTGCATCTGCTTCTACCAGTGGCTGGATAAAGGTTCTATGATGCCAATTAAGGTATCCATCAGAGAAATGCAAATCAAAACAACTCTGAGATACCATCTTACATCAGTCAAAATGGCTAAGATCAAAAACATCTATTAAAGCCTATGTTGGAGAGAATGAGGAGTAAGTGGAACACTCCTCCATTGCTGGTGGGTGTGAAAATTTGTACAGTCACTTTGGAAATCAATATGGCAGTGTCTCAGAATCAATCTACCTCAAGACCCAGCAATACCACTCTTGGTCATATTCCCAAAGAAGGCACACTCATACCACAAGGACATTTGCTCAACCATGTTCATAGCAGCATAATTCATAATATCCAGAACTGGGAAACAACCTAGATGATTCTCAGCTAGAGAATGAATGAAGAAAATGTGGTACATTTATAAAATGGAGTACTATTCAGCAGTTTAAAAAAATGACATCTTGAAATTTGAAGGCAAATGGATGGAACTAGAGAAAAGCATCCCGAGTGAGGTAACTCAGACCCAGGAAGAAAAACAGGGTATGTACTTGCTCATAAGTGGATATTAGACATAAAGCAAAGGATAACCAGCCTATAGCCCACAACCCCCAAAAAACAGGAAACAGGAAGAACCCTAAAATAGACATATATAGAACCCCTGGGAAGGCAAAATAAAATCTCCTGAGAAAATTGAAAGTGTGAAGGGAGGAGAATGGACTGAACAAGGGGAGGGGATGAAGGGAAGGGGAGGAGGGAGGAGAACATGAAGAATGGGATGGCTGAGATGGGAAAGGACAGAGAGGAAGAACGAGGACAGGTTTTTGTTCTAATATGTTACCTTTCCTGAATAACGTTTATTGTGTAGCCTCAAAGAATTCTCTGATGTGTTGGATGCAATGTTTACATACTTGTTATAGCAGTTTACTCTAGAGAAGTTTACGTTCAATAAGTTTTAGCCAGCGATTCCTACTATTTCATTGTAATATTCCTCTCACTATAGGTTTATTAATATTTCTTTTATATAGTTGTTTTAGTCTCAATTTCTGTTTATTTACACTAGTCACAGTTTCATGATGAATTGATCCCCTTTCCATAATACAATGTCCTCTTTTGTCTCTTTTTTCAAATTTTTGCTTAAAGACTACTTGTATGACATAATTATAGCTATTTTGTTTTATTTTTATTTTAATTTACACACAGTATAATTAAGTACCTTTCACTTTCATTCTATATGTGTCTTTACAGGTGAAATTTTTGGGAGTAGCATAAAGGTGTAGGTTGGTCTGGATTTATATCCATTTACCCACTTTCCGATTTTTACTGGATAACTTAATTCATTTAGACTAAAGTGTAATTGATACTAGGCAAAGACTTACTACTGCCATTTGTGTTCAGCGTTTTTCACTTACTCCATAGGTCTACTCCTCCTCTGCTTTGATGTTAAGTGCTTTCTTTTAGCAATACGTTTTTATTCCTTGATATTGACCTGTAGAATGTTAGTTATAGGCTTTTACTTTGTGGTTATAATGAGTCTTACAAAAGCACTTTGGCCTTATGGTAGGTTATTTTCAGTTCATAGTAAGCTAACATTGATTGTCTTCCAAAATAAACCTCTAAACTTTTACTCTACTTCGAGAAATACTTTGCTTTTTCATGTAAGAATATACATCTTTTATATTGTATATCTCTTAAGAGATCAACATAATAAACTATCTTACTAATTTTCATCTTAAATTCTTCATACTTAACATATATATACATCACCATGATAGTATTAGAATATTCTAATTTCACTGTGGCCTTACTCTTACCAGTGAGTTTTCAGATGCTTTGGAATCACTTATCAGTGCCTTTTTCTTTTGGCTTGAACAATTTATAATTTATTGTAAGACTGGGTTTATGGTAATGGATTCCCTTGGGTTTTACTTACCTATAACTTGTTAAATTTCCTATTCATTCATGAAGGACATTTTTTTCTGGCAAGACAAAGAGGTTGTCAATACTTTACCTTCAGCATTTCGTATATAGCATTTTTACAATTTCTTTATATATAAGCTCTCTTGCAAGATCTACTAAAAATCTATTGATTTCTCTCTTTATTGCTGCTTTTGGCATTCTTTGTTCACCTACACATATAACCATGTCTTTGATTTGTCTTATTCAGACAATCTGATTGGAAACATTTGGTGTCTTTGTGTCTGGATATTTACCATATTCCAGGTTTGAAAACATTATGTTTCTTTAAATATTCCACTCGTTATCTTATTTTAGCCTCTTGAATGTGCACGCTCTGATTCCAGGCAATTCGTTCTCAATAAATTGAAACACAGTATAACTTGAAAGAAGTTTCTTGGTATAATACAATCCCCAGTACACAAAGAAGTGTAATGCCATGACTTCTTACAAGAAGATGGGTTCTAGAGATAGGCTACCTGTACTAGCTTAAGGGTCTAAGGAAGGGTCTGGTCTGGTCTTGGTCATACAGATAGTGTAGAGGTCATTAGGCTATTAACTAACTCTGGTACTGGCTGTAAGAACTTGAGGAAGCCTTGGGCTATACAGATAATTTAAGGGTCATTTAGACTATTAGGTAGCTCTGGTCTCACTTGTAGAAGCTTGGGGAGTGACTGGCTGTAAGAGTAACTTAGATTACTCACCACCTCTGGTCCTGGTTGTAGGAGTTTGATTTGGCCTAGCCCAATGGATGACACTGATTTCTAGGCAATCACTCTAATTCCCAGCTTTCAGGATGAAAGAACAGATTGTTTTTCACATTTCCAAGTGGAAAGAATCCTGCATGATTAACATTCTTGGTTTCTCTGGAGATCTGTGGGCACAAGGACCTTTTTTTTTTTTTTATTGAGAAAAGGAAAAAAAGTATCCCCCTCCTCCCTACCTTCTCCCCCTCCACCCCACTCCTCTCCCCCTCCCTCTCCAGTCCAAAGAGTAGTCAGGGTTCCCTGCCCTGTGGAAAGTCCAAGGTCCGCCCCCCTCCGTCCATGTCTAGTAAGGTGAACATCCAAACTGGCTAGGCTCCCACAAAGCCAGAACATGAAGTAAGATCAAAACCCCGTGCCATTGTCCTTGGCTTCTCATCAGCCCTCATTGTTCGCCATGCTCAGAGAGTCCAGTTTTATCCCATGCTTTTTCAGTCACAGTCCAGCTGGCCTAGGTGAGCTCCCAATAGATCAGCCCCACTGTCTCAGTGGGTGGGTGCACCCCTCGTGGTCCTGACTTCCTTGCTCATCTTCTCCCTCCTTCCGTTCCTCATTGGGACCTTGGGAGCTCAGTCCAGTGCTCCAGTGTGGGTCTCTGTCTCTATCTCCATCCATCACCAAATGAAGGTTCATAGCCAAGTGGATAATTATATGTTTTTCCTTGGGTTCACCTTCTTATTTAGCTTCTTTAGGTTCACCAATTGTAGACTCCGTGACCCTTATTTATGGCTAGAAACCAATTATGAGTGAATACATTCCATGTTCATCTTTTTGGGTCTGGGATACCTCACTCAGGATAGTGTTTTCTATTTTCATCCATTTGCATGCAAAATTCGAGAAGTCATTGTTTTTTACTGCAGCGTAGTACTCTAATGTGTATATATTCCACACTTTCTTCATCCATTCTTCCATTGAAGGGCATCTAGGTTGTTTTCAGGTTCTGACTATTACAAATAATACTGCTATGAACATATTTGAACAAATGCTTTTGTCATATGATAGGGCATCTCTTGGGTATGTTCCCAAGAGTGGTATTGCTGGGTTCAGGGGTAGGTTGATCCCGAATTTCCTGAGAAACTGAAACACTGATTTCCACAGTGGTTGCACAAGATTACATTCCCACCAGCAATGGATGAGGGTACCCCTTCCTCCACAGCCTCTCCAGCAAAGGCTATCCTTGGTGTTTTTGACTTTAGCTATTCTGACAGGTGTAAGATGATATCTCAAAGTTGTTTTGATTTGCATTTCCCTGATCGCTAAGGAGGTTGAGCATGACCTTAAGTGTCTTTTAGCCATTTGTACTTCTTCTGTTGAGAATTCTCTGTTCAGTTCAGTGCCCCATTTTTTAATTGGGTTAATTAGCATTTTAAAGTCTAGTTTCCTGAGTTCTCTATATATTTTGGAGATCAGACCTTTGTCTGTTGCGGGGTTGGTGAAGATCTTCTCCCAGTCAGTAGGTTGGCTTTTTGTCTTAGTGACAGTGTCCTTTGCTTTACAGAAGCTTCTCAGTTTAAGTAGGTCCCATTTATTCAATGTTGCCCTTAATGTCTGTGCTGCTGGGGTTATACATAGGAAGCAATCTCCTGTGCCCATCTGTTATAGGGTACTTCCCACTTTCTCTTCTATCAGGTTCAGTGTGTTCGGACTGATATTGAGGTCTTTAATCCATTTGGACTTAAGTTTTGTGCATGGTGATAGATATGGGTTTACTTTCATTCTTCTACAGGTTGACATCCAGTTGTGCCAGCACCATTTGTTGAAGATGCTTTCTTTCTTCCATTGTATACTTTTAGCTCCTTTATCGAAAATAAGGTGTTCATAGGTTTGTGGGTTAAAATTCAGGTCTTCTATACAATTCCATTGGTCGACTTCTCTGTTTTTATGCCAGTACCACACTGTTTTCATTATGGTAGCTCTGTAATAGAGTTTGAAGTCAGGGATGGTAATGCCTCCAGAAGATCCTTTATTGTATAGGATTGTTTTGACTATCCTGGGTTTTTTGTTTTTCCATATAAAGTTGATTATTTTCCTCTCAAGATCTGTGAAGTATTTTGATGGGATCTTGATGGGGATTGCATTGAATCTATAAATTGCCTTTGGTAGAATTGCCATTTTTACTAGGTTGATCCTCCCAATCCAAGAGCAGGGGAGGTCCTTCCATTTTCTGGTATCCTCTTCAATTTCTCTCTTCAAAGACTTAAAGTTCTTTTCAAATAGATCTTTCACTTCCTTGGTTAGATTTACCCCAACACATTTTATGCTGTTTGTGGCTATCGTGAAAGGTGAAGCTTCTCTGACTTCCCTCTCTGCTTCCATATCCTTTGTGTATAAGAGGGCAACTGCTTTTTTGGAGTTGATCTTGTATCCTGCCACATTACTAAAGGTGTTTATCAGCTGTAGGAGTTCTTTGGTGGAGTTTTTGGGGTCGCTTATGTACACTATCATATCATCTGCAAATAACGAAAGTTTAACTTCTTCCTTTCCAATTCGAATCCCCTTGATCTCATTATGTTGTCTTATTGCTATTGCTAGAACTTCAAGCACTATATTGAAGAGGTATGGCGAGAGTGTTCCTGAGTTTAGCGCGATGGCTTTGAGTTTCTCTCCATTTAATTTGATATTTGCTGTCGGCTTGCTGTATATAGCTTTTATTTTATTTAGGTATGACACTTGTATCCCTAATCTCTCCAATACTTTTATCATAAAGGGGTGTTGAATTTTCTCAAATGCTTTTTCGGCATCTAATGAAATGATCATATGGTTTTTTTCTTTCAGTTTATTTATATGATGTATTACACTGATAGATTTTCGTATGTTGAACCAGCTCTGCATCACTGGAATGAAGCCTACTTGATCATAATGTATAATTTTCGGATGTGTTCTTGGATTCGGTTTGCCAGGATTTTGTTGAGGATTTTTGTGTCGATGTTCATGAATGAGGTTGGCCTGTAATTCTCTTTCCTGGTTGAGTCGTTGTGTGGTTTTGGTATCAGAGTAACTGTAGCTTCATAAAAAGAATTTGGTAATGACTCTTCTGTTTCTATATTGTGAAATACATTAAGGAGTATTGGTATTAGCTCTTCTTGGAAGTTCTGGTAGAATTCCGCATTGAAACCATCTGGTCCTGGGCTTTTTTTGGTAGGGAGATTTTTGATAACAGTTTCTAGTTCTTCGCGACTAACAGGTCTATTTAGGTTGTTCACCTGTTAATGGTTTAACTTTGGTATATGGTATTTTTTTTAAAAAAGTGTCCAATTCTTTTACATTTTCCAGTTTAGTGGCATATAGGCTTTTGTAGTAAGATCTAATGATTCTCTGAATTTCCTCTGTGTCTGTGGTTATGTCCCCCTTTACATTTCTGATCTTATTAATTTGCAAATTCTCTCTCTGCCGTTTGATTAGATTGGATAGGGGTTTGTCAATCTTGTTGATTTTCTCCAGGAACCAGTTTTTTCTTTCATTGATTCTTTGGATTGATTTCTGTGTTTCTATTTGTTGATTTCAGCCCTCAGTTTGATTATTTCCAGTCTTCTACTCCTCCTAGGTGAGTCTACTTCTTTTTTTTTTTCAAGAGCTTTCAGGTGGGCTGTTAAGTCTCCAATATGTGCTTTCTCTGTTTTCTTTAATTGAGCACTTAGTGCTATGAACTTTCCTCTTAGGACTGCTTTCACAGTGTCCCATAAGTTCAAGGATGTTGTTTCTTTATTTTCATTGAATTCAAGGAAGACTTTAATTTCTTTTTTTATTTCTTCTTTTATCCAGGTATGGTTCAGTAGTTGACTGTTCAGTTTCCATGAATTTTTAGGCTTTCTGGGGGTAGCATTGTTGTTGAATTCTAACTTTAATCCATGGTGATCTGATAAGACACAGGTGGTTACTAATACTTTTTTTGTAACTGTGGAAGTTAGCTTTGTTACCGAGTATGTGGTCAATTTTCGAGAAGGTTCCATGAGCTGCAGAGAAGAAGTTATATTCTGTCCTTTTTAGGTGGAATAATCTATAGATGTCTGTTAAGTCCATTTGCTTCATTACCTCCATTAATTCTCTAACTTCTCTGTTAGGTTTCTGTCTGATTGACCTGTCCATTGGTGAGAGAGGAGTGTTGAAGTCTCTTACTATTAGTGTATGCGGTTTGATGGCTGCCTTGAGTTTTAGTAATGTTTCTTTTACATACGTGGGTGCTTTTATATTAGGGGCATAGATATTCAGGATTGAGACTTCATTCTGATGAATTGTTCCTGTTATGAGTATAAAATGTCCCTCTCTATCTCTTCTGATTGATTTAAGTTTGAAGTCAACTTTGTTAGAAATTAGTATGGCCACACCTGCTTGTTTCTTAGGGCCATTTGCTTGATAAGCCTTTTCCCAGCCCCTTACTCTGAGTAAGTGCCTGTCTTTGTGGTTGAGGTGTGTTTCTTGTAAACAGCAGAATGTTGGATCCTGTTTTCGTATCCAATCTCTAAGCCTGTGCCTTTTTATATGTGAGTTGAGTCCATTGACATTAAGTGATATTAATGACCAGTGGTTGTTAACTCCGGTCATTTTTTTAGTCGTAGAGTTTGTGTGTTTCCCTTCTTTGAGTTGTGCTGGTGAAGGGTCTCTAGATGTCTGAGTTATTGTGTTCATTGTTGAACTCCTTGGTTAGTGATTTTCCTTCTATTACTTTCTGTAAGGCTGGGTTTGTGGCTACCTTTTGTTAAATTTGTTTTTATCCTGGAAAATTTTGTTTTCTCCATTTATAGTGAATGAAAGCTTGGCTGGGTATTGTAGTCTGGGCTTGCATCCATGGTCTCTTAGTTTGTGCAGTACACCTATCCAGGACCTTCTGGCTTTCATGGTTTCCATAGAGAAGTCAGGTGTATGTCTTATAGGTTTACCTTTATAAGTAACTTGGCCTTTTTCCTTTGTGGCTCTTAATATTCTTTCTTTATTCTGTATGCTTTGTGTTTTGATTATTATATGGCAAGGGGATTTTTTTTTGATCCAGCCTATTCGGTGTTCTGTATGCTTCTTGAACCTTCATAGGTACATCTTTCTTTAGGTTGGGAAAGTCTTCTTCTATAATTTTATTAAATATATTTTCTGGACCGTTGAGCTGCACTTCTTCTCCTTCCTCTACTCCAATTCTTCTTAGGTTTGGTCTTTTTATTGTGTCCCAGATTACCTGAATGTTTTGTGATGAGAGTTTGTTGGACTTGCTGTTTTCTTTGATCAGTGCGTTTATTTTCTTTATGTTATCTTCAGAATCTGAGATTTTTTTCTTCTATCTCTTGTATTCTGCTGGTTATGCTTGTTTCTGTAGTCTCTATTCGTTTACCAAGATTTTCCATGTCCAGCAGGCCCTCTGTTTGTGTTTTCTTCCTTGCCTCCATTTCAGTTTTCAAGTCTTGAACTGTTTCCATTATCTGCTTGATTGTTTTTCCTTGGTTTCCTAGGGTATCATTCACTGATTTACTCAATTCCTCAAACTTTCTGTTATACTTCTCATCCATTTCTATAAGGGCGTTTTTTAAAATGCTGTTTAAGGGCCTCTATCACTGTCATAAAGTCAGTTTTTTCTACTTCTTCTTGATTAAGGTGTTCATGTCCTCCTGTTGTGAGGTCGCTGGGTTCTGGTGGTTTCATGTTGTTTTTCAGATTGTTGGGTGAATTCTTGCATTGGCGCCTGTCCATCTCTTCCTCCGAATGTTCCCTTATGGATCTTCTTTTACAGGATCAGGTATTCTTGCCCACAGATGTACCTTCCCAGTGATGTCACTCCCCAGTGATGGCTCTCCTGGTGTCCAGATCGGATCTCCATGCTGCTTATGTAGCTCGTAAACAAAGGGCCTACCTTGCTTGCTGCACAGGGTATGGAGACAAAGGAACTACTGCCCTCCCATTTGCCCTCCCGATTCAGGTTCGGTCCCAGCGCCCGAGCAGGCTGAGCTGGGAGATGTTATGCTACCAAAGAGGGGAGGGAGGGAGATGGGGAGGGGGAGGGGGTGTCTGTATGTAAGCTGGGTGGGATAGGAAGAGAGAAGAGGTATCGGGCAGTATAGCACCTGCAGGATGACCAGGAAGTGTAGGAGCCACAAGGAACTTTTTTTCTGTGCTCCCAACAGGTTACTAGCTCTAGTACTCTCGAGTATCAACAGCAGAGTAGAGAGCTGGAGAGATAACATAAAGCTAGTATATGCTGGTTAGAGCTCATAGGTGCAACCACCATGATGTATACAGGTACTAGGCAGAAACAAAACACCTATATACCTACACCAGAGCTTGCAGATGGAGGCATCAGACCTATTCGAGCATTGGTTGGAGACCTATGTGCTTGTGGTTAGACATCTGTTTGCCTTATATTATTGTTATCTTTAGAGTGTTACTGGTATACTGTCCAAAACTGTATCAGCTCTTATATCTGTGAGGCTCAGGTACAGTATAGATTAGCACAAGACTGGAACGGTAAAGGATTCTCCCTTAGCACCTGCTGTTTAACTTAGGGCATGTAAGCCATCACTAGATCCATGCTCATAAGAAGAGTCTCTATATTGGTCTTGGTAACAGACAGGCCACTAGGATAGGCTTGAGATGTTGCCAGGTTTACTACCTGTTACAATAAATGCCTGAGTGATACCTGAGGCTGTACAGGTCCTTATAGCTGTAAAATACAGATAAAACTTAGGTTAGAGTTAGCCTTGGTGACAAAGGAGTGATCTTCACCAATGTAATACTAGCCTTAGACAACATAGTATTGAGGAAAGGGAGGTCAGTATTTTCCTTGAGAGTTGTTACTAGGATAGTAAAAAAATAATACTGGGCAAATGTCAGTGAAATCCACCTTCAGATCAGTCCCTATACACTGAGCCTCTGAGACTTTCCATGTTTTAAGAAAAGACACCTTACAATCTACTGGTATCCTACTTAGGCTAGTACTATCTGTGGCTTTTTGGAGCAGTTTACATCAGCAGTAGGCAGGCCATGGCAATGTGGGCCTGGATACCACCAAAATTACACACAATATTCTGTTAGTATTAGTGGACTGTGTACTAAGGGTATGGTACAGCCTTGTAGTGTTTGTATCCACATGTACAGCACAGAAATCCTGCAGCTGGTCCCTTCATAATGATTCTTTCTAAAACAGATTAAATGTCCTATTATGCCTTATTAAAGGCTGGAGGAAGACGAGGCACACATTTACACTAGACATATGGAAATCTTTGGCAAAACAGATCTCTTTTTAGATAATCCCCCATGTCATACTGCGGAAGAAATACAGAAAAGATTCTATACTGCCGTAGAGAAACAAAGCGGAGGGCAAAGAAATGAAAAAAATCCAATAGAAATGTTTGAACTGAAAAGTCATACTCAGTAAGACTTAACATAGCATAATATATCAATCAATAGAAATAGATTTCAAACAAAAGAAAGAACAAGAGGTCTCAATAGTAGTACTGTGTGATTCTACTAGTAGAAGTACTATGTGATCCAGCAATCTAACTATTGGGGACCTATGCAAAGGAAATGAAATCAGTAGTTTGAAAAAACATCTGCTTCCCTAGTACAAAGAAATGGAAACAACTTAAATGTGCATAAACTTAGGAGTGAATAATGAAAATGTGGCACCTATACACAGAAGAACATTACTCGGCCTCAAACAAAATTAAATCCTGCTATTTGTGACAACACGAATACAAAATGGAAATCATTGTGTGTGGTGAAATAAGCCAAGAACATGATGAATTACATAATTTTATTCCTATATGGAATGTGAAAGTTTGAACTCATAGAGCTTGTTGGTGCAATGTTGGCTGCTGGAAGCCAGGGAGACTGTGAGGGGTAACCAATGGGTACAAAGTTAAAGTTAAATGAGACATTCTAGTGTGCTATTTATTGTACACCAATGGCTGTGTGCTATATATCTCAAAGACTGAAAGAAAGGATTTTTATTATTTTACCATAAAGAAGTAATATATCAGAAGGGAAAAATGTTTGACTTGATCATTCTAGGTGTATATGTATCAAAATATGACACAGCACTTTATTAATATGTATAATGCTTCTCCTGTATCAGAAAGTATTTTTACTTTAAACTAATATAAAAACAATTTCTGTCAAGTAAAATCATATAATCCATCCTGTGCTTGCTTTCTATAAACAATGCACGTAATATGTCATATGTGTTGCCTGAACATAATAATAATAAATACAAAGGTTTTAAGGGCATGTAACACTTTTTGCAATTACATAATCTTGAAAATGCTGTTCTTTGGCATATGTTGGGTCCAGCTCTAAGACCAAGGAATGTAAAACTCTAACCGACATGCTCAGTGTTGAGGCAATTTTGAGGCTTTTAAAAAAAACTATTTCCACATTTATGCTTTGTTTCAATACCAACAGATGCTTGTGTTTATGACTAGCTACAGAAAAACTCAAATTATATGATACGGCATAATGTTCTTGTTGATTAAACTTACGATGACAAATTTTCTCATTTTTTGTTTGAAGTTAAAGTTCAAGACATCTGACTTTTGAAGACGTATAAATTGAGTGACATTAAGATTACAACTTGTCTGTTCTTTTAAAACTATTTGTTTACATTTATTTATATGCAAGTGTTTAGCCTCCATGTATGCACTGCATTCCTGGTACCCTAAAACTGGCATTAAGGATGTTGTGAACTAGGAATTGAAACATAGTCGTCTGCACAAGCCATAAGATAGGTCTAGACACTCAGCTATCTCACCAACTCTTTGCCTGTTTTTTTTTTTTTTTGCAACTAGATATTGTATTTTTATTTTAGCCTCTGGTGTGTCATCATAGAGTCATTGCTCATATTTTCTTCCACATTTCATAGATCACAACCTTTGAGTCCATACATTATTAAATGCCATCTTCTCCCTCTTCCCTGACCACAGATGATGACGGAAATCCACATACTAAACACAGAATTTCAGAACAAAGAAATGTTTTTTTTTGTTTTTTTTCACTAGTCATGTGAATTTATTTATTTATTAAGGATTTCTGCCTCCTCCCCGCAACCGCTTCCCATTTCCCTCCCCCTCCCCCGATCAAGTCCCCCTCCCTCATCATTGGAGCACCGGACAGAAATCTCAAGGTCCAAATCAGGAGCAGAAGGAGACGGAGCACGAGCAAGGAACTCAGGACCACGAGGGGTGCACCCACACACTGAGACAACGGGGATGTTCTATCGGGAACTCACCAAGGCCAGCTGGCCTAGGTCTGAAAAAGCATGGGATAAATCCGGACTAGCTGAACATAGCGGACAATGAGGACTGCTGAGAACTCAAGAACAATCGCAGTGGGTTTTTGATCCTACTACACGTACTGGCTTTGGGGGAGCCTAGGCAGTTTGGATGCTCACCTTAAAGAAATGTTTAATAAGGACTCTGTGATCTAATTTATAGAATAGTTTATCTTTCCATGGAACATACAGCTAAATTAAGAATAATATTGTATAAACTTGGCCTTTACTGGCAAAAGACTGAAAGCAATTTTAGCAAAATGAAACAAAAAGGTAACCCAGTGGAAAGAAAAGTAGCAAGAACTCCTAAAAATTGATGAGTTTTGACAGTAAGGTCGGAAGAATTGGAGAAAATAGAAACAAAAAATCAAAATCATATAGTCTGTTTTATTTCAAGAGCCAGCTAATTGGAATGACTGGTTGATGGTGCGTCATCATCACTACCATGGTTGCTACTGTAATGTATGACATGTCCTAAGTTTACCTTCTGACACTGCTGCTTTCCTCAGCATTTAAACTATAGGGAAGGGGATTTTGATTGGGTCAGACTAAGTGGCATGATAAGTCACATAATTCATTCAGTTTCCATGTTTGAGACTTAGAATTAAGTAGCACTGGATGAGCAGAGAGAAAATTTTTTCTGGTACTAGACATGATGGGCAAGTGTTGAGTTCTCAGACACAAAAGAGGATGTTATTAGGAAGGGCATGGCTTCTGGCAGACAGCTCCTGCCTTCAATCTGACCAATATCAACTGTAATATGCCTTCTGTACTTACTGCAGCTTCCACTCACTTTACCTACTATTTTATTCTGACACTTTATTATGTTTTATGATACAAAGCAGTCTGGTAGTCTGTGATTCTTGGCACTTACAGAGAAAAGAATATTAGCCTCACCACTGAGATGAAAATAAGCTTATAACACATTTCTGTGGAAACACGGGGTTAATGTACTGTTCAAATGCTGACACCTTCCTCATGGATTATCACAAGAAATATTCACAAATGATTGGACTATCTCCAAACTGAACCAGCGGACTGGAAGTGTCAAATTGCCTATAAGTTCCTAAGTTTTCAGTTTTCAAAGCATGCTTCTACCTTGCTATGAATTAGAAAGAATACTACTTCAAGGGACGGTAGATATTTCTCAGGACATTTTGCAACAGCATCGTTCACTTTAATAGTATGTTTACCTTCTTCGTCCTCCTTCATCTTCTTCAAATTTGCTTTGATTAGCTTTGGCGTTAACTTGAATAATAGGATTAACAACCTAATTTGTCTAGGAACTGAATTCTTAGATCTCATTCCTGGTTGTTTCTTAAATCAATAAATGAAGGCCTTAATTTTTCTGACCCTGTGAGTTCTAGCAATTTTAATTTCCTTAGTTCTGACCACGCTCTGCCCTGTGCTTCAGGCCACAACAGAGTTTTTTTTCCCTCATGGGCAAAAGTATGAAAATAAGCTTTTTGTTGTTGTGTTTGGTTTGACTTTGTGTGTGCTGGTGTTTGTTTTGAGCTTTTTTTTTTTTTTTTTTTGGTTTCCTTCAGGCCTTCTCTTTATTCCTCTTTTGTGCTCTCTATTTTTCTTTTTCTGGTGATTTCCTTTTCTCGGTCTAAATGTTTTCCTTCTAACACTACCTTTATTTTTGATGTTTCCCATCTACTTCTCTCATTCCTGATGTTTTCCTTCTAACTATCTCATTTTTGATGCTTTTATCCCTGGCAACAGAGTAAATTGCATTTTGCTTTGTTTCCGCCTTTGTTTTCTTGGCCTGCTCTGGTCTTTTGCTGCCCTCTAGTGGCCAGCAGTTACCAGCGCCAGTGGGGCACTCTATAATCTAGGAAGGAGGATGAAAAACCACATGTAAAAAGATGCTCAGGATTTTTTCAGGTTTTTCTCTTCACTCCTGTCGACTAAAGCTCAGATCCACACTTAAGTTATATGTATTACATTAAGAATACAAACAAGGCTGTCTAAGCTGAACCGAGATTAAAACAAACAAACAAAAGACCTTCCTACCACCCTTATTTTGAGAACATCTGTCTCCAGTGGTGTTTTATCCTGAATGTTATACAGACTGTGAGATGTCATATGAGATCACATTTGATGAAAATAACAAAGGAATAAGAAAAATTTGAAGAAACGAAAATATGGATATGTAATTACATAATTAAAATAAGAACCTCGTGCCTTTTGCTTTTAAGAGCACTAAACCATTCTCTTCTTTTTGCTTATTTATTTAAAGAGCTGGGAATAGATTCTTTAACATTAAAATGAGTTCTGCTCTATTTAATTAACTATATCAGTGGTGCCAGGAATGTCTTGGTTATCAGCTATAGATCAGAAGGCATGAGAAGGAGGGAGAGAGGGAAAGAAGGAAGGATGGAGGGCGAGACAGAGGGAGAATGAGAGGGAGGAAGAAAGAAAACCTTACTTTTACAACTTTGCCTTTTAGTTCTCCTAGTGCCAGCACTGCAACAATGAAGACAATATTTGCTGTTTCTACCACAGCTAGCATAGGTACTTGATAATAATCAATAACTTTTATCAGCCACATTTCATTTAATTTCTACAACAATCTGCTGAGTCAGATATTATTATTATTTGGTTTTAATTATCATATGAAAATATAAAAGCTTAGAGAAGCTGGTGTCTTGTCTTGGTTCTATGAGTAGTTCACAGAGCTGAGATAGAAACACACCACACACACAATTTAGCTCTAGAACCAAGCCTCTTAACCACAGTAACAACTGTTTGAACAAAAAGATCTCTCTAGAAAAAAAGAAGTACGTTATAAGCAAGTCCACAAATTTACAAATTTTGAAATTGATTCGCCAACTCAACAACATCTTCCTCCTCCTCCTCTCATTTCATCTCATGGTTTTTCAAATTGTAATTTTTCCCCATATTCAAAGGATTGATATGAAGTTTTCTGAAGGACGGAACTCTTGTTCACTATGTCATGGATTCCACATTTGAGTGTTCTCGTTGGCTTTTTTTTTTTTAGGTCTACTAGTGTTCATTTCCTCCAAACCTATCATTTCAGAAACAAAAGATCAGTGTTTCAAAAGTCTCCACGTGGATGATTTTTAAAGATTTTGGACTAGGCGGCTGGGAAACATAGTGTAGAAGTTTGGTGGGAGAGGAAATAAAAGCACAATGTAGCTATCATCATAGCATCAGAGGAGCACTGGAAAGAATAAGAATCTGAAATTCAGGAGACAAATGGTAAAAATAGTTTGAGGTCTTGTATATGAATAGGTTAAAGGAATAAGAGCTGCACTTTCAACATAAACACCCAAGTAGTTCTCTTAAGAATCTTTGCTTTGGGTGCTGGAGAGATGGTTTACCAGTTAAGAGCATTTGCTGCCCTTACAGAAGAGCCAGAACCCATATGATGGCTCACAACCACTTTTAACTCCAGTTCCAGGGGATCTGAGACCCTCTTCTGACTTCCACAGGCACAAGGCAGACACACGGTGTGCACATAAACATATACACATAAAAAATAAATTTTAAAAAATAAATATTTCATGTTAAAATAAATAATAGTTGATGTTGTATTGATAAATGAGAAATTGCATACATAGATAGACTCTTATGCTGTACATACACACTTATGAAACCACCATTTCATCATTATTAATGAAAAAGTTATCCCCTAATTCTCTCAATTTCCCCTCACTCCCTTTTTCTTCTCTTTTTAATTCTCATTTATTTGTTTTTCTTCTTATTGTTTGTGATTAGAACATCTACCATAGGAGAGTATGAAAGAATACAAGGGAGGTCAGTGGGATGGGAGCAAAAATAGCGGAAGGAGAATCAACCAAAACAACCTTTGTGTGAAAATGCCAAAAAGAACAAGATCTGACCCAAAACGTCTCCTTCCCAAAGGTGAGCTTTTACAGTACTAAAAGGTGCTATACAAACTACGAAGAGGAAAACAACCAGTAGTCCTGCCCAGCTGTGATGCTTATGAACCACTACAATGACCAGCATAAAAAAATACTAAAGGTGAAATGGTGTTGCTTACATCTTGATTTTAACAAAAAGCTATCTAATTGGACTTAAGACATGTCTCTCTCTCTCTCTCTCTCTCTCTCTCTCTCTCTCTCTCTCTCTCTCTCTCTGTGTGTGTGTGTGTGTGTATGTGTGTGTATGTGTGTGTGTGTGTGTGTGTGTGTGTGTGTGTGCCCAGTGCCTGTGGAGACCAGAAGATGATGTCCCTTTAAGAGACAAGCCCTGCTCACTCCCAACCTCTCTCTTCTGCGATCTCACCTCCTCTCCAGTTCTCTCCAACTCTCTCTCTCTCCCTCCCTCCCTCACCTCTCTCTCTGCCTTTCTTTTGGAGAGGCAACTTCTGACTCTGTCTTTTCTCCCCCTTCTTCCCTTCTTCTCTTTCCCTTCCCTATCCCCTCCATAACCAAGTAAATAAACCCTATACCCAAACTCTCTCAGCATGGCATATCTGTCTGTCTCCCACTGAGGCCTCAGGCCACTTCCAGGGGATCCACCAAGGCCTTGGGTGACCCACCACTTCACCTCTTGGGACTGGTCCTCCACCATCTCTTTATAAATGATAGCAAGGTCCAGTTCAGGTACCCTCTCCACTATTGCTAGGAATCTTAGCTGGGGTCATCCTTATGGATTCTTGGGAAATTCCCTAGCACCAGCTTTCTCCCTAATCCCATATGAAGCTGATCCTGACAGTTTACAAAGGGACTGTACAAGTTTACACTCCCACCAGTAGTGGAGAAGTGTTCCCCTTACTCCACATCCTCTCCAACATAAGCTGTCCTTGGTGTTTTTTGATCTTAGCCATTCTGACAGGTGAAAGATGGTATCTCAGTATCATTTTTTTGAGTTGCATTTTCCTGACAACTAAGGATGTTGAGCAATTCCTTAAATGTTTTTTTGGCCATTTAGAATTTTCTGTTTAGATCTGTACCCTATTTTTTAATTGAATTATTTGATATGTTCTCCTGGTGTCCTCCCTTCTCTCTGAATCCTACTATCTTTCCTCCCCCTCTTCCATAGGGTTCCCCCGTTGATGTGGGATTCCCCTCTGTATGCTGTGAATATCATTGGTTAATAAAGACACTGCTTTGGGCCTATAGCAGAGCTATAGGGGAACAGAGCAAGGCAGAGAAAACTAAACTGAAGGCTGGGAGAAAGGAGGCAGAGTTAGAAGCCATGGAGCTGCCAACAGAGACAGACATGCTGAAACTTTGCTGGTAGGCCATGACCTCATGGTGATACACAGATTAATAGAAATGGGTTAAATTAAGATGTAAGAATTAGCCAATAAGAAGCTAGACCTAATGGGTCAAGCAGTGATTTAATTAATACAGTTTCTGTGTGATTATTTCAGGGCTATATGGCTGGGAAACAACAAGCAACTTCCCTACAACACCCGATTGTTGAGAGGAGGGACTTGATGAAGATTTACAATTTAGATTCTCTCTCTACATAATTATAGGAATCATTTCATTGATTTTTTTTTGACAGTTGTGTTTGGTTCTACCCTAGGTCTCAGAAATATTCAGTCTCCAGTTCATGGCCATCCAGGCATGTAAGGCATAGGCTCCCTCTTCTGGCATAAACATCAAGTTAAAGCAAACATTGGTTGGTCACTCCCACAGTTTCTGCAGCACATCATGCAGGGAGGACAGATTGTAGGTTGAGAAATTTGTGGCTGGGTTGTTGTCTTGGTTTCTCTTTCTTCAGAATGCAGACTACCTTCTTGAGCCACAGAGAATATAACATAGGAATGAAGGTGCTATTCAGGTACCTGATCTATCTCTCTACATTCACTGAGTTCTGTAGTTGTTGTCCTGGGCAATGGAGCCCAGATGTCAGTTTTCTGAGAGTCACTTTATGTCCTAGCATCAATGTGGATTGTTTGGGGATCTCCATAGAACTCTCTTGGGGTCAAAAACTCAACCAAATGCAACCAAATAATATTGTGGAATATTATTTTGATTATGTAAAGATGTGCTACACCTTTTAAGTTGAAGAATATTACTTTAACTGTGCAAAGGTATTTATGCTTTCTTTGTGAACAATGTAAATATGTATTAAATTTGTTTCACCTTGCCTCTCTAAGACATCTGAATGGTCTAATAAAAAGCTAAATGGCCAACAGCTAGGCAGGAGAGTGATAGGCAGGGCTGATGGGCAGACAGAATAAGAACAAGGAAGACGGAGGAGGAGAGAATGAGGGAGAAAGAGAAGGACACACCCAGGGCCAGAGAGTGATATCAGAAAAGTAAGAGATATAAGGAGAGAGAGAGACAGAGAGAGAGACAGAGAGAGAGAGAGAAGAAGAGGAGGAAAGGAGGGGAGAGGGAGGACTGGGGAGGAATAGGGGAGGGACGGAGGAAGAAAGGAAAGAAGGAAGGTAAAAAACCCTGAGGCAAAACATAGATGAAGAGAAACAGGTTAAATTATAAGACCTAGAGAAAACAAGGCTAAGCTAAGGTTGAACATTCATAACTAATAAGCTTCTGTGTCATGATTTGAGAGCTGGGTGGTT
This sequence comes from Microtus oregoni, assembly GCF_018167655.1. Taxonomy (NCBI): domain Eukaryota; kingdom Metazoa; phylum Chordata; class Mammalia; order Rodentia; family Cricetidae; genus Microtus; species Microtus oregoni. Next base: position 154,928 of record NW_024544814.1, read on the forward strand.
GCCCAAAAGAAAGTCGGGTACACCAGTCCCACCATTAGAAGCCTTGTCTGACTTCAGAAGTCGGCCAGTTCAGACTATCCTCCATTACTGGAAGTCTCTACTAGGGTCACCTTCTTAGATTCCAGGAAGTTTCCAAGTTATTGATTTTCATACCACCCCCAAATGCCTCCCAATTCCAGCCATCTCTGCAGGCATTCTCTCCCTCCACCTTATTGCTCCTACTCTTGCCTGTCCCCACCTGTCCCCAGTCTATCTTCAAAATCTGTTCTATTTCCCCTTTCTAGGAAGATACGTGTTTCCCTCCTAGAGCCCTCCTCCTTACATAACTTGCCTGGGTCTGTGCATTGCAATTTGATTATCATTTGCTTAACAGTTAATAGCCCCTTATAAGTGAATATATACTATACTTTTACTTCTCAGTCTGTGTTATTTCACTCAAGATGATTTATTTTTAGTAGCAAATATTTGCCTTAGAATTCTGTGATGTCATTTTTAACAGCCAAGTAATACTCCATTGTGTAAATGTACCACATTTTGTTTCTCAGTTCTTCAGTTCAGGGACATCTTGACTGTTTCCAATTTCTAGCTATTATGAATAAAGCTGCAGTGAATATCATTGAGCAAGTGTCCTTGTGGTAGGATGGAGCATCCTTTGGATATATGCCCAGAAATGGCATATCTGGGTCTTGAGGTAGATCCATTCCCAATTTTCAGAGGAACCACCATACTGATTTCCACTGTGACTGTACAAATTTTCACTCTGTCTTAGTTTTATCTTTTTTATTACTATGAAGAGACACCATGAAAGTGGCAACTCTTATACAGGAAAACATTTAACTGAGGTGGTGGCTTATAATTCTGAGGTTCAGTCCATTGTCATCATGGCAGAAAACATTGCAGCAGACAAACATTGCAGACAGACATGGTGCTGGCTATACCTCAGTCAGAAGGCAACAGAACATGACTCAATGTCACACTGAGTGAAGTTTGAGCAAAAGAGACCTCGAAGCCCACCCTCACACGACACACTTTCTCCAACAAGGCCATATCTACTCCAACAAAGCTACACCTTCTAATAGTGCTACTCCTTATGAGCTTTTGGGGGCAATTCATTCAAGCTACCACCCACTCCCTCTAGCAATGGAAGAGGATGCTCGATATCTTCTGCAACATATAATAACACTTATGTTATTAATTTCAGCCATTCTGTCTGGTGTAAGATGGAGTCTCAAAGTATTTTTGAGATGCCTTTCATTGATGACTAAGAATGTTGACTATTTCTTTGTTTCTCAGCCACTTGCCCTTTTGGAAATTCTATGTTTAGATTTGTATCCCATTTTAATTGAATTGTTTGGGGTTTTTTGATATCACATTCTTAGATTCTTTATAGAGTTTGGATATTATCCCTCTACTGGGTGTGGACTTCATAAAACTCTTCCTCTTCGGTAGGCTGCCTCTCTGTCTGGTTGATGATGTCCTTTGCCTTATAGAAACTTTTCAGTTTTAACAGGTCCCATTTATTAATTGTTGGTATTAGTGCCTGCACTATCAGTGTTCTGTTTAGGAAGTTGGCTCCTGAGTCAATGTTTTCAAGGCTTTCCCCATTTTCTCTTCTATCAGGTTCAGTGTATCTGGTTCAATGTTGAAATATTTGTTCAACTTGGACATGAGCTTTGTGCAGGGTGAAAAATAAGAATATCTTTTCACTCTTCTGCATGCAAATATCCAGTTTCACCAGCACCATTTATCAAAGATGTTTCTGTTTTATGTATTTTTTTTTCAAAAATCAGGTGTCCATAGATAAGTGAATTTATGTCTGGGTATTCAATTTGATTCAAATGAACAATGCATTTGTTTTTATGCCAATGGCATGTGTATCTTATTATTATAGCTCTGTAGTATATCTTGAAATTAGAGATGGTGATACCTCCAGCATCAGGTATATATTGTTCAGGTTTATTATAGCTATTCTAGGTTTTTTGCTTTTCCATGTGAAGTTGTGAATTGTCATTTCAAGGTCAGTAAAGAATTGTGTTGTATTTTGATGCAAATTGTACTGAATCTATAGATTGTTTTTGGTAGGAATGGCCATTTTTAGTATGACTATCCTACCAATCCATGAGCATGGAAGATCTTTTCATCATCTGATATGTTCTTTGATTTCTTCAAAGTCTTGAAGTTTTTATCATACAAGTCTTTCACTTTCTTGGTTATAGTTATAAGATATTTTATATTATTTATGGGTATTTTGAAGGATGTTATTTCCCTGATTTCTTTTTCAGCCAATGTAACATTTCTAAACAAGGGGGCTACTGTTTTTCTTTTGATGTTAGGTTTTTTTTTTATAAATTTATTTATTTATTAAAGATTTATGTCTCTTCCCCGCCACCCAATTCCCTCTCCCTCCCCCAATCACGTCCCCCTCCCTCGTCAGCCCAAAGAGAAATCAGGGTTCCCTGCCCTGTAAGAACTCCAAGGAACCCCCAAATCCATCCAGGTCTAGTAAGGTGAGCATCCAAACTGCCTAGGCTCCCACAAAGCCAGTACGTGCAGTGGGATCAGAAAGCCATTGCCATTGTTCTTGAGTTCTCAGTAGTCCTCATTGTCCGCTATGTTCAGCGAGTCCAGTTTTATCCCAGATTTTTTCAGACCCAGGCCAGCTGGCCTTGGTGAGTTCCCGATAGAACATCCCCATTGTCTCAGTGTGTGGATGCACCCCTTGCGATGCTGAGTTACTTGCTCGTGCTCTCTCTCCTTCTGCTCCTGATTTGGGCCTGGAGATTTCTGTCCTGTGCTCCAACGTGGGTCTCTGTCTCTGTCTCCTTTCATTGCCTGATTAAGGTTAATATTCAGGAGGGTGCCTATATGTTTTTCTTTGGTTTCTCCTGATTTAGCTTCTCTAGGATCACTAATTATAGGCTCAATGTCCCTTGTTTATGGCTAGAAACCAAATATGAGTGAGTACATCCCATGTTCCTCTTTTTGGGTCTGGCTTACCTCACTCAGGATAGTGTTTTCTATTTCCATCCATTTGCATGCAAAATTCAAGAAGTCCTTGTTTTTTACTGCTGAGTAGTACTCTAATATGTATATATTCCATACTTTCTTCATCCATTCTTCCATTGAAGGGCATCTAGGTTGTTTCCAGTTTCTGGCTATTACAAACAATGCTGCTATGAACATCGTAGAGCATATACTTTTGTTGTATGATAAGGCCTCTCTTGGGTATATTCCCAAGAGTGGTATTGCTGGGTCCAGGGGTAGGTTGATCCCAAATGTCCTGAGAAACAGCCACACTGCTTTCCAGAGTGGTTGCACAAGTTTGCATTCCCACCAGCAATGGATTAGTGTACCCCTTTCTCCACAACCTCTCCAGCAAAAGCTATCATTGGTGTTTTTGATTTTAGCCATCCTGACATGTGTAAGATGGTATCTTAAAGTTGTCTTGATTTGCATTTCCCTGATCGCTAAGGAAGTTGAACATGACCTTAAGTGTCTCTTGGCCATATGAAGTTCTTTTGTTGAGAATTCTCTGTTCAGCTCAGTGCCCCATTTTATAATTGGGTTGATTAGTCTTTTACGGTCTAGTTTCTTGAGATCTTTATATATTTTGGAGATCAGACCTTTGTCAGTTGCGGGGTTGGTGAAGATCTTCTCCCAGTCAGTGGGTTGCCTTTTTGTCTTAGTGACAGTGTCCTTTGCTTTACAGAAGCTTCTCAGTCTCAGGAGGTCCCATTTATTCAATGAGGTCCTTAATGTCTGTGCTGCTGGCGTTATACGTAGGAAGTGGTCTCCTGTGCCCATGTGTTGTTGTAGAGTACTTCCCACTTTCTCTTCTATCAGGTTCAGTGTGATCGGACTGATATTAATCCGTTTGGGCTTGAGTTTTGTGCATGGTGATAGATATGGATCTATCTTCATTCTTCTACAGATTGACATCCACTTTTGCCAGCACAATTTGTTGAAGATGCTCTCTTTTTTCCATTGTATACTTTTAGCTCCTTTATGAAAAATCAGGTGTTCAAAGGTTTGTGGGTTAATGTCAGGGTCTTCTATTTGATTCCATTGGTCGACTTCTCTGTTTTTATGCCAATACCAAGCTGTTTTCAATACTGTAGCTCTGTAGTAGAGTTTGAAGTCAGGGATGGTAATGCCTCCAGAAGATCGTTTATTGATTGTATAAGATTGTTTTGGCTATCCTGGGTTTTTTGTTTTTCCATATAAAGTTGATTATTGTCTTCTCAAGATCTGTGAAGAATTTTGATAGGATTTTGATGGGGATTGCATTGAATCTATAGATTGCTTTTGATAGAATTGCCATTTTTACTATGTTGATCCTCCAAATCCAGGAGCAAGGGAGATCCTTCCATTTTCTGGTGTCCTCTTCAATTTCTTTCTTCAAAGACTAAAAGTTCTTGTCAAACAGATCTTTCACTTCCTTGGTCAGAGTTACCCCAAGATATTTTATGCTGATTGTGGCTATCGTGAAAGGTGATATTTCTCTAATTTCCTTCTCTGTTTCCTTATCCTTAGTGTATAGGAAGGCCACTGATTTTTGGGAGTTGATCTTGTATCCTGCCACATTACTAAAGATATTTATCAGCTGTAGGAGTTCTTTGGTAAAATTTTTGGGGTCGCTTATGTATACTATCATATCATCTGCAAATAACGAGAGCTTAATTTCTACTTTTCCAATACGAATCCCCTTGATCACCTTATGTTGTCTTATTGCTATTGCTAGAACTTCAAGCACTATATTGAAGAGATATGGGGAGAGTGGACATCCTTGTCGTGTTCCTGATTTTAGTGGGATGGTTTTGAGTTTTTCTATGTTTAATTTAATGTTAGCTGTTGGCTTGCTGTAAATAGCTTTTATTATATTTAGGTATGACCCTTGTATCCCTAATCTCTCCAAGACTTTTATCATAAAGGGGTGTTGAATTTTGTCGAATGCTTTTTCAGCATCTAATGAAATGATCATATGTTTTTTTTTCTCTCAGTTTATTTATATGGTGGATTACATTGATAGATTTTTGTATGTTGAACCAGCCCTGAATCTCTGGGATGAAGCCTACTTGATCATAAAGGATAATTTTTCTAATGTGTTCTTGGATTCGGTTTGCCAGTATTTTATTGAGAATTTTTGTGTCAATATTCATGAGTGAGATAGGCCTATAATTTTCTATCTTCGTTAGGTCTTTGTGTGGTTTTGGTATCAGGGAAATTGTAGCTTCATAAAGGGAATTTGGCAATGACTCTTCTGTTTCTATATTGTGAAATACATTAAGGAGTATAGGTATTAGCTCTTCTTGGAATTTCTGGTAGAATTCCGCATTGAAACCATCTGGTCCTGGGCTTTTTTTGGAAGGGAGATTTTTGATAACAGTTTCTAGTTCTTCGCGACTAACAGGTCTATTTAGATCGTTCACCTGTTCTTTGTTTAGCTTTGGTATATGGTACTTATCTAAAAAAAGTGTCCATTTCTTTTGCATTTTCTAGTTTTGTGGCATACAGGGCTTTTGTAGTAAGATCTAATGAGTCTCTGTATTTCGTCTGTGTCTGTGGTTATGTCCTCCTTTTCATTTCTGATCTTATTTATTTGTGTGTTCTCTCTCTGTCATTTAATTAGTTTGGATAGGGGTTTGTCGATCTTGTTTATTTTTCTCCAAGAACCAACTTTTTGTTTCATTGATTCTTTGGACTGTTTTCTGTGTTTCTACTTTGTTGATTTCAGCCCTCAATTTGATTATTTCCAGTCTTCTACTTCTCCTGGGTGCTTCTGCTTCTTTTTTTTCTAAAGCTTTCAGGTGTGCTGTTAAGTCCCCGATGTATGCTTTCGCTGTTTTCTTTAAGTGGGCACTTAGTGCTATGAGCTTTCCTCTTAGCACTGCTTTCATAGTGTCCCATAGGTTTGAGTATGTTGTCCCTTTATTTTCATTAAATTCAAGGAAGACTTTAATTTCTTTCTTGATTTCTTCCTTGACCCAGGTGTGGTTCAGTAGTTGACTGTTCAGTTTCCATGAGTTTGTAGGCTTTGTGAGGTTAACATTGTTGTTGCCTTCTAACTTTAATCCGTGGTGATCTGATAAGACACAGGTGGACACTGATATTTTCTTGTATCTGTGGAGGATTCCTTTGTTTTCGAGTATGTGGTCAATTTTCGAGAAGGTTCTATGAGCTGCAGAGAAGAAGGTATATTCTTTCCTATTTGGGTGGAATGTTCTATAGAAGTCCGTTAAGTCCATTTGCTTCATTACCTCCAATAGTTCTCTTAATTCTCTATTAGGTTTCTGTCTGATTGACCTGTCCATTGCTGAGAGAGGTGTGTTGAAGTCTCCTACTACTAGTGTGTGTGGTTTGATGTCTGCCTTGAGTTTTAGCAATGTTTCTTTTACATAAGTGGGTGCTTTTATATTAGGGGCATAGATATTCAGGATTGAGACTTCATCCTGATGAATTGTTCCTGTTATGAGTATAAAGTGTTCATCTCGATCTCTTCTGATTGATTTTAGTGTGAAGTCAGTTTTGTTAGAAATTAGTATGGCCACACCTGCTTGTTTCTTAGGTCCATTTGCTTGATAAGCCTTATCCCAGCCCTTTACTCTGAGTAGGTGCCTGTCTTTGTGGTTGAGATGTGTTTCTTGCAAACAGCAGAATGTTGGATCCTGTTTTCATATCCAATCTCTTAGCCTGTGCCTTTTTATAGGTGAATTGAGACCATTAATATTAAGCGATATTATTGACCAGTGGTTGTTTACTCCAGTTATTCTTATTGTTTTTGGTAGTAGAGTTTGTGTTTCTCCCTTCTTTGAGTTGTGTTGGTGAAGGGTCTCTAGATGCCTGAGTTATTGTAGGCAGTGTTGGCAATGTTGGATTCCTTGGGTTGCGATTTTCCTTCTATTACTTTCTGTAGGGTTGGATTTGTGGCTACATATTGTTTAAATTTGTTCTTATCCTGGAATGTCTTGTTTTCTCCATTGATAGTGAACATTAGCTTGGCTGGGTATAGTAGTTTGGGTTTGCATCCATGGTCTCTTAGCTGCTGCAGTACTTCTATCCAGGACCTTCTGGCTTTCATGGTTTCCATAGAGAAGTCAGGTGTAAGTCTGATCTGTTTACCTTTATAAGTAACTTGGCCTTTTTCCTTTGCAGCTCTTAATATTCTTTCTTTAATCTGTATATTTTGTGTTTTGATTATTATATGGTGAGGCGAAGTTTTTCTTTGATCCAGTCTGTTTGGTGTTCTGTATGCTTCTTGAATATTCAAAGGATTATCTTTCTTTATGTTGGGAAAGTTTTCTTCCATAATTTTGTTAAAAATATTTTCTGCGCCTTTGAGCTATGACTCTTCTCCTTCTTCTATTCCTATTATTCTTAGGTTTGGTCTTTTTATTGTGTCCCATATTTCCTGAATGTTTTGTGATGAGAATTTGTTGGCTTTGCAATTTTCTTTGATCAGTGCGTTTATTTTCTCTATGGTGTCCTCAGAATCTGAGATTCTTTCTTCTATTTCTTGTATTCTATTGATTATGCTTGTTTCTGTAGGCTCTGCTCGTTGACCTAGATTTTCCTTATCCCGCTGGTCCTCAGTTTGTGTTTTCTTCCTTGCTTCCATTTCAGTTTTCAATTTTTGAACTGTTTCCATTACCTGTTTGATCGTTCTTTCTTGGTTTCCCAGGGTATCATGTACGTATTTACTCATTTTTTTCAAACTTTTGGTTATGCTTCTCATCCATTTCTATAAGGGCATTTTTCACATGTTGTTTAAGGGACTCTATTGCTTTCATAAAGTCAATTTTTTCTACTTCTTCTGTGTTAGGGTGTTGAAGTCCTTCTGTTGTAAGATCATTGTGTTCTGGTGTTTTCATGTTGATTTTCAGATTATTGGGTGAATTCTTGCTTTGGTGCCTGCCCATCTCCTCCTATCAATGCTATCTAATGGGTCTTTTAAAACCAGATCAGGTTTCCCTGCTGGCCAGGGGCTCCTCTTTCAAAATGCCCTCACTCTGTTTCCTGTTTCCTGCCGGGGAACAAGATCTCTCTCACCCCTCAGAAGGGTCTTCAGGAATAGGACCGGCTCCTCCTTTTCCAGGGACCTTGCCAACCAAAGGCCTACCTCTTTGATTTAATTGTAGTGGGACGATCTGCTCTCGGTGTTGTGCGGTCCCTGCCACCTGCGTCTGCTGCCACGCTGGTCCTTGCCGCGTGCAGCCTGCGTTGTCTACCACCACCGGTCCCTGCCTGCTGCGGAGGCTGTTCTCCTTCCCTGATGTTAGGTTTTTAAGCTAATCTTATATCCAGTCACTTTGATGAAAGTTTTTATCAGCTGTAGGAGGTCCTTAGTATAATATTTATGGTCACTTATGTATACTATCATATCTTCTGCAAATATCAGTAATTTTCTTCTTCCCTTACAATTTTTATTTCTTTGATTTCCTTTAATTGTCTTATTACTCTAGCTAGAACTTCATATACAATATAAAATTGATATGGAGAGAATGGTCAACCTTGTCTTATTTTTAATTTTAGTTGAATTGCTTTGAGTTTCTCTCCATTTAACTTGGTGTTGTCTATAGGTTTGCTATATATTGCTCTTAGTATGTTTAGGTATGTCCCTTGTATCCATGATCTTTATAAGACATCTATAATGAAGGGGTGATGAATTTTGTCTAAGGCTTTTTTAGCATCTAGTGAGGTGATCATGATTATTTTTCTTTCAGTTTGTTTATATGGTGGATTTCATTGGCATATTTTCATATGGTGAACCATGCATCTCTGGTGTCAGGGACCAGCCTCGACAAAAATACCTCTTGCCAGGGTAGGGGTGTTGGGATTTAGAAATATAGTAAAGCATACAAAGATGTGTTTAAAAATAATAAAACAGAAACATATAGAATAGTACCAGGAGGGAGTTCCGGTGAGTACTTAAATCACCCTCATTTAATTTTCAATGGCTTAAAATACCCCTGACCCCAAAAGTTAGGAGTAAGACAAAAAACTGCATTAACATGATACAAGGAAATGAACAGGCCAGTTGAAGGTCATGGGCTACATCCATGGTTAAGCATTCTGTTGCTAGAACAAAACAAGTCATGCCCACACCCTAGACCAAAAAAGTTCAGTAGGCAAACTACTCCCTGTGTTGAATCCAACATTATCTTCTTATATGAACTAGAACTTAGCTGGATCCTTAAACTTTTGTTTGAGGTAGAAATATATCTACCTCTCTAGTCCTGAAATACAAGGTCTGGATATTAGTTACACCTGTTGACAATAACCTTGAAAGAGCAAAACTCTCTGATATGAATCTAGGTGGCACCTTTGTTTGAGGAAGAAACACAATAACCTTGAAGGAATAGAGGTAAGTTCTAACTCTCTGACCTTTGGTCAAGGTGGAAAGAGACTACATTTTTGGACCTCCACAATTCCTCCTTTTTTACTAATTTTAATAAAGCCCGTGTTTCTGCAATAGGACAGATGATTGCATCTGCCTTTGGTAGACACTTTTCCTTTTCCCAGACTTACCAGTTTTCTGTACCTATATTCCAATCATACATGTTCCTATCTTAGGTGCCTAGGAAGAAAAAGGATTAAACCTATCATTGACTGCCAATCTCTGCAAGCAAAGGTGGTGTGGGAGAATTGTCTGTATTCTGTCAATCATGTATTTTAATAAAACGCTGATTGGCCAGGCAGGAAGTATAGGCGTGTCAACCAGACAGGAAGTAGAGGCGGAGCAATGAGAACATGAGAATGCTGGAAAGGAGGAAGCCCATTCCTCCCATTCCTGCCCAGACCACCAAGAAGCAAGATGTAATCTACCCGGCTAAAAAATGTATTGAGCCATGTGGCTAACATAGATAAGAACAATGGGTTAATATAAGCTACAAGAGCTAATAAGTAGCCTGAGCTAATGGGCCAATCAGTTTTATAACTTATGGAGATCTCTGTGTGATTTTTTTGGGGACTTGTTGGCTGTGGGAACCGGGCAGGACAGAAATCCCCACCAGCCAGGCCCTCATGTTACACAAAGGGTTAAGGGAGAAAGTGCCTCTGGGCTCTGTGTCTCTGAGCCAAGTTTCTGTCAATAGAGTTCATCAGCTATTAGCTAATGGTAAGCAAACAGATAATACTTTATGCCATGCATACTTCTATGGCTATAGTGTATCCTAATTAAAGGAGTGGAGAACCACCAGGGTTGGGAATGCTTACTTTGAATTGGTACAGAGTGTTTCTTAACAGTATTCAGCTGTATCCAAATCTAAGTTTGTCTTATCAAACATGTTAAATTCAAGAATTCATCAGTAATGTCAAACTTTTCTTAGACAAATTCTAATCTTTTTCTAATCATTAACATCGTATAGTGAACTAAAGTATTAACAGGTCAATACCATAACACAATATAAGAGCTCAATACTATAACACAGTTTGTCAAATCATGATTCTCTTAAATTCATTCTAAGCAAAATACCAAAAAAAATAAAATTAAATTAAAAAAGGTTTTGCAATGGGTAAGAGTCCAATTACAATGCTACTTTTAGGAAATTGTCCCAGTCTTTGAGCAGCAGCAAAAACCCTTAGGCTACCCTCCTCATATCTGAAGAAAGGCTTCAGTCACTCGATGTAATGAGTCTATTTTTCCTGAGGGGAAAATTGAGGTCTCAGTTTTCAGGTTCTCTCAACATTTCAACGGCAGATTAAATACCTCACTGGCAATCTGAGTTCTGTGTCTGAAAGTAAAAATACAGTCAAATGGGCACCATATGTTAGGGATCAACCTCGACAAAAATACCTCTTGCCAGGATAGGGGTGCTGGAATTTAGAAAAATAGTAAAGAATATAAAGATGTGTTTAAAAATAATAAAACAGAAACATAGAATAGTACTGGGAGGGAGTTCCAGTGAATATCGAAATTGCCCACATTTGATTTCCAATTGCTTAAAATACCCTGACCACAAGAGGTAGGAGTAAGATAAAAAAATAACTGCACTAACATGATATAAGGAAATGAACAGACTAGTTGGAGATTGTAGGCTACATCCATACTTAAACATTCTGTTGCTAGAACAAAACAAGTCATGCTCACACCCTAGACCAACACATTCTGTAGGCAAACCACTCCCCAGGTAGAATTCAATGTTATCTTTTTAAGGGAAATGAAACTTAGTTGGATCCTTAGACTTTTGTTTGAGGTAGAAACATATCTACTTCTCTAGTCCTAAAATACAAGGTCTGGATATTAGTCACCTGTTGACAATCACCTAGAGAGCAGAAATCTCTGCTCTGAAACTAGGTGGAACCTTTGTTTGAAGTGGAAACACAATAACCTTGAAAGAATAGAGGTAAGTTCCAAGTCTCTGACCTTTGGTCTTGTTGAAAGTAGGCTGGCATTTGTGGGCCTCCACATTCTGGAATGAAGTCTACTTGTTCATAGTTTATGGTCTTTTTGATGTGTTCTTGGATTTAGTTTGCAAGTATTTTTTGTTGAGTATTTTTGCGTCTGTAGTCACAGGTCATATGGGAAATTGGTCTGTAATTTTCTTTCTTTATTGAATCTTTATGTGATTTGGGTATCAAGGTAACAATGGTCTCATAAAATGAATTGGGCAGTGTGCCATCTGTTTCTAAATTTTGTGGAACAGTTTTGAGGAGTGTTGGTGTTAACTCTTCTATGAAAGACTTGTAGAATTCTTCATTAAAACTTTCTGAACCTGGGCCATTTTGGGTTGGGAGAATTTTAATTTAATTATAATGAATGCTTCCATTTCATTGTTGATCTGATCTTGATTTAACATTAGTTTAACAAGTATTATCTATCCATATATTTCAGATTTTTCCAGTTTCGTGGAGTACAATTTTTAAAGTATGACCTTTTGATTCTCTGGATTTCCTCAGTGTCTGCTGTTTCGCTCCCTTATTTTTTCTGATTTTATTAGTTTGGATGTTCTCTATTTGTCTTTACTTACTTTGAGTAAGTGTTTATCTATTTTGCTGATTTTCTAAGCACCAACTCTTTGTTTCATTGATCCTTTGTGTTGTTCTCTTTGTCCTACTTTGCTGATTTCAGCTCTGTTTTATAATTTCTTGCAACTTACTCCTATTGGTTGTGCTTATTTCTTCTTGTTCTAAAGCTTTAAAGAGTACTGTTGAGTTGATCCCTCCAATTTTTTAAGTAGGAACTTAGTGCTATGATATTTCCTCTTAGCACCACTTTCATTATGTCCCAAAACTTTGTGTATGTTGTGTATTCATTTTAATTAAATTCTAGGAAGCCTTTAATTTCTTTTCTTATTTCTGTTTTGATGCAGTAGTCGCTCAGTAGAGAACTGTTAAATTTCCTTGAGTTTGTAAGCTTTTTGTTGTTTCTGATTTTGATGATGTCTGACTTTAATTTATGGTAGCCTGAAAGTATTCAGGGAATTATGTCAATTTTTTGCATCTATTAAGACTGGTTTTATGTTAGAATATGTGGTCAGTTTGGGGGAAAGTTTGATGAGGTACTGAGAAGTAGGCAAATTCTTTTATGTTTGGATGGAATGTCATGTAAATAATTGTTAGGTTCATTTGATTCATAACATCAGTTATGTTTAGCATTTCTCTGCTTAGTTTTTGTTTGTATGACCAGTGTAATATGATGGCCAGCTTGTTGGGGTTTATGTCCTGCCCAGTTCCCACAGCTGGTAAGCCCCAAAAGAATCACATAGAGATTCTGCATTAGTTATAACTCATTGGCCCATTAGCTCAGGCTTCTTATTAGCTCTTGTAGCTTTTATTAACCCATTATTCTTATCTATGTTAGCCATATGACTCAGTACCTTTTTCAGTGGAGCAGGTTACATCCTGCTTCTTTGGTGATCTGGACAGGACTTGGGAAAGAGCTTCCTTCTTCTCAGACTTCTCCTATTCTTATTGGCCCACCTTTACTTCCTGTCTGGTTTTTCTGCCTATACTTCCTGCCTTGCTGCTGGCCAATCAGTGTTTATTTAAAACATAATTGACAGAATATAACTGACCCACAGCAAATCAGAAAGACACACAAGTTTAATCCAAATCTAGAGGTGGGAAGATATACCTTTAATATGGGACATACCTTCTGCTAGAAGTCTACACAAGTACATAGAAGAAAGAAGCTTTTTTTCTTAGCCTGCTTGCCCTCACCTTGCTAGCATTCATTCCTTTATTGGCATTGGAGCCTACTTCTTCAGGATTTCAACATATACAAAAAAGCAGGTAAACTACTAAAATTTTGGACTTACCATAGTCAAATTTTTGTACTACAGCCTGTAAGTCATACATATATATTTATATATGTGTGTATGCATATATGTATATATGTGTGTATATACATACACATACATACACACATATGCAATATATATATAGAGAGAGAGGGGGGAAGGAGGGAAGGAGATAGGGAGGAAGGGAGGGAGGGAGAGATCTATTCTATTTGGCAGCAAAAGTAGTTCTAAGAAACCAAAGAAGTATAAGGATGAATTTTTTAAGTTTCCCATTTTGCCAGCACTTTTTAACTACTATGGCCTCTCCAGTTACTCTCCTGGGAGCTTAGAGAATACTTAAAGCTCATAGACTCAATTATATAGCAAACTTAAAGAGTTTGTATTTGATTTTCATGATATACCAATTGTGAATGCCAATTGATTTGGTATATATGATACTTTTGACAGTTTGAAGGAAAATGATGCTGAGGTTTGGTTGCTCTTTGCATCTCTGGATATACTGATAAATGAGAGCAATGGGCTCTGTGATAAAATTAACCAACTTCAGAATACAGTAAAAGACAACAAAGAAATCTGTAATAAAATTGATGCCTCCAGACACGTATAAACAGTCTAAAGTTTTCTCAGTGTGCCTTAGAAGAGACTCTTCTCTCTAGCAGACACAGAGCTCAAGTTGCAGAAAATCAAACCAAAATCCTCATTATAAGTTTGGCTGAATTACAGCAAAAATTCAAGACCCAGCATCATAGGATGTTGGCCATTAATGTAAGGGCATCAATTGGTAAAGAATGGTATCCTATAACTTGGGATAGAGCTGTGTGGGATGATCCTATTGAAGCTGAGAACCTTGAATCCTCAGATCCTAAAGAGTTTGTCTCATCAGAGAAAGTAATACCTTCAGCCCAACTCCTTGACATATTGCAGGGACTAGAGTATTGCTGTAATGGAATTGACCATACTTTTTGTTTGGGAGGAACATGGACTTTGGGACTTTAGTTTAGAAAATCATGTAAAAGCTTTAAGTGTGTATCATGAACCATCTTAGTAAGAGCACGGGAAACAGTGGTTCTGAGAGTGATCTGAGCCCGACTCAGGTTTCAAAGAAAAAGAATATTAATATGTGGCTTAGAGATTGTTATTGTGATAGTTTGGTGAAGAACATGGCTATATTTTGCTCTTCCAAAAAAAATCTGCCTGAGGCTAAATTGAAGAGCTACGGGTTAACAGCTTTGGAAGAGGACATTTCAAAACAACCTACTGTTGACTGTGTTGCTTGGTTATTAGTGGCCATTCTTTATGCAGACCTGTAATGAAAAGGAGCAAACTGAGCAAGGAAATATACAAAATATATAGTTCGAGGATAAAAGGAGCACCAGGAAGTGTAAACAGATTAAAGCAAAGCTTGATCCTGAGTAAAGGGAGTGGTGACCTCAGAGCAAGACCCTGCCTAGCTATGCTTCCAACTTGTGAAAAGGAGTTAAAGGAAAAGGCCAGTCTTGGTGGTGCACCCCTCAAATACTAACACTCGGAAGAAAAAGGCTGCTAAATTTCAGAGTTCAAAGTCAAGATGGTCTTCAGAGCAAGTTCCAGGACAAACAACCTTAGGCAATGAAGGAAACCATCAAAAACATAAAGGTGTTGAAAATTAATTTGAACAAGGGGGCCATGATCCAGGCCCAGCTAACAGTAAAACTTGGCACCTTTGGTCATGTGGTTTTGAGTTTAGAGTCAACAATACGAGAAAGGTATTATGGACTCTCCCTCCATAGTTAAGGAAAACTACTGAGTTCAGGCATATGTCAGGTGTGTCCCTTCATGAGGGCCACAGAAGCCATTATGTGAAATGTGAAGGTAAAGCCTGGAGTACTGTGGAGACCCCAAGACATTGGAGATGCCAGAGCCATGAGATACCTGCCTAGGAAATATGATGACAGGGATTGGATCCAAGCCAAGAGAAAGAAGTACATTGCAGTGAACAAAGTTAAAAGAAATTGGAGATCTGAAGAGCATCAAACATGGAGATGCAGAGTTTGGAGTTTGCCCAACTGGTTTTTAGTCTTGCATTGGTTTTGTATTTCCTCGCCATGTTCCCTTTCCAAACCTTTTTAAAAAGTCACACTGTGCATAATAAATGGGTGACACTTCCAACCAATCACCATTTTCTGTAAAAAGAAGTTTCATTAATGAAGGATAAGAGCTACACTTATGCAGCAAAGTCAGTTCATGAATAAAAAGAGGCTGAGCTTTACATGTAGTATACAAAAGAAAAAGAATTTAAAAAAAATTAATATTCTCCAATATCAACATATTTTTATATGGCTTACTCATTTTTGCCTAAAAATGGACCACAGTAAAAATAAATAAAAATCAATATACTTTTTAAACAACTATTTTTAAAAGTCACACTGTGCATAATAAATGGGTTCCAACTAGCTGGCATTTTTTAGGACTCAAGATTATTTTAATTAATTGCCATTTTAGTAATTACGAGATTTGGGACAGGCATTTTAGTGTACATTCTTTTCTTAGAAAATTTTATTTTGTTGTTCTTTTTGTATGCTATATGTCTTTTCAAGTCAAATCATTTTATTTCTACCTCCATTATGTATTATGTTGCCATTAGCTTCACTTCAACAACTAATAATTTTGTGAGTATGTGTTTCTCACCAGTTATTTATTCCTAAATATATTTTTCTAGAATGTTAATTTTTAAAAGAAATATAAACATATAATTAATTGTGTATTAAGATGACTTGCTAAAACTTCCAGAAAACATCATAAATGGACTTGATTATAGCTTTTGATACTTGTTACTATATTATTATTTCCACTGACTGTACTGCCTCTTAGTAGTTTCCTAACCACAGAGGCCACATTTGAGGATTTTTTTCATGTTATTTAAGGTCTAATGAAAGGATTTGCACAAATAAATAATTACAAAAATTAATTCAATTTAATTAGTATATAAAGAGCACTGATTCAAAAGAAAAGGAAGCTGGAAATCAAAAGTGATCAGAAGCACTTACACAAAGTAGGCTGTTAACACCCTATTGTGCATCGTATAGGCACTGTTATAATTTGTCAAGTATTGTTATTTCAGAGCAAAGCAAAAATATGTGGTATAATTTTATTGTAATTTTTATCTATGGAAGAAAAATGTTCCTTCTGCAAAGACAGAGTTCAAATAAGGAAATTTACCTTACATACTCTCATCACTTAGCATTTACATAGAAAATGCCACATTTATATTAATGCAATGAATACAATCATCAAATGGAAATTCAAATAGTTCTTTCTTTTATGTGTTTGGCTTTGGGTCTCAGTATGTGATCCCAACTGCTGCTGAATGAATCCTCTCTGATGACAACTGGTCTAGGCACCAATCTATGAATATAGCTGAATATCATTAGGAATCATTTCATTGACTTATTTTGTCAGTCATACTTGGTTCTAAGTTATCTTAGTAATTCTTCATATAGCTCAATAACTTTACTTTTGATTGTATTATAATGCAGCTGAACTTTTTAAAATTTGACTGTCCATAGTTGTCTATTATGTAAATTTTAGTAGAAGTCTGTTTTATAGAGGTCAGAAATGAAGTTATCTTAATTTATTCGTTTTCTGTAAGTTGTATTTCTTTAAGTAGCCAACATGGGGACAGATGTTACAGATCAGGCTAAGCCTGGAGCATCCCTCTTGTACCTTCGCCTCAGGGTAAGTTTTTCATCATTCTTCACTTTAACCATCTGCTTCAGTGTATATACACTGGGATCCACAATTAGTAAGAATTGGACCATTTTTTGAAGTAATAGACATCAGATTCTTTTTCTCTGAGTAGAAACTTACTTAATTTCAGATCACTTTCATTTATTAAAAATATTTATCAAGTGACTCCTGTGTAAACACTGTTGTATTATCTTCAGGTTCCATTATTGCATAATTTCCATTCATTCTATAAAAAAAGAAGTATAAAATGTGGTGTTTATAGGATCATTAAGTCCTGGTGAACATCAGTAATAAATATATTCTTACTCCTCTCTCATTTGAAAGCAATTTCATAAAGTGAATCCTCCATCTATTTTAACCTGATTTTTGTTCTAATCCCCAAATTGCTCTCATGACTTCAGTTATTTCACACTGTTTTTCTTGGCACTAACTCTTTTTATTTTTTTTATTTATTCTTTGAGCATTTCAAATTATATTTTGGTCAAATTCCTTCTTCTCCCTCAATTCTTCTCATATCTTCTCCTACTAATCTAGCTACCCAACTTTATGTTCTGTCTCCCTCTTTCACACACACACACATGCACACACACACACACAAAGTCCAATTTGTGTTGGCCAACTACTCCTGAGCATGGTGCCTGCCCTAGAGTGTGGTTGATACACTCAGTATTACTTCTTTGTAGAGATCTGATTTTCTTGAACCTAACTACTATCAATTACAAATAGATTCTTAAGAGTAGTGGGACTTTATGCCCACTTTCCCCTCATCTTGGGCTTTGCCTTGTTTAAGCATATGCAGATCTTGTGCATGCTGTCACCCTTGTTCCTAATTCTAAATGGATCTTCTGCAGTCATAAATCTGATATTGTCTAGTAGGTTCCAGGAACTTCCAAGTTCCTTAATTTAGCACATAGTACATTTTATATTTCGACTAGTATATATTCACATGGTCATATCTTCCATATTTCACATATAGTGATGAACCAACCTCTCTCCATCTTAGGCTTAAAAACCATCCTACAAGTGATTCTGTTTTGCCTGTTTCAGGAAACAGCAAACATGTCTTTATTTCAAAAAGTTGTTATAATCATCTTTCAACCCTATCTCTGTTTCAAAAGGTTGTTATGACTTGTAAGCATTACAGCTCAGATGGAAAGGTATCCTGGCAGTTAGAAGCATGGAATACCACAAAGTCAGTCCCAACAAACCTCACAAAAGAGATTTTTTTAGGGTGGGAAAAAATAGGAGGGTTGCTGCCTCTGCTCCAGTGAGAAACAACATCAAACTGAACAGGGTACAGGGCTTATATAGAGTTTCTTCGGGAATGTTTCAAGGTGAATTTTTACAGAGTGGAGATTGGTGGGATTTCAAGCTCCAAGATTAGGCTTTTTACTCGGTAGGGTAGGGAGCTGGGTCCAGCAGTTAGGTCAGTTAGAGTGTTCTGTAGGTAGAACATGGCAAAGGGAAGTCCTGAGGGAGGGGCCTGGCCACTTGTGTGGCTCAAGGGGCTTACAATGACTGCCTGCTGTTATGGCTACCTGTTGTGATGACTACCTTTTCACAATCACCTTGTAACCATGTCTTTGTTTCAGAAGATCATTATAATTTACTTGCTATGCTTATGTTCTGCTTCTGTAACTATGCCTATTTTGTCTCCCAAATCCCACATTTGGAAAGCCCATACCCCTTGGTTCTAAAAACTTTGTCTTCCTCATGTCCAATGCTGACCCTTCTTTTAGGCAAAGATAGCCCATGTATATGAATAAAAAAAAGTTCCTTTAATTAATTGCTTGCTTTACTTAATTTGTCCATGATGATTCGTGTTGGTGGTCTTTCTCCTTGACTCTTTGGGATTAAAAATATCCTCTCCTTTGAGTATAATGAGCATGCACATTTTAGATTGCAATTTGATACCTAATATCATGCTTTCATTTACAACTATTTAACTGCTTCTAATGTGCTGGTGTTGCCACTGGATTAGTGGGACTGACTACCTCCCTAGCTATTTACTACAAAATCAGAGAGAAGTAGAGATGGTCTTTGTCTTTTCCTCAAGGAAAAATGTTTCTACATCAACCAATCAGGTATAGTAAAAGGCAAGACCCAACAACTCCTGATGTGTAGGAGTCAGCCCCTACAAGGTCAGCTAGGGTTCCTGGATAGGGGATCCTCGAGGCCGAAGAAAAGTCAGAAGAAACAGAAAACAGGATAGAATTGGGAGGTTGTCTGGTCATGCCAAAGCAGCCAAACAGCCCCGAGTTTATTTCGGAACTTGCTTATATACAACAACAGAACAAAGCACAGCACAGATGGTCAGTCAGTATCTAACCATAAGACCATTCCTGTCCTTGAGTGAGCAGCCTCCTCCCCAACATGTGCTTGCTGTTCATAAGCAGCCTTACTTTCTATCTTGATGTTCCTGAGGTTTGTCGTCAGCAGTATACTGTCTACTAGATGGAGTGTTCTTTTCTCATGGGCTGAATCAGAAGTCTCTCATAGCCCTCAAGGTTATAAGAAAAAGCAGAGCAGGCAAGCTTGAACTCAAATGACTTCTTTAAGTCAGAAATGACTCCAGATGGAAACTGAGTCACACATGGGCTCCCACACTGATAGACCTTCAAAAACATAAACAGCTTGATACACCTGACCAGTGAATCACTGATAGTTAGATATGTAACTGGTTGCTACCCTTCTTAACCCTTCTTCTCTTCTTTTCTTAATCCTACTAATTGCACACTGCCTCATAAACCCCTCGCTAGATTTCTTTAACAACAGAGCTAAAAGATTTCTAATCAAACTTTTAGCTAGTTATTATTTCAGGATCACCAGCCTCTAGTTACAGAGCCAGAGACCTGTAACACCTGGTTACATCCTGATGATGATCAGGATTGCCCCAAGAACCTCAATGCCCCCATTCAATAGGAAGTAGTCTAATAATAATGCCACTTCCTTTCCAACCTCCAGTTGTTTATTAATTATGAGCAAAAGGTGAGAATACAGGGGAAAAGAGCCACTGAAAGAATACTCTGGCCCTGAGACCAGAGCCAAGAAAACACACTATGTTCTCACCAGACCCTGGCAGAACTGCTACATTTCTTCAGAGAAACTCTCCTAGTGGAGCCGAGCTGTAACAGTTTTTGCCAGAACAGAGCAGAGCTGCAATGGCTCTCACTGGGGCAGAGCATTGCAGAAGCAGAAATGAATTATAACACTTTGACTAGGGAAACTTTCCCTTGCTGGAGCAGAACCTTTATATTCCAAGGGAGCTAAGCAGAGCTGTAACACTTCTCCAGTACAGTGCAAAGCAGAGTTTTGCTGGGGAAAACCTACCCTGCTGGAGTAGAGCTGTTACACTTGCATTATGGAAACCTTTCCCAGAGCAAGGACTGTAACACTTTGCTGGCTAAACTGTCCCTGTAGAGGCCCAAAAATGTGAACCTATTTCCTCCTTGTCTGAAGGTCGGAGAGTTTCAGCTTGCTCAAAGTTGTTGCCAGTCCACAAGGACCAAAGGTCAGAAAGTTGGAACTTCTATTCCTTCAAGGTTATTGTCTGTTTTCTACGTCAAACAAAGGCCCCACCTAGGTTTAGCTCAGAGAGTTCAACTCTCTCCAGGTTATTGTGAACAGGTGTGGCTATAATCTAGAGTTGTACTTCAGGTATAGAGAAGTAGATCTGTTTCTACTTCAAACAAAAGTCTAAGAACTCAACTAAGTTCCTACTGCCTTAGGAGATAACAATGGATTCCACACAGGGAGTGGTTTGCCTACAGAATGTTTTGGTGTAGGATGTGAGCATTACTTGTCTTGTTCTAACAACAGAATGTTTAACTAAGAATGTAGACTGCAACCTTCAACTGATATGTTCATTTCCTTGTATCATTTTAATGCAGTTTTTAACTTACTCCTACTTTTTGGGGTGGGGAGTGAAGCAAGTGAAAATTAAATGCGGGCGATATCAGCATTCACTGAAACTCCTTCCGGTACTATTTTATGTTTCTGTTTTATTATTTTTACTTGCATCTTCATACTCTTTATATCTATTCTAATCCCCATGCCCCTACCCTGGTAAGAAGTATTTTTGTCAAAGCTGGTCTCTGAATGTCCCCTGACAGAACAGAGTATAACACTTCTGCTAGGATATCTTTAGCTGCATACCTATAACACTTACAGATATTCCTTTGCTTACGACTATCAGGATAGCTATTCCTTCTCAGCTGTAACACTTACACAGTGCCCCTAACTTCTCGTTCATATGATGCTTATTTTTTCTTTAAAATCTGTCAATGAACATCATAATAAAATGTTCTGATTATTTCCTGTAGTATATTCTTACAACAATGAATATCTTTATTGTGGCAGTTACAGCACAGAATGGGCCTTGTTATATTAATAGCATTTCCTAAAAGCTATGCTTTTTGGTATACTTGTCTCTTTCTTTCTCTAAGTTGTCAACTCCATTAACACAGGAACTTTGTCTCACTTATCATTGTGTTTTTCTGTCCTATGATAGGTACATAAGAAATGCTCACAGTGAGGAGAAGCAAGGAAAATGGGAAGGATGAAACAAATGGAGAAAGGAAAATAAATAATCTTACATGTACCAAGAGTAGAGATGAAGGCAGGAAAGAAAGAAGGCATACAGGATCCAGGTAAGAAAAATGAAATCAGGAAAAAGATAATCAAATTCCAGAGAATATTCAGAACTTCTATACCAATTAAAAATAAATAAAAGTGTTTAGTATTATTAGAAAGTCATTTGAAAAGGCAAAGCATAAATTTCATTATAAGTAGTCATCTAGGTGCATAAAGCTTTAAGAAATATTTATAGTAGAATATGACCATTGCTGTTTTTCTCTTTTATTATTTATTCTTTAAAATGTATGCTGAAGTTCCTAAAGTTTAAGCCTTCGATTGTTTGTCACTGAGCTTGTAGAGCATAATTATACTTTTCAATTAAGACAGACTTTGAAAAAGCAGTATTATACTTTCCTTGATGTGAGTAAACTGTAATTTAATGCAAAGGTTCTGCCATGTTACATTTTCCAGAGCTTTCATTCATTCTTGCTTAGTAATTACAAATGGCTTACAAATAAACACTTGGGAAGATTTCCCAAATGTTCTGTATTTACTTACAAGGCTGGAACTTCCATCACCGGGTCACTTAAGTGGTTTTGAAAGATTGTGTACAGGTTCATTTTACAATGCATTTGAAGTTTGTAATCCTGCTTAAATACACAAAAATAGGAAGGATTAACAAACTCCCACTTGGAAACCAAGAGAAGACAGAGAAAAGGGCAATCAAGACAGAACCTACAAGAAACATGAAATCAATTGGTCAAAACGTGGAAGACTGTCAACAAAAATAATATGTTATGGGCCCTCAAGGCTTTCTGTTTATGCTAGAGGAAGCCTAAAATAATCTGTGGTTTTTGATGCTTGATTTAGTTTTCCACAAGCCTAATTAACACCAGATTAAGTTCACTGCCACTATAGTTTATCCCTGAGATTGACAAATACTTGGTGTTTATTTGCTTGCTCCTCAGAAAGACTGGCTGGTATAATGTAATGACATATTTGATAACGCTGAAAGCACTATAATAGTGCTCACGTAAAGAAATTTTTAGACTATTATAATAATTTTAAAGAGCTAATTTTATAATGAACAAAAGAGACCCAGAAACAACTAAATCATCTCATGTTCTATTTGGGTGTGTCTACTGATTGGTTAGAAAATACAATTAAATTAAATCATTTTCAATGTCAAGTTTGATCACCTTCGCTTTAGTAAAATTTAATATGGTGTCAAACTCTTTGAATTCATAGCCAAGGGTCAAATTTCTGTGTTATGGAGAATGTGTGGGAACATTTTTAAATGTATGTGTTCCGTGCAATGCAATGGATAAATGCACTGTGAAATATTCCCCTTGCCAACTTCTAGTCTTTTAGTTTCCCATTTTACTAGGACCAGAAATATTCTCTAATCCTACCTCTGAAGCTGTAGATATAGATTACAATTCAAGGTCAAGTTGGATTTGTGCTACTCACTTGCTTTGCTTTGGATCTTTCAATTCTGTGCAAGACTTCACAGGGACACAATAAAACAGATGTTTGTTTATGGATGTGAACAAATTGGAGGCCAGATTTTCTTCTTGCTCCCTGACTGCTCTCTTGACTTCAAAGAGAGCTTGACATGCAGAAATATGCAAGAGGTTAGTGCTGGATAGGAAATCAGTATGAAATGACATAATTCTTCATTCACAGAATAAAGTATGACATTCACCAGGCATAAACTGTCAACCGCTACTCTTTATAGAGAAATGACGGTTGAATATCACAATCTAAAATGAAATTGCTTAATGCAGTGGTTTATGTAAACATAGAGATGCTCAAGATTTCCTTTCTTTCTGCCTTCTTTTAGTCTAGCCTTTCCAGTAGCTATGGCTTACCAACTCTAAAAAAAAAATAAAAGAAAGAAAGAGTAGTTCTTTTACTAATATTTAGTGAGTCACCTCTATGTCTCAGATGTGTTTTATCTTATACTGTCATAATATTTTTCCTTATATGTATAAGAAAGAACATGCATATTTTTTCTGTTAGACTCCTGCAGAACAAATGTCCCAAAACAAAACACCAGTGACTAAAGCACCACACCAAGAGTTCTCTAAAGCGATTTTTTTCCTCCTCTTTTGATTAAAGCAGAAATTAGAAAAGAAGACATTTTAACGTGGCCACATTAGAAAGTGGGACAAAGAGATCCACTGAAGCACCCAAATCTGTTTTTCTTGATGGTGAAGCGAGACTAAAGTTTCAAAAGAGGGCCAAGAATACAGAATATCTGTGCAGTCCCAGTCAAGATGTGCTCCAATCTATCATGGTCTGGGCTTCAGTCTCTCCCTGTTAAGCCGCCTGACAAGTTGTTAGAACGGTGTGAAAACTCATTCCTGGAGACAAGTTCCTCTCTCATCTGAGTCTTTTCTTCCTCCCAGCAGGAGATTTCTGGCAAAATTCACATTTCTTTGGAGCCTATTGTTTTAACAGCCTGAGAGTCTGACAGAGACTCAAGCACTTGCCCTCAGCACTTGGGAAGCTAAAGCAGGAGAATCACGTCTGAGGACAGCCTAGGCTTCATTTTGAGACCCTGCCTCAAACAAATGAGATGGAATTCTTGTTCTAGCCTTTCCAAAATTAACTAAAAACAAATTGTTATCTTAAAATGTTCATTGTGAATGGTTACCTGGAAATAACTGGGTTCTAACCTTGGTCTCTACTTGCCTTCTATTTATTTCATTTGTTTCAGACAGAGATACTCCACCTCATAATTGAGGTATTAAAAGAAAACATGGTGAATCATAATTGAAGATATCTTCCTCCTTTTTTGAATGGTATATATTGTCTAATCTTTAGATTATTATAGAGTCAATTATTAAAGAAATTCCAAGTAAAAGAGAAAATAGAAACCTCAGTGTTCTGTTTAGCCCCAAATAATTTCAAATCCCATTTGAGTTATGCTGCATAATCTTTGAATGATTGATATTGTTTAGGTTTCTTCTCATAAAAGACGCTGACTGGCTCAAAGATTACAAGTAGCCTATTGGAGATTACCACTCTGACACAGTTTTTTTTAATTTTTTTAAATTTATTATTTATTAAAGATTTCTGCCTCCTCCCCGCCACCGCCTCCCATTTCCCTCCCCCTCCCCCGATCAAGTCCCTCTCCCTCATCAGCTCCAAGAGAAATCAGGGTTCCCTGACCTGTGGGAAGTCCAAGGACCGCCCACCTCCATCCAGGTTTAGTAAGGTGAGCATCCAAACTGCCTAGGCTCCCCCAAAGCCAGTACGTGCAGTAGGATCAAAAACCCATTACCATTGTTCTTGAGTTCTCAGCAG
The DNA here is from genome assembly GCF_018167655.1 of Microtus oregoni. Classification (NCBI taxonomy): domain Eukaryota; kingdom Metazoa; phylum Chordata; class Mammalia; order Rodentia; family Cricetidae; genus Microtus; species Microtus oregoni. The sequence goes on from NW_024544814.1 coordinate 179,779, forward strand.
TCCTCATTGTCCACTATGTTCAGCAAGTCCGGTTTTATCTCATGCTTTTTCAGACCCAGGCCAGCTGGCCTTGGGGAATTCCCGATAGAACATCCCCATTGTCTCAGTGTGTGGGTGCACCCCTTGCGGTCCTGAGTTCCTTGCTCGTGCTCCCTCTCCTTCAGCTCCTAATTTGGACCTTGAGATTTCTGTCCGGTGCTCCCATGTGGGTCTCTGTCTCTGTCTCCTTTCATCTCCTGATGAAGGTTAATATTCAGGAGGATGCCTATATGTTTGTCTTTGGATTCACCTTCTTATTTAGCTTCTCTAGGATCGCGAATTATAAGCTCAATGCCCTTTATTTATGGCTAGAAACCAAATATGAGTGAGTACATCCCATGTTCCTCTTTTTGGGTCTGGCTTACCTCACTCAGGATAGTGTTTTCTATTTCCATCCATTTGTACGCAAAATTCAAGAAGTCCTTGTTTTTTACTGCTGAGTAATACTCTAATATGTATATATTCCATACTTTCTTCATCCATTCTTCCATTGAAGGGCATCTCTGTTGTTTCCAGGTTCTGGCTATTACAAACAATGCTGCTATGAACATCGTAGAGCATATACTTTTGTTGTATGATAGGGCCTCTCTTGGGTATATTCCCAAGAGTGGTATTGCTGGGTCAAGGGGTAGGTTGATCCCGAATTTCCTGAGAAACCGCCACACTGCTTTCCAGAGTGGTTGCACAAGTTTGCATTCCCACCAGCAATGGATGAGTGTACCCCTTTCTCCACAACCTCTCCAGCAAAGGCTATCATTGGTGTTTTTTATTTTAGCCATTCTGACAGGTGTAAGATGGTATCTTAAAGTTGTCTTGATTTGCATTTCCCTGATCGCTAAGGAAGTTGAGTATGACCTTAAGTGTCTTTTGGCCATTTGAAGTTCTTCTGTTGAGAATTCTCTATTTAGCTCAGTGCCCCATTTTATAATTGGGTTGATTAGCATCTTCCGGTCTAGTTTCTTGAGTTCCTTATATATTTTGGAGATCAGATCTTTGTCAGTTGCGGGGTTGGTGAAGATCTTCTCCCAGTCAGTGGGTTGCCTTTTTGTCTTAGTGACAGTGTCCTTTGCTTTACAGAAGCGTCTCAGTCTTAGGAGGTCCCATTTATTCAATGAGGCCCTTAAAGTCTGTGCTTCTGGGGTTATACGTAGGAAGTGGTCTCCTGTGCCCATGTGTTGTAGAGTACTTCCCCCTTTCTCTTCTATCAGGTTCAGTGTGTTCGGACTGATATTGAGGTCTTTAATCCATTTGGACTTGAGTTTTGTGCATGGTGATAGATATGGATCTATTTTCATTCTTCTACAGATTGACATCCAGTTGTGCCAGCACATCTGACACAGTTTATAGCCAACTGAAAGTCTTTATTTCAGCTGGCTATGATGACACCCAGGTATTTGGAGAACCTGGGTGTGGTGCAGAGTGTCCAGAAGGCAGCCTTTAGAAAGGCAAAGACCACGTCCTGGCATCTCAACAGCTGCTGAGGTCTTTACAGAAACCAGCAGTTTAACAGAAGCTAAATTGCACTGTTATCTGGAAAAGGTTCTGCAAACACAGTTTAAGGCTCAGATAAGCCTAAGAAAGTGATTAGCTCAATGGGGTTCCTGCACAGACAGAAGTTTAAGAAAAGTTAAGATAAGCTGTTAGCTGGAGGGTGTTCCACATAAACAGTCAGTTTAACTGAAACAAAAGAAGTTAGTTCGGATATCCTGACCTCAGGTTCCTAGAATAGAGTTGGGTAATTTTCCGTGGGATTCTCCATCAAGAAGATCAAAGTCTACTTAAATCTCAAATGACTTCATCCAGAATACAAGATGGAGGAACCTCTGCACTCTCTTACTCTGTCACAAGAAGTCCTATGTTTAGTTTCCAATGCCTATGTCAGGCAGTTTATAACGGCGTGTAATTCCAGCTTCATGGGACCCACTATACAAAATGTTTTGTTTAATTTACAGAAAGTGGACAGATGTGTACAGTTCAACTAATATTCAAGAGTGCACAAACATGTGATCAAACAAAAAAAGACCAAAAATGTTTCATTTCTTGCACCTCAAAGACTAATTTATGTTTCCTGCTACTTAATTCTCTCTGAATAGCTATTATTCTAGTATCTACCATCATAAATTCATTTTACAATGAATTTCATATACATAGAATAATATAGAACTTGGTTTGGTTATGTCTGAGGTCTCTTACTAATCATGATGTCAATGAAATGAATCTATGTTATGGCATATATAATGAGTTCATTATTTTTTCACCTTTGTGATCATGGAATAAACTTTTGTTAAAGTTCTTAATCAAACCATCATTTCAATTTGTGAACTATCTTGTTGAAAAATAGAAAAATTTAACTCTAGAATATTGACCATGTTCTGCTTAGTCCACTATTTAAATACTCTTATTATGATACAATTTAAACTTTCTCTAAAGGGGATGTCTCTGTTCTATGAGTATTCCAGATAGCCAATTCTTTTCTGATTCAAAGGAACAAAGTATTTTGATAGCTGTTTCTGTCATATAATGGCATTATTCATAAGACAAGTATGATATTTCTGAAATGTTTATGCCATCTGATCTTTTTTTTAATTGGATTCCCAACTCATTGAAATAATATAGTGATTTACTAACTCTTTCTTGGCAGTATCATCTAAAATTACCACATGAAGAAGTCAAAATATAATTTCATTTCTGCATTACTGGAAATTATTATCTAGAGGAAAGTTCTAGGAGCAGAAATTTCAAAAGAGAAAGTATTTTTCTCTCAATGGTAAATTGTATTTATTGTATCTTAGAAATAGAAGCATCTGAGACCAATGATTAGCAGAATTGGGGATAAACATAAGGGAAAGGGGGACATTCCCAAAGAATGGCTTTTCCAACTGGAGAAGACAAGGAAAATGTGTAAGATTTTAGTAAGATTATTCCTGAGGCAAAATATGTGAACAGAGGTAAAGCTTGAGATGAAGAAAAAATATGGTCCTGAATTTATTATCAAATGTCTTCCACAATAAAGATGTTTCATTAATATAATTAATATTTAAAATGTAAGCACCTTAAATATGAACATTTTTCTTTATCTTCTATAACTTGAGTAGTTTCTAGTACATAGGTATAAAGCAATTCTTAATAATTGGTGGCTGAATTAAGTTGCCTTTCAAACTTGCTTTTTTTCTAGAAAATAGCATGTGTAACATCTATAAACAGTTCTATTAAAAATATGGAATGACAATGGCATTGATGGATAAAATGAATAGTGCTTTAATAATCATTAGTGTTTCTCTGCCAATTTATTAGAAAGTTCATGTTTAGGCTGAGGAACTAGCTCAGCAGGTTAACTGCTTACTACAGAAGCATGAAAACTTGAATTCAGATCCTCAACACTCTCAGAAAAAAAATCCAGTGTATTGCAATTCCAACACTGGGGAAGCAGAGACAAGATAATCTCTGGGGTCTAGTCAACCATCAGCTTCAGGTTCAGTAAGAGACTCTCAAAAAATAAGATAGAGAAGCAATTGAGGAAGACATCTAAGTCAACCTCTAGCCTAACACACACACACACACACACACACACACACACACACACACACGGGAGTATTTATATATGCACATGCATATTCCACACATACAAAGTAAATAAATATGTATGAGAGTCCTTGTAAAATATATCTGCATACTTTTTAAGTTTTTAATTTGATTTAATTTTCAGATATCTGATTTACGATTTCCATGGAATTACTAGCAGTTATTTCCCTTACTCAATTTTTTCTTGTTAAAACCTGAGAAAATTGATTTCTAGATCATGTTTAAAACTGAGCCCAAAGCCTTTGTAAATCATTTTATTATTGTACCACATCATATATCAATGTAAAAATATTGTGATGCCAGATATCATCTTCTCTGCTTTAGTCAATATATCAACATTTTTGTTATTGCAATTCTTCAGAGAACCTTAAAAACAGTGTAGGTTTTCCTAATCAGAAATCCATTCAGAATCATGTATCATTATTGTAATACGTAGTAAAAAATATCATGCCTTTATTCATGAAATGAGTAAAGTACTGTGAGAATTCAGAAGGGCTGTTTTCCAGGCAGTTGGACTAGTGACGTTTATTGTTCTTTATTTCCTGTATTTACAGTGTACTTGAAAATATCAGTTGTAAACAGTTTATTTTCCAGATAACGCTTGCCTTGGAAATTCTAAGTAAGCCACAGTTTCTGGTCTTTGATGTTATGGAGATCATATCACTTTGTTGACACATTCAACGAATTCTAGCAATAATTTTTAGCCTATGTTTGGACAGAGTTTAATCTCTCAAAGGGACCCTTTCCCTTCCCTCAAACCACTGAAATACCTGATGTTTTAGTCAAATTTCCCTGACTTATACAAATGTGAATCAGGCTAACTTTACAAAGAAAAAAAGTCTAGTCGAATATTACATACAGATCAGTTCTGAGGAAGAATGTATCACAATATTTGGATCAAGTATGTCCAGAAAAGAATAGAGAACATTTCAGGGGTTAGATTCCAGCCTTTGTAAGAGATCTTTCCTGGGAGAACAACTCAAGGTCCCATGTCCCAAGAGAAATAACTTTGTATCTCAGAATATATACCCCTAATGACTTCAATCTCTCACAAGACTATAGTTCTAAAATGCTCCATTTCCTTTATCTAGTCACACTGAGAACCCACCCTCCAGTATAGGAACCATTGAAAGGCAAACTATATTCAAACCAAGCCTTTTAAAATGTCTGTGTTTGGGTTCCTTTCTTTGTTTGTAGTCTTCCTGGTAACAAAATTACTCTGTGTGCCAAAAAATGAAAAATTAATATATGTACTTGCTCCTTTGGAGTATTTTCTTAGGTCATTATGCAAACAAATCTTTTACAGCTAAGAGCTGCCTTGTGACAGCTTCTTCATGACATTTATGTATCAAAAATTTTGCTACATGCCACCTAATACCACCTTATATGGTAGACCCTTAAAATACTATCATCAAGTTATTTTATCTTTCTATAAAATTTAAATCCTATAACCATTATTATATTCTTAGTAATGCTTTTTAAAACGTAGATTAAAACATAATTCATAGTTTCATTAATTTTAGAAGTGTATCTTCAGTTAAGGACTCTGTTTTCATGACTTGACAACATAAAAGATTTTAATATAAATTATAAAAAGAGATTAACAGGAAGCTACAAAACATTAAGAATTTTAGACTCAGGTTGGAGAGATGGCTCCGAGGTTAAGGGCACTGACTGTTCTTCCAGAGGTCCAGAGTTCAATTCCCAGCAACCACATGGTAGCTCATAGCAATCTGTAATGAGATCTGGCGCCCTTCTCTGGCCTGCCGGCATACATGCAGACAAAACACTGCATACATAATAAATCTTAAAAAAAAACATTAAAAAAATTGGACGCAATGTGCAGCATTGAGGAAACATTAGATTACAAGAATCCCAACTCAATCATAGGCAAAATATAAGAATTTACTGATTCTCACACATATGGGAAGTATATAAAGCAAGCTATTGTTCAGATTTAATGCTATATTTAAGGAACTATGTTTTATCTTGTATTTCAATGTGAGTTCTCATTCATATTCCATAAGAAAAGGAAGAAAACTCCTTTTATCACTTATCATACTGTATAGTTCTGAGATACAGGTTGTATGAATATCTACTAGTGGGTGATTCCTTTTATTGAATGGGATAATGTTATTGCAATTAGCATAGCTTCCTGAGGATCTAGCACTATCACTGGGAATGGAAACACTCACATCTAAATCTTCTGGCAATCAACCAATGAAGGAGGAATGAGTCATATTAGAAAAAGAGTATATTTTTATTACAGAAAGTCTGTTCAGTGGTCATTAACTCACCAATTTCCCTTTGCTACAATACCCATTGTTGTTAGAAGACATTTTCTTTGGTAGATATAAGGCAGTGGAAGATAAGCGGGATTACAAAGAAAGTTTTTCTTTTAGGTGAACTTTAGGATGGACCCTGCTTAAATTCTGTCAGTGTGAAAGACAAAGCAATCTTCATTATAAACTTCAAAACACAGTATGGCATACACAATACAAACAGTGCAGCCCAACACATGAGTGAAAATATGTTGACTCTTTCTTCACATTTCCAAACTGTATAACACAATGAGAAGAGCAGAACTCCCTGGGAAGTTAAGGAGAACAGGGAGGTGAAGCACACATAGAATAAGGATATAGTTTTGAACTGCTTAATGCTTAAACAAGCACTGATCATGAATATCACTACCCCACAGTTAAACTGAATACCACCAAATAGAAAGCCCAAAGGATCGGGTAAAACTATTTCATCGGAGGAAAAATCTTCATATCAAAACAATGATCCAAAGGCAAATTAGTAGGTAAAACTTCCTTGTTGCATAAACAATAGTATGATGAAGGGAGTTTGCAAATAACTCACATATGATTAGATGTTTACTCATATGTCATAACAATTCATAGCCAATTTGCTTCCATACATAACAATTCATAGCCAATTTGCTTCCATATTGCTATTCACATATTGATGTGGACAGAAAAATGTGCAAAGAAATTGCACTTACTCTCCTACTTCCATGAAGCAACTTTAGTAATAAAATAAACTTTGTTTTAAGTGTGTGCTCATTTTCATTTCATTGTAACCTTATATTTATTTTTTCCTCTTTGTCTATAGCATTTGTACATTTCACAAAATGAAATGAAATACTGATTTAAAATAGACAATAGAACTTATGAAAAGGGCCAATTATTCAGATTTTTCTTTCATAAAACCTTATTATATTTAAATTATTATTATTATTATTATTATTATTATTTTGGTTTTTCGAGACAGGGTTTCTCTGTATAACTTTGGTACCTATCCTGGAACTAGCTCTTGTAGACTGAGCTGCACTCGAACTCACGGAGATCCACCTGCCTCTGCCTCCTGAGTGCTGGGATTAAAGGTGTGTACCACCATTGCTCAGCCACATTTAAATGATTTAATATCGCCTAATAATATGTATTTCATAGAACTGTGCAAGAATTTGGAAGAACAAAACAAAATGGAATTACAATATATTAGGAATAGAAGAAGTTTTGAGCATTATTTCATCAACTGTTTTTATTTTGAAAAAGAGCCCCTGAAGAATATGGAAATATAATGACGTGCACTAGAATTCCATGAGTAGTTTCCAGAGACTCATCAAATACCTTTTCAGCTTTTATTGAACGAATCTCTTGCTTGTTAAAAAAATAGTATATGGGCCTATCTGGGCGCTGGGTCCGAGTACCCGGGGCTCCCGGGCGGGCAGCAGTTCCTTTGTTTCTGTGGCCTGCCTGCACCAAGCGGGGTAGGCGCTTTGTCTGCGGGCTGCCCAACCAGCACGGAGGCCTGATCTTTCGGCGCCAGGAGACCCAGCATTGGGGTGAGTTTCTGGCCCACGGCGCCAGCCTGGGACGGGGAGCTCGGGGGTTTCTTGGCCCCCTGTCCTGCTTGGGCTCTCTGCAGGGCCTCTACTCCCCGGGTGCTGCCTCTTCCTTCCTGGCCCACCCAGCTTCCGTCCAGAGCCCTCCCCACTTCGCCCCCACTGCCCTCTTTTGGCGCGTGGCATCGCCCAGCCCAGCCTATCTGGGCGCTGAGTCCGAGTAGCCGGGGCTCCCGGGGGGCAGCGGTTCCTTTGTTTCTGTGGCCTGCCTGCACCAAGCGGGGTAGGCGCTTTGTCTGCGAGCTGCCCAACCAGCACGGAGGCCTGATCTTTCGGCGCCAGGAGACCCAGCATTGGGGTGAGTTTCTGGCCCACGGCGCCAGCCTGGGACGGGGAGCTCGGGGGTTTCTTGGCCCCCTGTCCTGCTTGGGCTCTCTGCAGGGCCTCTACTCCCCGGGTGCTGCCTCTTTCTTCCTGGCCCACCCAGCTTCCGTCCAGAGCCCTCCCCACTTCGCCCCCACTGTCCTCTTTTGGCGCGTGGCATCGCCCAGCTTATCTGGGCGCTGAGTCCGAGTAGCCGGGGCTCCCGGGGGGCAGCGGTTCCTTTGTTTCTGTGGCCTGCCTGCACCAAGCGGGGTAGGCGCTTTGTCTGCGAGCTGCCCAACCAGCACGGAGGCCTGATCTTTCGGCGCCAGGAGACCCAGCATTGGGGTGAGTTTCTGGCCCACGGCGCCAGCCTGGGACGGGGAGCTCGGGGGTTTCTTGGCCCCCTGTCCTGCTTGGGCTCTCTGCTGCCTCTTTCTTCCTGGCCCACCCAGCTTCCGTCCAGAGCCCTCCCCACTTCGCCCCCACTGCCCTCTTTAGGCGCGTGGCATCGCCCAGCGCAGCCTATCTGGGCGCTGGGTCCGAGTACCCGGGGCTCCCGGGCGGGCAGCAGTTCCTTTGTTTCTGTGGCCTGCCTGCACCAAGCGGGGTAGGCGCTTTGTCTGCGAGCTGCCCAACCAGCACGGAGGCCTGATCTTTCGGCGCCAGGAGACCCAGCATTGGGGTGAGTTTCTGGCCCACGGCGCCAGCCTGGGACGGGGAGCTCGGGGGTTTCTTGGCCCCCTGTCCTGCTTGGGCTCTCTGCAGGGCCTCTACTCCCCGGGTGCTGCCTCTTTCTTCCTGGCCCACCCAGCTTCCGTCCAGAGCCCTCCCCACTTCGCCCCCACTGCCCTCTTTTGGCGCGTGGCATCGCCCAGCCCAGCCTATCTGGGCGCTGAGTCCGAGTAGCCGGGGCTCCCGGGGGGCAGCGGTTCCTTTGTTTCTGTGGCCTGCCTGCACCAAGCGGGGTAGGCGCTTTGTCTGCGAGCTGCCCAACCAGCACGGAGGCCTGATCTTTCGGCGCCAGGAGACCCAGCATTGGGGTGAGTTTCTGGCCCACGGCGCCAGCCTGGGACGGGGAGCTCGGGGGTTTCTTGGCCCCCTGTCCTGCTTGGGCTCTCTGCAGGGCCTCTACTCCCCGGGTGCTGCCTCTTTCTTCCTGGCCCACCCAGCTTCCGTCCAGAGCCCTCCCCACTTCGCCCCCACTGTCCTTTTTTGGCGCGTGGCATCGCCCAGCTTATCTGGGCGCTGAGTCCGAGTAGCCGGGGCTCCCGGGGGGCAGCGGTTCCTTTGTTTCTGTGGCCTGCCTGCACCAAGCGGGGTAGGCGCTTTGTCTGCGAGCTGCCCAACCAGCACGGAGGCCTGATCTTTCGGCGCCAGGAGACCCAGCATTGGGGTGAGTTTCTGGCCCACGGCGCCAGCCTGGGACGGGGAGCTCGGGGGTTTCTTGGCCCCCTCTCCTGCTTGGGCTCTCTGCTGCCTCTTTCTTCCTGGCCCACCCAGCTTCCGTCCAGAGCCCTCCCCACTTCGCCCCCACTGCCCTCTTTTGGCGCGTAGCATCGCCCAGCGCAGCCTATCTGGGCGCTGGGTCCGAGTACCCGGGGCTCCCGGGCGGGCAGCAGTTCCTTTGTTTCTGTGGCCTGCCTGCACCAAGCGGGGTAGGCGCTTTGTCTGCGGGCTGCCCAACCAGCACGGAGGCCTGATCTTTCGGCGCCAGGAGACCCAGCATTGGGGTGAGTTTCTGGCCCACGGCGCCAGCCTGGGACGGGGAGCTCGGGGGTTTCTTGGCCCCCTGTCCTGCTTGGGCTCTCTGCAGGGCCTCTACTCCCCGGGTGCTGCCTCTTTCTTCCTGGCCCACCCAGCTTCCGTCCAGAGCCCTCCCCACTTCGCCCCCACTGCCCTCTTTTGGCGCGTGGCATCGCCCAGCCCAGCCTATCTGGGCGCTGAGTCCGAGTAGCCGGGGCTCCCGGGGGGCAGCGGTTCCTTTGTTTCTGTGGCCTGCCTGCACCAAGCGGGGTAGGCGCTTTGTCTGCGAGCTGCCCAACCAGCACGGAGGCCTGATCTTTCGGCGCCAGGAGACCCAGCATTGGGGTGAGTTTCTGGCCCATGGCGCCAGCCTGGGACGGGGAGCTCGGGGGTTTCTTGGCCCCCTGTCCTGCTTGGGCTCTCTGCAGGGCCTCTACTCCCCGGGTGCTGCCTCTTTCTTCCTGGCCCACCCAGCTTCCGTCCAGAGCCCTCCCCACTTCGCCCCCACTGTCCTCTTTTGGCGCGTGGCATCGCCCAGCTTATCTGGGCGCTGAGTCCGAGTAGCCGGGGCTCCCGGGGGGCAGCGGTTCCTTTGTTTCTGTGGCCTGCCTGCACCAAGCGGGGTAGGCGCTTTGTCTGCGAGCTGCCCAACCAGCACGGAGGCCTGATCTTTCGGCGCCAGGAGACCCAGCATTGGGGTGAGTTTCTGGCCCACGGCGCCAGCCTGGGACGGGGAGCTCGGGGGTTTCTTGGCCCCCTGTCCTGCTTGGGCTCTCTGCTGCCTCTTTCTTCCTGGCCCCCCCAGCTTCCGTCCAGAGCCCTCCCCACTTCGCCCCCACTGCCCTCTTTTGGCGCGTAGCATCGCCCAGCGCAGCCTATCTGGGCGCTGGGTCCGAGTACCCGGGGCTCCCGGGCGGGCAGCAGTTCCTTTGTTTCTGTGGCCTGCCTGCACCAAGCGGGGTAGGCGCTTTGTCTGCGGGCTGCCCAACCGGCACGGAGGCCTGATCTTTCGGCGCCAGGAGACCCAGCATTGGGGTGAGTTTCTGGCCCACGGCGCCAGCCTGGGACGGGGAGCTCGGGGGTTTCTTGGCCCCCTGTCCTGCTTGGGCTCTCTGCAGGGCCTCTACTCCCCGGGTGCTGCCTCTTTCTTCCTGGCCCACCCAGCTTCCGTCCAGAGCCCTCCCCACTTCGCCCCCACTGCCCTCTTTTGGCGCGTGGCATCGCCCAGCCCAGCCTATCTGGGCGCTGAGTCCGAGTAGCCGGGGCTCCCGGGGGGCAGCGGTTCCTTTGTTTCTGTGGCCTGCCTGCACCAAGCGGGGTAGGCGCTTTGTCTGCGAGCTGCCCAACCAGCACGGAGGCCTGATCTTTCGGCGCCAGGAGACCCAGCATTGGGGTGAGTTTCTGGCCCACGGCGCCAGCCTGGGACGGGGAGCTCGGGGGTTTCTTGGCCCCCTGTCCTGCTTGGGCTCTCTGCAGGGCCTCTACTCCCCGGGTGCTGCCTCTTTCTTCCTGGCCCACCCAGCTTCCGTCCAGAGCCCTCCCCACTTCGCCCCCACTGTCCTCTTTTGGCGCGTGGCATCGCCCAGCTTATCTGGGCGCTGAGTCCGAGTAGCCGGGGCTCCCGGGGGGCAGCGGTTCCTTTGTTTCTGTGGCCTGCCTGCACCAAGCGGGGTAGGCGCTTTGTCTGCGAGCTGCCCAACCAGCACGGAGGCCTGATCTTTCGGCGCCAGGAGACCCAGCATTGGGGTGAGTTTCTGGCCCACGGCGCCAGCCTGGGACGGGGAGCTCGGGGGTTTCTTGGCCCCCTGTCCTGCTTGGGCTCTCTGCTGCCTCTTTCTTCCTGGCCCACCCAGCTTCCGTCCAGAGCCCTCCCCACTTCGCCCCCACTGCCCTCTTTAGGCGCGTGGCATCGCCCAGCCCAGCCTATCTGGGCGCAGGGTCCGAGTATCCGGGGCTCCCGGGCGGACAGCAGTTCCTTTGTTTCTGTGGCCTGCCTGCACCAAGCGGGGTAGGCGCTTTGTCTGCGAGCTGCCCAACCAGCACGGAGGCCTGATCTTTCGGTGCCAGGAGACCCAGCATTGGGAGAGCCAACATTGGGGAGAGACAGCGTTTGGTAGGCAAGGAGACCTAATCCGGTAAAAGAAGATCCATAGGGAGCATTTGGAAGAAGAGATGGGCCGACGTCAAGGCAAGAATTCGCCCAACAAGCTGAAAAGCAACATGAAGCTACCAGAAACAAGCGACCTCACAACGGGAGGACAAGAACCCCTTAATCAAGAGGAAGGAGAAAAGATTGACTTCATGAAAGTGATTGACACCCTTAAACAGCATGTAAAAAACGCCCTTATAGAAATGGATGAGAAATATAACAGAAAGTTTGAAGAATTGAATAAATCAGTGAATGATACCCTAGAAAACCAAGGAAAAACAATCAAACAGATAATGGAAACAGTTCAAGACCTGAAAACTGAAATGGAGGCAAAGAAGAAAACACAAACAGAGGGCCGTCTGGACATGGAAAATCTAGGTAAACGAATAGAGACTACAGAAACAAGCATAACCAGCAGAATACAAGAGATAGAAGAAAGACTCTCGGATTCTGAAGATACCATAGAGAAAATAAACACACTGATCAAAGAAAACAGCAAGTCCAACAAACTCTCATCACAAAACATTCAGGAAATATGGGACACAATAAAAAGACCAAACCTAAGAATAATAGGAGTAGAAGAAGGAGAAGAAGGGCAGCTCAATGGTCCAGAAAATCTATTTAATAAAATTATAGAAGAAAACTTTCCCAACCTAAGGAAAGATTTTCCTATGAAGGTGCAAGAAGCATACAGAACACCGAATAGGCTGGATCAAAAAAAAACATCCCCTCGCCATATAATTATCAAAACACAAAGCATACAGAATAAGGAAAGAATATTAAGAGCTGCAAAGGAAAAAGGCCAAATTACTTATAAAGGTAAACCTATCAGACTTACACCTGACTTCTCCATGGAAACCATGAAAGCCAGAAGGTCCTGGATAGATGTACTGCAGAAACTGAGAGACCATGGGTGCAAGCCCAGATTACTATACCCAGCCAAGCTTTCATTCACTATAAATGGAGAAAATAAAATTTTCCAGGATAAAAACAAATTTAAACAATACGCAGCCACAAATCCAGCCTTACAGAAAGTAATTGAAGGAAAATCACTAACCAAGGAGTCCAACAATGACCACAATACCTCAGACATCTAGAGACCCTTCACCAACACAAAACAAAGAAGGGAAACACACAAACTCTACGACTAAAAAAAAATGACCGGAGTTAACAACCACTGGTCATTAATATCACTTAATGTCAATGGACTCAACTCACCTATAAAAAGGCACAGGCTAAGAGATTGGATAAGAAAACAGGATCCAACATTCTGCTGTTTACAAGAAACACACCTCAACCACAAAGACAGGCACCTACTCAGAGTAAAGGGCTGGGAAAAGGCCTATCAAGCAAATGGTCCTAAGAAACAGGCAGGTGTGGCCATACTAATCTCTAACAAAGTTGACTTTAAACTTAAATCAATCAGAAGAGATGGAGAGAGGCATTTTATACTCATAACAGGAACAGTTCATCAGGATGAAGTCTCAATCCTGAACATCTATGCCCCTAATATAAAAGCACCCACGTACATAAAAGAAACATTGCTAAAATTCAAGGCAGACATCAAACCGCACACACTAATAGTAGGAGACTTCAACACTCCTCTCTCACCAATGGACAGGTCAATCAGACAGGAACCTAACAGAGAAATAAGAGAATTAGTGGAGGTAATGAATCAAATGGACTTAACAGACATCTATAGAACATTCCATCCAAATAGGAAAGAATATACCTTCTTCTCTGCAGCTCATGGAACCTTCTCGAAAATCGACCACATAGTCGGTAACAAAGCAAACATCCACAGTTACAAAAAAATATTAGTAACCACCTGTGTCTTATCAGATCACCATGGATTAAAGTTAGAATTCAACAATAATGCTACCCCCAGAAAGCATACAAAGTCATGGAAACTGAACAGTCAACTATTGAACCATAGCTGGATTAAGGAAGAAATAAAGAAAGAAATTAAAGTCTTCCTGGAATTCAATGAAAATAAAGAAACAACATACTCAAACTTATGGGACACTATGAAAGCAGTCCTAAGAGGAAAGTTCATAGCACTAAGTGCCCACTTAAAGAAAACAGAGAAAGCTTACATTGGAGACTTAACAGCCCACCTGAAAGCTCTAGAAAAAAAAGAAGCAGACTCACCTAGGAGGAGTAGAAGACTGGAAATAATCAAACTGAGGGCTGAAATCAACAAAATAGAAACACAGAAAACAATACAAAAAATCAATGAAACAAAAAGCTGGTTCCTGGAGAAAATCAACAAGATTGACAAACCACTATCCAAGCTAATCAAACGGCAGAGAGAGAATTTGCAAATTAATAAGATCAGAAATGAAAAGGGGGACATAACCACAGACACAGAGGAAATTCAGAGAATCATTAGATCTTACTACAAAAGCCTATATGCCACAAAATTGGAAAATGTAAAGGAAATGGATACTTTTTTAGATAAATATCATATACCAAAGTTAAATCAGGACCTGGTGAACAATCTAAATAGACCTGTTAGTCGCGAAGAATTAGAAGAGGTTATCAAAAACCTCCCTACCAAAAAAAGCCCAGGACCAGATGGTTTCAATGCGGAATTCTACCAGATCTTCCAAGAAGATCTAATACCTATACTCCTTAATGTATTCCACAAGATAGAAACAGAAGGGTCATTACCAAACTCCTTTTATGAAGCCACAATTACTCTGATACCAAAACCACTCAAAGACTCAACCAGGAAAGAGAACTACAGGCCAATCTCACTCATGAATATCGACGCAAAAATCCTCAACAAAATACTGGCAAATCGAATCCAAGAACACATCCGAAAAATTATCCATTATGATCAAGTAGGCTTCATTCCTGAGATGCAGGGCTGGTTCAACATACGAAAATCTATCAATGTAATCCAGCATATAAATAAACTGAAAGAAAAAAACCATATGATCATTTCATTAGATGCTGAAAAAGCATTTGACAAAATTCAACATCCATTTATGTTAAAAGTCTTGGAGAGATTAGGGATACAAGGGTCATACCTAAATATAATAAAAGCTATATACAGCAAGCCGACAGCTAACATCAAATTAAACGGAGAGAAACTCAAAGCCATCCCACTTAACTCAGGAACACGACAAGGCTGTCCACTCTCCCCATACCTCTTCAATATAGTGCTTGAAGTTCTAGCAATAGCAATAAGACAACATAATGGGATCAAGGGGATTCGAATTGGAAAGGAAGAAGTTAAACTTTCGTTATTTGCAGATGATATGATAGTGTACATAAGCGACCCCAAAAACTCCACCAAAGAACTCCTACAGCTGATAAACAGCTTTAGTAATGTGGCAGGATACAAGATCAACTCCAAAAAATCAGTCGCCCTCTTATACACAAAGGATATGGAAGCAGAGAAGGAAATCAGAGAAGCTTCACCATTCACAATAGCCAAAAACAGCATAAAATATCTTGGGGTACATCTAACCAAGGAAGTGAAAGATCTATTTGACAAGAACTTTAAGGCATTGAAGAAAGAAATTGAAGAGGATACCAAAAAATGGATGGACCTCCCTTGCTCTTGGATTGGGAGGATCAACATAGTAAAAATGGCAATTCTACCAAAGGCTATTTATAGATTCAATGCAATCCCCATCAAGATCCCATCAAAATTCTTCACAGATCTGGAGAGAACAATAATCAACTTTATATGGAAAAACAAAAAACCCAGGATAGCCAAAACAATCCTATACAATAAAGGATCTTCTGGAGGCATTACCATCCCTGACTTCAAACTCTATTACAGAGTTACAGTAATGAAAACAGTGTGGTACTGGCATAAAAACAGAGAAGTCGACCAATGGAATCGTATAGAAGACCCGGATTTTATCCCACAAACCTATGAACACCTGATTTTCGATAAAGGAGCTAAAAGTATAAAATGGAAGAAAGAAAGCATCTTCAACAAATGGTGCTGGCACAACTGGAAGTCATCTTGTAGAAGAATGAAAATAGACCCTTATCTATCACCGTGCACAAAACTCAAGTCCAAATGGATTAAAGACCTCAATATCAGCCCGAACACACTGAACCTGATAGAAGAGAAAGTGGGAAGTACCCTACAGGAGCTGGGCACAGGAGATCGCTTCCTAAGTATAACCCCAGAAGCACAGACATTAAGGGCAACATTGAATAAATGGGACCTACTTAAACTGAGAAGCTTCTGTAAAGCAAAGGACATAGTCAATAAGACACAAAGGCAACCTACTGATTGGGAGAAGATCTTCACCAACCCCACAACAGACAAAGGTCTGATCTCCAAAATATATAGAGAACTCAAGAAACTAGACTTTAAAATGCTAATTAACCCAATTAGAAAATGGGGCACTGAATTGAACAGAGAATTCTCAGCAGAGGAAGTTCAAATGGCCAAAAGACACTTAAAGTCGTGCTCAACTTCCTTAGCAATCAGGGAAATGCAAATCAAAACAACTTTGAGATATCATCTTACACCTGTCAGAATGGCTAAAGTCAAAAACACCAAGGATAACCTTTGCTGGAGAGGCTGTGGAGGAACGGGTACCCTCATCCATTGCTGGTGGGAATGCCATCTTGTGCAACCACTGTGGAAGTCAGTGTTTCGGTTTCTCAGGAAATTCGGGATCAACTTACCCCTGGACCCAGCAATACCACTCCTGGGAATATACCCAAGAGATGCTCTATCATATGACAAAAGCATTGGTTCAACTATGTTCATAGCAGTATTATTTGTAATAGCCAGAACCTGGAAACAACCTAGATGCCCTTCAATGGAAGAATGGATGAAGAAAGTATGGAATATATACACGCTAGAGTACTACGCTGCGGTAAAAAACAATGACTTCTCGAATTTTGCAGGCAAATGGATGGAAATAGAAAACACTATCCTGAGTGAGGTGTCCCAGACCCAAAAAGATGAACATGGGATGTACTCACTCATAATTGGTTTCTAGCCATAAATTAGGGCCACGGAGTCTACAATAGGTGAACCTAAAGAAGCTAA
Organism: Microtus oregoni; assembly: GCF_018167655.1. NCBI lineage: Eukaryota > Metazoa > Chordata > Mammalia > Rodentia > Cricetidae > Microtus > Microtus oregoni. The sequence goes on from NW_024544814.1 coordinate 196,537, forward strand.
GTAAGAAGGTGAACCCAAGGAAAAACATAGTTATCCTCTTGGCTAAGGGAAGTAGACCCAATTGCCGGGGAGAAAATTAGGATCTTGGGGGTGGGGTGGGATGGGGGTAAGGGGAGATGGGGAGAGAAAAGGTAGAAGGGAAGGAGGGGGGACTTGGGGAATCAGGAGAATTGGGATAAAGGAAAGGTGGATAGGGGAGCACGGAACCACAATTCTTAGTTAAGGGAACCACTTTAGGGTGAGCAAGAGATTTGACCCTAGAGGGGCTCCCAAGTGCCCAACATGAGGTTCCCAGTTAGTTCCTTGGGTAGCTGAGGATTGGGAACCTGAAATGACCCTATCCTAGAGCAATACTGACGAATATCTTGCATATCATCATAGAACCTTCATCTGGTGATGGATGGAGACAGAGACAGAGACCCACACTGGAGCACTGGACTGAGCTCCCAAGGTCCCAATGAGGAGCAGAAGGAGGGAGAACATGAGCAAAGAAGTCGGGACCACGAGGCGTGCACCCACCCACTGAGACAGTGGAGCTGATCTACTGGGAGCTCACCAAGGCCAGCTGGACTGTGACCGAAAAAGCATGGGATAAAACCGGACTCTCTGAACATGGCGAACAATGAGGGCTGATGAGACGCCAAGGACAATGGCACGGGGTTTTGATCCTACTTAATGTGCTGGCTTTGTGGAAGCCTAGCCAGTTTGGATGTTCACCTTCCTAGATATGGACGGAGGGGGGAGGACCCAGGACTTACCACAGGGCAGGGAACCTGGACTGCTCTGTGGACTGGAGAGGGAGGGGGAGAGGAGTGGGGGGAGGGGTAGAAGGGTGGGAGGAGGGGGAGAAGGGTGGGAGGAGGGGGAGGGAAATGGGAGGCTGGGAGGAGGTGGAAACTTGTTTTTTGTTTATGTTTTCTTTCTTCTTTTCTTAATAAAAAAAATTATTAAAAAAAAATAGTATATGCTTATTATTAAATTGGCAGTATTATGAAATCACGACCCCCTTACACACGAACACAGACACGCATACACAACTTTAACTGTCTTAGATATGAACAAATCTCTTTAAAATTCTCCACAGAAAAACAAAGTTTTTTAAAACTAATTTCTTAGAAATTCTCTTGCTCAAAATTTCCATTGCCTCCTGTAATTTTTGAAGCACTTGATGTATGAATTTGTAGCCAGTGCTGATATTTCAGAAGTCTAACCGCACCGCTCACTGCTACCCTCTCTGAAGGAATTTCCGTCTATTGTTCAGCCAGAATTCTGGCTTAACTTTGCATTTGCTCACTTCATCAAGAAAAGTTCTGTGTCCAAACTTTATGTTAGTTCATGTGAGGCAAGATCAGCTAAAATATTTAATTCCTGACTTTCATTAGCTTAAGATAACAAAATATGAAAGTAACTCAGAAGCAACCACTTAGTAATAAGTAAGTAGATACTAAGAAACTTTTCAGCTGGGGGCTCCAGGTGTCACCAGGACCCAGAGTACAAAAGAGCTAAAAAATGTGGTTCCTTTCTTTTTAAAAGCTATGAATTATTTAGTGTCTACCAAAGCCTCAAGAGTTTGTATTTAGAACTACTTCCTGCAGGGCCTATACTCCTGCATACTGCCTCTCTTCCTATCTCACCCAGCTTGCATCCAGAACCCTCCCCCCTTCTGCCTCCCTGCCGTCTTTGGGCATATAACATCACCCAGCTCAGCCTGTCTGGGTGCTGGGATCGAATCCGGAGGGCAGCCAGGCTGGCGGGAATTCCTTTGTTTCAATAGCCTGCCTGCAGAAAGCAAGGTAGGCGCTTTGTTTATGAGCAACCCAACCAGCACGGAGATCTGATCTGGGCACCAGGAGATCCATCTCTGCGGTGAGTGAGTTTCTGACCAATGGCAGCAGCCCGGGACAAGGAACTACTTCCTGCAGGGTCTATACTCCTGCATACTGCTTCTCTCTTCCTTTCTCACCCAGCTTGCATCCAGAACCCTCCCCCCTTCTGCCTCCCTGCCGTCTTTGGGCACATAACATCACCCAGCTCAGCCTGTCTGGGTGCTGGGATCGAATCTGGAGGGCAGCCAGGCCGGCGGGAATTCCTTTGTTTCAATAGCCTGCCTGCAGCAAGCAAGGTAGGCGCTTTGTTTATGAGCTAACCAACCAGCATGGAGATCTGATCTCGGCACCAGGAGAACCATCATTGGGGCACCTAAAGAGCCATCACGGGAGAGTGCCATCACTGGGAAGGCACATCAGTGGGCAATGAGACCTGATCCTGTAAAAGAAGATCCTTAGGGGAGCATTTGGAGGAAGAGATAGGCAGGCACCAATGCAAGAATTCACCCAACAATCTGAAAAACAACATGAAACCACCAGAACCCTGCGACCTCACAACAGGAGGACATGAACACCTTAATCAAGAAGAAGTAGAAAACATGGACCTTATGAAAGTGATTCACGTCCTTAAACAGCATGTAAAAAATACCCTTATAGAAATGGATGAGGAGTATAACAGAAAGTTTGAAGAATTAAATAAAGCAGTGAATGATACTCTAGGAAACCAAGGAAAAACAATCAAACAGATAAAGGAAACAGTTCAAGACTTGAAAACTGAATTGGAGACATGGAAGAAAACACAAACAGAGGGCTGACTGGACATGGAAAATCTAGGTAAATGCATACAGACTACAGAAACAAGCATAACCAGCAGAATACAAGAGATAGAAGAAAGAATCTCAGATTCTGAAGATACCATAGAGAAAAGAAACACACTGATCAAAGATAACAGCAAGTCCAACAAACTCTCATCACAAAACATTCAAGAAATATGGGACACAATAAAAAGACCAAACCTAAGAAGAATTGGAGTAGAGAAAGGAGAAGTGCAGCTCAATGGTCCAGAAAATATATTTAATAAAATTATAGAAGAAAACTTTCCCAACCTAAAGAAAGATGTACCTATGAAGGTTCAAGAAGCATACAGAACACCAAATAGGCTGGATCAAAAAAAAAAAAAAAACCCTCGCCTTATAATAATCAAAACACAAAGCATACAGAATAAAGAAAGAATATTAAGAGCTGCAAAGGAACAGGGCCAAGTTACTTATAAAGGTAAACCTATCAGACTTACACCTGACTTCTCTATGGAAACCATGAAAGCCAGAAGGTCCTGGATACATGTACTGCACAAACTAAGAGACCATGGATGCAAGCCCAGACTACTGCTTTCATTCACTATAAATGGAGAAAACAAAATTTTCCAGAATAAAAAAATTTAAACAATACATAGCCACAAATCCAGCTTTACAGAAAGTAATAGAAGGAAAATCACTAACCAAGGAGTCGAACAATGACCACAATAACTCAGACATCTAGAGACCCTTCACCAGCACAACTCAAAGAAGGGAAACACACAAACTCTACTACTAAAAAAGTAACCAGAGTTAACAACCACTGGTCATTAATATCACTTAATGTCAATGGACTCAACTCACCTATAAAAAGGCACAGGCTAAGAGATTGGATACGAAAACAGGATCCAACATTCTGCTGTTTACAAGAAACACAACTCAGCCACAAAGACAGGCACCTACTCAGAGAAAAGGGCTGGGAAAAGACTTATCAAGCAAATGGCCCTAAGAAACAAGCAGGTGTGGCCATACTAATTTCTAAAAAAGTTGACTTCAAACTTAAATCAATCAGAAGAGATAGAGAGGGACATTTTATACTCATAACAGGAACAATTCATCAGGATGAAGTCTCAATCCTGAATATCTATGCTTTTATATATTAATAAAAGAACCCACGTACATAAAAGAAACATTACTAAAAATTAAGGCAGCCATCAAACCGTACACACTAATAGTAGGAGACTTCAACACTCCTCTCTCACGAATGGACAGGTCAATCAGACAGAAACCTAACAGAGAAATTAGAGAATTAATGGAGGTAATGAAGCAAATGGACTTAACAGACATCTATAGAATATTCCACCTAAAAAGGAAAGAATATAACTTCTTCTCTGCAGCTCATGAACCGTCTCGAAAATCGACCACATACTCGAAAACAAAGCTAACTTCCACAGTTACAAAAAAAGTATTAGTAATCACCTGTGTCTTATCAGATCACCATGGATTAAAGTTAGAATTCAACAACAATGCTACCCCCAGAAAACCTAACAAACTCATGGAAACTGAACAGTCAACTACTGAACCATACCTGGATTAAGGAAGAAATAAAGAAAGAAATTAAAGTCTTCCTTGAATTCAATGAAAATAAAGAAACAACATACTTGAACTCATGGGACACTATGAAAGCAGTGCTAAGAGGAAAGTTCATAGCACTAAGTGCCCACTTAAAGAAAACAGAGAAAGCACATATTGGAGACTTAACAGCCCACCTGAAAACTCTTGAAAAAAAAGAAGCAGACTCACCTAGGAGAAGTAGAAGACTGGAAATAATCAAACTGAGGGCTGAAATCCACAAAATAGAAACACAGAAATAAATCCAAAGAATCAATGAAAGAAAAAACTGGTTCCTGGAGAAAATCAACAAGATCGACAAACCCCTATCCAAACTAATCAAATGACAGAGAGAGAATATGCAAATTAATAAGATCAGAAATGAAAAGGGGGACATAACCACAGACACAGAGGAAATTCAGAGAATCATTAGATCTTACTACAAAAGCCTGTATGCCACAAAACTTGAAAATGCAAAAGAAATGGACACTTTTTTTAGATAAATACCATATACCAAAGTTAAACCAGGAACAGGTGAACAATCTAAATAGACCTGTTAGTCGGGAAGAATTAGAAGCTATTATCAAAAACCTCCCTACCAAAAAAGCCCAGGACCAGATGGTTTCAATACAGAATTCTACCAGAACTTCCAAGAAGAACTAATACCTATACTCCTTAATGTATTTCACAATATAGAAACAGAAGAGTCATTACCAAATTCCTTTTATGAAGCTACAGTTACTCTGATACCAAAACCACACAAAGACTCAACCAGGAAAGAGAATTACAGGCCAATCTTGCTTATGAACATCGATGCAAAAATCCTCAACAAAATACTGGCAAACCAAATCCAAGCACATATTAGAAAAAGTATCTATTATAATCAAGTAGGCTTCATCCCAGAGATGCAGGGCTGGTTCAATATACAGAAATCTATCAATGTAATCCATCATATAAATAAACTGAAAGGAAAAATATGTGATCGTTTCATTAGATGCTGAAAAAACATTTGACAAAATGCAACATCCCTCTATGATAAAATCTTGGAGAGATTAGGGATACAAGGGTCATACCTAAATATAATAAAAGCTATTTACAGCAAGCCGACAGCTAACATCAAATTAAGTGGAAAGAAACTCACAGCCATCCCACTAAAATCAGGAACATGACAAGGCTGTCCACTCTCTCCATACCACTTCAATATAGTGCTTGAAGTTTTAGCAATAGCAATAAGACAACATAAGGGGATCAAGGGGATTCGAATTGGAAAGGAAGAAGTTAAACTTTCGTTATTTGCAGATGATATGATAGTGTACATAAGCGACCCCAAAAACTCCACCAAAGAACTCCTACAGCTGATAAACACCTTTAGTAATGTGGCAGGATACAAGATCAAGTCCCCAAAATCAGTCACCCTCCTATACACAAAGGATATGGAAGCGGAGAGGGAAATCAGAGACGCATCACCTTTCACGATAGCCACAAATAGCATAAAATATCTTGGGGTAACTCTAACCAAGGAAGTGAAAGATCTTTTTGACAAGAACTTTAAGGCATTGAAAAAAGAAATTGAAGAGGATTCCAGAAAAATGGAAGGATCTCCCTTACTCTTAGACTGGGAGGATCAACATAGTAAAAATGGCAATTCTACCACAGGCAATTTATAGATTCAATGCAAAAAACCCAGGTTTGCCAAAACAATCTTATACAATAAAGGAACTTCTGGAGGCATTACCATCCCTGACTTCAAACTCTATTACAGAGCTACAGTAATGAAAACAGTGTGGTATTGGCATAAAAACAGAGAAGTCGACCAATGGAATCTTATAGAAGACCAGGATTTTAATCCACAAACCTATGAACACCTCATTTTTGATAAAGGAGCTAAAATCATACAATGGAAGAAAGAAAGCATCTTCAACAAATGGTGCTGGCACAACTGGATGTCAACCTGTAGAAGAATGAAAATAGACCCATAGCTATCACCATGCACAAAACTCAAGTCCAAATGGATCAAAGACCTCAGTATCAATCTGAACACATGGGACCTGATAGAAGAGAAAGTGGGGAGTACACTACAACAGATGGGCACAGGAGATTGCTTCCTATGTATAACCCCAGCAGCACAGACATTAAGGGCAACATTGAATAAATGGGACCTACTAAAACTGAGAAGCGTCTTTAAAGCAAAGGATACTTTCACTAAGACAAAAAGGCAACCTACTGACTGGGAGAAGATGTTCACCAACCCCGCAACAGACAAAGGTCTGATCTCCAAAATATATAAAGAACTCAAGAAACTAGACTTTAAAATGCTAATTAACCCAATTAAAAAATGGGGCACTGAACTGAACAGAGAATTCTCAACAGAAGAACTTCAAATGGCCAAAAGACACGATCATGCTCAACCTCCTTAGCCATCAGGGAAATGCTAATCAAAACAACTTTGAGATATCATCTTACACCTGTCAGAATGCCTAAAATCAAAAACACCAATGACAGCCTTTGCTGGAGAGGTTGTGGAGTAAGGGGAACACTCATCCATTGCTGGTGGGAATTCAAACTTGTGCAACATCTTTGGAAATCAGTGTGGCTGTTTCTCAGGAAATTCGGGATCAACCTACTCCTGGACCTAGCAATAGCACTCTTGGGAATATACCCAAGAGATACCCTATCATATGACAAAAGCATTTGTTCAACTATGTTCATAGCAGCATTATTTGTAATAGCCAGAACCTGGAAACAACAGAGATTTCCTTCAAAAGAAGAATGGATGAAGAAAGTGTGGAATATATACACATTAGAGTACTACTCAGCTGTAAAAAACAATGACTTCTCGAATTTTGCACGCAAACAAATGGAAATAGAAAACACTATCCTGAGTGAGGTATCCCAGACCCAAAAAGAGGAACATGGGATGTACTCACTCATAATTGGTTTCTAGCCACAAATAATGGTCATTGAATCTGTGATCCTAAAGAAGCTAAATAAGAAGGTGAACCCAAAGAAAAACATATAGTTGTTATCCTGGGTATGGGAGGTAGACAAGATTGCCGGACAAAAAATTGGGAACTTGGGGGTGATGTGGGACAGGGGTAAAGGGAGATGGGGAAAGAAAATTAAGAAGGGGATAATGGGGGGAACTTGGAGAAACAGGATGATTGGGAGAAAGGAAGGTTGGACAGAGGAGCAGGGATTCACATAACTTAATTAAGGGAGCCATCTTAGTGTTGGCTAGAGACTTGAACCTAGAGGGGCTTCCAGGTGCCTAGGGCGATGTCCCCAGTTAACTCCTTTGGCAGCTGACGATAGGGATCCTGAAATAACCCTGTCCTATAGCCATACTGATGAATATCTTGTATATCACCATAGAACCTTCATCTGGCGATGGATGGAGATAGAGACAGAGACCCACACTGGAGCACTGGACTGAGCTCCCAAGGTCCCAATGAGGAGCAGAAGGAGGAAGAACATGAGCAAGGAAGTCAGGACCACGAGGGGTGCACCCACCCACTGAGACAGTGGGGCTGATCTATTGGGAGCTCACCAAGGCCAGCTGGACTGTGACTGAAAAAGCATGGGATAAAGCCGGACTCTTTGAACATGGCGGACAATGAGGGCTGATGGGAAGCCAAAGACAATGGCACTGGGTTTTGATCCTACTTCATGTTCTGGCTTTGTGGGAACCTAGCCAGTATGGATGTTCACCTGCCTAGATCTTGATGGAGGGGGGAGGACCTTGGACTTTCCACAGGGCAGGGAACCCTGACTGCTCTTCGGACTGAAGAGGGAGGGGGAGAGGAATGGGGGGAGGAGGAGAAGAGTGGAAGGAGGGGGAGGGAAATGGGAGGCTGGGAGGAGGCTGGAATTTCTTTTTTTTTCTTTTAATAAAAAAAGAAGAAGAAAAACAAAATAAATAAATAAATCATTTAAAAATATTAAAAAAGAGTTTTAATTTATGTGCATTAAAACATTTGAGTATTCCAAAAATCTTATGAGTCAACCATTATTATTTTATCTTTAATGATGATAAAATTGAATAAAGAACAAATAATTAGCTCAAGGACATACACGCAGAATGTGGAAGGATAGTGATTAGATGACAATGTCATCTAGCCTCAAAATTAATGTCGAAGCACAATCTATTCATATTTTAGTCCAAAGAAAATTAATGAAAACCTAGTAGATTTGTTAATACTGAAATTCTGGTTTATCACTTTTTTAATCAGTGGGACAAAAATTGGTGGAAATTAAATCACAAATGAGAAGTATACAATTTAGTGTTTTTTTAGGATATTTATAATTGTGAATCCTCATCATTATTTAATTTTAGAGCACTTTTCGAGATTTTTTTAAAAGATTTATTTATATATTTATTATGTATACACATTCTGCCTTCATGTAGGCCCGCACACCATCAGAGGGCACCAGATCTCATTACAAGATGATTGTAAGCCACCATTTGGTTGCTGAGAATTGAACTCAGGACCTCTGGAAGAGCAGTCATTGCTCTTAACCACTGAGTCATCTCTCCAGCCCCCCCCCCCAAATTTCTTAATATATTTTACTTTGTTCTAATTTTCAATGTGTTTAAATTGTATATTGGAATCCATCGTGATATTTTTACACATGGATAATTCACGCATTAATCACATCTATTACAATACTTTTCACTTCAAAATAAGTCATATTTCTCTACTAACACAGCAGATCCAACAACCACTAAAGTGTTTCACTATATGAATCCACAAGTTCTTGTCATTTCAAGTAGATGATACAGTGATCCTTTATGACTAACTTCTTTATTTCTTTTTATTAATTTATTTGTTTATTGTACAATGTTGTTTTGCCTGTGTAAGGGTGTCAGGCCCCCTGTAACTGGAGTTACAGACAGTTGTGAGCTGCCATGTGGGTCCTGGGAATTGAACCCGAGTCCTCTGGAGGAACAGCCAATGTTCTTAACAACTGACCCATCTCTCCAGCCCCCCATGACTACTTTCTTTTACTAGTATTTGTTTTAGACCATGTATCACAATATGTGGCTAGTTCAGCCTGAACTAAATTTACTATTTATTATAGTCTGAGCATGAATTCACAAGCCTCCTCCATCAGATTTCAAATAGTCAGGATTACAGATCATATGATCATATATTCAGTTAATAAAGCATGTTTTCAAGGTTCATTTATATTGTAACAGGTGTTTATTAATTCATTGCTAGTTTTGTTATTGAATAACATTCTATTATAATTCAATTTCATGTTTTACTGACCCATTCTTTAAATTAATAGTCACAAAAGGTTCTTTTCATTTCTAGCTACTATTAGTAATACTAATGTAAAAAAATCACATAAATATATATTTTCAATTTTTAGGTAAGCTTCTACAAATGGAATTGTTAGATCATAATAACATTTTAGCAGCTACAAGACGTTTATGTAAGTCTCTGGATTTGGCTTCATATTTAATTAGACTGGTGATTCTAGAGATTAAATTCTTTATTCAAAAATGGAATGAGTGGAGTTAACAATTCTTCACATATGTAGAAATTTGATAGTTTTTCCTAGAACGTTCCATACTTTCACTTTGGAGCTATAAAACTACTTCATCGAGAACATACAGGATTCTATTTGGAGTTTGTGTAATGCTGTATACTATATTTTGTTTAAGAATCATTTGTACAGTGGAAAAATTTTACAGTCATTTCAGAGCTTCTAAGATGGTCTTCTGAATGGCTTTACAGAATTGTTTACCCCTCTATTTTTGATATTTTGACAGGAACCAGAAGAAAGGCAGCTCTTGAAAATTTTCCAATGTGATTCTAAAGCTGAACTGACGGAAATCCCATTTCAAAGACTGTTTTCCTAACAGTTCCTAAACAAAGTTTAGTCTCTAGAGATGAGTCTCCTTCCGATTAGCTGAACATAAGCAGTTAGTTTTATAGATGGGATTGCCAATAATCCTCTCTGCACCCTGCTACTTCCTAAGAACTAACACTAACAAGCAAGAAACAAGGCTGTTGCCATTGTGCACACAACGCTGATCGCCATATTCCTGCTGATGCTTCTCCTGGTATTGTAAACTCAGCATGGAATAATTTTTATACAATATTCTTTGCTGTTTTTCTAACTGAATACTTACAAAAGAAATTCTGAAGTCTGTAAATTTATACTTGAGTATCCATTTTGTTCAGTCCTCTAATAAAAAGCAAGGACAACCCCTGTTCCTTTTATTGTATCTCTCAGAGTGCTTACACCTCATCTTTTGGAGACTTTGTAATGTACACTGACTGATTGCTCTTTAATATTTTAAAATAATTTTAACTTTTAGAGACTTGTAATATGTATTCTCTGATTTAAAGGAAATTAACTTTGAGTAACTAGATGCTAATAAACTTAAAACATACTATGCATTATTAAAAATTGTCTAAATTTAAGAGACAGGGTTCTATTTTCCAGAATTTTTATCATAGAATGACACACAAGAAATTTAGATTAATATAAACCTACATTTCAACCAATGTTTCACATAACTATTTTAGGGCCCAAATCAACTTGCTTACCTTTGATATAAACAACACAATACTGTCTTAGAAGCCATTGTATTTCAGTCATTGATGAAATTAAGCAAGACATGCTTGAAAATTATACACTGTAAAGAAGGGACTATTTAGTTGAAAGTGGCCTTTTTTTTTCTGATACAGCGCTTCTCTGTAGCTTTGGAACCTGTCCTGGAACTAGCCCTTGAAGACCAGGTTGGACTCGAACTCATAGAGATCCACTTGTCTCTGCCTCCCAAGTGATAGTATTAAAGGTGTGAACCACTACTGCCTGGCAAAAAGTGACTTATAAAGACATCTAAAAAGCAGAACTAAGAGACTTCTTCACTTTGTACCATAGCAGGATAGTAAAAGTGGCCACATGTGCTGAAACTATGAGGGTACTATAAAAAAAAAATCAAAGCAAATGTGATAGTGACTTTATAAAATTTTGTCAAAACAATAAACTGATTTCTGTCAGAAATGAATAGCACAATGAAATTATTATTTAATTTGAACCTGGTTTTTAAAATATTGAAAAATAAAAAGCACATTTATTTGAAAATGTGTATTGTGAGTACTCTGAACTCACATGACCAATATTGGAAAGAATACAATTTCTGTGTCTTAGTAAACTGTCATGCTCATTTCTACGTGTGAGTCAGCTTCCAAAATTTACAAATTTGATTTCTACATCATGAAATATTGGCAAGAGTTGCATTTATGTGACATTTTGCCAACATTTTTTTTTTCTAGGCAGTCTATAATTTTTTTTTGAACAACTACTTTCTACATTTGTGTTAACTCTTGCTTTAGAGTCTCCTTAAGGTTGAAAATACACAGATATATTGTTTGTAGCTCCATTTTCATTTGATTTTAAATGCAGTATTTTTTTTAATCTTTTGTAAAAGAGTTACAAGAGTTTAGCACGGAGCAAGAAAGATTTAACACAGCTACCTCCTTCTGACATTGCATGAACTCATAAATACATACATAGCGATCAACTGATGTCCGAATTTGAAAAGTAGTGGTGTGATTTGTCCTTGACTCCAAGGAAGACACGATATTTTATTACTTAATGGTTTGTAGTTAGAAGTGCTAGCAGTAAATTTGGTAGTCTACACAATCATTCATGCTTAATATAGTGAGAGAAATTAACTCTAAAGTACATTGTTGGAGTACTACAGTTATTTAACTTAACTTTTCTAGGATATATATATTTGAAACACAGGATGATGTGTTAATTTAAAACATTATATTCTTAAGTTAATTGAAATACATGATTATTAAGACATCTTTTTAAATTAGTTACTGAGTTTCATATAAAATATTTGATCATATTCACCCCTCCCCAAATTTTCCCAGTTTCACCCACATTCACTACACACCCAACTTTGTAATCCTTTGTTTAGCCCATCAAGATCACTTTCAGCTGTTTGCATATTTCTGGATGTGTTTCTTCCACTGGAGCATTTCAGGTGCTGGATGGAGAGAGAGCCTCTTTTTTGTCCCAGCCACCCGGCTAGCTTAGCCCCAAAATAACCACACAGAAACTGTATTAAGTAAAATCACTGCTTGGCCCATTAGCTCTAGCTTCTTATTGGATAAATCTTACATCTTAATTTAACCCATTTCTTTTAATCTGCGTATCACCGCATGGCAGTGGCTTACTGGCAAAGCATGTCTATCTCCGGTGGTGGATCCATTAATGTCTCCTGACTCTGCCCTTCTTCCTCCCAACATTCAGTTCTGTCTTCCCTGTGTACTTAAGTTCTGCCCTATCAACAGGTCAAGGCAGTTTCTTTATTCATTAATGATAATTACAGCACACAGAGGGACTCCCATATCACATCCCCTTTTCTATTTAAAGATATGAATAATTTGCTTTGGTATAGATCTTGATTTATTGGTACAAATTTAAGGTCAATCTTCTCATGTATTTCTGATCTTGATTAAGGTATTGTGTTTGTGAAGCTCATTTTAAAATGCAATGTATAATTTAAAATATAGGTTAAAAGATATCATCTATCATAGTTAGGCTTGTAGTCATGTTAGTTAGATTTTCTAGATGTATAGAGATATATTTTAGTTAGGTATTCTTCAAATCTTCCAGAGAACTTCAGAATATGGTATTTAAAATGTTTAAGAACTTAAGACTTTTCATGACAGTGAAACACGCCTCTCCTGGCAGCACCAGTTACTTCAAGAGGAAGATGGGCATTGACAAACTCCTTATGGAGTTTTCTAGCCATTTGGGCAAGAATCTGCTCTTGCCTGGACTGCTAGACTGGACAGGCAGGACCCACAGAGAAATGACTGCTGAACTTGCCTAAAGGTGAGGTGATCCTTCGGCGTGCCTGCTTCATGAAAGAGTCTGTGAGACATTCTGCAGGATACAGAAGAAAGTGACTGAACTGTCTTTGGAATTCCTGCTTCATTGAAAAGTCTGCTGGATACTATGGGGGAGTAGGCTGAAGATGGATGCCCCAACGGTACAGTAGAACTTGGAGTGACTGTCCAGGCAGCGAGATGTCTCTGTCAATTCCAGAGTTTTGGAAGTTGCTTACAATGTACTTCCTGTTTACTTAAGTAGTATTATATTCTTCTGGAGTCTTTTATATATTTTTGTGTGTTTCTTATTATTATTATTAAAAATTTCCACCTCCTCCTTTCCTCCCATTTCCCTCCCCATCCCCCCACTTCCCCTACCCTTCCCTCTCCAGTCCAAAGAGAAGTCAGGGTTCCCTGCCCTGTGGAAAGTCCAAGGTCCTCCCCCCTCCATCTAGGTCTAGAAAGGTGAGCATTCAAACAGACTGGGCTCCCACAAAGCCAGTACATGCAGTAGGATCAAACCTAGTGCCAATGTCCTTGGCTTCTCATCAGCCCTCATTGTCCGCCACGCTCAGAGAGTCTGGTTTGATCACATTCTCCATCAGTCCCAGTTCAGCTGGCCTTGGTGAGTTACCATTAGATCAGCCCCAATGTCTCAGTGGGTGGGTGCACCCCTTGCAGTCCTAACTTCTTTGCTCATGTTCTCCCTCCTTCTGCTCCTCATTTGGACCTTGGGAGCTCAGTCCAGTGCTCCAATGTGGGTCTCTGTCTCTATCTCCATCCATCGCCAGATGAAGTTTCTATGGTGATATGCAATATATTCATCAGTATGGCAATAGGATAGGGCCATTTCAGGCTCCCTCTCATCAGCTGCCCGAGGAACTAGCTAGGGACATCTTCTTGGACACCTGGGAACCCCCCTAGAGTCAAGACTCTTGCCAACCCTAAAATGGCTCCCTTAATTAAGATATATACTTCCCTGCTCCCATATCTACCCTTCCTACATCCTACCCCTCCCATTCTCCCAAGCTCTCCCCATCCTCCCCTTCTCACTTCTCTCTCCCCATCTCCCCTTACCCCCACCCCACACCTACCCCAAGTTCCCAATTTTTGTCTGACCATCTTGTCTACTTCCAATATCCAGGAGGATAACTATATGTTTTTCATTGGGTTCACCTTCTTATTTAGCTTGTCTAGGATCAGGACTTATAGGATCAATTAAAATGCTAATTAACTCAATTAAAAATGGGGCACTGAACTGAACAGAGAATTCTCAACAAAAGAAGTTCAAACGGCCAAAAGACACTTAAGGTCATGCTCAACCTCCTTAGCCATCAGGGAAATGCAAATCAAAATAACTTTGATATACCATCTTATACCTGTCAGAATGGCTAAAATCAAAAACACCAATGACAGCCTTTGTTGGAGAGGTTGTGGAGTAAGGGGAACACTCATCCATTGCTGGTGGGAATGCAAACTTGTGCAACCACTTTGGAAGTCAGTATGGCGGTTTCTCAGGAAATTCGGGATCAACCTACCCCAGGATCCAGCAATACCACTCTTGGGAATATACCCAAGAGATGCCCTAGCATATTACAAAAACATTTGTTCAACTATGTTCATAGCAGCATTATTTGTAATAGCCAGAACCTGGAAAAAACCTAGATGCCCCTCAATGGAAGAATGGATAAAGAAAATGTGGAACATATATGCATTAGAGTAGTACTCCATGGTAAAGAACAATGACATCTTGAATTTTGCATGCAAATGGTTGGAAATAGAAAACACTGTCCTGAGTGAGGTAACCCAGATCCAAAAAGATGAATATAGTATGTACTCACTCATAAGTGGATCATTTTGGAGTCTTGATGGGGTTGAAAAATTTATAGTTATAGTTTTCCTTAGTTATGCTAAAAGGTAAAGTAGATATAAATATTGTAACTGTAATTCTTGCTAGACTTTTACTATGTTAAAGCTTTCCTTTTGATTTAAACAAAGGGGGAGGTGCTGTAGGAAATCCTATAGACAGTAGTTACCTGCACACTGGGGCATGGCCTCTTATACTAATTATGCTGATGTAGAGCATGCATCTGGCCTCTTTTCTGGCTGTGGGATTCAGTTTCTGATCTCCGTTCCAGCAGAGGATTCTGATTTGTGAGTCTATTTCTCAATTGTGAGCTAGTGTGGGATTTGTTTTAAGTGTCCTCCTTCATTCAGGGGCTACAGTAATAAAAACAATCTATCTTCTTCTCCCATCAGCTAACAACAGTCCATAGTTCCATGGCCAGGAATGGAATTGTGTGCCCAAATCCCCTATCCATGCTGGAATTTTGACTGATTTGTCTTGCACAGGTTTTGTACATGTGGTTGCTACCACTGCCAGTTCATATGTGCAACTTCTTTACTGTGTTCTGAAGATAATTTTTCTTTATAGTCAGCATTACCTCTGGATCTTATACTTGGCCAGGAGAGTCGTGATATGTAAGCTCTCTTTGGGGCTAAGAATCTTCAACCTCTTATTAACTACTATTATTCTACTAGCAAAATAATAACTTCTCTGTTAGGGCCTATGACTGATATAGCCATAGCTTTTTTGGCCTAATATTGGTTCTGGGTATTGGTTTTGTTTTGTGGAGGGAGACTTAAATCCAATCAGAAACAGATTGATTATTCCTCTGACATTTGTGCTGCTATTGCATCAAAGGATATATTTTTACCATGTCTGTCATTACTATATCTTACAAGGATCGGAGCTAGGCATGATTGGTACTTTCTTTTCTCCTTTGGCAGCACACATTGTACCTTCCTACACTATGATCATGTGATTTTTTAAGTGACACTCCTGTATATAAAATTAGAAAGAAACAAACACAAATACAAAAATGAGAACCTTCCCAACAATTCAGCGAACTCAGGGAATAAAAAGCTTCACACACTAACATACACATTGTAACACACAACATATAATATGTCTTTAGGTAGAACCTAAGTCTGTCCCCATTCTTCCCATTCCAGACCCTGCTCCTGAGGAAGCCAGCCATGGGTCAGCTCCTCCCCAAGATGCTCAAAACCATCCCTATGGGTATTTAAGACCTGATGCTAGACCTGCCACATGGTTTCTCCCCTCTCCCCAGACCACCCGGGAGTTTCTTTGTTCATTAAACCTGGACTTTTAATTTTCCCTTAATATTGGGGTATGGAAACCTTCCATCTGGTGCATTGGCTGGGAGAAAGTTGAATTTCCCCTCCTAGCACCAGGCACATGGGCTCATTCCCTGCCAGTCTCTCTCTCTCTCTCTCTCTCTCTCTCTCTCTCTCTCTCTCTCTCTCTCTCTCTCTTCTCCCTCCCTCCCTCCTTCCTTCCTGCCACAGCTCTCTACAAGGTATCAGTGGAGAAATTTAATATTGGGGTATGTGATATAGTCCAAGCATTTTACAGTGAGAGTACAGCACAGCGGACAGTCTCTAGGCTAACATTCAAAGACTGTACTCTCACTGTATAACGTTTGGACCACAGCAGGTATGGAGATAAATCCTGGTCCAACTGCCAGTAGCTCCACAGACTGCCCAAGCCACCTACAGAACTGTCCCCCAAAAAGGTCCTAGTGTGGTCCTTGGCAGGTTTCCCAACTATCAGTCCAGAGTCAGTGACTTCCCACTAGCTAGGGCCAGCTGTTTCTGTGGGTTTCCTTAGCATGATCTTTGACCCCTTTGCTCATATAATCTCTCTGCCTCTCTTTGATTGGACTCAGCCCATTGCTTAGTTATGGATCTCTGCATCTGCTTCCATCAATTACTAGATGGAGGTTCTATGATGACAATTGGGGTGCTCATCAATCTGATTACAGAGGAAGGTTAATTCAGGCACCCTCTTCACTATTGCTAGGAGTCTTAGCTGAGATCATCCTTGTAGATTTCTGGGACTTTCCTTAGCACCAGATTTCTTCCTAACCTTAAAATTGCTCCATCTATCAAGATATCTCTTTTCTTGCTTTCCCTCTCTATCCCTCCTCCAACTCAACCATACTGTTTCCTCATGTTCTTCTCTCCACGTCCTTTCACCCCTGCCTCCCCTCCCCCAGGCTCCCAATTTATTCAGGACATCTTATCTATTTCCCCTTCCTAGGGGCATCCATGCAAGTCTCTCTTAGGGTCTTCTTTGTTACCTAGCTTCTCAGAGTTGTGGATTGTAGCCTGGTTACCTACCCTTTTCTTTACCTCTAATGTTCACTTATTAGTGAGTACACACTGTATTTGTCTTTCTATGTCTGGGGTATCCCTTGTAGGATGGTTCTTTCTAGTCACATCCATTTTCCTCCAAATTTCAAGATGTCATTGTTTTTTACTGCTGAGTAAAACTCCATGTATAAATTACCAAGTTTTCAGATATATCCCCAGTGCATGAACTGGCATTTTGGAGCCCATTCCCTATGGAGGGATACCTTGTTCAGCCACAATACGATTTAACCACACATATCTAAAGGTTTAGACTAACATCCACATGAAACAAAGAAAATGGAGTGTTTGTCTTTCTTGATCTGGGCTATCTTACTCAGACTTAATATTTCCCTCTCCATTCATTTATCTGAAAATTTGATAATTTCCTTTTTTTCAGTTGAACTTAGAGTTTCTGGTATATTTGAATGTGTTTTACTTATATATTTTCCAGTCACTTCTTCATGGTTGTGAAAGTTGTTCATTCAGTTTTCTATGGTTCACATTCAAATTCTACATATATGTTTATGTTTTTAATTTTGTGTGTTAAAGTGGAGTTCATCATAAACATGTATTCTCTAAACTTGTAGGAAATAATTAGTGTGCCTCATGAAGCAGATCTTTTTTTATGCCAGAAATAAACAGAAGCATCATTAACCTGGCAACAAAGATAGAAAAGTCAATAAAATATTAAATAATGTAGAATGGATAGAAATATATCATATATTATTTTAAAATCTAAAAAGTCATGTGTCACTATCAAAGATTAGGACCTTTGGTTTGAATTGAAAATGTCATTGTATGTAACTGTAAGTACTTTACTCTTTTCTCCTTAAGATATCAACAGATCAAAGATCTAAGAAATAAATGGGGAGTATATAGACAAATATAAAACCAATAAGTTTTATTCAATAAATGTAACATCATAGTTCATAAAACAATAGTCTTCACTAATGTTTCAGATTCAAAGGACAAATAGCATGATATTGGAATAAAAACAGACATACAAACAGAACAAAATGACTCTTAATTAAATTCATGTATATATTTAACCTACTGTTTCTCATTAAAGGAGAGTCTGTCTAACTTTAAGAAAATACATTCTCTTCAAAACTATTTCTGAGAAAAAAAATGGGTACTGATTTAAATTATCAATTATCCTCTTTAACTTTTGCCTCTGGGCTTTTTACCTTTCTCTCTTCTATATCTCTTGCTTTCCTAATTACTACAAGTCTGATTACATTTTTTTTATGTTGAATTTTTTTAAACTCTGCAGAGCTGCATTGCTTTCTTTGCCTGAAATACCTGGTTGGTCTAATTAAGAGCTGAATAGCCAATAGTTATGCAGAAGAAAGGATAGTTGGGACTGGCATGCTGAAAGAATAACTAAGAGAAGAAGAGATGAGAGAGGAGTGAGAAGAAGAAGAAAATGAGAGGACTCCAGGGCTCAAAAAAGCCAGTTCATGTACTAGGAATAAATCTTGATTCCACTGCCAGTGGGCCCATAGACTGCCATCCACATTCAGAAGGCCTAGTTTGGTCCTATGGCAGGTTTCCCAGCTATCAGTCCAGAGTTAGTGAGCTCCCACTAGGTCAGGTCAGCTGTCTCTGTGGGTTTCCCCATCATGGTCTTGAACCCTTTGTTCATATTAATGTTTCTCCCTCTCTATGACTGGAATCCAGGAGCTCTGCACATTTCTTAGCTGTGGATCTCTGCATCTGTTTCATCAGTTACTGAATGAAGATTCTATGATGACAGTTAGGGTTGTTATGGTAAAAGTAAAATGCAGCACGCAGTGGGACATGAAACCATACCTCAGGTCCCTGAGTAGCAGCAGGCAGCAGGCAATGGGTCCTGAGACCATGGGTCACAAAGGCAGCCAGTTCCAGGCAGGGAGACACATGTTGGGTGAGAGACAGAGATATGGATAAGCACACCATGCAGAGTGAAGTTGGATATTTACTTAGTGTGTTATAGAAGGGAGGAGGAGAAGGGGTAAGAGCAGAGTGAGGCAGAGAGAGAGCAAGAGAAACAGAGAGGGGGAAGGGGAGAAGTGGGGAGAAGGGAGAGACAGAAGCTGCCTGGGGTGGGGGAGAAAGGGACTCAGGCTGAAAGCTGAAGATCAGCTTGCCTCAGCTGACGGGTGTGAGTAGGCATGACTTATCTCTTAAAGGGACAGAGCAAACCATTACAAGGGTGCTCATCAATCTGATTACACGGAAAGGCCAGTTCAGACACCCTCTCCACTATTGACTTAGACTATTAGCTGGGGTAATCCTTATGGATTCCTGGGAATTTCTCTAGTGCCAGGTTTCTCGCTAACCCCATAATGGCTCCCTCTCTTGAGATATATCCTTTCTTGTTCTCCCTCTCTGTTCTTTCCCCAACTCACCCATCCTGATCCCTCATGTTCTCTTCCCCATCTCCTTCTCTCCTTCCTCTCCCTTCTGCTGTCTCCTCTCCCACCTCATGCTCCCAATTTACTCAGGAGACCTTGTCTATTTTCCCCTCCCAAGGGTCTTTTAGGGTCCTCCTTGTTACCTAACTTCTCTGGAGTTGTGGACTGTAGGCTGGTTATCCTTTGATTTATGAACTTTATCCTTTATCCACTTATGAGTAAATACATACAGTGCTAGTTTTTCTGGGTCTGCATTATCTCACTCAGGATGTTTTTTCTACTTTCATCCATTTGCATGCATTTTTCAAGATGCTATTGTTTGTTGTTTTTTTTTTTTAACCACTGAGTGGTACCCCTTTGTGTGAATGTACCATATTTTCTTTATCCATTCTTTAGTTGAGGGGCATCTAGGTAATTTCCAGGTTGTGGCTATTATGAGTAATGCTGTATGAATATAGCTGAGAAAATGTCCTTGTGGTATCAGTACTAGCATACAATCTTCAATACTTAGATTAAGCTTCCCCTTAGTAAATAATGGCTTACTAGTATCTGTGGAAAACTATAGAGATATGTGAAGATATTTTGTTATTAAGGCTCTTATATATAAAAAATAAACAAATGTGTGAGGGTGTGAGAAAAGCAATTTCTTTTCTGGGATTTAATAATTAAAAGAAGAAATGTCTAATTTTGCTCCATAGGAGTAATATACAGAGAAACAGTGGAAGAGTTAATATAACTTTTAGAAATCGAATTTGATAATAAATATTCCAGAATGTTGAATTCTGAGCCCTGAGAAATTATATTAACAAAAGGGGCACCGTGATTGAAATTACCTGGAGCAAGAGAGAAGGAAACACAAAACATGCAACAAATCTTCTTAGGAATTTATTAGCAGGGGCATGACAGGCATGGAGAAGTCAGTGTGCAGAGGGAGAAAGATGGTGCGTCAGGCTTTTTAAAGCTGCCTAGCACATGTGCACAGGGAGTTGATGTGGCTATGTTATACACAGATGACGGGACTCACACAAGCACTGCCTAGCACATGCGCACAGGGGTTTGACGTGGCTATGTCATATGCAGATGATGGGACTCACACATGCATGCAAGGGCTCAGCTGAGTCATATGTGGATGATGCAACCATGCATGCACACAAGGGTTTAGCTAAGTCATACGTGGATGATGTAATCCACACCACATGTGGGGCCCTTTAACATCCCCTGGATGGGGGGCATTAGGCACTTCTGCTTGAGGGCTTGTCTGCACATGCCTGGCCCCTAGAACCTAGAAGTATCAGCCTTATGTGGCTGATTCATTACATTCCACCCTTTGGTTTATTAAAATAAAAATTTGGGGATTTGGGAGGTCTTTAATGTGTAGGAGTAGGGTGTCATTAAGGTCCCTTATGACTATTTCCTGCTGATTTTGTGGGCATCAGTGAGTTGAGATGCTTGACCATGTCCTGGGGTGGCTAATTATTTTGTGTTTTTTCCAGGATCTGTGGAAGAGGTTGGCTGGCATTTTGGATGTCACAAGATGGTGGAAGGCAGAAAATTATGTCTGGAAAAAAAATTTTAGATCCCCGTGATTAAGGGAGGAGAGTCCCAAGATGGATGATAGAGAGTTTTTGGGGGTGTGGAATGGGGAATTTCCCAGGGGTTCTCAAGACAAGGAATGATATAAGGGAAGAAATAAATGATACTTATTCTTAGCAAGTCTGGTCCATTTAGATAGCTCCAATTGGCTTGCTTGAGCTTATAAAAAATGTTTGAAAATAAATAGATTTTAGACATATTAAAAGCTTATAATTACAATGATACAGTGTTGAAATAGAAGACGGTATGAAGGAGGGAGGGAACGAAGGGAGAATTATTGGAGAGGGGAATTATTAGACAACTTAATGTTTTACCTGAAGCTAATCTGAAGGCACTTGTTCTCTTTAGCATCATGGTATAACCTTAACATCCAGGAGACACTGGATGTAGTGATAAAACTGCTTTATTGAAGTCTATTTTGTAAGTTTTTGGAGTTTGAGGCTGTAACTATCCCCAAACTTGTTATCATTTCTTACCACCTGGGCTTTTGACAGTCCTTGTACCTCCAGCTCTATGTTTAATGATGGTCCCTGTAATAACAGCTGAGTGGTTAAGTGGAAATTTAAGTGTGAGATACAGAGAAGTTGGTAAACCATATAGGAGAAAGAGGAAGAGGGCAAGTATATGGGAGTTTTTTTTTGGCATAGGACAGTTGAGTATGGTGATGAGACTTTTATTTTCCTGGAATTGGTAAAAGAGTGGCTGATATTGGTGCCTTCCAGAACTTAAGGGAGCAGGGCCCTTTTTAAGTTACCAAATATGAGGGAGTATCTTGAGCTGGAAGAGTAAAAGGTTTAAGGTGGGATACGTGAATCCAATGAGGAAGTCCCTCAAGCTTGGCATCTATGGGAGTTAAAAGAATTACTTGAAAGGGGCCCTGCAATTTAAGGGAAAGGGGTAAGAGGTGTTGGTCTGGGGGAGAGAACAGTAACTAATCCCCTATTTTAATTGGCGATGGGCATGAGCCGTCAATAAAATCCCATAATAGGGAGCAAAGATGGGATAACAGCAGAGTAAGCAAGTGATCAGGAAGGGGAGAGGTTTTAGGTGAGAGGCCAGGGGTTAAAACTGACCACCCACATATGAGTTCAAACAGTGAAATGAAAAGGGGGCTTTTTCAGTCCCAGTCCAGCTGAATTTGGTGAGCTCCCATTAGCTCAGGCACACTGTCTCAGTGGGTGAACCAACCCCTCGTGGTCCTGACTTCCTTGCTCATCTTCTCCCTCCTTCCACTCTTCAACTGGACCTTGGGAGCTCAGTCCAGTGCTCCCATTTGAGTCTCTGTCTCTGTCTCCATTCATCGCCAGATGAAGGTTCTATGGTGATATGCAAGATAGTCATCAGTCTGACTATGGGACAAAAACAATTTAGGCACCCTCTCCTACACTGCCCAGGGTCCTATCTGGAGTTATCCCCATGGACTCTTGGGAACCCCTACAGAGCCATGCCTCTTGCCAACCCCAAAATGGCTCCCTCAATTAAGATATCTCCTTCCCTGCTCCCATATCTGTCCTTCCTCCATCTCAACCATCCCACTCCCCCAAACTCTCCCCAACCCTCCCCTTCTCCCTTCTTTCCCCCCCCTCCTCTTCTTCCCATCCCACCTCCACCCCCATACTCCTAATTTATGCCTAGCAATCTTGTCTGCTTCCAGTTTCCAGGAGGATCTACATATGTTTTTCTTTGGGTTTACCTTATTACTTAGCTTCTCTAGGAAAATGAACTATAGGTTCAATGTCCTTTGTTTATGGTTAGAATCCACAAATGAATGAGTACATACCATATTCATATTTTGGGTCTGGGTTATCTCATTCAAGATAGTGTTTTCTATTTCCATTCATATGCATGCAAAATTTGAGATGTCATTTATTTTTACTGCTAAGTAATATTCTAATGTATAGATGTGCCACACTTTCTTTATCCATTCTTCAATTGAGGAACATCTCTTTCTAGGTTCTGGCTATTACAAATAATGCTGCTAAAAACATAGTTGAACAAATGCTTTTGTAGTATGATTGAGCATCTCTTGGGTATATTCCAAGAGTGGTATTGCTGAATCATGGGGTAGGTTGACTCCCAATTTTCTGAGAAACTGCCACACTGATTTCCAAAGTGGTTACACAAGTTTGCATTTCCACCAGCAATGGATGAATGTTCCCCTTACTCCACAACCTCTTCAGCATAAGGTATCATTAGTGTTTTGCATTTTCACCATTCTGACAGGTATAAGATGATATCTCAAAGTTGTTTTGATTTGCACTTCCCTGATAGCTAAGGAAGTTGAACATGTCCTTAAATATTTTTTTGGCTATTTGAAATTCTTCTGTTGAGAATTCTCTGTTCAGTTCAGTGCCCCATTTTTTAATTGGGTTATTTAGAATTTTAATGCTTAGTTTCTTGAGTTCTTTATATATTTTGGAGATCAGACCTTTGTCTAATGTGGGGTTGGTGAAGATCTTCTTTCATTCAGTAAGTTGCCTTTTTGTCTTAATGACTGTGTCCTTTGCTTTATGGAAGCTTCTCAGTTTCAGGAGGTCCCATTTATTCATTGTTGCTCTTATTGTCTATGCTACTGGGGTTATATGTAGGAAGTGGTCCTGGACCCTCTGAATGTAGCTGACAATTGGGGCAGACTGAGAAGCCAATGATAATTGCACTGGGATTTGTCTCTTCTGCATGTGCTGGCTTATTGGGATCCTATTATATTTGGATGCATACCTTCCTAAGCCTGGATGGAGGTGGGGAGGGCCTTGGACTTCCCACAGGACAGGGTACCCTGTCCTCTCTTTGGACTTGAGAGGATGGGGGGAAGGTGAGTTGGGGAGCAGGAGGGAAGTGGGAGGAGGGGAGGAAGTGGAAATTTTGATTGGTATTATTTATAAAGTAATAAAAATATTGAAATAAAAAAAGAAAAGGGGGCTTTTATGGAGAGCCCTAAGCCTAAGAAGCCCCAGAGGCAAAAGTTTTACCCAGTCAAGGTGTTGTTCCTGTGACGTCTTAACAAGAACATTTTTGAAGGAACAGTTACTTTATTCTACCTTCCCTGAAGATTGAGGATGGTATGGGATATGAAAATGCCAGGGAATGTCAAGACTGTTAGATAAAGTTTGAGAAATCTGGGAAGTAATCTCTGGGCTATTATCTGACTGAAGAGAGTTTGGGATTCCAAACCTGTGAATAGTTTATTGGAGAAGAACATAGGAAACAGTCTGGGTACTCTTGTTAGTGGTGGGAAATGCTTCAATCCACCCAGACATGGTGTCCACCAAAACCAGGAGATATTTAACTTGTCTGACTGTAGGTATATGAGTAAAATCAAGCTGCCAGTCAGTTTCTGAAAGGGAGCCCCTGGCCTGGTGGGTGGGAAAAGGGAAGATACAATATTTGGTCTTGGGATCTGACTCTTGACAGATTTTACAAGAGGCAGTGATAGCTTTTAAGAACTCTAAGTCCTCAGGGGTGGGTTGGAGGTGAGCCTTGACAAAATGAAAGAGAGCTTTGCTATTAGGATGAGAGAGCTGATATAGGTAGGACACAATTAGCTGGTTGTCAGGGTATGTCTGTGAGAATGTGGGCTGTACTGTATGAATCCCCTGAGGTGAGGTAGGTTTGGGCTCTGGAAGGCTGATGTTCTAGCTGCTTGGTCAACCTGATTATTTTCCTTAGAAAAAATGGGACTGTGAGTCTGATGAGACCAACAGTGAATAATTTCTATAGCTTTGGGGAAGTGGGAAGCTTTTAACAAGTCCATAATGTAACCTGAGTTAGTTATGGATCCTCCTTTCATCGTAAGAAGCCCATCCTCCTTCCAGATAGCTGCCTGGGAAAGGAAGATATGAAAGGCACATTTGGAATTTGTGTAAACATTTCAAGATTGTCCCTTTGCTAACTGGAAGGCACGGATAAGGGCTATTAACTCAGCCTGCTGATTAATGGTATGGGCAAGGTGTGCCTGTGCCTCCACTACCCACCCCAGTATCTGACACTATGGCATAGCCTGCTCTATAGGTCCCTTCACATAAAAAGGTACTGCCATCTGTGTGCCAGGTATAAGTAGCCCGGGACAGTTTGCCTTCCTGTATATGTGAAGGGTGGGACAGCAGATCCTCTACAGTCTCTATGCAGGAATGAGATGGGGAATAATTAATGTTAGATTGAGGTAGGAAATTTGAGATATTAAGGGGTGGGCAGCATTGAAGAGTGAGTGTGGCATCTTCACCTAGTTCACCCTGGAGGAAAAAAAAACTCAGGAAGGGGGTAAAGTTTGTAAGCTTTTGTAAGTTAAGAGATGATACAGATTGTAGTGGGAGAAGACAGTGGTGGTGACCAAAAGGGTAGTTTCCTTAACTCATGAATCAGAAGGTGAATGGCCACTAAAGCATGGATGCAGGGTGCTCAGCCCTGAGTGGTGAGGTCTAGCTTCTTTGACAGGTATGCTACAGGTGCAAAAAACGGTCTCAGCTGATGTTCTGGAACCCCAAGGGCATATCCCTCCTTCTCTGTTACATAGAAGGAGAAAGGAGAGTTAAATCTGGGAGATAAAGAGTTGGGGCCTGGAAGGGTTAGTAATGAGATGGAGAAGGGGTCATGCAGAGAGCCGAGAGCTACCTCATATAAGGGGTGGAAAAAGAGAGAAAAAGAGGGGATTCAGGAACGCAGAAAGCCAAATATTCCTAGGAACAATAAAACCTCTTCTTTTGTAGAAGGAACTGCACGGGACTAAATTAGCTTTTGTCTGTCTAGGGTAATAGCTTTGTGGGTTGAAGTAATAGTTAATTCCAAATAAATGACCCAAGAGGTAGACAGTTGGGCCTTATAAGATAAGACTCTACAGCCCTTTTTGGACAAGAAATTTAAAAGAATGGAAGTATCAGTTTTGCGGATCTCCAATGATGGACTGCAAAGTAAAATATCATCTACATACTGTATGAGTTTAGACTTAGCGAGAGACAGTAAGAGTAGATCAGATGTTGAAGCCTGACCAAATAGGTTTGGGCTGTCCTGGAATCCCTGAAGAAGGATGGTCCAGGTAAACTGTATGGAGAGGTGAGTGTCAGGGTCAGTTCAGGTGAAAGCAAAAATATTTTGAGATTCAAAGCTGAGAGAAATAGAGAAAAAATCCTTGAGATCTAAAATTAAGAAGTTGGAGGTTCCTGGAGGAATAGTGGAAAGAAGTATATAAGGATTAGGCACTACAGGATAAAAAGGGACCACCGTGGAGTTAATGAGCTGGAGGTCTTGAACCAAGTAATAGGTTCCATTAGGTTTTTTAACAGCAGGTATAGGGGTATTAAAGGGAGAAGAGGTAGGATGAAGTAGCTTTCTCTTAGAAGGTCAGAAATAGTAGGCTTAAGTCCCCTAAGGCTCTGGAGAGAGAGGGGTTATGGAGCTTGGGTAATGTACTTAGTGAGTGAGAAGGAAACATGGAACACACAACAAACCTACTTAGGAGTATTTTAGAGGGGGTATCATGTACAGGCCTGGGGAAGTCAGTGTGCAGAAATGGGGGGCATGGATGGTGCGTCCAGCTTTTAAAAGCTGCATAGCACATGCACACAGGGGGCTGACATGGCTAAGTCATACGCAGATGATAGGGCTCACACATGCACGCAAGGATTTAGCTGAGTCATATTTGGATGGTGTAATCCATGCCACATGTTGGCCATGCAGGGCCCTTTAACATCCCTGGGGGCCATTAGGCACTTCTGCTGAGGGCTTGTCTACACATGTATGGCCCCTAGAATCCATAAGTATCAGCCTTATGTGGCTGAAATCATTACAGTGATGATTCACAAGACATCTAATGACAACACCTACATTATGTTGTCTACACTAAAAAAATTCTTTTATGTAAAGTCTTAATTTCATAATAAATATGGGGAAATATTTTTAAAATCAGACAAAATCTAATGCATATACTTTAAATGTTGATTTGTTAAATTTCCAGAGAAATGTAGTGATTGTTGTTATGCCCAGATCACAGAGTCCCCCAAAACCAACTAGGGGACTGAGTCCTATATGTAAAAGCAAAGAGCTTTTCTTCTTACACAAGTTTGTTGCAAACTCAGACTCTCTGTGAGTCTAACATATTGGAGAAATCAGAGAGCCGCAAGTTCAGTTGGGGTTGGTTTTTTCTATTAGCAAAGGTAGAAGTGAGGGATTTCTAAGGTTCAGGACCCCTGATTGGCTGATATTTGTCTAGTGGTATCCCGGTGAAAAGCCATGGGTTTGTGCTGGCAGGTAAGCCTATCTACAATGGTTGGAATGTTAGGAGATCCCTTTGGATGGTCTGTTCCTAGGTTGTGCCTGGTTCGTCTCAGTTTCAGGTCTTTCTTAAAACCAGGTAATGCCTTAGGGTAAACTACTGAGACTCAGGCTGCTATTGAGCTGGTTGTTAAGTATTTTCTTTTGTACAATAAACCTCTCCACCAATACAAATAATCCCAATTAGACCAAATCAGAGCAAATTAAAAGACGCCTATGTTTAATAAATTACAATACTCCTGGGGGAGGGGCAGGAAAACATGGAGAGGGAAAGAGAGAGAAGGGGAGACCATGGGAAACCCAGAGACTATGGGAAGCTCAAAAACCATGTGTTCATTCTCTGGAGGGCAGTTTAAATAGCATGTGGGAGTGGTCTTGACCTTCCCTGAGGAGGGGTCACCTTTGGGGGGCGGGGCTTTCTCAGATGTGGAGTTTAGACTGAGGCAACTCCCAGGGGAGGGAGCTTATGCCAGAAGCTGGGGTGAAGCCCCCAGCTAAATACTTGTCATGGTTGGGTCCTGCAATTGTGAGGTTTTACTGTGTGAAAAAAGCTATGAACCCAACATGGCTTTATAGGATAAGACCACTGATTTTATTTGAGATAACACAGAATGTTGTGAGGGTGGTGAAAATTAGATAAAGAGTTTCTGTTGTAAATGGGTAAACTGAGGACATGACTGCATCAATGCATGGTTGAGGTGAAGGTTTTTATTGTAGATAGGAGGGAAAGAACAACTAGAGATACCTGAAAGAGTCCAGATCAGAGAGAGAAAGTAGTGGAATGAACATGGCAGACAGACTTGGCTTGGCAATGGTGTGGGGATCTAGAAAAGAAGACAAAGAGAGCACAACAAAGGAGACCAAGAGAGAGAGTAAAAGTGGAAGACAAAAGAGAGAGCTCAGTTTAAATAGCACAGTTGTGAGAACAATGAGAAGCTGAGAGAAGGGAAGTTTCTAAGCTGGAAGTTTAGAGTAAAGGAGGTGAGAAGAGCTAGTTTTGTGTGACACTGAGGGAGACTGGAGGGCAGATGTGCTTTGGTATGCTAATAATCACCACAGTCAGCCTTTTGTCCCTTCTGAAAGAGCCTCCTTTAGTAGAATTTGGGGGGAGTAACTTTTCCTTCAGACCTGACATATGAAGATTCCCTATCTTCTTCCAAAAAATCTTTGTTTTAATATGTCCTAAATAAATAAAATCTTTGTAAATGAGTCAAAGAAACACATGCCACATGCAAGATTATTCACTGTTAAGCATGCAGCAAGGGTCCTCTAGTGACTGCAAGCTTTTTGTAGAATGAACTATAATTCCACTTGGACAGCAGGGTTTGAAAAATGGAGATGCTTGATACTCTGTCTAGCCTCTGAGTGTCCAGACAGGCTTAGGTGTTGTAGGACAATATTTATTTCAGAATAAGAAATCCCACCTTATTCTTTTATTGCATGAAATTCCAACAGGACTTTTCTTGAAGTGGATGAACATTATCTTTGGAAAGATACATAATTTTTTTTTATTGAAAAAAAAAATTCTGCCTCCTCCCAGCCTCCTATTTCCCTTCCCCTCCTCCCGCACTTCTCCACCTCCCCTCACTCCTCTCCCCCTCTCCTCACTCCTCTCCCCCTCCCTCTCCAGTACAAAGAGCAGTCTGGGTTCCCTGCCCTGTGGAAAGTCCAAGGTCCGAACCCCTCCATCCAGGTCTAGGAAGGTAAACATCCAAAATGGCTAGGCTCCCACAAAGCCAGAATATGAAGTAGGATCAAAACCCAATACCATTGTCCTTGGCTTCTCATCAGCCCTCATTGTCCGCCATGTTCAGAGAGTCCGGTTTTATCCCATGCTTTTTCAGTCACAGTCCAGCTGGCCTTGGTGAGCTCCCAATAGATCAGCCCCACTGTCTCAGTGGGTGGGTGCACCCCTCGTGGTCCTGACTTCCTTGCTCATGTTCTTCCTCCTTCTGCTCCTCATTGGGACCTTGGGAGCTCAGTCTGGTGCTCCAGTGTGAGTCTCTGTCTCTATCTCCATCCATCTCCAGATGAAGGTTCTATGGTGATATGCAAGATATTAATCAGTATGGCTATAGGATAGGGTCATTTCAAGTTCCCTATCCTCAGCTGCCCAAGGAACTAACTGGGGACATCACCCTGGGCACCTGGAAGCCCCTCTAGGTTCAAGTCTCTTGCCAGCCCTAAGATGGCTCCCTTAATTAAGATATGTGCTTCCCTGCTCCCCATCCAACCTTCCTTTATCCCAATCATCCCATTTCCCCAGGTTCCCCCTATCCTCCCCTTCTCACTTTTCTCTCCCCGTCTCCCCTTAACCCCATCCCACCCCACCACCAAGATCCCAATTTTTTCCCGGCAATCTCGTCAACTTCCTATAGCCAGGAGTATAACTAAATGTTTTTCTTTGGGTTCACCTTCTTATTTAGCTTCTTTAGGATCACAAATTATAGACTCAGTGACCATTATTTAAGGCGAGAAACCAATTATGAGTGAGTACATCCCTTGTTCATCTTTTTGGGACTGGGTTACCTCACTCAGAATAGTGTTTTCTATTTCCAACCATTTGCATGCAAAATTTGAAAAGTCATTGTTTTTTAACGCAGCATAGTACTCTAGTGTGTATATATTCCACACTTTCTTCATCCATTCTTCCGTTGATGTGCATCTAGGTTGTTTCCAGGTTCTGGCTATTACAAATAATGCTGCTATGAACATAGTTGAACAAATGCTTTTGTCATATGATAGGGCCTCTCTTGGGTATATTCCCAAGAGTGGTATTGCTGGGTCCATGTGTAGGTGGATCCTGAACTTCCTAAGAAACCGCCACACTGATTTCCACAGTGGTTGCACAAGATTGTATTCCCACCAGCAATGGAGGAGAATACCCCTTCCTCCATAGCCTCTCCAGCAAAGGCTATCATTGGTGTTTTTGATTTTAGCCATTCTGACAGGTGTAAGATGGTATCTTCAAGTTGTCTTGATTTGCATTTCCCTGATGGCTAAGGAGGTTGAGCATGACCTTAAGTGTCTTTTGGCCATTAGAACTTCTTCTGTTGAGAATTCTCTGTTCAGTTCAGTGCCCCATTTTTTAATTGGGTTAATTAGTATTTTAAAGTCTAGTTTCTTGAGTTCTTTATATATTTTGGAGATCAGACCTTTGTCAGTTGCAGCGTTGGTGAAGATCTTCTCCCAGTCAGTAGGTTGCCTTTTTGTCTTAGTGACAGTGTCCTTTGCTTTACAGAAACTTCTCAGTTTCAGTACGTCATATTTATTCAATGTTGCCCTTAATGTCCGTGCTGCTAGGGTTATACATAGGATGCGATCTCCTGTGCCCATATGTTGTAGGGTACTTCCCACTTTCTCTTCTATCAGGTTCAGTGTGTTCAGATTGATATTGAGGTCTTTGATCCATTTGGACTTGAGTTTTGTGCATGGTGATAGATATGGGTCTATTTTCATTCTTCTACTGGTTGACATCCAGTTGTGCCAGCACCATTTGTTGAAGATACTTTCTTTCTTCCATTGTATGCTTTTAGCTCCTTTATCAAAAATGAGGTGTTCATAGGTTTGTTGGTTAAAAACCGGGTCTTCTATACGATTCCATTGGTCAACTTCTCTGTTTTTATGCCAATCCCATGCTGTTTTCATTACTGTAGCTCTATAATGAAGTTTGAAGTCAGGGTAATGCCTCCAGAAGTTCCTTTATTGTATAAGATTGTTTTGGCTATCCTGGGTTTTTTGTTTTACCATATTAAGTGGATTATTGTCTTCTCAAGATCTGTGAAGAAATTTGATGGGACCTTGATGGGGATTGCATTGAATCTATAAATTGCCTTTGGTAGAATTGCCATTTTTACTATGTTGATCCTCCCAATCCAAGAGCAAGGGAAATCTTTCCATTTTCTGGTATCCTCTTCAATTTCTTTCATCAATGCTTTAAAGTTCTTGTCAAATAGATCTTTCACTTCCTTGGTTAGAGTTACCCCAAGATATTTTATGCTGTTTGTGGCTATTGTGAAAGGTGAGGCTTCTCTGATTTCCCTCTCTGCTTCCACATCCTTTGTGTATAGGAGGGCGACTGATTTTTTGGAGTTGATCTTGTATCCTGCCACATTACTAAAGGTGTTTATCAGCTGTAGGAGTTCTTTGGTGGAGTTTTTGGGGTCGCTTATGTATACTATCATATCATCTGCAAATAACAAAAGTTTAACTTCTTCCTTTCCAATTCGAATCCCCTTGATCCCCTTATGTTGTCTTATTGCTATTGCTAGAACTTCAAGCACTATATTGAAAATGTTCCTGATTTTAGTGGGATGACTGTGAGTTTCTCTCCATTTAATTTGATGTTAGCTGTTGGCTTGCTGTAAATAGCTTTTATTATATTTATGTATGACCCTTGTATCCCTAATCTCTCCAAGACTTTTATCATAGAGGGATGTTGCATTTTGTCAAATAATTTTTCAGCATCTAATGAAAGGATCATATGTTTTTTTCTTTCAGTTTATTTATATGATGGATTACATTGATAGATTTTCGTATGTTGAACTAGCCCTGCATCTCTGGGATGAAGCCTACTTGATTATAATAGATAATTTTTCTAATATGTGCTTGGATTCGGTTTGCCAGTATTTTGTTGAGGATTTTTGTGTCGATGTTTATAAGCGAGATTGGCCTGTAACTTTCTATCTTGGTTGAGTCTTTGTGTGGTTTTGGTATCAGAGTTACTATAGCTTCATAAAAGGAATTTGGCAATGACTCTTCTGTTTCTATATTGTGAAATATATTAAGGAGTATTGATATTAGCTCTTCTTCGAAGTTCTGGTAGAATTCCGCATTGAAACCATCTGTGGTCCTGGGCTTTTTTGGTAGGGAGGTTTTTGATAACAGCTTCAAATTCTTCGCGACTAACAGGTCTATTTAGATTGGTCACCTGTTCCTGGTTTAACTTTGGTATATGGTATTTTCCTAAAAAATGTCCATTTCTTTTATATTTTCCAGTTTAGTGGCATATAGGCTTTTGTAGTAAGATCTAATGATTCTCTGAATTTCCTTTGTGTCTGTGGTTATGGCCCCCTTTTCATTTCTGATCTTATTAATTTGCATATTCTCTCTCTGTCATTTGATTAGTTTGGATAGGGGTTTATTAATTTTGTTGATTTTCTCCAGGAACCAGCTTTTTGTTTCATTGATTCTTTGGATTGTTTTCTGTGTTTCTATTTTGTTGTTTTCAGCCCTCGGTTTGATTATTTCTAGTCTTCTACTCCTCCTAGGTGAGTCTGCTTCTTTTTTTTCTAGAGCTTTCAGGTGGGCTGTTAAGTCTCCAATGTGTGCTTTCTCTGTTTTCTTTAAGTGGGCACTTAGTGCTATGAACTTTCCTCTTAGCACTGCTTTCATAGTGTCCCATAAGTTTGAGTATGTTTCTTTATTTTCATTGAATTCAAGGAAGACTTTAATTTTTTCTTTATTTCTTTTTTGATCCAGGTGTGGTTCAGTAGTTGACTGTTCAGTTTCCATGAGTTTGTAGGCTTTCTGGGGGTAGCATTGTTGTTGAATTCTAACTTTAATCCACGGTGGTCTGATAAGACACAGGAGGTTACGAATATTTTTTTGTAACTGTGGAAGTTTGCTTTGTTACCGAGTATGTGGTCAATTTTCGAGAAGGTTCCGTGAGCTGCAGAGAAGAAGGTATAATCTTTCCTATTTGGGTGGAGTGTCCTATAGATGTCTGTTAAGACCATTTGATTCATTACCTCCATTAATTCTCTTATTTCTCTATTAGGTTTCTATCTGATTGACCTGTCCATTGGTGACAGAGGAGTGTTGAAGTCTCCTAATATTAGTGTGTGTGGTTTGATGGCTGCCTTGAGTTTTAGTAATGTTTCTTTTATGTACGTGGGTGCTTTTATTAATATATAAAATCATAGATATTCAGGATTGAGACTTCATCCTGATGAATTGTTCCTGTTATGAGTATAAAATGTCCCTCTCTATCTCTTCTGATTGATTTAAGTTTGATGTCAACTTTTTTAGAAATTAGCATGGCCACACCTGCTTGTTTCTTAGGGCCATTTGCTTGATAAGCCTTTTCCCAGCCCTTTACTCTGAGTTGGTGCCTGTCTTTGTGGCTGAGGTGTGTTTCTTGTAAACAACAGAATGTTGGATCCTGTTTTCTTATCCAATCTCTTAGCCTGTGCCTTTTTATAGGTGAGTTGAGTCCATTGACATTAAGTGATATTAATGACCAGTGTTTGTTATCTCCGGTCACTTTTTTAGTAGTAGGGTTTACGTGTTTCCCTTCTTTGAGTTGCGCTGGTGAAGGGTCTCTAGATGTCTGAGTTATTGCGGTCATTGTTCGACTCCTTGGTTAGTGATTTTCCTTCTATTACTTTCTGTAAGGCTGGGTTTATGGCTACCTTTTGTTAGATTTGTTTTTATCCTGGATAATATTGTTTTCTCCATTTATAGTGAATGAAAGCTTGGCTGGGTATAGTAGTCTGGGCTTGCATCCATGGTCTCTTAGTTTGTGCAGTACATGTATCCAGGACCTTCTGGCTTTCATGGTTTCCATAGAGAAGTCAGGTGTAAGTCTGATAGGTTTACCTTTATAAGTAACTTGGCCTTTTTCCTTTGCGGCTCTTAATATTCTTTCTTTATTCTGTATGCTTTGTGTTTTGATTATTATATGGCAAGGGGATGTTTTTTTTTCTTTCGATCCAGTCTATTCAGTGTTCTGTATGCTTCTTGAACCTTCATAGGTATATCTTTCTTTAGGTTGGGAAAGTTTTCTTCTATAATTTTATTAAATATATTTTCTGGACCATTGAGCTGCACTTCTTCTCCTTCTTCTACCCCTATTATTCTTAGGTTTGGTCTTTTTATTGTGTCCCAGATTTCCTGAATGTTTTGTGATGAGAGTTTGTTGTACTTGCTGTTTTCTTTGATCCGTGCGTTTATTTTCTCTATGGTATCTTCAGAATCTGAGATCCTTTCTTCTATCTCTTGTATTCTGTTGGTTATGCTTGTTTCTGTAGTCTCTATTCGTTTACCAAGATTTTCCATGTCCAGCCGGCCTTCTGTTTGTGTTTTCTTCCTTGCCTCCATTTCAGTTTTCAAGTCTTGAACTGCTTCCATTATCCATTTGATTGTTTTTCCTTGCTTTCCTAGCATATCATTCACTGCTTTATTCAATTCTTCAAACATTCTGTTATACTTCTCATCCATTTCTATAAGGGCATTTTTTACATGCTGTTTAAGGGCGCCAATCACTTTCATAAAGTCAGTTTTTTCTACTTCTTCTTGATTAAGGTGTTCATGTCCTCCTATTGTGAGATCGCTGGGTTCTGGTGGTTTCATGTTGTTTTTCAGATTGTTGGGTGAATTCTTGCATTGGTGCCTGCCCATCTCTTCCTCCAGATGGTCCCCTAAGGATCTTCTTTTACAGGATCAGGTCTCCTCGCCCACTGATGTACCTTCCCTGTGATGGCATTCCCCAGTGATGGCTCTCCTGGTGCCCCAGTGATGGCTCTCCTGGTGCCGAGATCAGATCTCCATGCTGGTTGGGTAGCTCGTAAACAAAGAGCCTACCTTGCTTGCTGCAGGCAGGCTCTTGAGACAAAGGAACTCCAACCTGCCCAGTTGCCCTCAGGATTTGGCCCCAGCGCCCTGACAGGCTGAGCTGGGTGATGTTATGTGCCCAAAGAGGGAAGGGAGGCAGAAGGGGGGAGGGTTCTGGATGCAAGCTGGGTGGGATAGGAAGAGAGAAGCAGTATGCAGGGAGTATATTCCCTGCAGGAATACCAGGAAGTATGGGGGGTGATGAGGAAGGTCTGAGTTCCATGTCCTGGGCTGCTGCTGTGGGTCAGAAACTCACTCACCCCCTACTGATTGTTTTTCTGCCTGCAGCTTGCATAGCACATTTGGATACTAAGAAGGCAGTTTCCAGGTAAGTTCCAAGCTGAATTCACTAAGTTCTTTGTCTTTATTGTGGCAACTTCAGCAATGGGGATTTTAAATTCTTTGTTCTTAGTGTGGTATCTTCAGCAATAGATTTTACCTTCAAATTCTGGACACAAACAAGAGCAGTGGCCATAAGCTGTATTATTATTATTTTTTCTTTTTTCTAGACTGGGTTTCTCTGTGTAACAATCCTAGATATCCTGGAACCAGCTCTTGTAGACCATGCTGGCCTTGAACTCACTGACATCTGCCTGCCTCTGCCTCCCAGGTACAGGGATTAAAAGTCTATTCCACCACTGCCCAGCTCATAAACTGTACTATTTAAGAAGAAAAGTATCTTCTTTCTGTCCCATACCAGATGGGTAATTCAGAAGAATTTTTGTTATCCAGTGTCTCTCTCTGTTGCTGTTGTTCCTTTCTCATTAGCAATAAGAAAATTAAAGGTTAATAAAGCATTATGTAATTTATTTCTAGGGGTATTTACTATATCATTCTGCTTATTTAAAATACCCTTTATAGTTTGATTTGATCTTTCTATAATTGCCTGACCTGTAGAATTGTTTGATATACCTGTAAGATGCTTTGTATTATAATAAGCAAAACCCTTTTTCATTTTCTTAGAGACATATGATGGACCATTATCTGTCTTTATTTGTGCAGGT
The DNA here is from genome assembly GCF_018167655.1 of Microtus oregoni. NCBI lineage: Eukaryota > Metazoa > Chordata > Mammalia > Rodentia > Cricetidae > Microtus > Microtus oregoni. The sequence continues at coordinate 232,724 of NW_024544814.1, forward strand.
ATACCCATGATGGCCATAACTTCTAATAAATGTGTGATTAATAAATCAGCCTTTTCTGAGCTCAAAGTAATTGCCCATTGAAAACCTGGATTAAGTGTCAATGGTGTGGTGTACATATTTTCATTTTCCAAAATCTGAAAAGTCGAACACATCTCTCTGTTATATTTCATTTCTTTGAGTACCCTATGGGTTACTCCCTGCAGGTAGTAGTGTGTGGTTATAGAAAGAACAAGCAGGACATCTCTTTGTAATTTCCTTATCTTTCTGCCATGGAAATAGAAAGCTCTTTCTTTTTTATTTTTTTATTTATTTATTAAAAATTTCCACCTCTTCCCATCCCTCCCATTTCCCTCCCACTCCTGAAAGCTCTTTCTTTACACCTTTGCTATTGACATGATGTTTCTTATGAAATCCTGAGGCCTTCAACACACTTCTGATCAATAATCAATCAATTTCTGCATTACCTTGTGCTAGAGGACCTGGCAGACCTGTATTGATTGGATGTGTGTTATGTATATGGGACAAAGCTTATTCTTGGTTGTATCTTGAACCTGTATGAATAATAAAGTTGATTCTGTATCATCTGGTAAAAATTCAGTGGTTTTAATATGCAAGACAACTCTTTCTGCATATTGTGAATTAGTAACTATATTGAGAGGTTCTTTAAAGTCCCTTAGTGTTAAGTTGGGAGTGTAGGCCCCAGTCCCCAAGGCCTGAGATTTGTATTGGTCTGGACTCCAAATCCAAGCAGGCCAGGTCCTGACCCCTACCTGGGTGGGGGCCAGGACCACTCCCATACAGTATTTAGATAAACTTCCAAAAGAGGCATTTGCGGCCCCTTGGTTCCCCCTCAGGGCTACCTGAGAGCACAGAACTCCCATTAAACCTGAATATTTTTTTAATTTGGCTTGCTTTGATTTGACATTGGGAATTTGCATTGACAGAGAGCTCACATTAGGAAATTTTCCTAACATCTTGGAGGTTCCACTGAGATAAAACAGGCCCTTCCAAGTGGCAGGCTGCGTGTTGAAAGTCCCCTAGCCTACAATCCGAGTTCTCCACACCACGCTAAAACTGGCTCCTGGGCAACAGCAACTGCATCTTGATGAGTCCCTTTCCTTGTCTATGCTATAGGGTTTTAGGGAGACCCATTTGTATTCATTTTTGTCACTTTTTGGATTCCTGTTGAAGTCGTGGGCCCGCACCAAGGGTTTGATTCCCAACAATCATCAGACCTGTGGGCCGGCCTTGACTGAGGTGATTTGTCTGTTTTGGGACACCAGACATTCAATTTCCATGACCCCATTTGGACCTAAGAGCCATTTATTTTGACAGACACACTGAAGTGGACTTAGGTCACGTGATTGGGCATAGACTTTAAAATAAGCACTTGCGGTTCAAAACCAGATCCACTGTCTCCCCTGGGATGCCTCTTACAAAACCTCTTTAAATTGGGCTTATTTGTCTGATACTATCTGTCCCAAATGGCTAATCTCCCTATGCACTAATATTTGGCTTCAATACAATCTTGACAATGGGACATGTTGGCCACCAAAAGGAAACTCTGAGCTTACCGTCCTCCAGGACCTAGAAAATTTTTGTCGCCGTAATGACAAATGGGCAGAGCTTACGTATGTCCATGGTTTTGGGCTCTGAGCTCTTGACCCCTTCTTAGTTGCCAATGTCTCACAGCACCACGCTGCCAGAGGCACTCACCCCTCCCTCACTCCCTTAAGCCCACACTACCCAATCCCCTCCTGTGGAGGAACATTCTTTCTACTCCCTTCCCAATTTAGAGGTTCAAGGTCAACTTCCACCTTACCCACCTTTCCTTCCCCCTCCTACCTCATCTCTCCACTCCGGAACCCCCTCTGCATACTGGGCTAGCCCGCCCAATCCTCCCCATGGTCCCCTTTCTCTTCCAGATCTCTCTCAGATAGAAAAACGGCTAGGTTCCTTTTCTACTAATCCTTCTGCTTACCCATTTTTTTCCTCAGTCAGTATCATATAGTAGTAAAGAGTTAAGAAGGGCTGAGGAGGGTCCTCAAGCTCCTATATGGGAATTGGTGAAAATGGTCTTTAAATTTTTTACAGCCCGAGAGAAATAAGCTGAGTCTTCCCAACAGACAAAGCTACAACAATTTAGAGGCCCAGGCCTTATCAGCTACCCTAAGGTCACAGGAATGGGGACAATGGAAACCAGTCACAAAACCTTACCCTAATAAAGCCCAGCCTAAGGTCAACCTCACAGGCAAACTGTTTCAAGTGTGGCCTAAATGGTCATGGGGCATGATATTGCACTATGCCTCCTCTGAGGTTATGCCTTATCTGCCAGCAACCTGGACACTGGAATTCACAATGCCCCTATGTGGGCTTGTCCTCTATGCCACGCCATGGAGATCCAGCATCACCACTGGCAAGTGAAACTGGGCCAGCCTTCAAACTTCTCATCCTTGCAGAGGATTGATGCTGTCCAGACTTGGTTTATCCCGTAACCCTATCGAAGCCTAATGTAAAACTGCAGGTAGCAGGTAAGTATTTTCACTCGGGCCTTAAGTTTCCCTCACCAATTTTAGCTATGGGGGTAGATGGGACCCATTCCTCCCCACTTAAAACTTAGTCACTGCCCTGCATTTTTGCAGGACAATTTTTTCTCTCATTCTTTCTTGGTGATACCAGCTTGCTCAGTACCTTCACTGGGTGGAGATATCCTTAGCTGCTTCCCAGAAGATCTGTTCCACTTCTTGGAACCCCTTTTTGACCCCATCCATCTCCGAGATTGTATTTTACAGGTTTACTGCTCCTGTTAGACATGTGTCCAGGCCAAACCACAAGGGGCTCTCCACATACATCAATCTCTGCACCAGCTTCACGGACACCAACCGGGCAAAAATTGGCAGGTTAATTTCACTCATATGCCTGCTCATAAAAAACTTTGTTATCTCTTAACGCTTGTAGACACTTTTACAGGATGGATCAAAGTGTTTCTGGTCTCCAGAGAAATGGCAGATGTGGTGGCTCAGGTACTCCTGGACCACATCATTCCTCAGTTTGGTGTCCCATGAACCATCTAGACAGACAATGGACTCATCAAACAACAACTAACCAAGCTCTCCATTGAACTCAGGTAATCTTGGCCCTCCCTTCTCCCCATTGCCCTGACTCGCCTTAGGGCCACCCCATGTTCCCCTATGGGCCTGAGCCCTTTTTAGCTGCTTTATGACAGGCCCTTTCTCTTTAACCATCACTTCCCAGTCCAAACTCCTCCACTAGCGGGGTACCTATACTACCTTCCCCTTTTAAGGTCCCTTCTCCTTTCACATGCTAACAGTTGTCTCCCTGCCACCACACCAGTGGACCCTAATGCCCCTACACCTGCCCCACTCTCCTCAGAGACAGAGTACTCCCCAAACAGTTAACTCCTAGGTCTCTCAAACCTCAATGACCAGGACCTCACATGACACCTGCCTTCTCACCTCCCCCAAGGAACAGACACCTGACGTGTCTGGGATGACATTCCATGGGATGCCTCTCTAGCCACACCTCTCACTGAATGTGGATACCTAGCTCTCCCCTTCCCCACATTGCCCTGTGCCTGCAGGAAGTGGCCAGATTTGAGTCTATGCCCTTTTTTCCAAAGAGACCCTAAACGTTTGTCATAATTATCACTTCAATTTTATGTCATCCCTATATACAAAGAGTCTGGAATATTAAGTTGGAAGCATAGGCCACAGGCCCCAACCCCAGGCCTGAGAATTATATTTGTCTGGACTCCAAATCCTAGCAGGCCAGGTCCTGACCCCCCCAGAGGGGTCAGGACCACTCCCACAGAGTATTTAAATAAACTCCCAATAGAGGAACATGTGGTCTCTTTTCCTTCCTCCTGGTGGCCACATTCGCAGTCTCCAGGTTCCCCCTCGGGGCCAGCCAAGAGTGCAGAACTCCCATTAAACCTGGATATTTCTTAATTTGGCTTGTTTTGATTTGGCTTGATTGGGAATTTGCATCAGCAGAGAGCTTGCATTAGGAAATATTTCTAACACTTAGTACCATGAGAATAGCATACAATTCTGTCTTTTGGACAGAGTTAGAAGGGCTTTGTTCTACCTTACTTGAGTTTTCTGAATTGTAACCTGCCTTTTCTAATTTATTTGCATCAGTATATAATGTACAGGCTCCAGTTATTGGTTTGTCCCTTACAATGTGGGGAAGGATCCAAGTAGTTCTTTTTATAAGATTAATTCTATCACTTTTAGGATAATTACTATTAATCTCTCCTAAAAAAAAAAAAAAAAAAAAAAAAAAAAAAAAAAAAAAAAAAAACACCCGAGCTCTTTGCCAAGGATCATTGCCTTCCCATATTTTTTTTTAATTTCATGTGTAGTAAAAGGGATTATAGTCTCTGCTGGGTCTATACCTGCTAGTTGACAAAGTCTCAATTTTTCTTTTATACTTAATTCAGAGACTTTTTCCATATAAGGTTTTAATTTTTCACTTGGTTTATGTGGTAAAAAGAACTACTCTAAGATAATATCTTCCCTTTGCATTAAAATTCCTGTAGGGAAAATTCTGGAAGACAATATCACTAGAATGCAATTAAGATTTGGATTCACCCTGTACACCTATACCTCCTGTAATTTTTCTTCAATAATAACCACTCCCCTTTTTGCTTGAGCTGTTAATTCCCTGGGACTATTTAAGTCTTTGTCACCATCTATTGTTTTGTTTAAATGAACTATTAGATCAGGTATTATCCCAACAGCTGGTAGTAGACTGGAAATGTCTTTTAACAATCTGTGAAAGTCGTTGTCTGTAATCAGTCTCTCTTAATTTGTGCTTTCTAATTTTTTTTGGTTTCTAATTTTCTGTAAACATATTTTATAACCTAGTTAATTGACAGAATGTCCTCTCTGTATTTTTTTAGGAGCAATTTGTAATCCCCATTTTGGCAAAACTTTCTTTACTTCTACAAACATTCTTTCTAAAGTATCTGTTTGAATCAGATAGCAAAATGTCATCCATGTAATGGTAAATTATAGATTAGCTTTGGTATTTGATCATTTATAGAAGTCTGCCAGAATATATGTTTACTATTTTCTATTGGAATTTTTTATTCATCCTCCATGTTTATTCCATCATCCAGAACAGTGTGGTTTTTTTACACAAGGCTTGGGAGTTTTTAATTTTCATGGTGATACATGTTCTCCAGAGTGACTGGAAATGACTGGACCACTTTTCACTTGGGGGCCTGGGAGAGGCTCCCCAAGGATTTTCTCAATGGTATTGGGTTGCTTTTTCTGTCTTTTGCTGATCTGCATTCATTGGTTCAATGTCAGCCTTTGCCACACCTTCTACATAATCCAGAAAGTTGATACCTTTGATTTTTGCTGTTCTTAGAGGAGAGGAGACATTATTTCTAGGAATTCCTCATCTACAATTCCTTCTCAGATGTCCTATTCTACCACAATTAACACATTTGGCATTTTAATGTCTCTTCATACCTTGGAAATTGCTTTTCTTACCCAAGATTCAGTATTATAGTCAAATGTCTCAATGTTCATTGTATGCATGATCCATTTATCCATTGGTGCTGACCTAACCTTTAAAGGTCTAAGTATCTTTTTGCATTCTAAGTTGGCATTTTCAAAAGCCAGATATTCAATGAGTACTCATCTAGCATCTGGGTCTGTTACTTCTATTTGTATAGTCTTAGTTAATCTTTGTTAAAAAAAAATCACTAAAGTGTTCTCACTGGCCCTGTTTAACCCTGGTATATGATTCATTTACTTTTTCTAGTACTTGAATCCTGTCCCTAGCATTTAAGGCTGCTTTGTGGCATAGGGACAAGATTTGTTCATTGTAAAGAGCTTGAACCTGTGGATCAGCATAAGTGCCTGTACCAAGAATTTGATCTTAGGAAGTCTCAAGTCCTTCTGCTTTTCCTTGTTGTTATAAAATTTTTGCCTTTTCTTGCAAGAAATATTTCTGCAGAAGTTGGGGCCAATCATCCAGGACTGCTGAATCTAATTGAAGCCAGTCATGCAGGGTAGGCTTAGTGCTAGAAACCCACATCTTTACTGTTTCCCTAACAAATGCTGAATGCAAACCATAAGATGCTACTGGTTGCTTAATTTCTTTTACATCATTCTACCTTCTTTGAATCCTTTTGGGCATTTAGAGCTTGATGCTTTGTCAGAGTAGATTATAGGGTAGGAAGCTAAAACTCTGTGAAAGTCATCTCTGACAGGCACTGGCAATGTTAAATCCTGTCCTTGTACCTTCTTTCCCTGCTTATCAGTTCCAATAATTTCCTCAGTCATATCAAACCTTTTTACTATTGTCTTTTGTAAATCCCAAATCTCTTGGCCTGTATATATTTCCAGTGATTTCATTGAAGAACCTAGCCTCTGATCCTCATTCTACACATGTGATTCCAAGGTCTGAAGTTTTTCCTTTAAAGAGAACATTTCATCCTTGAATATTATTTGGATAGGGTGCAGATTGCCTTCTTGGAGAGATAAATTATCTGCTAACCTATCATAAATTTTAACAGATTTTGGTTGTCAAATTCAACAGTATGAATTCTTTCAGATAATTTTTCAGTACCCTTTGATATGGATTAAATTTTGTCTGTCAAATTAATATTATGCTTTTCAATAATATTAATTAATTTTAATAGTAACTTTTAATTTTCAATGGTATTAATCCTATCAGCTAGCTGTTCATTATTAGTTTGTAAAGACTTTATCATTTCTAAAAGTGTCTCATTCTTGGCTCTGTTATCAAACCATTTTCTAAAGATTATAATATGAAGCAAAAAAAACTGAGTCCCAATATCCAATAAATGGATGTATCACAATATCATATAAGCCTTGCAGAATACAGTCCATAGTATCAACACAAAGGTTATTAAAATTTTGCATGTTAATTTTGTCTGCAATTATATAACTTTCAAATTTATTGGTTTATTAATTAATCAAATAATTACCTGTGTTATGAGATCTGGTAAATTGCTTTAAGTGTAATAATCTTTATTGTCCAGCAGGTGTCACAGTTGAAGAGTCAAGACAGGCAATATAACCAGTGACTGCACAAATAGTCCTGTGCAGCTTTGGCCTTGGTGTTGGTCAAATACTGACAAATATGCTTTGCTTGACAAACCAAAAGCAATCAAATCAACTCCCTATACGGAACAAGGAGCCCATACCTCATGAGCAGGAAGCACAAAGTAAAAACTGCGTGAGTCACCATGCGGCAGGGAACACAGCAGTGGTAGGGGAAAATGTGCAGAGCTTGAGAAATTTCCAAGTCATCAAGCTCTTAGCTCAGCTGTGGTAAGGGTTTAAAAAAGTCACTTAGTAGGTGAAAGCAAGCCTGGTAGGCAGGGGTGGGAGACCTTCTGGGCCATGGACCATTTTAGACTGGTCCACCTGATCAGTGTGGAATTGGGATCTACATGGGGCACCAGATGAAGATGGATGCTAAAAAGAAATCCCACACTAGCTCAAAATTGAGTACAATAAAGGGTTATTTACTTAGGGGTAGACTCACAGATCACAGTCCTCTGCATGAATGGGAAACAGCAACTGAATCCAGCAGCCAGAAGAGAGAACAGACACTCACTTTAAATTGTCATTTATAGTATAAGAGGCCACGCCCATGTGGGTGGGTAACTTAAAGATTACTGGCTGAAGGAGTTCTTACAACAACATGGAGCTATCCAGTTTGACTCATATTATTAGTTGATGTTGCTGTCTTTTTTTTTTCTAGTGTTTTTTTGTTTTGTTTGCTTGCCTGTTTTCTTGTCAAAACTCACATGCCCTTAGGTGTTTGGAATTATGTCTGGCTTTTTAGCTCTATTCCATTGATTACCATTTATGATTTTATGCCAATAAAAGCTTTTAGACCATGCTGTGTGTATTAATATAGCTTTGTATTTTTAAATTCCCATGAACAATTGTGTTGGAATTTTGATGGAAATTATATAATATCAGGAGATAACTTTCTTTTTTTTAATATTTATTTATTTTATTATGTATGCAATATTCTGTCTGTGTGTATGCCTGCAGGCCAGAAGAGGGCACCAGACCTCTCTACAGATGGTTGTGAGCCACCATGTGGTTGCTGGGAATTGAACTCAGGACCTTTGGAAGAGCAGGCAATGCTCTTAACCTCTGAGCCATCTCTCCAGCCCCGATAACTTTCAATATGATGTTCATTTTCACAATATTAATCATAGTGATGAGTGATCATGGGAGAACTTTCCATTTTCTGGTGACTTCTTCCATCTCTTTCTTCATTGTTTTAATGTTTTTAGCATACAAGTCTTTCATTTACTTGGCTACGTGATTACAGTTATCACAAATTACTTTTAAAGGTATGTGTGTATGTACATATATTAGGTATCTTTTATAGTAGTGTGTTTCCTTTTGGATTTTTCAAAGGTCACTAGTTTTGGCTAACCCCCCTCATATGCCTTCCTCTGCTCTGCTTTCCCATATCCCACACCATTTAAACCTTTTGTTCTATTATTACACATTCTCCCCTTCTACCTCCTGTGTTCCTTCCATCCTCTACTCCTTTGAAAGCCCAAATCCTATGTCCTCTACCTGGTTCCCTGGCTTCCAAGGGTATTCTATTTAAACATACATATCTAAAATCTCAAAGCTAGCATCAACATAGAAGAGAGAACATGTCTTTCCAAGTTACCTCATTTAGAATCATTATTTTCAATTCTATCCATTTATCTGTGGATTTCATTTTTCTTAACATCTAAATAAAATTCCATTATATAAATTTTTCATTATTCATTAATCAGTTGATGGACTTCTAGGTCATTTCCATTTTGGGGATACTGTGAAAAGAATATCAGTGTACATGAATGAACAAATATTTCTACTGTAAGATAGAAAATTCTTTGGTTATATGCCCCAAAGTGATGTAGCTGGAATAGACTTATCTCTTGATTCTTTTAAAATTATTATATTGTATGAGTATGTGTTTGTCTCCCTCAAATTCCTCTTGTGCCCCTTTCACTCATTCTCAAATTCATGGCCCTTCATTCTTAAATGATAATATACATTTATATGTTTATAAACACAAACTACTGTGATCATTTATTGTTGCTCATAAATGTTTAGTGCTGACCTCTTGGGATTGAATGACTGGCTTTTAAGGGGACTTCTCTCTGGAGAAGACTGATCCCCCCATCTCAGCAACCATTACTTGCATGAGTTTTTCTATTCTGGTCAGCTGGTTGCTATTATTAGGAAGGTTTTGTTTAGGCAACAATATTATTGAGACTTTTCACAGTGCAACATTCCTGTCACATATAGAAAACACTATCTCAAAGCAGATACCTTGTTTTGATCCTCTGACTTTAATAATCATCCCTCTATCTCTTGTGCTATGTTTCTCGAGTTATAGGTACCAATGATTTATTGTAGCTGTATCATATGCTATGGGACATCCCACAGTCAACTGTTCTCTGCATTTAGAACAGTTGCAACTTTCTGTAATGGTCTTCTGCTGCAGAAAGAATTTCCTTTGCTGGGAAATGAGAGCTACACTTATTTGTGAATATTAGGGTAGGGCCTATGGATCTACCCCTCTTTCTGGGCTTCATCTTGAGAACAATTTCTGGCCAGACATTTTGTTGCATTTTCCAGCTTCCCTCTGCCACCCCCCCATGGTTAGTTATAGGGCCATTGTTTGCTACACCTTGGGCATGGTAATTTTCCACCTGCCTAGGGAGAATTCCATTGTGTAGCAGCTAGGTATATAAGATTTTTCTTAAGCTTGAATAAATGGTATTCAGCTTATCTCCTTTTGAATGACCCAGGTCTCTTGTGTGTTCTTTTAATCTCCAGGCCCTTGTCTAGCTCACAAATAGTACAGTAGCAGGTGAACTATACTGAGAGTAATTCAGGCATTATAGTTGGAGGCCCCATATAGATCAGGAAGTAGGGGACTCCTGAGAGATCACCCTTGGAAGGCTGGCCAGTAAGTAAGAAATTGATAGTGAGGGTGAACTGAAAATGGGTACAAGTAATTCTGATCCAGTATTGATGGGCTGATGACAGGGAAATTGATAGTTCTTTTAGAGAAGCCCAAGTTCTTTTTGAGATAGCCCAAGAGATCATTAAGATAGTTTTAGAGTTTAGTCCCTGGTTTCTACACTCAGGAGGATTTAATATTACTGACTGGGAGCAGGTAAAAGCTGATCTTCAAAAGCATTAAAAGAGTGAGGGCCAGAAGAATTTCCCATAACAATATTTTCACTATGGCCATTATTCAGAGATGATCTTCTCAGGGATGATGTAAAAGTAAAGAGCAATTAGAGAATTTGACTAAAACCTTTGAGGAGGTTCAGGATGAAGAATCTGTGAGTTCTATTAAGAGCTTTGATGAGGAGGAAGTTAAGAGTACTAAAAGAAATATAAAAGAGAAAAAAGAAATTTTCAAAATGGAGATTGCACTAATAAAAAAGAATTAAAAAAAGAAAAAAAAAAAGGAAGCGAACAGAGGTGTCTCCAAGAGACCTCTGCCACAAAATCCCATTCCTTGCCACTTCAAATCCTTTTGCTGCTGTTTCTGCCCCTATTGACTTAGAGACAGAAATCTGAGAGATCCAAGACAGACTAAATAATCTAAGTAGAAAAAGGCAAATTTATCCTGTTGTGGAAGTTATTTATCCCCAAGGACAGAGGATCAGGCAGCATAACCCTCTGGCCTTTAAGGACATTAAACATCTAAAAGAAGCAGCTATGGCCTATGGAACTCATGCCCCCTTCACTGTGGCTTTAATGAAATCCTTTGTGGAACCGAACCTTATACCCAGTGACTGGATGCAGCTTTGCAGGGCTTTTCTTTTAGGGGGAGATTATTTGTTATGAAAAGGCTAAATGCAAAAAAAAGCACAAATACTGCACTGCATAATGCCACTTTGTGTTTCCCCCAGCATAACCTTGACATGTTACTTAGTGCAGGACAGTATGCCTGCTTAGCAGCAGTGATTGCTTATGACCCTGCTGTTTATGTTCAGATAGATGCCATGGCCATTAAAGTGTGGAAAGCTTTACCTAATAAATGATCAGGGAAACAACTGTCTAAGTTCCTTCAAGGACCTTCAAAACCTTATTGTGAGTTTGTTGACCACCTGTTACAGCTGAGAAGTCTCATTTTGGGGGATGTGGACACAGATATGCCTGTTATAAAGCAATTGGCCTATGAAAATGCTAACAACTACTGTCCAGAGGTTATATGCCCCCATAGAAATAGGAGTTTTAATGATTATATCTACTTATGCAGGGACATTGATGGTACTCACTTGAAGAGACAGGTAATTGTTTCTGCCGTTAGGGAGTCTAGGTGGAGATAGATCAAGGACTTGTCTTCAAGCCCAGCAACAAAACATAAACAGCAGGGTCATAAGCAATCACTGCTGCTAAGCAGGCATACTGTCCTTTCAAAAGTAATTGCCCTGCGGCAAAGGGGCAGGTTGTCAGCCCAAGGGAAATTTGCTTTCAGTGTCCTTAAAGACCTCAGTTGGGTCTGGCCCAGTTTGGGAATTCCTACTGGATCCTTAAAAATGTTTACCCTTTCAGCATAGTCCTACTGGAGGTTTTTGGTAGCAAGGATCCATCTTATGGGTATATGAACATGTGTCACATGCAAAAATTGTTATTTTGTATCAATCTGCTGTGCTATGTGTTATTCAAAAAGGGTATAAACTTAGTTTGCAAACCTTTAAAATGTTACCTGATAAGGTTATTACACCATATACCCAGGCAGATATAATTGGCTGCAAAATTTTGCTAAAGAGTGGGCCTTTTTTTTTCATGCACTATTTCCTGCAGTTTTGATAATCGTTATCCTTCTGATAAGTTGGTCACCATTAACAAAAATCATCTGGTATGCTTCCCTAAAATTAGTTCTTCGTAACCTCTGTCAGGGGCTCAAAATGTATTTACTGATGGGTCTTCCTGGGAGAGGTATAGTGGCCTCCCCTCCTCATTTTGATATTCAGTCTGTTGATGCTAAATCTTCCCGGGTGGCTAAATTGATCACTGTACAAATGGCCCTAGGAAAAAACATGCTGATAATGCATTTAACCTTTTCATTGACAGTCATTATTCTTGCATCTTTGCAAACTGCATCTTATATTGCCTCTGTATCTCCAGTCCAGATGCAGTTATTCGCTATTCAAACATTGCTTTGGGCCCGATCTGTTCCCATTTACATAGGGCATTTGTGGGCTCATATTGACCTTCCTGGTCCCTTGAGCAAGGGCAATGCATTGGCTGATCAGCTTACTTGCCAAATTTGTACAGTTAGTCAAAAATCTTATAAAGCTTCAAAAAAAAATCTCATAGTCATTTTCATCTCAATGCTGGGTTTTTAAGATTTCATTTTAAGATATCTTGAGAGCAGGCTACTGATAGTGTTTTAAAATGCTCTCTATATACAGAACTTTTAGCTGTTCTCCATTTGGGAGTTAATCCTCATTGGCTTACTCCTTATCACTTATGGCAAACGGATGTTACCCATGATCCTTCTTTTGGGCATATGCAATATGTTCGTGTAACCATAGATACATAGTCTCATCTTATTTTTGTCTCAGCTCATACTAGAAAAACATTACAGAATGTTAAAAGTCACTGTCTCCATGATTTCGCCTACATGGGAGTTCCAAAAACTATAAAAAACTGACAATGAATCAGCCTACACCAGCACTAGCTTTGCTAAATTTTGCTCTGAGTTCTCTATTTCTCATAAAACAGGAATTCCTTATAATCCTCAAGGACAAGCTACAATGGAGCATGCACATTGTGCACTCAAAGCCTATTTGCATAAAACAAAAAGGGGGAATATGGTTCTAACCCCAGAGATCATTTATCTTTTGTTTTATACAATTTAAATTTTTTGAGTGTTGATGCTCAATCTCATACCACTTATGACCAACATTGGTGGCCAGTTTCTTCTGGAATGCCTCAAGTCAAATGAAAAAATACAACAGATGGCACTTGGTGTAGTGCAGATTGTAATTATTGTTCTGTCTCTTTAAGAGACAAGCTAACCCACTCCCTCCCCCATCCGCTGAGGCAGGCTGATCTTCAGCTTCCACCTGAGCTAGCTCTCTTCCCATCCCTCTCTTGAAGAGGCAGCTTCTGCTTCTCTCCCCACTCTTCTGCTTCCCCCTCTCTCTCCTCTTCTCCTCTCTCTCTCTCCCCCTTCTCTCCTTTTTCCTTCCCCTCCATAATCCCCCTAATAAATGTCTAACTTTACATGATGTGCCTATTCATCCCACTTGCCTGCTGCCTATCCATTTGTTACCGCCTGGGACCAGCCACCTTCCCTGCCAAGTGGTCCTTGGGACTGGCTCCTTTTGGGTCCCCAGCAGTCCTGGAGATTCGCAGCTTTTGTACCTCCTACCTGCAGCCTGCCCACACTGCTCACCAAGGACCAGCCAGCCGCCACATGGCTGGGGACCAGCCAGCCGCCACATGGCTGGGGACCAGCCACCTTGGTTTGTGACTTGCCATGTGGTCTCTACCCTGCAGCAAGCTTCCTGGGACCTGCAGCAAATCCATAATAGAGACCCCATACTGGTATGGGGGAGAAGGGCTGTTTGTGTTTACCTGCACGATGCTGACAGTCCTTGGGGGCAGACTCATTAAGGATTGAGCAGACACAGCATCCTTTGGAGTGCTTATATGTGCTAGAGCATCATCTTCATGTTTTCATGGCTCCAAAGCCAGGGGCAAGCTCAGATTAATGCCACCACATGGCAAGTCCTCTTAGCTATTGCCTCAGAGGATCTTTCAGCATAATTCTGGCTAAACATGGTGATGGGTGACTAATGAGTCAATGACAAGAAAGGTTTTTTGGGGGGCTGCCTGAACCTAAGACAGGAAATGTGTTTTCCCATGACAAGTAAGGGGTGTTGCCTGACATCCAATGCCACCTAAGACAGGCCTAGTCATGTAATTTATATAAAAGGGGGACCTGTAGGGCCCATGGGTCTATCCCTCCTCCTGGGGTTCATCTTGAGGACAGTTTCTGGCCAGACATTTTGTTACATTTTCTAGCTATCAGGTGTTCACTCTGCCTCCCCCTTAGCTATAGGGCATTGTTTATTCTACCTTAGGTATGGTAATTTCCCAGCTGCCTGAAAGGAATTCCATTGTGCAGCAGCTAGGTATATAAGGTTTTTCCTAAACTTGAATGAATAGCATTTGGCTTAACTCCTTTTAAATGACCCAAGTCTCTTGTTGGGGTACAATGGTGCACAAACTGTACTGAGAGTAATGCAGGCATTACATATAAGGACAAGCATTTAGAATAAAATTAAAAGTTAAACTAATTATACTAGTTTAGTGAGGTGAAAGTAGTGGGTTCTCTTAAAAGATTCATTGTTTCACTAGCCACAAGTTATGGGCTAGGTTTATGGTACCAGCTGTGAATTAATTCCTATTGAGCAGGCTTTAAGTTCAATTAGACACCTGTTGTTTTGTTAATCTATGGATCTCTATGGTGGAGCATTGTCACCCCAAGTTGGGTAATTTTATTAAAATATATATGGTTGGTGGGAGAAAAGAGAAGGGAAAATGATATATTGCTTTTTAATTTTAGAAATTAAAAATAAATATAGGTTCAAGTACATTTATATGCAATTTTAGACAAATATAAAAATAATATGAGAAGGGTTATGCTTTCTTTTTAATCTGTCAGTTTTAAGTTTTTTAACTTTAAAATAAAACTATACTTACAGTTATTATTGAAAGATATGGAAAAATCTTGCAATAATTTTTATTTTGTTTAAAATATTTTATGTTCATTTATTCTCTCTTATTTATCTTAGAAGATTATTTCATGTCCAAAAGAAACTCAGGACAAATGATTAATCATGGTGCCTATCAGCATACTAAAATGTCTGTTGGCCTCCAGGCTCACTCAGTACCTGTGGTTCCTCTCAGCTCTTCTTATCCTGACCCTACCCTAAAAGTCTCCACCTCATGGGCTTCTTTCCCCCCAGCTTCTTTTCATTGCAAAACCCCATCATTTCAGTCATGTACCCTTTTGGTACTTCTTCTCTTTAACTCTTTTCTCATGGTTCTCTTGGCTCTTGGTCCTTTCTCTTGGCCTTCTCTACTCTGCTTTCTTCTTTTCCTATCTCTCTCTCTATCCTCTCATTACCCAGTTCAGTCTACTGGCCATGTTTAGCCTACCACTTCCTCTCCTCTGAAGTCTTGCAGATGCCTCTGTTTGTACTCTCCATCATATCCACAATAAAACCTCCTTAAGCATACCTTGAAGTAGTATGCTCATGCACTTACTTTATACATCTGCTGCCAAAGCCCACACCACACTTTATGCAGTTTGATGGTTTCTTGAATATGGCCTCTTATTTAGTATAACATATATGTTTTGAAAGTTTAAGGTTTACTATGCATATTTATTTTAGGTACATTATTGCATGATGACAAAAAATATGTTAATAAATATACATGAACTGATAATCAGGGCTATCAACCTCTAATGTTCAAGTTTACTCCTTTGTTAAAAGTGAGTGATGAGGCCAGTGGGGCTAAAGTAGTGAGTATATCTGTCACTCTC
Organism: Microtus oregoni; assembly: GCF_018167655.1. Classification (NCBI taxonomy): domain Eukaryota; kingdom Metazoa; phylum Chordata; class Mammalia; order Rodentia; family Cricetidae; genus Microtus; species Microtus oregoni. The sequence goes on from NW_024544814.1 coordinate 248,342, forward strand.
ATGCTACAAATGTCTCTGTCAAACAAACCAACCAGAAAATAGTGAAGTAAAGTAAAACTTTGAAGTTTCAGTTAGTCTTGTTTGTAGAGGAGTCAGGGTTCCTTAGCAAAGCAAGAACATATGTAACAGAGACTGTGCTTTCATTTCCAGCTGCCCAGACCTGAATAATCACATAGAACCTATATTAATTGACCAACGGCTTAGGTATATACCTATCTAGCTCTTACATCTTAAATTAAACCATTTCTATCAATCTGTGTATTGACATGAGGGGTTTATCAGTAAGGTTCTCACTTCTTTCTCCTTTGGCAGTTACACGGCATCTCCCTGATTTGACCTTCTTTCCTCCTCTGTTTCTGCTTTGACTTCCCACCTTGCTATAGTCTGCCTTGTCATAAGCCAAAGCAGTGTCTTTATTAACCATTGGTAATAAAACATGTTCACAGCTTACAGAAGGGCATCCCATATCAAATATAATATCTTAAAATTCAAATTAGGCAAGAGCCTATTGAGCACAGCCATAGATTGCCATAAGTCTGCCTGAATTTCTGAATTCCTAAGAAAATTATAACCTTTCCATTACTTCCTTTTATCTATTTTCTGAGTATGCTTTACTTAAAGCTTTAGACTGCCTCATGCTAACATTTTGGGCTCTCTTATTCTTTCTTTAAGGCTCCCCTCCTTGACATGTAGCTGCTTGTGCTAGACCTTAAATGTCATGGCTTTCCCTTCTCTCTTCCATTCTCCTAGACAGCTTCAGAGATTTCACAACTTGCCTGCTCTGCTGTCTTTCTTTTAAACTCTAATAAAATTATCTTTGTGCTTCAAAAAATTAAAATAAACTAAAAACTCCAATTTCCAAGACTACCAATAGTATTTTTATATTTTAACTGCTTAAATATATTTCCTCTGTAAGACTGTTGCAGAGAAGGATCAGTAGTCCTTGGCTGCATGTACTACAAAGGAAATGTGAAGATAGCTTGGGGTATCTGAAGCTATGTTTAAAACAAAAAGAAATTATAGAATAAAATAAAATATAACTTCCTTATGCTGTAAATCTGTTCATTTCATGTTATTGTGTAAACGGAAATGATACTCTGTGCATTTTTAAGTTTTTCTTATATTTCAATTGAAATATTTCCATAATATTTTAAAATATAAGTTATGCTCAATTTATACAACTAAATGACATTGTTATCTTAATAATAGATGTATCAAAACCACATGCATATTAAATTGAAAAGGCTTTTTTGATTGGACTCAGTTGTTACAAAAACAAAAAGAAAGCTAATGGGCCAAGAAGTGATTTCAATAAAAATGTAATAAAATAAAAACAAAAAGAGGTTATAAAATTGGGGGTGGATCTGGAGATGGAAGAAGAGATGTACAATGAATATCATTAAAATCCTTTGTATGAATGTATGAAATTCTCAAAGAATAAATAAAATATTATAATAAATGATAAAAAATAAAGATACATATTATGCACAGATCCATAGATGATGCATTCATGGATGTTTATGTATGTCTGTATATATGTATGCTGAGACAGAGAATTCATAATTAGATTATAGAGCATCTTGAACATTAAGAAAGTAAGAAAGGGCTAAACCACTTACAGTGATGGAAGAATTCTAAGAAACAAAAGAGCTTTCTGAAAGAGTTCATAAAGGCCAAAGTCTCAACAAATTGCATCCTCAAGTAGAAAATGCCATAATACAGAATTCCAAGTATTTATTTACATTTGCATTAATTTCTTTCCTATTGATGTGACAAAACACCATAACCAAGGCACCGTACAGAAAAGAAAGTGTTTGATTTTATGGTTCCAGGCAGATAAGAATCTATCATGGTGAGTAGGCATGGCAGCAAACTGCAAGCATGGCAGCAATAGCAGAAACTTAGAGATCACATTTCAATTGTAAGCAGATAGCAGAGAGAAGGAATTAGAAATAGAGAGACTGGTTATAAATCTCAAAGCCTACTCCCAGTTACATACTTCCTGCTCCAGCAAAGCAGCAAGGCTATACCTTTTAAACCTCACCAAACAGCATCACTAGCTGGGGACCAGGTATTCAAATGCTTGATTTTATGCAGGACATTTCTTCTTCAGAAAGCCACAGTGCTCTTCCCAATTAGATGTATCATAATTCTGAACTCTTTAAAAGTGAGACCAAAGTATTAACATTAACATTAACAATAAATATGCAAAGATGCGATAACAGAAGGAATGAAATAACAAATAAAGAAGGGTTGCATCAGAAAAGAAAAGAAATCAAGTTTATAAAGTAAAAACATTGCTCAATGTCAGGATTATGCCAGGTTTTTAGTGACATATGTACTTGATATGAAATAATAAGAAATACATTTTCCTCTATGAGATTGCTCATAAAAATCAGCTGGTTATATCACTATTGAGGAACATTTTCTAAAATATCTAACCAGTACTACTTCAATATAAATCCTAGAAACTATTATACTCAAGCATAACCTAAGGAGACAAAGCAACAAAGTTATATGATATCCTAAAAATAAAGATATGGTGCAAAAACTAAAATAATATGAATAAATTACTGATTTTAGTTCCTAGACTGTGACAATATGTCTTTTATTAGTTGTGGTAAATGCACTACTGGAAGATTAATGCTAAAGAAAATTGTATGAGTGATACATGTAAACTGTACTAATTGTATAGTAATTTTAAAAGCTAAATTTACTATATGAAGTAGAGCTGTTCTCCCTAGATTCATTTCTTCCATAATCTTATAAACAGATGTTTTAGTGCTCTGGCTTCAATAATAAGATAATTCATGAGGATATCAAATAAACATAATAATTTAAATAATCTTATGGAATAGCATCACTTGGATGTGGGATTCCCCTCTGTATGCTGTCAATATATTGTATTACCATTGGTTAATAAAAAAAAAACTATTTTGGTCAATGGCTTAGCAAAGTAAAACCAGGCTGTAAGAGATATATAGAGAGAATAGGCAAAGTTGAGGAGACTCCATGTAACTGCCAAAGGAGAGAGACATTGGGCCTTATGGCAATAAATAGATGAATAGAAATGGGTTAAGGCAAGATGTAGGACCTAACAAGGAATACAACTAAGCTATTGGCCAAATAGTATTATAATTATCATAGTTTCTGTGTGATTATTTGGATCTGGGCAGTTAGGAAATGAACGAGCAGTCTGTGACTACATCACTTGATGGTATTTTTCCCCATCAGATTAATGAAAATTATATACATTTTTTGTTTTAGTAATATTGCGATTGATAATTGTCATTTTTGTATTGCCTATGATATTCATTCCCTTTTCTCTGAATTATTTCTCCCCATTACTTATCCACTATTTTCTTGTAAATTAGCTGATTAAATTTTTTTATTCTGAAAAAATATTTTATCTGTATATATTTTAATGTATTTTTTTTGTTTTGCAGATGACAAAATATAGCTATTGAGACAATACTTGGTGAGGTTGTGGGGATGTGAGGACCCTAAGGTTTGTATAGTGGTGTATTATTTGTGTTTTAATAAATAAAGCTTTCCTGAAGATCAGAAAGCAAAGCAGCCATTTTAGTCAGCCATACAGACTAGGGAGTGGTGGCACACATCTTTAATCCCATGACTAGGGAGACTGAGGCAGGCAGATCTCCGTGAGTTCAATGCCACCCTGGGCTACACGTGATTGGATTTGTCTAAAAGAAACTGGGCTCACACAAAGGTGATCCCAGCACTTGGGATTACACACCTTTAATCCCAGCACTAGCGAGGTGGATACATGAGTGATATGGCTGGGCAGAGAGAGAAATATAAGTGGGAAAGAGACAGGAACTCAGTGGCGTGTGGAGTGTGAGTCTTCAGGATTCGTGGAGACAGGATCTCACCCATTTTCAGTCTGAGGTAGTAGAGGTAAGAGCCAGTGGCTGGCTGCTTTGCTTTTCTGAACTTCAGGTTGAACCCCAATATCTGTCTCTGGGGTTTAATTATTCATGGTTCAGGTTGGTGCAGAACTCCTGGGTCCCGGATGGTATAGGCTATTCTCAGTCCCTTGGCACTCAGTACTGTGGCAGCAGGCAATCATTAATGGGCAGTGGGTCAGCTTGTGTGCTGCCAGCAGCCAGTCTGCTTTACCTCCTTGGTCACCAGAAACAGCACTGTGCATAAGCCTGGTACCAGGGCAGCTGCCAGGAAGGCTCTGCTGCTGTACATCTAGTTCAAAATCTCCTGGCTAAAGAGTTGGTGTTGAAGGATGCTGCTGAGCTGCTGGCATACCTAGGGTGGGCTCCACTGCCTGAGACATGGCCTTCTAGACTCTCGCTGTCTGACCTCTCTGTTCCATAGGACCTGCTGCTCTCACACAACATACTTTTTCTCTGTTCCCTAGGACCCTCCTTCTCTCTTTTCTGCGTTATATACACACTTTTGTTCTTGTTTTTTTCTGTATTTTGGAGTTTTAATATTTTAAATGCTTTTCAAAAAAATTATAAATGCACTTGCTTACATTTAATTTCAATTCTTTAGCAGCTCTGTTTTGATTTGAAAAATATTTCACTCATATCGATAATTATAATGGTGTGACATGCTGTATTGTGCCCATAGGACTGTTTGAATAAAATTAAAGAAATTTTGATGTGGGATTCCCCTCTCTATGCTGTGAATACCATTGGTGAATAAAGAAACTGCCTTGGCCAGTTGATAGGGTAGAACTTAGATAGGTGGGGAAAACTAAACTGAATGCTGGGTGAAAGGGATAGAGTCAGAGAGAAGTCATGTAGCCCCACTGGAGACGCTGGATGGAACTTTACCCTGTAAGCCACAGGCACATGGTGATACACAAATTACTAGAAATGTGTTAAATTAAAATACAAGTGTTAGCCAATAAAAAGCTAGAGCTAATGGGCCAAGCAGTGTTTTAAATAATATAGTTTCTGTGTGATTATTTTGGGTCTGAACTGCCAGGTGGCAGGGAAACAAAAAGCAGCCCTCCTTACAACAAAATTTAGCATAACAAAACAGGAATTGAGGAAGAATCCTGTAGTGGTTTAAATAGAATGGCTCGCATGAACTCATGTGTTTGAATGCTTGGCCCATATGGAGTGGGACTATTAGAAAGTGTGACCTTGTTGGAGGAAGTGTGTCTCTGAGGGTGGGCTTTGAGGTCTTGTATGCTCAAGCTAAGCCTAGTGTGACAGCCTTGTTCTTCTGCCTGTACCTCCATCACCATGTCTGCCTGCACAATGTCATGTTTCCTACCATGATGTTAATGGACTAAATTTCTGAACTGCAAGCTACCCCCAAATAAATGTTTTCTTTTATAAGAGTTGCTGTAGTCATGGCGTCTTTTCACAGAAATGGAAACCTTAATTTAAAAAAAAATCCCATAACATATTATGTTTAATTAGTGGACAGAAACCATATTAAAAGAATCTTGGTAATATATGGCATGAAAGAGTACTTAGATTTGTGAAAGCAGGAGAAAAGTAAAACAATAATAAAAAATAGAGTCATTCACCAGATATGCCTAATATATTATAAAAGTCAAAGTACCAGAGGCAGTTTTTAGAACATCTTTTGTAAATGGTGTAGTTTATTCTGATACTACTAGGATTGAGAAGTTTGGTGTCTTGTCCCATTTTCAGCTGCTTTTCTCATGAGTATTCCCATACATTCTTCAGATGTCACCATCGCTGAGGGAAATCTACTGAAAGGAAGGGCCATTCTTTTGACTTAGGAGTTCTAAGTTATTCAAGGAAAGGAAAGATTATAATAATAATTAATGTTAAGGGGTTGCAGAAATCCCACCCCCAGCATCAAGAAATACCCTAGCAGAGATTTATAGTTTGTTGTATATGGTCTTTTCCTATGAAAACAACAGGTGAGAATCATTTAGATAATAATATTTATAAAATTAATTTTACTTTAAAAGAACTATTTCCAGTTATCTGTTGTTTTGATATGGCCTAAATTTGAATTTGGACAATATAAAATATATTTTATGCTGTTATTTGTTTTCTTAACTGTAGAACTTTCTATTAGAATACAGTTTGGGAGATATAGATAAAGCAGGAACTATATCTAGTGAGAACTCAAAACTCTTTAATAATGTAGGCACTCTGCCACAGACCCATACTGTGAGCCTGTAGCTTTCATGCTGGATACTGCACTTTTCCCTCTTTAGTTAATTTCACTTGTACCTTGGCAACTATTGTACAGAATGATCTATAAACTCAACTTTTTCATTTAATTGCCATGGAAATTTGATAATTTCATCCTAAAGGAGAGTTGAGGAAAACTCAGGAAGGGCTCCAATTACTGAAAACTGGAAAAAATTAATCTTGATTAAAGCACTTCCCCCATGAAAATAGGACCTCCTGAACTTTGTAAGAGCTGATTACTGGAGGCCATTCTTTGGGGAATGCATAACTGTACTTATTCTAGAATTTTCCGGGAATATTGGAGTTGAATAGTGGAGACATCAAAAAGACTTTGAAAGGTGCAATTTAGTGGAATGTTGGCAGCAGCTTATTTCAGTTCCTCTCTATAATGAAGTGCCAAAATATGCAAAGCACTTTCCAAACTCAAGATGATTGTAAGGAATTTCTGTCAGCTGTCATCACCAATAAAGCTTCCTAGGTGAGAAAAAAATGAAACTGGAAGGTCACAGGAGATTTATTGTTCACGTTTAAAAAGCATAGTATATATATATATATATATACACATATATATGTATATATACATATATATACATATATATATACGTATATATATGTATATGTATATATATCATTAGGGATTTGGTCAGTTTCTTTGCTTCATTTAATGATTTCAAACAGAAACATTGGAAAGAGGTAGCAAAGATTAGACGACTACCTACATTTTTTTATTTTCATAATTGTTCATCTTTAGTACACAAATTAATTGTACCTTGAAATGTCTCACCATGTTAATTCAGAATTAGGAATGTGTTGCTTTTCATAAGACATAAAAATGTTAATCTACTACAGTTCTTTGCTTAGATCTTAATGTTAAAATGACCTCAATTAATTTTATTTGATTAAAAAAGTTGATACTTTATAGGGTGAGGCAAACACAGGAAATAACTATTTTAATGCCTGGAATCACTTTGGATGATATTGCCTTGGATCAAACCTGTACTTGCATTTTATTTCTTAATTTTAACATCTGGTATGACTGACAGGAAAATTTTCTATCTCAATATCAATAATATGATTTCCACCATGTTCTTTCCAGAAAATTACAGTTCTTTATCACTCTCATCAAGTTCAATTAATACATGTAAATACTGATTTCCTACTTTGTAAATATGTGGTGCACAGAATATGAACATTATAATACTTTTGAATACTATATAGTTGTCATTGACACCAGACACTCAGTAAGTTGAACATATTCCTGGACAAATCTTTTCATAGTAGGTGATGCAGAGGTAGAACTAGTATACAAACTAGTGTTTCATTTTGCCAACTATATGGAGGATTTTTAAGATATTCCAAAATGTTGTTCTGGAAAATTCAACTAGTAGGGTGAATAGTACAATTAGAGAAAATTTTATTCAAGACCAACCATATTGAATGAGAATGTCAGTAATTCAAAGTCTTTACTCCACAGTATTAGAAAATTCATAATTTCCCGTGGCCGCGAGAATAAAGTAGATTTGCAGTGTTTAGTCATGAAATGGGCAGAAGTAGAAAGCAAATTTCTATTATTTTATATGTCATCTATAAGTGATGATTATATTTTAGATCCTCACAGACGGTCATTAGTGAAGTTGATCATTTCCTAAATAGTATTTCATTGACTAAGTCATCGCATCTGACTTAATGTAATCTTTTCAGGTATTTCCCCTAGAATTAAATGCTTTTCCTTCAGTTTCTACTCAATTTATTCATCATGTTTCTAAAGAGACAGTATATTTTAATATTTGGAGAGAACTATTGTATCCCTAAATCCATACTTCTCTAGTATGTATAGCACAGATCCCTTCAAACTTCCACTATATAATCCTATTTCCAGACTATTATGATAGAGATCACCCCTTAAGATGTGTTAATTTGTCATTATCTCATTTGAAATATGCCATAAAACTGAATATTCCTTTTCAAATATGAGCACTACATTGCATATTTTCTAATTTATATTATGATTTTATGTATATGAATATTTTTCCTAGATGTATGTTTGTGTGCCTGGTGCCTGTGGAGATAAGAAAAGGGCTTTGTGTCTCATGGGACTGGAATTCCAGACAGTTTTGTGTCACCACGTCAACGCTGAATATCGAACTCAGGTCCTCTGCAAAAGCAACAAATGCTATTAATTTAAGCTGATCCAACTCTTCAGTGCCCATTTCACATTTTTAAGTCAATGTGTTTGAATGTTAAACTGGACTGTCAGGCTATTGTGGTGTTTTAATGCTATATATATTTATATTTCATATACAGCATTGTTTCTGCAAGTTTTGTAATGTGTGATAATGTCAGCTTAGTGAAGAAAAACTATGTTTAGTGTTCAGCTTTTACATAACTGAAGGGTGAATAACAAAGGGGATATTTGCAAAGGAGGTAACCTCTGATCTTCTTCTTTTTGCACTATTGTAGCGGCGTAAACGAATGCAGACAGAGTGTAAATATATATATATAGCTTTAATGTAGAAATAGACTTACAGAACCACCGTTCCCGCGGAGACCAGGAAAGCAGAAGCAAGCGCTCAGAGCTTGCTCGCCAAATTTATAGGCAGACATTAGCCCGAGGCGAACACGCCCCCTAAGGGGCGGGACTTATCCCTACATCTCCCCTTTTTGTCTAAATAAGACAGAACTAAACCAAATACAACTACATACAATAACAACAAATAATAAATATAACAAACAATATTGAGAACAAAAGCTTTGCTAAACATTCTATCTCAAGGAGTCCAAATAATGTAAAGAGTAACTACAATTATATAATCTTCAACTCAGTCAAAGATCTGAGAAGGGAATAAACACTACTCAACAAACGAGATATATCCAAAATGTGCAACAATTGACAGAGACAACTGACTACCTGGGCAATCACCCAAAGTCTCGTTTGCAACGTTGAGTCAACCAATTTTGGCTAAGGCCTAACATAACTGACATACCATTATTAAAGGCAAGGAACTTTTCAAAACTATCTTACCCTGTCTTGGCAGGATATGACAGTCCTGTTTTATCCATTGATGCATGCTCTGTATCTGTGTCAGTGGTTGAGGTATGGGCATTTCTTTGCCCAAAGGCCAGTTCTGCCAAAATAGAAAGGCTCCAGGTGGAGTGTTTTTGGTGCTCAACATTCTCTCGGGAATAGAGCGGTGTTGCCAGGAGCAATTGTGTCTCACTATCACGAAACTCTGAGTTAGATTAAAGGCCATATTCTACAGCTCTTTGAAGAGGTTGAAGATTATCTATCTATACTGAGTATAATCTCTATATATCTAAAGAACCTGATTAGTCTAATTATAAATGACAAACTTAGATGACAATTAGTCTATATAATTCTCAATATCTATCTAACTTAAAGACTAAGACAATAAACGACTGTGAAACAAATGAGGACAATGACCTCCAAATATAAACAATGTACAAATATACATTGCAGTAGGTAAATATATATCAATACACAAATATTATATAAGTATCTTAATCAGAGGTAGAAATGTACACTGCAATATGGTAAATATATACAATATATATCAATACAATATATGTCAATACATAAAAATGTTTTAAACAGAGGTAGAAACATGCATGCGTACAATAGTCCATATAATTTAACTTTGTTTCATTATACAAGAATTGATACCAATATATTTGTCTAAAAGCAGTAACTCACAATTATAAATCTATTATCCCATCATTCCCTCTTTTTTTTTTTTTCAAAATGATCCTTGAGCTTATAAAATTCCTCTCCCAACCCTCAATCATATACTAATTATAATCAACCCCTAAATGATGTCCCTAAACCCAAGGGCAAACTTTACTGGGAGAGGGGACGTCGTTCTCTAGAATTACTTCCAGCTGTCATAGGGGCGACGTTCTTTCTGGGGGATCCTGTGAAAGTAAAATGATGGTTAAATTTCAAGATAATGTCTTTTAAAATTGCAAATAGTCTCTGAGTATTTTCGTGCAGGTCTGGCCAAAATGTTGTATAAGATGTGCACCATTTCAGCTAACCAAGTTGGAACTGTCTTGTGCAGCTGGTACCAAAAGCAGGTCTTGTAGTAGCGCTATCAGTATCATGACGTCATATCAACCAGGTGGAGTTGTTGTTATGGGGCCCCATCTTCTTCCTGGAAACTTCAAATGTCACTTCAGGAAAAACTCATTGTTCATTATGAAAAACTTAAACATTAATCATATAGACATATATATATATATATATATATTCAATGAAAGACATGATAGATATATTCAATGAAAAGTATGATAGATATGAAGAGAAGCAAAGATGTTTTCTAAACTCATATTTCTTTCTGTCCCATATCATGGCTCTTGACATGAGACAGAAACTCCAGAAACTCTGGGTTTTTCTCTTACTAACAGGCTTGGAATTGGAGAGGGACTGAGCCAGAGTCCAACTTCAAAACCAGCTTTATAAATTTAGAAATATGGTTTAATATTACTTACACAACCCATTCAGTTGTCTTGATATTTCCTATTGGGCAGGTATTTTTCCATCTGTCAGTATCCAAACATCCAGGGTCCCTTGAATTTCTCAAAGATGAGTGTTTTCCTGTGGAGATAAGAACAGAACCCTGCCCCCATTCTATATGTTTTTCTTACCACCTGTATGAATATCATTGTTGTGGATGAGTTGTCATTTCTCCTTTCCAAGAGGTTTCTCCTCTTCAAATCGAAACTTTATTAATTTTGATGGTATCCACAATTTTTCTTCTCCTGTGGAAACAAGAGCAAAACCCCTTCCCCAACGTAGCACATCTCCTGGCTTCCACTGAGAGGTCAGCACATCTTTGAAATAAATCGGTTGATTTAGTTCAGCAGACTTTTCCATTATCCAATGTCTTTCTGCTGCTGTCGTTCCTTTCTCATTAGCGTTAAGAAAATTCAAGGTTAGTAAAGCATTATGTAATCTATTTCTGGGGGTATTTTCAGTCCCTTTCTGTTTGTTCAGCATATCCTTTATAGTACGATTTGATCTTTCTATAACTGCCTGACCTGTAGGATTATTTGGTATACCTGTAATGTGTTTTATATTATAATAATCAAAAAAGCGTTTCATTTTCTTAGATACATATGCTGGACCATTATCTGTCTTTATTTGCGCAGGTATACCCATGATGGCCATAACTTCCAATAAATGTGTGATTACTGAATCAGCCTTTTCTGAGCTCAGGGCAGTAGCCCATTGAAAACCTGAATACGTGTCTATGGTGTGGTGTACATATTTTAATTTGCCAAATTCTGCAAAGTGGAACACATCCATCTGCCAGATTTCATTCCTTTGGGTGCCCTTTGGATTAGCCCCTGCAGGCAGTGGCGTTTGGTTATAGAAAGAGCAAGTAGGGCATTTCTTTACAATCTCCTTAGCTTGTTGCCATGTAATTGAAAACTCTTTCTTCAAACCTTTGCTATTAACATGATGTTTTTTATGAAATTCAGAGGCTTGTAGCACACTACCAATCAATAATTGATCAATTTCTGCATTACCTTGTGCTAGAGGACCTGGCAGACCCGTATGGGATCGGATGTGTGTTATGTACATAGGGCAAAGCCTGTTCCTGATCAAATCTTGAACCTGGAGGAACAATGAGGTTAGTTCAGTATCATCAGGTATAAATTCAGCAGTTTCAATATGTAAAATAACTCTTTCTGCGTATTGTGAATCTGTAACTATATTAATAGGTTCTTTAAAATCCCTTAGCACCATAAGAATGGCATATAATTCCGCCTTCTGGACAGAAGTATATGGACTTTGTTCCACCTTATCCAAGTTTTCTGATTTGTAACCTGCCTTCCCTGATTTATTGGCATCAGTATAGAATGTACGGGCTCCAGTTATTGGAGCATCACGGACGATTCGAGGAAGAATCCAAGAAGTTCTCTTTATGAAGTTAAGCCGCTTGCTTTTTGGATAGTTGTTATTAATGTCTCCCAAAAAATTAGCACAAGCTCTTTGCCATGGTTCATTATCTTCCCATAATTTCTTTAGTTCATCAGCAGTGAAAGGCACTATAATTTCTGCTGGGTCTATACCTGCTAGTTGACGAAGTCTCAGCTTGCCTTTTATAATTAACTCAGAGACTTTTTCCACATAAGTTTTCAGTTTCTTACTTGGTTTATGTGGTAAAAAGATCCATTCCAAAATAATATCATCTCTCTGCATTAAAATTCCTGTAGGAGAAATTTTTGATGGTAGTATGACGAGAATACAATCGAGCTCTGGATTCACCCTGTCCACATGTGCCTGTTGTAATTTTTCCTCAATCATTGTCAGTTCCTTTTCTGCTTCAGCTGTTAATTCTCTGGGACTGTTTAAATCTTTATCACCATCCAAGGTTTTGTTCAAATGAATTATTAGATCAGGTGTTATTCCAATAGCTGGTCGTAGACTGGAAATATCTCCTAACAGTCTTTGAAAGTCATTAAGAGTCCGTAGGCGATCTCTCCTAATTTGTGCTTTTTGTGTCTTAATTTTTTGCAAACCTATTTTATAACCTAAATAATTAACAGAATCTCCCTTCTGAATCTTTTCAGGAGCGATTTGCAATCCCCATTTAGGTAAAAGTATCTTTATTTCTTCAAACAGTCTGTTCAAGGTATCCATGTTTGAATCGGATAACAAGATGTCGTCCATGTAATGGTATACTATAGATTTGGGAAATTTCTTGCGTATTATTTGCAATGGTTGGTTCACAAAATATTGGCACAGGGAGGGGCTATTTAACATACCCTGGGGGAGGACGGTCCAGTGGTACCTCCTCGAAGGTTGAGAATTGTTATAAGTAGGCACTGTGAAGGCAAATTTTTCTCTATCTTCTTTTTGCAAAGGTATAGTGAAAAAACAATCCTTTAAATCAATAACTATGAGAGGCCATCCTTTTGGTAATAAAGAGGGCAAAGGAATTCCAGATTGCAGAGGGCCCATAGGTTGAATAACCTTGTTGATGGCCCTGAGATCTGTCACCATTCTCCATTTACCTGATTTTTTCTTAACCACAAATACAGGAGAATTCCAAGGGCTGGTAGATTCTTCTATATGTCCAGCATCTAATTGTTCTTGTACCAGCTGTTCTAAAGCCTGTAACTTTTCCTCAGCTAAAGGCCATTGCTTTGTCCATATTGGTTTCTCAGTCAACCATTTTAGAGGCAAGGCTGTTGGTATCTCTGAAGGGACATCAATTGCTTGTTCTTTTACAGCCCGAATGGCCGGTTTTCTCAGTTTGTAATATCTTTTAATATTATTCTCAGAAATATAGGCTCTAGATTTAGCAGGAATGTTAATTTCAGTATTCCATTGTTGTAATAGGTCACGACCCCATAAATTCATTGCAATATTGGCTACATATGGCTTTAATTTTCCTATTTGTCCCTCTGGCCCTATACATTCAACCCATCTCGTGCTCTGCCTTACTCGAGATAGGGTTCCAATTCCCAGGAGCTGAACATTTACATTCTGAAGAGGCCAATACGGATGCCAAGATTCTGGGGTAATGATACTTACATCAGCACCTGTGTCCAGTAGGCCAGTAATAAAAATGCCATTTACACACACTCTCAGTTTAGGTCTTTGATCATTTATAGAAGTTTGCCAAAACACACGTAACTTATCTTTCTGATCATTATTGCTTGTAACAGTAGGCATGGGGCTTCCTAATTGTCCTGATGAGGCACGTTCTCTGCAGAAACTGGATATGACTGAACCATGTTTGCCATGGGGGCCTGTGAGGCCCCCCCTCTCACGTTTCCCGACTGTATCAGGTTGCCTTGTCTATCTCTTGTAGACCTGCATTCATTCGTCCAATGTCTGCCCTTTCCACATCTTCTACATAAACCTGAAGGCTGAGTCCTCCTATTTCTGTTATTTCTAGAAGTTGCATTATTATTATTATTATTATTATTTCTGAAAGATGCATTATTGTTATTATTATTATTATTATTTCTGTAAATCCGTTGTCTACAATTCCTTTTCATATGACCCATTTTGCCACAATTAAAACATCTGGTATTCTGGTGTCTCCTTTTACCATTGGAAATTGCTTCTTCTACCCATGCTTCAGTGCCATAATCAAATGTATCAACATTGAGTGTATGCAAGACCCATTCTTCCAACGGCGCTGATCTGAGCTTTAAAGGACCCAAAATCCTTTTGCATTCCACATTTGCATTTTCATAAGCCAAAGACTCAATCATTATACGTCTTGCTTCTGGGTCAGATATTCCTATTTGTACAGCCTTAGTTAATCTTTGTAAAAAGTCACTAAAGGGTTCTCTCTGACCCTGTTTAACTCTGACAAATGATTCCATTCTCTGTCCTGGGTCTTGTACCCTGTCCCAAGCCCTTAAGGCTGCTGTAGTACACATGGAGAGTGTGTTTTCATCCAAATTAGCTTGTTCCTGAGGATCGGAAAAGGGCCCTTCACCTAGAATTTGATCTAGGGAAATGTCAATTCCCTTCGCTTTTTCCTGCTGTTCTAAGAGTCTAGCCTCTTGCCTGAATAAGCATTTCCATTTCAATTGCGGTCCACTCTCGAGTACCGCAGAGCTCAGCTGGAGCCAATCCGAGGGGGTTGCTCTGCTTGTCGTGGCCCAAGATCTTAGCATCTCTTTAACAAAAGAGGCTTGCATCCCAAAAGTCATGACAGCCTGTTTTATTTCCTTGAGATCATTCATACGCACAGGCTCCCATGTATCCTCCTTGATGACCCTAGGGTTTTTGGAACCAATCACCTTCTCTGTTGTTATTACTGGAAAGGCAGGTAGAGCTGTAGGTAGAGCTTTGTGGAAATTGTCCCGGAGAGACTTACCCACAGATGTAGTTAAAATTTGCCTTTCTACCCTTTGCTCTTCTTCATCAGAATTTAGAAATTCCTCAATCTTTTCAATTCTGTTCACCATTGCCTTCTGCAATGTCTGAAACTCCTGTCCAGAATTATGTTCCAAAGCCTTCATTGAGGATTCTAATGTATGAAGTTTGTCCGTTAGAGATAACATCTCATCTTTGGACATAATTTTTATGGCATAAACCGTGCCTTCTTGTATTGACAATCTTTCCGTCAATCTGTCATAAGCTTTAGACAAAATCCGATTGTCACATTCAGCAGTTTTGATTCTCTCAGTTAATGTTTCCTTTCCAACAGAAAGGGACTGAATCTTATGGTCCAGATCAGCTGTTCCCTCTTCCATACTAATGAATTTCTCCTTAACATCAGCCTGAAGAACTTCAACCTGATTCTTGAGAAGATTGTTATCAGCCTGGAGAACTTCAAACTGATTCTTGAGAAGATTGTTATCAGCCTGGAGAACTTCAAACTGATTCTTGAGAAGATTGTTGTCATTCTCAATTGTTTTTAAGCGTTCAATCTCTACCTTAAGAATCCTGGATTCGTCTCGTAAAGACTTTATCATATTTCTATTATCAAACCATTTGGTGCCAATGAAAACTACGAATCCCAGAAGGATCCATATATGTGGGGTGATAGACACCTCTTGTAAAATCTCCCACATGGTACAATTAAAAAAATCATTAAATTCTTGAACAGTAATGTGTTCAGACATTTTATTTATAAAAGAAAATTTTTTTACCTGCAAAGATCGGTTCCTGCCAGTGGTGGTCTCTGTGTTTTTGGAGCCTGTCCTAGAACTAGCTCTTGTAGACCAGGCTGGCCTTGAACTCACAGAGATCCGCCTGTCTCTGCCTCCCAAGTGCTGGGATTGAAGGCGTGCACTACCAAGGCCTGGCAGGCCTCAAACTCACAGAGATCTGCCTGCCTCTGCTTCCCAAGTGCTGGGATTAAAGGCGTGCTCTACCACTGCCTGGCCGGCCTCAAACTTGTGATCCTCCTGCCTCTGCCTCCTTCAGCAAATCCTACCGGCGTGCGCCACCACAACCGGCCAAGTCACTTTGTAACAGACCAAATCTGACACTGTGGCAGCTTTTGTTGCAAAACCGCAAGTACTTGAGCTTCTGCTAATTCAGGCAGTGGGGTTCCGCTGCAAAACTTAGCCAAGGCAGGCAGAATGGGCCTGTGTCGCCGAGTGTGTCTCGGACTCGGCACTGGGGCCGGAGTCACGAACTGAAAAACAGCACCCGGGAGGGTGCTGTGTTAGCTAGCGGGCTACCCGCTTGAGTCGGGGGCAAAATAGCCCGACGTTGGACGCCAAAATGTAGCGGCGTAAACGAATGCAGACAGAGTGTAAATATATATATATAGCTTTAATGTAGAAATAGACTTACAGAACCACCGTTCCCGCGGAGACCAGGAAAGCAGAAGCAAGCGCTCAGAGCTTGCTCGCCAAATTTATAGGCAGACATTAGCCCGAGGCGAACACGCCCCCTAAGGGGCGGGACTTATCCCTACACACTATATTGGTAACATATAAAAAGTAGAGCCTCCTAGAAGAATGTCAGCTTCATACTGTTTCTGAGATGGACAAATTTACATTTCAGGCAATGTGAAAATGTAAATTGATTTTGTTTCCATTTTATTTAGCCACTTAGGATTAGAAATAATAACCAAATTAAAAGCAAAAGGTGACTGTAAATGAAGAGTGTGTTTTTGTTTCCCAGCTGCCCAGATCTGAATAGTCACACAGAAAGTATATTAATTACAACACAGTTTGGCTGATAGCTCAGGCATATTTCTATCTAGCTCATTCTTAAATTAACCCATATCTAATAGTCTATGTATTGCCACAAGACCATGGCATTACCTCATTTTCTGGTAGTCTTATTTCCTTGGTGGTTGGCTGGCATCGGTCTGACTTCTCCTTTTTTTCTTTCTACATTTTGTTTAGTTTTCCCACCTAACTCTATTCTGCCCTGTCATAGGCCAAAGCATCTTCATTATAAACCAATGATAATGAAACATATTCATAACATACAGAGGGAAATCCCACGTCCAGTGGCATAAGTTGAAGAAACAGCAAGAAAGCAAATGAGTACATTTAAAACTCAATTTTGTTCACAAAAATTCATAGACAACATTAATGAAAAGTTGACAGCAAATCAGGAAAGTGGCTGAGAAAAGAAGAGGATGAACATATGGCAATTTGTTCAACTCATGTATGGATATAATTCTTTGGAGAGTCTAAGTCTGAGAAAAATCACCTACTCAGTGAGATCAATATGAAATCCAAGTGTTAATCGATATTTTGTGAAAGTTTTGACCCTGCTCAGTGAGAGAAGTTCTTGACTTTGCCATGGCTCTTGAACAGAAACTCCAGATCTGTCTTTATTATGAACAGAAAAAAATGAGAAAAACAAGAGAAAGTCAAATGGGAACAGGAATAGAGAATTATATATATATTAAACTAACTGTCTTTATATTTGAAAAAAAGTTGACTGTTAGAATAGAAATAAGACATCAGAGATAACATATCTGAAGTAAATAGAAGTACTAATGAGTTATTCAAGATACATAGCAGCTATGAGAGAAGGATATTAATTGGAGATGTCTGGGTTAAGCACCTTTAGAACTGCAAGAATCACTCTTTTTGATACATATGTTCAGCAATGACAGAAACAAAGCCAAAGAAGAAAAACAAATCCTTACAAGAAATCAGTGTTCTCTGTTTTCTTTGTCTTATTTATACAGTATGTCAATTCAAATTGCATGATGTGGGAATATAGATAGTCACTAATGGTCAAACAGTGTTTTCACTGGGTAGGGCAATATAGAAAGAATCCAGACAGCTTGAAATCCTGCTACTCTGAATTGAAAAGCTTCTGAAATCCATTAAGTCTCTCTGCCAATCCAGCAATCCAAATCAGACCAAATCAAACTGAATTTGAAAAGGTGCAGGTTTAATGGATAAAAGCTCCAGAATGGTTTTCCAGCCCCCCTGAGAGGAGATGGAAAAGAAAGACTAAAACACCATGTGTCTATTTTCTGGGGGCCAGTTTAAATACCCTGAGGGAGTAGTCTTGAGAGTTTCTGGTAAAGGGGTCATGATATGGGATTACCCTTTGTATGCTGTGAATACCATTAATGAATAAAGAAACTGCTTTGGACCTATAGCAAGGTGGAACACAGGTAGGCAGGGAAGGCTAGGCTCTATCCTGGGAGAAAGAAGGATGGAGTCAGAAAGAAGCCAAGGAGCCACCACCAGAGTCAGACATACCACAACTTTGCTGGTAAGCCACTGCCATGTGATGATACACAGATTAACAGAAATGGGTTAAATTAATATGTAAGAGTTAGCCATTAAGAAGCTGGACTGAGCTCCCAAGGTCCCAATGAGGAGCAGAAGGAGGGAGAACATGAGCAAAGAAGTCGGGACCACGAGGGGTGCACCCACCCATTGAGACAGTGGAGCTGATCTACTGGGAGCTCACCAAGGCCAGCTGGACTGTGACCGAAAAAGCATGGGTTAAAACTTGACTCTCTGAACATGGCGAACAATGAGGGCTGATGAGAAGCCAAGGACAATGGCACAGGGTTTTGATCCTATGCAATGTGGTAGCTTTGTGGGAGCCTAGCCAGTTTGGATGCTCACCTTCCTAGATATGGACAGAGGGGGGAGGACCTAGGACTTACCACAGGGCAGGGAACCCTGACTGCTCTTTGGACTGGAGAGGGAGGGGGAGAGGAGTGGGAGGAGGGGGAGAAGGATGGGAGGAGGGGGAGAAGGGTGGGCGGAGGGGGAGGGAAGTGGGAGGCTGGGAGGAGGTGGAAACTTGGTTTTATTCTTCCTTTTCTCAATAAAAAAAAATAAATAAAATAAATAAAAAAATAAAATCTTATACCCATAAATAGTTCATAGTAAAATTGAATATTGTATTTCTTAGCTCATCTTCTTCTGTCAATAATAAATTACATGCAGCTAAAAAAAAAAGAAGAAGCTAGAGCTAGTGAGACAAGCAGTGATTTAATTAATACAGTTTCTGTGTGATTATTAAGGATCTAAGCTAGGCAGGTGGCCAGGAAACAACAAGCAGTCTCCATACTATATGATCATCATTTGGTAGGCTTTCTGAGCGACAGCAGGGTTTGTAAAGAGATAGGGGAGGGGATTTGGAGTGGGCTTTCTACCAGAACATTCCAGATTCTTTGGTTATGTGGACACCAGGGGTTGGTGTGGAGCTTCCACTAGAATATGAATCACTAAAGAGAAGGGGATAATAAATTTATATAAATCATTATTTGTGTTTACTTCCAGTTCAATCTTGAGTCTATTAGAATAGATTGATGCAGAATGGTTATTACATTAAAGTGCATGTCAACTACATTTATTTCTCAAGTCAGAAACAACTCTGGTTATTTACACCTATTTTTGATACAGTTTTTAAAGTAATAGAGTATTAAAATAAGTTTGTCAGAACAGATTTTAGGGACCATTGTAGCTGTTTGATTCTGTGGTGATATTTTTATCCTAAAATAAGCACATACTTGTCATGTTAATCAACATGTCACTGGACAGATGTTACCAAGCAGAAAATTGTTGATCACATTATTTACAGTGCATTTGAACTGATATTTAAAATCTGTAGTTAGAAAAAAAGCTTTAGTTTGTTCAACTTGCCAATTAAATGCTGCTCCATGTGTAGTTCCTAAGAAAGTGGCAACTTCCTAGAAAACATCTCATTCACTTTAGGAGAAAGTCGTCTTATAACAGAATGTTCATATGTGTGTCCCATGGATTATCCAAAACAAAGATGCATGTTCCTGTTGGACCTTATAGTTTTTTTTTTATAAAACTTTTATTCATTTTGTATACCAACCACATTTCCCCCTCCCTCCCCTTCTCCCACTTCTCCCACATCACCCTCACTTCACCTTCATCCCCTCCACAGAAAGGGCAAGGCTTCCCATGGGGAGTCAACAAAGTCTGGCACATCAAGTTGTTCTAGGACTAAACCCCTGCATCAAGGCTGATCCTGGCATCCAAATGTCAGCCTTTATAGGATTTTTTAAAATTATTTATTAAAGGTTTCTGCCTCCTCCCCGCCACCGCCTCCCACTTCCCTCCCCCTCCCCCGGTTAAGTCCCCCTCCCTCATCAGCCCAAAGAGAAATCAGGGTTCCCTGCACTGTGGGATGTCCAAGGACCACCTACCTCCATCCAGGTCTAGTAAGGTGAGCATCCAAACTGCCTAGGCTCCCACAAAGCCAGTACGTGCAGTAGGATCAAAAACCCATTACCATTGTTCTTAAGTTCTCAGTAGTCCTCATTGTCTGCTATGTTCAGAGAGTCCGGTTTTATCCCATGCTTTTTCAGACCCGGGCCAGCTGGCCTTGGTGAGTTCCCTATAGAACATCCCCATTGTCTCAGTGTGTGGGTGCACCCCTTGCAGTCCTGAGTTCCTTGCTCGTGCTCTCTCTCCATCTGCCCCTGATTTGGACCTTGAGATTTCAGTCTGGTGCTCCAACGTGTGTAGTAACGTGGGCAGCCGGGCTGCATCCCCAGCACTCCGGCAGCCTGGCTAGCTTATGCTCCGAAATAACAACACACAAACTGTATTCATTTAAACACTGCTTGGCCCTTTAGCTCTAGCCCTTACAGGCTAATTCTCACATCCCAATCAACCCATCTCTAATAATCTGTGAGCACCGGTCTTACCGGGAAAGGTTCAGCATGTCTAACCTGGCGGCTTGCTTCATCGCATGCATCTGCCCGGGAGAGCAGAGCATGGCATCTCTCTGAGGCGTCTGCTCCAGAGAGGAGAGCTGTGGAGTCTGCACTCACTTCCTCTTCCTCCCAGTGTTCTGTTCTGTTTACTCCCCCCACCTATCTTCTAACCAATGAGGGCCAAGCAGTTTCTTTTTATTTAACCAATGACCTTCCTCCATCAAATGTGGGTCTCTGTCTCAGTCTCCTTTCATCACCTGATGAAAGTTAATATTCAGGAGGATGTCTATATGTTTGTCTTTGGATTCACCTTCTTATTTAGCTTCCCTAGGATCACGAATTATAGGCTCAATGTCCTTTATTTATGGCTAGAAACCAAATATGTGTGAGAACATCCCATGTTCCTCTTTTTGGGTCTGGCTTACCTCACTCAGGATAGTGTTTTCTATTTCCGTTAACTACTGATCAGAAATCTTGGCCACTCAAGATTTCACATAAACTTGTATCAAACTCAATAGAATCCATCAATCAATGAATCTTCATCAGGATTGCCTGTATATTACAGAACCGTTAAGAGAGTAAAAAATATATAGATACCAGAAAAGTTATAACATAAAGAAACTATAAATTAAAGAGCTCTGTGGTATAGGAAGTATATGTGTTGCTTTTATTGTTTAATAAAGAAGCTGTGTTCAGCCAATGGCTTAACAGAATGCAGCCAGGAAGATCTCTCTCTCTCTCTCTCTCTCTCTCTCTCTCTCTCTATATATATATATATATATATATATATATATATATATATATATATATATAATGGAGTCAGAGAGAAGCCATGTAGCTTCCTGCAAGAGACAGCCTCCTCTACCTGAACCCACCAGAACCTTGCCAGTAAGCCATAGCCATGTGGCAATACACAGATTAATAGAAATAAGTTAATTTAAAAATTAAAAATTAGCCAGAAACACACACACACACACACACACACACACACACACACACACACACACACACACAAAACAGAGTTTAATGTAGCTTCTTGCTCTGTTGTTTTGTTTGCTGTCAGAAAACAGAGATGTGGCTCCTTTAAGAGGTTTCCTGACTCAGCTTTATTAGTAAAAACTACATCTTCTTTAAAACTAGCAGCTTTCTATTTTGTTAGCACAAATGGCTCTGACTCTTTTGGGAGGTTCAGGTATGGAGCAGTTAAATGGTATTACTTGCTTAATGGCAACACAGACCTGCTGTGTTCCTAAAAATGGAGCTGTGAGCATGTTTCACAGAGCTGGAGCTAAACAGACCTCCACCATGTTGGACTGGGTGGAGCCAAAAGGCAAGCCAGACTTAGTCCTAGCCAGGCTGCTTAACATTTTAAAGAGTGAACCTGGTCAGAAAAGGATTACAGATTTGAAATAAAGACAAATTCGGATGGAAAAGACCTCTAAAAGGGTCACAATGTTGGATAAATGTATGTAGTCTTGAGAGATAGAGGAAAAAACATAGACAGTTATAAAAGAAAGTAAATGATTAGAAAAAAAATCTTTAAAGAAACTGAGCACAGACAGTCATAGATTCAGAGTACAAAAATGTGAGGCATGTAAAGATGAAAGTATACAGAGAGTCTGAATTATGAATATTATTGTTTTATTTAATTTTTTACTGTAAATGAGCTAAGTACAGAGAGATAGTTCATTGTACATGCTGTTAAGCTAAGCCAACAAATATATTTTAAAGATATTGTAATTTCAAAATTTGGGCCTAAGGATATGTTGCTTTAAAAAAAATACCTTCTGCTTTTGTTTCCACAAAAGATGAGATCCTATAAATTCTTTCAAGACTAATATGATTTGGTGGTTCAAGACCACCCAAAAGGTTTCTATAAAAGCCCCCAAAATACATCACCCCCAAAAAACCCCAAAACCAGTTTAAGGAGAACTATGTCCAAATCCCCCAAATGATTATTTATAAATAGTTGTTTACATTTAAAAGGGTATATGCTATAGTATATATAATACTTTACATTGGTATTGATCTTTGTTTATTGATACATATTTAAGATCAATTTTGTTATATTATTTCTGTTCTTGATTAAGATATTGTGTTTGTACAGCTCATTAAAAATATAATGTATATTTAAGAAATATATGTTAATAGATAATCATCTATAATAGTCAAGTTTGTAGTCATATTATTTAGGTTTTTCAGATATATGGTGATATATTTCAGTTAGATAGATAGATAATCTTCAAACCTTTCAAAGACCTACAGAACATGATATTTAAGAACTTAGGACTTTTCACGACATGAGACACATCTGATCCTGGCAGTCCCAAATACTTCAAAAGGAATATGGGCATCAAAGAGGATCCTTATGGAGTTTGCTAGTTATTTGGGAAAGAAACTGCTCTTGCCTGGACTGCTAGATGTTGTGCTGTATAAACTGGACATGCAGGATATACAGAAAAATGACTGTTGATCTTGCCTAAAGGTGAGACAGTTCTTCAGAGTTCCTGCTTCATAAAAGAGTCTGCCACACATTGTAACATCTGATTCAGTGTTACCCCCTCGGTACAGTTCACGTGCCACTCTGTCGCACACGAGTCGGGCAAGGGCCTGGAGATTGAAAGAACACACAAAGAGACCTGGGTCATTCGAAAGGAGATCAGCCGAATGCCGTTTATTCAACCTTGGGGAAATCCTTATATACCTAGCTGCTGCACAAGGATTTCTGCCCAGGCAAATGGGAAATTACCATTCCAAAGATGGAGTCAACAATGCCCTACAGCTAATGACCAGGCAGGGCAGGGGGAGCACAGGAACAAACAGAATGCTTTAGGTAGCTGATCAGAAACTGTCCTCAAGATGAACCCCAGGAACAACGGTAGACCTGGGCCCTACAACACATTCTGCAGGACACAGAAGAAAGCAACTGATGGAATTTACAATTACAAGGCAGAACAGATCATCAGATTTCCTGCTTCATGGAAAAGTCTGCTGGATACTATGGGCCTGTAGCCTGAAGATTGGATGCCCCAATGTTATAGAAGAACTTTGGGTGACTGTCCAGGCAGCAAGATGTCAATTCTAGAGTTTTAAAAGTTGCTTACAATGCGCTTCCTATTAACTTAGGTAATATTATATCCTTCTAGAGTCTTTGATGGAGTTGAAGAATAGATATAGTTTTCCTTAGTTATGATAAAAGATAAAATAGATATAAATATTGTAATTGTAACTCTTGCTTGATATCTGTTTTGTTATATGTAATTTTACTATGTTAAAGTTAAAACCTTCCGTTTTATTTAGACAGAAAAGGGGAGGTGATGTAGGATTCCCCTCTGTATACCATTGGTTAATATAGAAGCTACTTTCTATCCATGGCTTAACAAAATATAGCCAAGCTGGAAAAGATATATAGAGAGAGTAGGCAGAGACAGTGAGACACCACATAGCTGCCGCTAAATGAGACAGATGTTGGCACCTTGGTGGTAGACCACAACCTCGTGGTGATGCACAGATTAATAGAAATGTGGTAATTTAGATATAAAAGGTAGCTAAAAATATACATAAGCCATTGGCCAAGCAATGATTTATTTATTTTTTTTATATTTATTTATTTATTTATTTATTATGTATACAATATTCTGTGTGTATGCCCGCAGGCCAGAAGAGGGCACCAGACACCATTACAGATAGTTGTGAGCCACCATGTGGTTGCTGGGAATTGAACTCAGGACCTTTGGAAGAGCAGGCAATACTCTTAACCTCTGAGCCATCTCTCTAGCCCCCAAGCAATGATTTAATTAATACAATTTTGTGTAATTATTTTGGGTCTGAGCAGCAGGAAATGAACAAGCAGCCTCCACTAACAGTTTTTAAATGAAATAATAGCGACAGTATTTTATAGCATTTAAAAACAAGAATTTTATCCTTGGACAAATAATTGTTATCTATAAAATTGAAGCAATTGGACTCAATTGATACTATGTAGTATAATTTCTACTTAATGTGCTATGGTACATACTAAATAGATAAATTAAATATTTTATAAGATTATTTCTTTTTTTAAAATCTTAGTATTTTCTTTCTTATTCTCTTGTCTTTTCCTCCCCCTAAATCCTACCATATGCATACTACTCCCTTCCCTTTTTCAAATTATGACCTACTTGTATTAATATATACATATATTATATATCACATAATATATTATATATATATTTATATTCCTAAGTACATAAATACAACCTGCTCAGTCTGTTTAATATTACTTGTATATATGTTTTCAGAACTAACCATTTGGTACTGAATAACCAGTTGGTATGCTCTTCCTTGGGGAAGAATATTTCCCCCACTCTCAGCATTCTTTAGTTGCCTAGAGTTTTTGGTATAGGGTTGAGGCCTCCTAGACTTTCCCCCATCCATGTTAGCATGCCCATTGTTATTGTTTTTGTTCAAATAATGTTTAGGCAGTCGTGTTAATGAGACTTTATGGGTGCAGTTTTTGACATTTCTAAAAGACACAATCTCCGTGTTCCTCTCGCTCTTACACTCTTGCCCATACCCACTTCCATAATAATGATTCTTGAGCCTTAGTTGCAGAAGGTGTTTTGTAGATGTATAAATGTGGGCCAGACTCCATAATTCTGCATTTTGATTAATTGTAGCTGTCTATAATTGTTTCCATTTGTTACAAATAGAAACTTCCTTGTTGACAGGGAAGAACTAAACTTATCTCTCAGTATAAGGACATATGATTAAAATGTACTTAGGGATAATACTGGTTTAGTAAAGTGGTGGCTGAAGGTTCTTCTCTAAGTTTCATGACTTTATTAATACTGGTATGACTTCCCTTTTGTTGAGTGGGTCTTAAGTCCAATCAGAGAGCTGTTGCTTACCACTAAGGCATGTGTGCCACATAGTTGTTGTTCATAATATCATAGTTGGGTAGGACTGTTGGTTGCTTCCCTCTTTTGGAAGTTGTATTTTGTCTTTTAGTATCATGAAAGCTATTCATTAGGGAAGGGGTTTTGAGTACTGCGTGATGGCTCACACATACAATCCCATCACTCAAGAGGCTGAGGTAGGAGGATTGCTATGAGCTTTAGACCAGGTCAAGAAAGAGTATGAGACCTTATATCATCCCATGATTCTTCATTTCTGATCTAAATAATTTCTTTCATAAAAAGAAAAGGAGGAACATGAGCAGAGTAATATCTTAGTCAAGAAATGGTCAAATTTAATATATTCTTGATAGACTACAGCTACTAGCTTTTGGCTTCTTCTAGACACTCAAAAATCATACCCCCAGGTCAAACAGAAATAATAATTGTACATGTTTCTACATGTTCTTAACTTTCAAAATTGCATTTTCTTTATTTTCACAGGATCCTGTATTGAAGATTTAATAATTTCCTTGACGTTTGTAAAACATATGAATTGAAGAATTAGGCAATTAAATTATTTACTTCCAGTCTCAGTTAAACAAGCTTGGAATGCTGGTCTTTTTATTTCTACCCCTCTGTGCTTTTCACTATATTACTGTTCAGCCTCAAATGCTGATAATGTTGATGATAACTAAATCATTTGGAATATTGTATACCCATGCTTCCTAACAATAACCACCAAATTTCACTGATATAATTAAAGCCAATTTTCTTATTTATGCTACATATCATGTATAGATCAGCTAGGGGCTCTACTTATTCAGTTATTCATTTACCATTCTGGCAAATTATATAGCATTTTATAGTTGTACTATCTAGAACACATGGTGTC
This sequence comes from Microtus oregoni, assembly GCF_018167655.1. Classification (NCBI taxonomy): domain Eukaryota; kingdom Metazoa; phylum Chordata; class Mammalia; order Rodentia; family Cricetidae; genus Microtus; species Microtus oregoni. The sequence continues at coordinate 274,902 of NW_024544814.1, forward strand.
CTTGATAAAAATAGCAGAAAAGCAGAAAATCATAATAAAAATACTGTTTATCTTTTTATCATTTGGTCCAGAAGTGAGTGATGTACATTGTTTTCACTTAAAGTCTATAAGCCAGAATATATAGCAGATCTCTTTAGGGGTATATTGAAGATCATATGGATATACAGAAAGCAGTTAAATTCTCTGCTTTGGCAGGTAATATTTATTGAATACTTTGTACTCACCAAAAAGTGTGTTGTGCCATTATTTAATGCTCACCTTTCTTGGATAATCTATATATAACAATTTTTGCTGATTATAAATTTGAGTTTAAGAGTGACAGTTTGAACAAAGTTACACTGATAGTAGGTAAAAATGCCTTCTTTCAAACTCATATTTTTGTCATCCTAGAACCAACACCACACTAATTTGTTTAAAGCCAAAAATACTTCATTTTCCGTTTTAGTCAAGTTTTCATTCTTTATAAATACGAGCTACAGTTTTCATTTACTCCTTCAGACACCTGATTTCTATTTCAACTTTTATTTTCTTTTTAAATGAATGACATATTTTGAGTAATAAGAGGCAGAAGAATCAATGCTAAAGAAATTTCTTTTGTTGTATTTTCCCTCATTCCTCACATTAATTCTCACCCCCTCAAGTGGGAAGTGATGTAGGAAGCCCTTCTGCATGCTGCAAATATGTTTTATTATCATTGGTTAATAAAGAAGCTGCTTTGGCCTATGGCAGGACAGAATATCATTAGGTGGGATATCCAAACAGAGAGTGGAAGAAAGAAGTGTGATTCCTGGAGATGCCATGTAGCTGCCAAAGGAGAAAGATGCCAAAATCTTACCGGTAAGCCACAGCCTGGTGGAAATACAGATTAATAGAAATGGGTTAGTTTAATGTATAAGAACCAGCTAGAAATACACTTGAGCCATTGGCCAGACTGTGTTGTAATTAACATAGTTTTTGTGTGATTATTTGGGTCTGGGTGGCTGGAAAATGAAAGTGCAATCTCGGTCTACAGGGAAGCCTGAGAATCTGTCCAGAAAAAGTGTTTATCTATTTAATTGTATACCTTTGCTCCACTACATATCATGTATGCCCCTTACTACCCATTCCCTGTTTATCTTCATTACAACTCACAGAAGACATAAAGATATTGTTAATGATTCAGAGTATCCCTGCTCTATGATGGTTCCTATCTTAGTTTGCTTTTCGTTGCTGTGATAACACCATGTCTAAAAGAAAGGTGGGGATGGAAAGTTTGATTTCAGTTTATAGCTGACAATCTATCACAAAAGGAATGGAAAGTCATTATAGCAACCTGAAGATAGCACCTGAAGCAGAAGCCCTGGAAGAACAATTTACTAGCTTGCCTCTCTTGTTTTGCACAGCCTGCTTTCTTATATTATCCAGGGCCACTTGCTTAGGGGTAGTACAGACCACCATAAGCTCAGTCTTCCCAAATAAATTATTAATTAAGAAATACTCCCCACAAACTTGCCTAAAGTCCTATCTTTTGGAGGTATTTTCTCAATCGAGGTTCCTTCCTCTCAGATGACTAGCTTGTGTCAAGCTGACAAACTAGTCAGCACAGCTCCTTTCATAACAATTTACAATGAAGTTGACCAAGTAATATATGGGGGGTGAGAACCTTATAGAAGACATTCTGCACAGTGTTCAGGTCAGTTGCCTTATGAAAGACAGTATTTGTTTCCTCTGGAGGACGTAGCACAGCTGCTATTTTGGAAGACATAAGCAGCCTCCACCAGAAAAAATGAATTGAACCACCAAATGTGAGAATTAAGTGTATTTTCTGCATAAGTGACTCATTTTCTAATAATTGGTTAAAGTAGCACAAATGGACTCCAACAACTAATGTCTCATAGACTCATTTAATGTGGGAACCAAAAGTGACTTCCCTTGTTTAAGCAGGGATGTGATTCAATGAATAATCACATATTTACAATTACTCAAGTAGTTAGAGACCACACATTTAAATCCCATCTAGATTAATTTAAAATAACCACTTTAAAATACCAATTCTGCCTGGGTGCTGGTGGCACATACCTTTAATCCCAGCACTCAGGAGGCAGGAGGCAGAGACAGGCGGATCTCTGTGAGTTTGAGGCCAACTTGGTCTATCTATAGAGGAGGGATTCTAGGGCAGCCAGAGCTACACACAGAAGAATCCTGTTTCGAAAAACCAAAAAAAGAAAAAAAAGAAAAAGAAAGAAAGAAAGAAGGAAGGAAGGAAAGAAAGAAAGAAAGAAGGAAAGAATGAAAGAAAGAAAGAAAGAAAGAAAGAAAGAAAGAAAGAAAGAAAGAAAAGAAAAACAACAAAAAAAAAAACCCCACTGTTGGAGGAGAGAGCTGCTTGTTGGTTCCCAGCTGCTTAGCCCTAAAATAATCACACAGTATTAATTAAATCACTGCTTGGCCCATTAGCTTTAGCGTCTTATTGTCTAACTCTTACATATTAATTTAACCCATTTCTATTAATTCTTGTATCACCATGTGACTGTGGCTTACTGGCTAAAGTTCCCAGCATCTATCTCCAGTGACTCTATGGCTTCACTCTGACTCCACCCTTCTTTTTCCTAGCATACAGCATACTTTTCCTGTTTAGTTCTGATTTTCTCTGCCATAGGCTCAAAACAGTTCGTTATTCATTAACCAATAAAAGCAACACACAGACAGAAGGACCTCCCAAACCAAACCACTTTAATTCTGTAAAGATAATTTCAAACTCCAAATACTATTAACATTTTTATTAGGTAGGTAAAACACTTCCATTATATATTTATAACTCCTAGCCTAGAATAATGGAGTTGGAGATAACTCATAGTTTAAAATAATTACATTACTAGAAAATAGATAAGGATATTCTCAAAACATGTACAGGCTGTCAAGATTATTAAGTAACTGCATATGTTTTAACTGGTTTATTAGAACATTGTATGAACAATGATTTGTTTTATAAGCATCAGCTATTGTTTTAATTTTAAAAAGGAAAATTTCAATTAGACTTCTAAACACAATTGTACTTTATAATCTTTTACAAGATGGTCTCCATAGCCATTCTTGATTTGCAAATAAAAACCAAAAATATCATTTCATGAAAAGCCAATACAAGAGACAATCTCTAAAGAGCATTAAAAAAATTAAATACCTCCCTTTTAATCTTACGTGGAGCATTAGATTTTCCCTCAGTTGTGTGAATTTTTGCAAGTAGGGAAGAATTGCTTTAATATTAGCATTCGTGTTCTGAATTGAGATAAAAATGTCTTCCCTGTGAACACTGCAGCTTTTCTTTGTGAATTACATAGTCTAATCTATGAAAAAGTTGTTTGGACAATTAGAATTGCTCTATGAACTTAATGTATTTTGATATATGCTACACTGTAAGCTAATATTTTCTCTATATATGTACATTTTCACATGCTGACATTTGCCTTATTCCTTATCTTGCATTATTGTGCACTTACAGCAAAAAAAGGTCTAAGAGGCAAGGTTACCACTCCTAAATAAATGCTACACAAACAACAGAACCATTTAAGAGGTACTATATGACTTCTGTGTGCCAGACATGAGACTAGGCATATTATTCCTTTCTCTTTGACCTAACACTGGTAAACAGACATTCGTTCTCCCATCATAACATCTGAAAAATTGAATATTAATTCTGGGGTGTCAGTAAATTGTCCAAGGTCACACACCTGGCTGGTAGCAGAGATAGGATTCACTTGTGAGTTTCTAGGAGTCTAATGCGCCTTCTTTAATTTTGCACTGTCTTTCAGAGATCATAGTTACCTGTCTGGGCAATGTTCAATTTATCTTAGCGTGAATACATGTTTTCCAGATGCTGAGAGCTATAGAATAGCATTGTTCTTTCTTTCCTTTTAACTCACTTGCTTTTTCTAACAAAATAAGCTCTTTCTTTTAATGTCTGCTCTGCTAACCTTGTATATCTATTTTTTTTTAAATTTATCATTTCTGTAAGGCTGAAATGTTTTTGATTGGATTTATCATACCCCAGAAATTTGGGACCTTTTGAGTGTTTACAAGGATAGCCTTTCCCCCTGGATTTGATTATCTCACTGACAGCAGCCGATATCCTCACGCTTAGGAATGTATTTACTTATAGGCACATAAGTAATTCATTTATAAAATTGAATTATCTGACTAGGGAAATTGTGTGTTTTGATTGTGTAGCAGTCCTTCTGAAACTGACTTACAATTGATAAAAGCCATATGGAAAGCGGAAACAGTCCATTTCATGACTCTTTAAATGTTTAAGTTTGTTAACCCTTGCACTTCACATTTTTTGAAGTTCGGTGGCAGGGTGGAAACAATTTGTTGGTAAGTTTTAATATGTAAAATATGAAGCAAGTACTTATAGACTTCTATTCCAGCAGAAAGGCTTTTGGATTTGGAATCGTTTGAAGGACAACATGGAAATAGCTAATCTTTAAACTCCTGCTTTTAATTGCTTTTTAATCCTTGTATGTTTTTCATCTAAATGATTTTTAACATGTATGTTATATGTGTGAGCACCTCAGAGTTAAAATTATTCTTAGTATACTACTATATTGTCACATATTCCATATGTTATTAACTCAAGTACAGCAATAAGTGTGTTTCTTTTTATTTTTTAAATTAAAATGTAATTATACCATCTCCCCTTTTTCTTCCTCAATTTTCCCATTTTCACTATAATTTGTGGCCTCTTGCTTCTTTTTCTTTAATTGTTGTCACACACACATATATACATTTCATAAATATATAAATAAAATATATTCATTTAGTATAATGTTACTTTGTGTATATGAGTTCCGAATTCTGAACAAAGAATTGCAGGCAACTAAGGAATACAAAGTGCATGAGAAAATAGTCTTTCCCAGGAAAGAGAACACAAAATTATTACCCAACAGGTATATTTTTTAATATGACATTTGTAATTTTTGTTTGTATGATGCTTATGTGTGTGAACTGTGCTCATGTATTTATGTGTATGAGTGGAAGCCTGTGCATATTGAGTAACATATGTGGATGTCAGCAGACAACTTCGTATGTCAATTTCTCATCTTCTACCTTGTGTGAGACAAGGTAGGTGTGTTTGTTTATTTGCAGTTCTGTATGCCAGGTTTGTTGGCCCATTTGCTTCTCAAGATTTTGCCATGTTCATGTTCCATATTGCTATAGGATTACTTGGATTAGGAGCTTATGCCAATACACCCAACTTTATACAGGTTTGGGGGAGTTTAACTGAGTCTCATTCTTGTACAGCAAGCACTTTACCTACTAAGCTGTCTCCTTAGCTTGACATTTGTAAATTTTTGAATAATAACTTAGAGGCTATATAATATCATAATCATTTTTGTTTTTGTTTTAGGTAGATAAGGCTGGCCTCAAATTCACAGAGATCCACCTGCCTTTGTCTCCTGAGTGCTAGGACTAAAGGCTTGTGTCACCACCGCCTGGTTTTACCATAAGCATTTTAAGGAATTATAACTATCTTCACAGTCATGTTCTGTGATATTTGCTGTTTTTATCATTATTCTTCAAGATGAGGAAAATGAAAGAGAGTTTATATAACCTTCCTATGGTCATGAACAAATTGAACTCAGAATACTCAGCTTCAGGCTTTATTACTTACCACCATGCTATATTGCTTCTTTATTTATTAAGAAACTAGACAATTATGATGTTATCAAGCACCACACAAAGAAATTAGCAATTGACTTCTTAATTTTAAGCATGTCACTGCCATTCCATCACTTTCTCCAAGACAAAAACAAATCATCATGGGTGAGATTTTTTTCCTAATCACCACTTGAAATCATTTTCTAAGATTTATAAAACAAATTGTATTATATATTTTTATCTTACCTGTTTACAACCTTTTCACTTATCATTCTTAAAATACTACTGTTTGTGGCTCCATTTATCTACTGGCTCAAACTCTGCTACATGCTACTACTAAATACATCTTAAGACATTGTCCACAAACTTTTTTTATTATTTTCACAATGAAGTCCCAACTACATGATCTACCATTTAAGGTGCTCAATAATCTGGCTTCTAGGAATCTTTCAAGTTTATCTAAATTGATCTCTCAGCTTTCACCTACATATGCACTGCTCCAATCTAAAGGAAGTACTCAGAAGTCCAGAAGTATGAGTGACTCTCTTCTCTGGTCTCCATGCACTTTACAGTAGTATTTTTCTGGTTTGCAGCTTCCTTCCTTGTAATCAGTGCCTACTGATATTCTAGTCGGATCTTTAAAGCATACCTCAAATTGTGCTTCATCTGTAACTTGGTTTACATCTCCTTGTATACAACTTCAATTTACTATTACTGAGCATGCATTTTATTGGTTTGTTTTTGTCCTTATATTCCCTTCACCTTATACAACTTGTGGGTCCTCCTTATTCTCTGTTTTAGTGAATATCTGAAGGTCTTTCTATTCTATACAGAATTAAAGTCTTAGATCTTCATAGCTAGGTACTTCTGTTCTTCAAAATAACTAAAACTGGCCTCTAACATATACAAGTTTGTAGCCTCCACATCAAATGGGCTCTATGCTATATATTAAAACCATTTTGACACAAAGTTACGTAGACTTGAACTATCAGCATTTATGAGTACAGATCTTCAAAGATTTTGAAAGTAAATTGTGTTCTAGCATAGTATAAATCTTATGACAATCTTTTCATGTTTATAAAATTTATGAGAGGTCCTGACGTACTTTTTCCTAAAATAAGATACATAGAGTAATTATATGATCCTACCAACAAGCCTAGGTACTGTACGTTATCGTAATTGTAAAATTAGAGCTAAAGTAAATTCAAATTCAGCAAAGCTTATAAAGTTGAAAGGAGAGAGTCTTCTCTTATTCTAATACCACACACATTCTTTAAGTCTAAAATTTATCAGAAGATAAAAATAATGTTATCAATAATTAAAGAATTGGAAACGCAATAATATGACAACCTTTAAATCTGAGATCTTGACTTACTATTTTTGAGAATTTCTTACTTGAGTACTGTTTTTACATCATTTCTACCCACCATCTCTCCATTTCAGCTTTTCCCATGACCTCCCATTCTCTTTCAAATCGTGCCCTCTTTAACTATAATTACACGAACACACACACACACACACACACACACACACACACACACTATTTTTCTATTGACGATATTTAGTGTTTCTTGTATGTTTAAGGCTGAACAGTTGGATAATCCATCAGGTACATTATCTCTGAGCAAATTTATTCTTCCTCTCTCAGCAGATATTAATTTTTAAACTTGTAACAAGTTCATTATACTTAAATTAGATTTAAAAGTAAATTTTTCTACATTGGTTTTATATAGGTAAAATTATATATCTGAATGTCTAACAAATACAACATACAGATGCCAATTAATTACCAGAAAATTATTCAAAACATGACATTAACAGCTATTTTTACTATGTGCGTAGGATTTTTTGTTTCCCTATATACTATCTCACATAATTATCACTAAACTGCTAAAAGATTATTGTTACATTACCCCCACTTACAGAGAAGGAAGCTAAAGTGCAGAGAGGTATGTGATTATCAGAGGCACAACATATAGTAACTGGCAACACTACAATTTGAATTAATGGAATTTTATTTTTGTTGTGACTGCAAACAATATCTTTGGTTGTTAATTATGATACTTTCAGCTCCCTATGAGTATTCTAAATGCTCATACTCCCCTGCTTCTTGTTAAGCCAATTATCTTCTCAGGAACTTTATATATAAAAAATATATATTCTCATCTATTTGTATTATCTCACTTTGTGTATTATCAACATCCCCACACAAATATCACTTCTACAGGGATGTCTTCCTTAATCACTCAATTTTTGTTAAGTGTCCCTTTCATGAACTGTCAAGGGATCCTTTACTTGATTTCATCCTTGCACTTTCAGAGTGATAATATAAAATATTATAATCAGGTTGTATTTATGTGACAAACAATTATTAGAATTCTATCTCATATGCATGCACTTATTTTATTTTATCTTTTCAGGAATGTAAGATTCACAGCTATAGCCACACTATATAGAATGTCCTCAGGAGTACAAAGAATATTAATAACTTTTGTTGTATAAATCAATGAATGTATAAATATAGTACATGAATTTTTGGAGAAAAAGAATGATAATTTCTTGGTTTATAAAAATACTCCAGATAATAATAGCTACTTGATAAATAGTCAGACTCATCATGTGTAGAAAAGAAGTTGGACACTAGATAGATACAATTTTTGAAGATGGCAACTACTCAAATTTCAAAAAGTCTAGGATATTTTCTTTTAGTTAATTTTTTCTTCGATGATTTCATACACTCATATAATGAATTCTGATTACTCCTGACCTCTATTATTTCCCTCACAACCAGTTAACTCTCTAGAACTTGGGTGCAGGGGGAATCCCTAGCCATATATTATTTTAAACGATAGGTTTAGAATATCAAGTACCAATTCCGTCTTGTAGAGGAGCAGGCTTCAAATCCAATATTAGCGTGGTTAGGTACTGCCTAGCAGTCATGCCACCGTTGGAGCTGTAGCTGCATCTTGGCTCTTAGGTCAGTGGGTTTGGAATTGTTCATATGGTTAACAGCTAGGTAAGAGTGTTGATGACTTTTCTTCCCCAGGACCCTCAATAGCATTTTCTGGCATTATGAAAGCTAGATATCAAGAAAAAGGTTTCCAGTTCACTTCCAGGTTGATTTTGCTATATTTGGCAATCAAAATAGGTGTTTTCTTCTGAAATAAGGTCTTAATAAATAGTTTTAGTAGGCAACCAAGAGGAATATGAAGAGCCATTGGTGGGCCCAACTGAGGCATCCATGTGCAACAAATCATAAGAGGTTTCCCACATCAATCATAGGGATTTTCTCATGGGACATTTGTTCCATTTTGTCTTAAACACTTTTCCCTCTAGGTAATTTGTGCTGGTTACTGAGGAAAAAAATTAAAGAATAATATACAGGATGAATGTCTGTTAGTGACAGGAAAAAGACAAAAAAATGATAGAGGTAATATAAAGGTGATTATGCCAAAGAGAAAAGGGTCATCCTATAAATAAAAACAAGGCATTATTTATTTATTCTGTCATTGAGTTAATAACCCTTACTAATTGCCAAGGAATGTTTACAAAGGGACAGACTACAAGTCTGTGTGATTTTTCCTACCATGGTTTATTAACCTAAAGCCAATTTCAACATCACACTACTATCAGCTTGGATTTCACTACAAAACTGAACTCAATGTAATGTTTATAATAGTTTAGAAAACATCAAGGTGGATAATTTATCTTTTATTATCAGATTAATAATTATTTATGTGTGTACTGATTACCTTGCTGTATATTTCAAAATAGATTTGCAAGTAGAAGTTGACTAGAGTTCTTCTTTGTAGACATTCTTCTGAGGGTTACTAAAAACAATGACTAAAGGAGATAATTAAGTTATTGAAAAGTATTCAAATATTTAATAATGTTGGAGAAAACAGATATTAAATTCTGGCACATTTTTGCAAATGACCTAAGACAGAACTTCCTAAGATAAATTCCTCGATTTATTTCCACTTGAAACCTGATGCCAGATGTCAAAAATGTAATTAAATAGCTTGATATCCCTTGTAGAGTGCTTTACAATTTACAAAGTGCTTTCATGTATATAGACTAATTTAATTTAAATTAAAATTCTATATATATTGCTGAAGCAGCAAGAATGCATAGTCTATATTTTCACTTACTGATATCTTTAATGCCAACCAATTAGCCAAGCGTTGAATTGCCAAGTATGATGTTCAAATTAAAGCATGTGTATGATATTTAAAATTATAAACACATTTTATAAATTGGACAGTATAATAAGTACTCAAAGAGAAGAGACATTTCTTTATTCTTTGTGTAACTATTGAGGTAAGTGTTAAGTAAAGTGTAATGAACCAAGTTAAAAGCAGCGCTGAGCTAGGATTCAAATCATCTGGTCTTACTGCAGTTTTTAGAAAGACAGACCAGGCTGCTAAAGCAATGGGAAGTTATTGGTCATTTGCAAACAGAACTCTATAGTTTATTGCATATATAGCATAACTTTCAGTTCTAAGTTTAAAATGCATTATAATTTTTTTAAAGAAAAGAATGTAAGTGTAATGTAAGACATTTTAAGTGCATGCATTTAGTCTACTTCTTCATCAGACAACTCAAACTATTATAACTTGACAGAAAAGCTGGAAGTGTATGAAAATCATCTCTAAACAGTAAGAATGGTCTAAAACTTATATTTCTATTTCAATGACAAGTGTGAAATTAAACTAAAGTAGGAGAATATTATCAGAGAGTAGTACACAATATGAAGCAATTTAAAAGCTTGTTGATTTAATTTCCACTGTTAAAATTTGTGTATGCTAACTGATATCAAGTAGCAGTTCAAAAGTAAAGAAATTGATCTGTCTATAGAGAATTGAAATGGAGGCTGTTGGATCATATAAGTCCATGCCTTCTCTCCTTTAGTGAGATCAACTACTAGTTCTACTCAGAGTATAAATAAACCAAGAAATACCCTAAAGGGCATGGGTACCAAAGAAGAGCATTGTTTATTTAGGAAGAGATGGAAGACCCCATCCATAGAAGTCATAAATAAGCAGGGGGATATGTTTGTTGTTAGCGGTTTCTGTTCTGTCTAGTCCCGCAGTTGTTCACTACCAAAGAAACACACAGAGGTCTACATTAATCACAAACTGGTTGGCTTATTAGCTCAGGTTTCTTATTAACTCTTTTTTATTGATTTTATTGAATTCTACATTTTTCTCTGTTCCCCTCCTGCCTCTCTCCTGACCTTCAACCCTCTCCCAAGCTTCCCATGCTCCCAATTTACTCGGGTTATCTTGTCCTTTCTACTTCTCATGTAGATTAGATCCATGTATGTCTTTCATAGAGTCCTCATTGTCGTCTAGGTTCTCTAGGATGATTTGTAGGCTGGTTTTCTTTGCTTTATGTTTAAAAACCACTTATAAGTGAGTACATATGATAATTGTGTTTCTGGGTTACCTCACTCAAAATGATGTTTTCTAGCTCCATCCATTTGCCTGCAAATTTGAAGATGTAGTTTTTTTTTTTTGTGTGTGTGTGTGTGTGTAGTAATCCATTGTGTAAATGTACCACATTTTCCTTATCCATTCTTCGATCGAGGGGCATTTAGGTTGTTTCAAGGTTCTGGCTATGACAAACAATGCTGCTATGAAATTAGCTCAGTACATGTCATTGTGGCACGAGTGAGCATTCTTTCAATATAAAACCAACAGTGGTATTGCTGGGTCTTGAGGAAGGTTGTTTCCTAATTTTCTGAGAAATTGCCACACGGATAGCCAAAGTAGCTGTACCAGCTTGCACTCCCACCAGCAATGCAAGAGTATTTCCTTTACCCCACATCCTCTACAGCATAAGTTGTCATCGGTGTTTTTGATCTTGGCCATTCTTACAGGTGTAAGATGGAATCTCAGAATTGTTTTGATTTGCATTTCTCTGATGACTAAGGATGTTGAATAATTCCTTAAGTGTCTTTTAGCCATTTTAGATTCCTTTGTTGAGAGTTCTTTGTTTATGTCTGTACTCCATTTTTTACTAGATTATTAATTTTTTTGATGACCAATTACTTGAGTTTTTTGTATATTTTAAAGATCAGACCTCTGTATGATGTGGACTTGTTGAAGACTTTTCCCATTCTGTAACCTGTCGTTTTGTCTTGTTGACTGTGTCCTTTGCTTTACAGAAGCTTTTCAGTTTCAGAAGGTCCCATTTATTAATTGTTTCTCTCAGTGTCTGTGCTACTGGGTTATAATTAGGAAGAAGACTCCCGTGCCAATACATTCAAGTGTACTTCCCACTTTCTCTTTTATGAGGTTCAGTGTGTCTGGCTCTATGAGGAGGTCTTTGATCCATTTGAACTTGAGTTTTTGTGCATGGTGATAGATACAGATGTATGTTCATTCTTCTTCTACATGGTAATATCCAGTTATGGCAGCACCATTTGATAATATGCTTTCTTTTTTCCATTTGATATTTTTTGCTTCTTTGTCAAAAATCAGGCATTCAAAGGTGTGTGGATTAATATCCAGGTCTTCAATTTGGTTCCATTGATCCCCTTGTCTGTTTTTATGCCAATACCAGGTTGTTTTCAGTACTGTAGCCCTGTAGTAGAGTTTGAAGTCAGGGATTGTGATGCCTCCAGAAGTTCTTTTATTGTACATGATTGTTTGGCTATCCTGAATTTTTTGCTTTCCCATATGAATTTGAGTACTTTTCTTTTGAGGTCTGTGAAGAATTTTGCTGGGATTTAGATGGGCATTGCATTGAATCTGTAGATTACTTTGGGGAAAATTGACATTTTTACTATGTTAGTTCTACCTGCCCAAGAGCATGGCAAATCTTTCCACTTTCTGGTGTCTTCTTTAATTTCTTTCTTCAAACATTTAAAGTTCTTGTCATATAAGTCTTCCACTTGTTTGGTTAGAGATACTCCAAGATATTTTATGATATTTGTGGCTATTGTGATGGGTGTTGTTTCTATAATTCCTTTCCCAGCCTTTTTATCATCTGTGTACAGGAGGGCTACTGATTTTTTTTTTTTTTAGTTAATATATCCTGCTACATTCCTGAAAGTGTTTATTAGTCGTAGAAGTTCCTTGGTAGAATTTTTGGGATCGCTTATGTAAGCTATCATATTATCAGCAAACAATGAGAGTTTGACTTTTTCATTTCAGATTTGTATCCCCTTGATCTCCTTTTATTGTCTTATTGCTCTAGCTAGGACCTCAAGAACTAAATTGAATAGATATGGAGAGAGTGGACAACCTTGTCTTTTACTGATTTCAGTGGAATCGCTGGGAGTTTCTCTCCATTTAGTTTGATGTTGGCTGTTGGCTTGCTGTATATTGCCTTAATTATGTTTAGGTATGTTATGTTCCTTGTATCAATGTTCTCTCTAAGACCTTCACCATGAAGGTCATGTTAGAAGCTTTTTTGGCATCTAATGAGATGATCATGTGGTTTTTACTTTTCAGTTTGTTTATATGGTGGCTTATGTTGACAGATTTTCATATGTTTAACCATCTCTGCATCTCTGGGAAGAATCCAACTTGATCATGGTGGATGATGGTTCTGATGTGTTCTTGGATTTGATTTGCCAGTATTTTATTTAGTAGTTTTGCATCAATGTTCATGAATGAGATTGGTCTGTAATTCACTTTCTTAGTAATTTCTTTATGTGGTTTGGGTATCAGGGTAATTGTAGCCTCATAAAAAGAGTTTGGCAATGCTCCTTCTATTTCTATTTTCCGGAACAATGTGAGGAACAAAATCGTTCTTCTTTGAAAATCTTGTAGAATTCTGAGCTGAAACCATTTGGTCTTGGGCTTTTTTCGGTTGGGAGACTTTTGATGACTGTTTTTATTTCTTCACCATTTATAGGTCTGTTTAATTTGCTTATCTGGTCTTGATTTAATTTTGGTAAGTGATATTTATCCAGAAAGTTGTCCATTTCCTTCAAGTTTTCCAATTTTGTGGAGTACAGGTTTTCAAAATATGACCTGATGATTCTATGAATTTCCCCCATGTCTGTTGTTATGTCCCTCTTTTCATTTCTGATTTTGTTAATTTAGATATTCTCTCTCTGCCTTTTGGTTAGTTTGGATAAAGGCTTGTCTATTCTGTTGATATTCTTGAAGAACCAACTCTTTGTCTCATTAATTCTTTGTATTATTTCTTTTGTTTCTATTTTGTTGATTTCAGCTCTCAATTTGATTATTTCCTGCCATCTAGTTTTCTTGGGTGAGTTTGCTTCTGTTTGTCCTAAAGTTTTCAAATGTTCTGTAAATTCGCTAGTGTGTGATTTTTCCAGCTTTTTTATGGAGGCATTTTGTGCTATGAAGTTTTCATACTGTTTTCATTGTGTCCCATAAATTTGGGTATGTTGTGTGGTCATTTTCACTGAATTTTAGGAAGTCTTTAATTTCTCCTTGTATTTCTTCCTTGACCCATTGATGATTCAGGTGAGCATTGTTTAATATCCATGTGTTTGTTGGCTTTATTAAATTAGTATTGCTGTTGTATTCTAGTTTTAAGCCATGGTGATCTGATAAGATAGATGGGTTTATTTCAGTTTTTTTGTATCTGTTGAGGTTTGTTTTGTTACCCAGTATGTGGTCAGTTTTTGAGAAATTTTCATGAGGTGCTCAGAAGAAGGTATATTCGTTTATGTTTGGATGGAATATTCTACAGATGTCTATTAAGACCATTTGAGTCATAACATTTGTTTGTTCCCTTATTTCTCTGTTAATTTTTGATCTGACAAACCTACCCAGTGATGAGATTGGAGTGTTGAAGACTCCCACTATTAGTGTGTGGGGATTAATGTATGATTTAAGCTTTAGAAGAGTTTCTTTCACATATGCAGGTACCCTTGTATTTGGGGGCATAGTTGTTCAGTATTGAGATTTCCTCTTGATGGATTTTTCCTGTGACCAATATGAAATGTTCTTCTTTGTCTCTTTTGATTGATTTTAGTTTAATGGATATTTTTGTGAGATATGAGGATAGCTAACACCAACTTGTTTCTTAGGTCAATTTGATTGAAATTTTTCCCAACCCTTTACTCTGAGGTGATGTCTGTCTTTGAGGTTGAGGTGTGTTTCTTGTATGCAGCAGAAGGTGGATTCTGTTTTCGTATCCTGTTATTCTACATCATTTTATAGCTGAGTTGAGCCCATTTATATTAAGGCATTTTAATGACCAGTGATTGCTATCTCCAGTTAGTTTAGATTTTGTTGTTTGTGATGTTAATTTATGTGTTTTCCCCTTCTTTGGTATTTGCTGCTATGAGATCATCAATTGTCTGTGTTTTTGTTGATGTAGCCAACTTCCTTGGGTTAGAGTTTGACTTCTAGTACTTTATGAAGGGCTGAGTTTGTGGTTAAGTATTGGTTAAATCTGGTTTTGTCATGGAATATTTTTGTTTTGTTCTTTTATGGTGATTGAAAGTTTTTCTGGGTATAGTAGCCTGGATTGGCATCCGTGGTCTCTTAATGTCTGCATAATGCTTGACCAAGACCTTCCAGCTTTTATTGTCTCCAATGAGAAGTCAGGTGTAATTCTGATAGATTTGCCATTATATGTGCTTGACCT
This sequence comes from Microtus oregoni, assembly GCF_018167655.1. Taxonomy (NCBI): domain Eukaryota; kingdom Metazoa; phylum Chordata; class Mammalia; order Rodentia; family Cricetidae; genus Microtus; species Microtus oregoni. Next base: position 290,115 of record NW_024544814.1, read on the forward strand.
TTTTCCTTGGTAGCTCTTAATATTCTTTCTTCATTCTGTATGTTTAGTATTTTGATTATTATGTGCAAGGGGACATTTTTTTTGATCCAGTCTATTTGGTGTTTTGTAAGCTTCTTGTATCTTCATAGACATATCTTTCTTTAGGGTGGGAAAGTTTTCTATGATTTTGTTAAATATATTTTATGTGCTTTTGAGCTGAACTTCTTCTCCTTCTATACCTATTATCCTTAGGTTTGGTCTTTTCATTGTATCCCGTATTTCCTGGATATTTTGTGTTCAGCTTTTGTTAGATTTAATGTTTCCTTTGACTGATGAGTCTATTTCCTCTATTATATCTTCAAAACTTGAGATTCTGTCTTCCATCTCTTGTATTCTGCTGTTTGTGTTTGCTTTTGTGGTTCCTAATAGTTTTCTCATAATTTCTGTTTCTATAATTCTCTTGGCTTGTATTTTCTTTATTGTCTCTATTTCAGTTTTCAAGTCTTGAATAGTTTCTTTCATATATTTGATTTTTTTTTGGTTTTCCTTAAGGAATTTGTTGATGCCTTCAAATTTTTTGTTTGTCTTTTTCTCCATTACTTTGAGGGAGTTTCTCATTTCCTCTTTAACAGCCTCAAACATTCTCCTGAATTAATTTTTAGGTCATTTTCTTCTGCTTAATCTATATTTGGTTGTTTAAGTCTTGCTGTTTTAGGTTCTCTAGATTTTCCTGGTGTTATGTTGCTCTTTGTGGTCTTATGTGTGTTCTTACCTTGTCTACTCATCTTTTCCTCTTATTGTTGTTGTTGGGTCTGTCTGTGACTCTGGTGATTAATCTTCTAGGTGCCAGTCAGTCGATCCAAGACTCAGATGGTTGTTTCTCATGGTACAGTCAGTGCCATAGTTCTAGTTACCCCATTGGTAACACTCCTTGTGACTGGAGTTCGTTTAGTGCTCCTGGGGTTTGTTGTGCTCCCATGGATTCAACTGCCTCAGGCTTGCTCTGGTTTAGGTTGCAGGATCAGACCTGTTTCTGTAAATGACCCAGGTCTGGATCTGCTCCTGCAGAGGTCCCTTGCTTGGGGTTGGTGCTCCAAAGGTCTCTGGTTCAGATCTTCTCCCTCAGAGGTCCCAGACTTGGGTCCACCCAGACCCACAGAAGACCTGGCTCAGGCCTACTCCCTCAGAGGTCCTAGGCTCATGCCCAGACACACAGAGGTCTTGGCTCAGGCCTAGTTCCTCAGAAGTCCCAGATTCATGCCCAGTGATCATGGCTCAGGCCTACTCCCTCAGAGGTCCCTCAAGTCTGGACCCACTGAGGTTTCTGGTTCTTAACTCCTCCCTTGATGTCTCAGACTGATGCTCAGACCCACAGAGGTCCTGGCTCAGGCCTATACCCTCAAATGTCCCAGACTCACACCTGGACCTGCAGAGATCTCTGGTTCTTGCCTACTCACTCAGAGGTCTCAGACCCACACTCAGAGGTCCTGGCTCAGGCCTAGTTCCTCAGAAGTCCTAGACTCACACCCAGACTCACAGGGGTCCTGGCTCAGGTCTACTTCCTTGAAAGTTTCAGATTCATGCCCAGACCTGCAGAGATCTCTGGCGCTGGTCTGCTTGTTTAGCAGTTGGTCCCCTGTTCTGGTCATCCTGTCTATACTTCCTGCCTGTCTACTGGCCAATCTGTGTTTTATTAAAGTACAAGTAGCAAATCTTTACAGGGTACAAGACCATTGTTCCACAGCAGGGATAAGATAGATGGTATCCGAAATTCACAATATGGTGACTATTAGAAAAGACCCATAACTCATGTAAATGGATACTGCACTTTAATATCCTGACCACACAGACCCAAATTATCACACCAAAATTTTGTTATTGCGGCACTGTTTGGCTAACAACTCAAGAATATTTCTAGTTAGCTCTTATATGTTAAATTAACTCAGGTCTATTAATCTATGTATTACCATGAGGCTGTGACTTACTGGTAATGTTCTGGCATCTTTCTCCTTCCATGGCTACATGGCATCTCTTTGACTCTCCCTACTCTCTTTTATTTATCTCTGTTCATATTTCCTGCCTGACTTTACTCTGCTAGGTCATTGGCTGAAACAGCTTTATTCATAAACCAATAAAAACAACACATATACAGAAGGAAAATGAAAATAAAAATGTCTACCAGTAAGATACTCAACAGCAAAGGAGAAATAAGATCTGGAAGATTATGTCTTCACCTGTATCAACCCTGAGATTCTGTTGACTATGTAAAGATTAGAGATATTAAATAGTGACCCTTCAAAGTCAAGTGTTCCATCACTGAAGACTCCAAAAGGAAAAACTGTCTTCCTTCTCTTCTCAATCCCTACTCCCAAATGATGGCAAAGCAGATGATAAGATTCAATTGGACAAATCCGCATGGATTACAAAGAGCAAGTGTTTTGTATCAATTTTACAGAGTGAAAATGTCTTTTGTGTATACATAAAATATTGATCAAGTATCAAGTATTGTTTGAACTTACTGAGAAGCCTGCTCTGGAGATAAGATTTGGCCTTACCATTTCAGATTCAGGCATGTTTGTCTCAAAGTATCCTCCAAAATCCCCTGTCCTAAGTCAGAGTGGCTCCCTGGCTCTGTGAGAACAAAAAGAAAGAACAATAAAATACTCAAGAGTTAGGGCACTGTGTGTTTAGGAACAGCTAAGGAGCAAACTACTTTCAACAAAGTTTACTATTGTTTAATCCCATGATATAAAGCTTCCTGCAGTCAAAGCAGCTACTGGGATGTTCATCCTGGGAGAGGACAGAAAAAACTCACTGCCTAAAAATAAAAAAATAATAATCTTTCAGATAGTAACTCCAGCATCACAGTTTTAGCAGGATTTTCTTAGTTGATTTTTGCTAGAAATATAAATATTGATTTTGTAGTGTTTTTCTATTTTTTTTTGCTGTCTCTCTCTTCTATTTGTATTCACTCAAAACCAAAACCACAAATATTGTGGACCATTCTCTGTACTATACAAAAGACACAAAAAATTGGCTGTCTTGTATTTTCAGTGGTTTGTCTAGGAACTTATAATATGTATATAGGTAATATTAGTTTGTTATAGTATGCTATGTATGTAGTCTAGATTCAACTTTCTTCTAATTAGACAGCAGTTTTTGTTAATATTGATACGTCTCAGAGTATTAGGAAATTAAATGTAATAAAATGGGACCATTAGGTAGGAGAAAAATGTTAGAAAGACATATGAATGAAGTTTTTAACAAGATTTATTAATTTTATGTATATGGCTTGCATGCCAGAAGATGGCATCAGATCCTACTATAGACGGTTGTAAGTCACCATGTAGTTGAATTCAGAACCTCTGGAATGGTAGCCAATATTCTTAACAGGTGAGCCATCTCTCCAGCCTTGAATGAAGATATATTTAGTAAGGAAAGCTTTCTATGTGCTAAGACTTTGTCCTAAGATGGCTAGATATTTCCACATGGAAAATTAAAATAAAATAAAACCTAGAAAGTCTAAGTGAGTTATAAAGGTCTGAGTAATTTAAATAAGAAATGAAAACAATATTTATTTATTTAATTTTTTAAGATGGAACAAAGCTCTTTTATTTATTTATTTATTTATTAAAGATTTCTTCCTCCTCCCCACCACAGTCTCCCATTTCCCTCCCCCTCCCCCGATCAAGTCCCCCTCCCTCGTCAGTCCTAACAGGAATCAGGGTTCCCTGCCCTGTGGGAAGTCCAAAGACCACCCACCTCCATCCAGGTCTAGTAAGGTGAGCATTCGAACTGTCTAGGCTCCCACAAAGCCAGTAAGTGCAGTAGGATCAAAAACCCATTGCCATTGTTCTTGAGTTCTCAGTAGTCCTCATTGTCCGCTATGTTCAGCAAGTCTGGTTTTATCCCATGCTTTTTCAGACCCAGGCCAGCTGGCCTTGGTGAGTTCCTGATTGAAAGCGATATTTAGAAGGGTTGGAAATATGGCTCAATTACTAACAGCATGTGCTTCTCATACAGAAGGCCAACATTCAGTTCCCAAGACTCATATCTGACAGCTCACAACTTCCTGTAACTCCAGCTGTAAGGAGCTCAAAATTTCTAACCTCCTAGAAAAATTTAATCACATATTCATATTCACTCCATCCCCACACAAGTACACATAACTAAAATGCTGCCCAGATATCGGACATCACAGTCTTGGCTCAATTTCAACACTGCAGTACCTATACAGGACCTACAGCTTACAGAGTCAGATTCATTAGTGTTTCAATTTGAATTCATATTGTGGTTAAATCTCTTCTCTCTTTCTTTCTCTAGTGCCCTTTTGACTCCAGTTGCTCAAACAGCTAACAACATGCCTAAAATACAGATTCTTGGTTCATAACTCTCAAGTCAAATCTTGGAGGAAATAAATAAATAAAAAACAAACAGCAACAAAAATACAAAAAAAAAATAACAAACCACATCCTATCTAAGGAGGAACCCAATGGATAGATGCTACTTTGAGCTGGTAGAGGGATTTTGACAGGCTTTGATTTGGATGCTACAAATATCCCCCTGATTTAGCTTTTCCTCATTAACTGACTACAACATATAATATTAAAAACACTTGCTTTAACTTTTCTCCTCTTTGGTTCTAACCATATCTAATTAAAGATTTACTTTCCTTCCTACACCTCATAGCTGCACAAATGGAACTATCGATACACTTTTAGGGTCTCTTAGACCTAGTGAAGAGTACCCCAGGTGCACATCTGATGACTCCACCTAGCAGAAAGAAGCAAGACTCTATTTTCTTCAGAATTCTCTATATGGCAGGGCTAACTCTTTGAAAGATGGGGAGAGAGAGCTGACGAAACCAGGAAATCAAACTGAACAGGCAGCTCAGGGCAGGGACTCTTTTTTAAATTAATTAATTAATTAATTAAAAATTTCCACTTCCTCTCCTCCTCCCATTTCCCTCCCCTCCCCCTCCCTCTCCAGTCCTAAGAGAAGTCAGGGTGCCGGGCAGGGACTCTTTATGCTACAGTTCTAGAAACGCCCTTGCTGCTCTGGCCAAAGATACTGAAGTCTGTAACTGAGGGTAAGAACTGAATCTCCAGTACAGTCATTAATGTCTTCTGATAAAAAGCTTCACAACTAGGTCTTTAGATTTTCCTGGTATAAATGGGTTTTTATGTATACAAATATATACATCTATCTGTCTGTCTGTCTCTCTGTCTATCTGTCTATATATTCCCTAATTTTGTACCCTCTCCTGAGTGATTTAGAGTTACTACTTCAGAAGACAAAATATTACAGTAAAGAATGGAATCTATCTCTAGGAGGGAACATGTTGTTTCCTCTGTTAAGAGTTAATACAATTGAGCTGGTCAGTCACCTACCTAAGGGATCACCTCTTCAAGAAGATGGGTCTATCATAAGCTATACTAAAGAAGTATGAGGAATCATTATTCGTTTAAGGAGATAGTTTACTTTTCTTCCCAGAATTTCAACTCCCTGCTGCAGTCATTTTAGTTGCCATGATGTTCTATTGGCTCTGTCCACTTTTCTGAGCCTGAACTAAGAAAGACAGAACACTGTCATTTTCCTCTCTTTTATCTTTATTTCATATGCTGAGCAGAGCCCAGGTATGCTTTATCTGGGGCTCTTTCACTCTTTTTTTTTATTTCAAATTGTCTATTACCACATGGCTGATTGTTCACCATGTGGGGGACTTGCATGCCACCTTAATCAAAATGGCATGACTTTCTTTTTCTCTCTTAAGCTCCTATACATGAATATGTAAGTTTCTCTCTGAAATTCAACAATAATTAAAGCATATACCAAATCTGTCCTGAGGTTTGTTACCTCAAGTAGTCCTTGTGCACTCTGTATTAGCTCTTTGCTTGTCTAGATTGTGGTAGATATACTCCACTTATAAGTCTTGAGAAATGCTGCGCATATGTGCCCATTAGTACAAAAGGAGCATGATTGCTATGGAGTAGCTGCCCATTTCTGGTTAGATTTGAGACTTGTTACAAAGAAAGGAATTTCATGCACATCTGGCACTGTAACACTGGTCTGTCTCATATATGGAGGTCATAGGCCCTAAGGTAGAACATGCTATTGTTATTTTACTAACTGTTCATGCAGTCAAATCATTTTCTAAATATGCATTTTATGCTTGTAGACTGGACTCTCAAAGTTGATCATAGAAGGCTCTTTTTGTAATGAACAGCAGTGGTTGTAGATAAATGACTGAGTGCTTAGCTTTAAATGAGGCATCTACAACCCCCTCATTCCATCCTCATCTCTCCAAAGCTCAGGAAACATTACAGAACAGAGTGTAAAAAGAATATAAGACTGGAAGATAAGGTGGAGTGCCATGAAATGCTATCTTCTGGATATCACACAGCTATTACACTCATAAAATCCCAATAGCTGTGGTAACCTGTACAAGTCCTATACAAGATCGAGCTAGCCCAAATTCCCATAAAGGCTGGATAGATGATCTACAGGCCCCACCACTTACTGAGCTGTTAGTAGCAGTTGATAGCTGTTGGAAAGAGAGAATCTTTGAGGGTATAACCATTGTAGGCTTTCCATGTTCCAGCAGGTGGCCCCACATCCATGTCTATATGAGTAGCACTATTTTGACTTATGGGTTATCATAAAAGAAAAAAGACATGAAGTTAGGAGGAGGTCTGTTAGAGGCATATACAGTAATTGGAATGGGGAAATGAGAAATTTATATGATCATATTTCATTCTATGCATATGTAACTCAAATAAAATATAAGAGACCTAAAAATTGTTCCTTCTATCTGAAGTGCTAATTCATAGACAAAAATCATGGCTTGCTCCTTTATCATATTCAAATGTTAATTTCTTAATGTCTTCCCAGAACACTCTGCTTAAACTATCATACCCCTTCACTAGAAAATAATTATCTCTTTTTTGTTTTTTATTGTTTATAGCATGTAACATGTAAGATACTAAATACTTTGTACATTTACAATGTAATTGATTAGTAGCTATCTTTCCTCAGACACCAACATGGCTTCAGGCAGTGGCCCATTCCCCAGGCATCCACAAGACCTTTGGTGGTAATGGGAGCCATGGACATCAACACAGACCCTGTCTGTAACAGGGACATGGCCCTTGGAAGCTCAGACTTGGACAACAGCGGGGTCTCGGGTGGCAGAACAGGCCACCCAAATCTTCATGGCCCCAGTGGCATCATGGCCCTCAGCAACATGGCCATAGGTGGTAGCCTAGACCCTGGGCATTTGTTTGGAATTTTATGGCAACATGGGGGCCATGGACATCAACACAGACCTTGGCTGTAATAAGACTACAGATCCAGATACAATCCTCAGCATCAGCCAGGGCTGGATGTCACCATGCCACCAGATGGCAGCACAGGCCACTCAGATCATCACGGCCCCAGTGTCAGTGTGGCCCTTGCTCACCAACATTAGCAAATATGTTCCAGTTGTCACCAAAGTACAAAAGCATTCACCTGAGAGTCATCTGGGATGCAATCATGCATGAAATCGTAACTGCCCTATTTGTCAACCACAAGCTCTAACTTTATTGAGTGTAATTTTGTCAGACTGCTGTCCACTCAAGTATTCTCAGTGGAGGCAGGGGAGCCGACAGGAGGGATGGCCCCAGGTGGCAACCGAGAGCCTAGCATCCTCATGACCTTCAATGGTAACAGGAGTTAATGGACATAAATACAGACCCCGTTTGCAGCAGAGTCACCAACCCAGACACGGCCCTAAGCTGCAGGTCAGGTCCAAATGTAACCATGTTCCGGAGTGGCAGCATAAGTCACCCACAGCAGTCTCTTCCTCGATCGCCCCCTTCTTTTCTTCCAATATGCCTTTCTCCTCAGCACATGAATCACTCTCTCTCCCATTTCTCCACCATATAGTTGCTCATAATAATGGTACCAGGCAGGCCTGTGGGTGTCTTCCTCCTGCCCAGACTGAGCAGGGCCTGGCAGGCTTTAATGTGTTTTTTAAGAAAACAATCATTTTGTCCTTAATACACTATATATACTTACCTAGTGTCAATGTTTACCTATACTACAATAAAAACTTAGAAAATTGAAAATGATATAACTTATTGGCCTTATTAATATTTTATCAGTTTTATATTTCCTCATTTACATATTGATTTGCATTTGTATGCATTTATTTATTTTTATAAATTTGTTCACATAAATTAGAACATTTCATAACTACTACTATAGTCAATATATTAATTATGCCATTTATGTAAGAAAATTTTGTATCATTTCCAAAGTAGTTTCTCAACCTAATACTTCACAATTGTTAATATTTTTCTTCAAGCTTTATTTTGAAAATGTTAAATACATTTAATCATCCAAAAGTTTAATTTTGGATGTCAACATTTACTTTGTTTTGAGAACTTCATACATGAATACATGTGTTGGTCAAATCCATCCCCACTCACTCCCTCCAACTCCTCCCGTATCCCTCCACCATTTTATTCCCAACATCATGCACTGTTTTTTAAAACCCTTGAGTCCACTTACTGCTGCCACTTAGTGCATAAAACATTGATTTTTTTTTCAAATAGCCTTTAATGTATAAAAACATACTAAAGTTATCATGGATAGTAATGTTTTGTTCATTTCTTGCTGTGCTTTGTGGCATCTGTTGCTGTTTATGGGTATAGAGCAGTTTGCTTATTCACTCATTAAAATATAGTTTGGTAGATTCTTTTAGGGTTACCACAAACTAAGCTGCTATGCATATTTTCATAAGAAGTGCATTGTGTGTGCATGCACGTGTGTGTATAATTTCCATTTCCCTTGATTAAACTTGAGTACAGCTGTGGGTTCTTTAACTTGTTTAAAGTTTGGTCCTTAGTCATAAGATTCCCTTTTCCTCCTGGAGGAGGAATCTGTGACTAAAGAACTTGAATTTAACACTTTATTTTACTTCTTGCATGGTTTTATATACAAAGATTGCTGGTGCATTATTCTGTGTTGGTTGCTTTCAAAATACCTTTTTTCATCTTTCTGAAATGTAGTTCTGTCATTTTGACATATATTGCTGACTTTTATCTTACTGTGGCTACCCTCAACTACTTAACTCTATGTTTATGATTTTTACCAAATTACAGATATTTCAGCTCTAACATCTTTAGCTACCATTTCAGTCTCAGTCGTTTTGACTAAGATCAAACAGATATGAAGGTTACTGACTTTAGTATATGCTCCAGAATCACATAGACATGATTTTATTTTTTCATTCTTTTTCATTGACCAACAAAGAAAATGTATGCAAATTTTATTGATCTGAGCTGTTTTACACTGATTTTATCCAATCATTTTATTTAACTACTAACCATATATATTGACTTTTTATATTTTAAGTTCCTGGTTTTCTTTTGGATGTTTCCCTCTAGTTTATCCAAATATTTTCTTTACTGAATCTATTTTCATTTATATCAAATATGTTTATGGGTTTTACTACTGTTATAATATATTAATTAAGACCATGCATCTCCAATCATTTCCATTATCTATTATCTCTTCAGTCTTGTCTATTTGTGGTCATCTAAGCTCTTAACTTTATGAATGTTTTCCTATACTTTTGGTATTTTGCCTGTGTTGTTGTGAGACTGCAACTTGTTCAATATTTTCTATCAGAGACTCATTATGTTTAGGTATTACAAACAAATCTGGAGAGAGAGGGCAGAAATCATTACCCACTGAACTCAAGTATTCTATGAACCTTGTAGGTCTGACTCAGCATCACTTCAGGGAAGGTGGGTGATTTGTAAGCTCACTGTCCCTTTCTACACAGAGGACTAAAGTAGTAAAACAATATCTTAAACATTTTTTTTCATCTTCTTGATACTGTAATGAAGGAGGAAGGTCATTGTCTAATAAAGGAACTGCCTTGGCCCATTTTATTGGTTAGAGGATAGGTGGGAGGAGTAGACAGAACAGAACGCTGGGAGGAAGAGGAAGTGAGGTCAGTCTCTCGACAGCTCTTCTCTCTGGAGCAGACGCCTGAGAGAGACGCCATGCTCCTGGCTCCTGGGCAGACGCATGCTAAGAAGCTCCGACCCAGGATGGACATAGGCCAGAATCTTCCTGGTAAGCGCACCTAGGGGCGCAACACAGATGATTAGAAATGGGGTAAATTAATATGTGAGAATTAGCCTAGAAGAGGTTAGATAGAAATGGGCCAAGCGGTGTTTAAAAGAATACAGTGTCCGTGTAATTATTTCGGGGCATAAGCTAGCTGGGCAGGGGGCTGGGGTGTTGGGGACGCAGCCCCGCCGCCGCTCCCATTACTACATATGGCGCCCCACGTGATGGACTAAATCCACTTAAAAAACCTGAGATGGCTTAAAAATAAGGGAGAGAGAGTTTAACACAGATTTTTGCTGTTTGTTGGTGGCGTGCTGTAGAGAGATTTCCTGATTCGGCAACAGTAGCAGAAAAAAATGCTGTGTCATTTTAAAGCGCGACTTCCTGGGGCTGTGCCGCCATTGCGATCTCTGTCTGGCTCCTGTGGGAGACAGAGCTTTTGAATAGAGCATTTGGAGTAAAGTGCTACGATTTGTTTGATGGCAACTAGACTCGCTGTGTTCTCGGGTCTGCTCTGCTTGTTAGAGGCAAGCATGCGCTTTGATCTAAGAGAGGCTTCCTGACTCAGCTTTAGCTGCAAAGCCTGCAGCTCATTAAGAGGTCCTGCCACTAAACACTTGAACGGTGTTGACGAAAAGCTGAATGCATGCTTTTCGGTTTTCAGCCGTAGCAGGAAAAAAGCTGCGCCGTTTAAAAATGCCAGCTTTCTGGGCTGTCCTGCCAGGGCAAACTCTGACTCTTTTACGCAGGCGGTTTGTGCGGTTTGCAAGCACAGGTTGCTGAAGCTCGCTTGCTGGCTACAGCCAGTACCTCAGCCATGAGGCTGGAAAGCTAAGGAATGGACTGGATCTGGCTGGCAAAGCCACGCCTTTAATCCTACCCATATTGCTCAGTAATTTAAAGGCTCGTGTGGTCAGAAAAAGAGAGATATACAGTAAAGAGAGATTCAAAGACAAAGAAAATTTCTAAATGGTTTGAAGTGTGTTAAAAATATATGCAGACTAAAATTTAAAGTTCTTAAAGTAACAAAAAAAAAGGAAGAGAGTTGTTGTGTGTGATAGTACACACCTTTAATCCCAACACTTGGAAGGCAGAGACAAACAGATCTCTGTGAGTTTAAGGTGTAGTAGTGTACACCTTTAATCCCGAATGCCTGGGAGGCAGAGACAGGCGGATCTCTGAGAGTTCAAAGACAGCCTGGTCTACAGAGTTACTTCAGGTCAAAGATACAGAGAACCTATCTCAAAAAAAAAGTTAAAAGTAAAAATAAACAAAATAGAGGTTAAAATAAAACGAACAAAGATGGAAAATACACAGAGAATCTTGATACTGTATGCTATTATGCTCTCTTTGAATTGTTTGAATGCTGAGGAAGGAGCAACAGCTGCTAAAAGATATTTATTTATAAATGCTGCTGAACTAATCCAACATAGATATTTTGATGCCTTGACTTTGAAATTTGGATCTAAGGACATGATACTTTGGAAAGGAGTTTCTTATTTTGTTTTCACAGAGGATGAGATGCTGTTCATTTCTTCTATTCCGATTTGGTATGATGGACCACGCCCTCCTGAAGGGTTGGTGTGAACACCTTCAGAAAATTGCTTTGCTCAACTGCCAACTGAGATGAAACTAGCACACAGGTTATACCATGAAAGACCTAATTAACAACGCCCCCATTCAGCAGGAAGCAGTTTGGAGAGAAATAACTGCGCCCATATTCCCAAAAAATGTTTATAAATGTTCTTTTACATTTAAAGGGGGATATGATATAGATATGAATAATTTACATTAGTATAGATTTTGCTTTATTGATAGAGATTTAAGGTCAATTTTGTTATATGTATAAGTGTTTCTGATTTTGATTAAGGTATTGTGATTGTGTAGTTCATTTAAATATGTACTGTATAATTAAGAAATATAGGTTGTTAATGGATAATCATCGATAATAGTAAAGCTTGTAGTCATGTTAGTTCGATTTTCTAGATATATAGAGATATATTTTAGATAGACATTCTTCATGTCTTTCAAAGATTACAGAATAGGACATTTAATGTTTTAATAACTGAGGACTTTTCATGACAATGAGACACTCTGCTCCTGGCAGCACCAATCTACTTCAAGAGGAAGATGGGCATCGAAGAGGATCCTTATGGAGTTTGATAGCCATTTGGGCAAGAAACTGCTCTTGCCTGGACTATTTCATAAACTGGACACAGAGAACCCGCAGAGAGAGGACTACTGAACTTGCCTAAGGTGAGATGATCTTTCGGGGTTCCTGATTCATGAAAGAGTCTGTGAGACATTCTGCAGGACACAACAGATAGTGACTGAACTGAGTTTGAATTTTCTTGCCTTATGGAAATGTCTGCTGGGTACCATGGCCCTGAAGGCTGAAGATGGATGCCCCAACGGTACAGAGGAACCTTGGGTGACTGTCCAGGCAGAGAGATGTCTCTGTCATTTCTAGAGTTTTAAAAGTTGCTTTTTTCTTGTTTGCTTAGGTAGTATTGTATCTTTCTGGAGTCTTTGATGGAGTTAAGAATAGTTAGTTATAGTTATAGTTTTCCTTAGTTATGATAAAGATTATTGTAACTTTTACTTGATAACTGTTTTGTTATATGTAATTTTGCTATGTTAAAGTTAAAGCCTTTTTTTTTTTTGTTTAAACCGAAAAAGGGGAAATGATGGAGGAAGGTCATTGTCTAATAAAGGAACTGCCTTGGCCCATTTTATTGGTTAGAGGATAGGTGGGAGGAGTAGACAGAACAGAACGCTGGGAGGAAGAGGAAGTGAGGTCAGTCTCTCGACAGCTCTCCTCTCTGGAGCAGACGCTTGAGAGAGACGCCATGCTCCTGGCTCCTGGGCAGACGCATGCTAAGAAGCTCCGACCCAGGATGGACATAGGCTAGAATCTTCCTGGTAAGCGCACCTAGGGGCGCAACACAGATGATTAGAAATGGGCTAAATTAATATGTGAGAATTAGCCTAGAAGAGGTTAGATAGAAATGGGCCAAGCAGTGTTTAAAAGAATACAGTGTCCGTGTAATTATTTCGGGGCATAAGCTAGCCAGGCAGGCGGCTGGGGTGTTGGGGACGCAGCCCCGCCGCCGTTCCCATTACTACACTGTAAGAGAGGAGGCTCAGGTTTCATCTGGATAGTGATAACTCAAAGGTAGTGAGGCCAGTTGGAAGAGATAGAGCAAAAGGTCAACAAATCGTGTCTCTTATCACTCTGTTTAGACCCATATTGCATCATGGATTAAATCTCTTGGCACAGTTCGTAGACTGGAGATAGTGAGGAAGCAGAGTGTCAATACTTGTTGAAGGTTTCTGTTGGATTGTTAGAGCGTCTCAGTTCCAGACTGAACCCCACTAAAATGCATACAGTGGTAAGAGAATTAGAGTGCTAATTGCTGCCATCGTGTGGTGGATGAAAGATAAGCCTCCTTTACAGTCTTGGCCATCATTATTCCACTGAGAGAATGGGAGTGAAGCCTGCTTTCATCAGACAGCCAGTGAAAATCAGGTCCTTGTTTTTCCTTCAACACCACCAGGTAGTGGAAATAAAACAGCATTCTGCTCCTACAGGAAAGAGCAGACAACCCAGTAAACACTTTATTAGGTCATACGAAATGGGGAGGGGAACAGGACACAAAATGAGTAGTTTTACTACTGCATTGTGTTGATGTGGTTCAAGGAGTGCAATTTTATCTATTTTGTTAAGGCAACTTTTTCCTTGTGTTTTCTCTCAGAGTAACAGGTTTTACTTCTTGTACTTACTCTTTCCTTCCTTCCTTCCTTCCTTCCTTCCTTCCTTCCTTCCTTCCTTCCTTCCTTCCTTCCTTCCTTCCTTCTGTCCTTCCTCCCTCCCTCCCCTTTTTCCTTCCTTTCTTCCTTCCTGTTCCTCTTTCTTTTCTTTGTTGTCTGTATTGGTCACAATTGAGTAGGAGCATCTCCACTTCCTGGTTCAAGATACATGGTAAGTAAGCTGGGTGTAGCAACGCACACCTTTAATTCCAACCTTCACGAAGCAGAGGCAGAGAGATCTCTGTGGGTTTGAATCTATTGTGGTCTATATAGCGAGTTCCAGGATAGCCATAGCTACATAGCGAGACATTGTCTCGAAAAGATAAAATATATGGTAGATAAAATTAAACTCAGGAAACTTACCACGATGTCATTATTAGAGTTTCAGTGTTCTTAGCTGATCTCTATCTCTATCCTTTTTCATTATTTAGTTATACCTATATATTGTATAACAGAAGACTAGAGAGTAGCAGGCTAGTCATCATTTCCAGAACTGGAAGTTGGAAAAGAAAATTTAAAAACAAATAAATTAGAGAGGATAAAATCTAAGAATAAAAGTTTTCCAAAGAAATGAGAGCCTTGTATTTTCATTTTGTTCCCCTTTACACCAAAAAGTATTTAAATTTAAAAGATATTTCAGTAACTAGATATATTTTTAAACAAACTAATATGAAATATATCAAACTCTTCTATAGAAGTTTGGCTTTTAAGCACTTTAAACACAAAGGATGATTGATAATTGGAGCCAAAAAGACAAAATATATACAAATATTTTTCTTGCTGACTTTAATAAGACTCTACATACACAGATGAATACATAGACATTAACAGCCATGATGTATAGATTATACCAAATTTTCTGTTTTCTATGCATCTCATATTGCATTAGAGGGACATCAGCAAAATAGAAATAAAAAAACAAATAAAAACAACCGTATGTAATTAAAACATAATGTTTGGTTTTATAATGGGAAGTTTTTAGTGATATTCCATAGACGTCCCCAACAGTGACAGGTTATTTTCAGTACTTGGTTACCTTCTAGAATTTAACAGGGAGACCCTACTGCTGTAGACACAGCCTACTAGGTTCAAAACTATGGATACACCAACCTGGCACTTACTTGGAGCCTTCAGTACCTATTGTCTAGCTTTCATAGTGTTGTGGTGCTCTGCATACACCAGAGGACAAAGAATCTTCAATTTGACCCAGCCATGAACCCTGAAATTTAAACCACTGGTATGAGAAGATAGCGGTACAAATGCATTGGGAGCAAACAAACAATTTCATTGGATCTAACATTTACTTCATGGATGGGAATCCATTCCTGAACTGTTAATAAGGCAAAGAATATGTAGTGGCTAGATAAATCATAGACCTTACGGAAGAACAAGGTACTATTATGCTAAATGGATGTAGTATTAAAACGTCTCCTAGTGACTTCTTGCTATACACATAGGACAGTTCACCTCTTAATCCTCATCAGGAAATCAGGAAAGCTTCTTTTAGAAGATGCAAACTTCCACGGAGATCGTCAACTGGTCCATGAGTAGAGAAAAAGAATGTCAAGTGATCAGTCCTAAATAAGATGTACATCACACACACACACACACACACACACACACACACACACACACACACACACACACACAAGGCTTGGCGATCTGTGTAGAAAAAGAGGCAGAAAGATATTTAGAGATGATTGTTGTGAAAGAGTGCCCTCTGAATATATCAGAAAAGTTGCACATGTGGACGCACAATGATTGTGACAGCATGCATGTGTCTTGAGTAAGTTCAAGTCAGAGAAATTTCCAGGATGGGGGTAAGGAAGGAAGTGACCATGAAATCCCACCACTATCTGAGGTATGAGAAGCTATCGGTATTTGATAGCTGATAGGAGGTGGAGAGTCAGCTTCCATTACTTGGTAGATAAACCACACTCTAAGGCAGGCCCCATTCCTAAATGTAGTTGGGTAACAAGCTGGACTCAAGTGAAGAAAACTTAAACTTGGGTGGGTAGGAAATCAAAGTGTAGAGGGTAGATATAGTATGCAGTATAAAATTCCCAAATAGTTAATTCAAGTATTATTTTTTTAAATTTTGAATCAAGGGCAATTTTGCTTGAATTTTATGAAAGTATGATCTCAGAATAATAAGGAAACTGGAAAAATAATACATATCCCGAGTGATTTTGTTGGGTAACTTCTGAGTGATAGAATTTCTTCTTTAATCATCTCCTCTGACCTTTGGTAATTTATACCAATAGCTAAGCATTTATAATATTTTGAGAAAGTTTGCCATTGATAATATTAAGTGATAATATACAAATCCAAGAGTGATTATTATTCAAACTAAAACTAAAATAACTATAACTGCAATTACTTTTAGTGTTTTTAATTAAATCAATTTCTTTATCACAAATAAACCAAAAAATTAGAACAAAAATCTATTTGAACAATGCAGACTGTACAAGGAAAGCAAACAATAGCTTGATGATGTTCTATAGGATAGAATTGAATGTTAAATAATTAGATATAATTCCACTATAAATACAAGTTTCACTTTTGACTTGGTTAAACTCTTTTCCCCATAAATAGGGACTGAATAAGATTGCTGATTAATATATTGATATTGTCGTGGTATGAATGAGATGCACATCATACATTTGCACATTTGAATATTTGGTGCCCAGTTGGCAACTGTTGAGGAGGATTAGGAAGCCTGGGCTTGTCGGGGAAGTTGTCATCTGGAACAGGCTTTGAGGCTTCAAAGGTCTCTGGTAGCATGAGTAATAAAAACCAAGGGACAGATATTGAGATTCAACCTGAAGATCAAAACAGCAAAGCAATCAAGTCACTAGAGAGCTCTTACCTCTACGAAATCTTCAGACTGAAAAAGAGCGAGTTCCTGTCTCATCCTGCCTTACCCTCCTTTCTTGTGCTGGGATTAAAGGTGTGCACAACCACCGCCCGGCCTATATGCTGACTAGTGTGGCTGTTTTGCCGTCTGATCTTCAGGCAAACTTTATTAAAACACAAATGAAATATCACCACAACCCCTGGCAATTCTCAGTATGCTTTCTGCCTCCTGCTTGCAGGCTTTATGATGAGAACTCTCAGTAGTGCTCCTGCTGCCATGCCTTTGCTCCATGACTGAATTGTTAGTCCAATTAAATACATTTTCCCATTCTTTGAAAATACATTCTTTTCTCATACTGTGTATCCTGATTACAGTTTCTTGTCCCACTACTCCTGCTAGTTCTACCTCATTTCCCCTCCATCTGGATCCACTCCCTTACTGTCTTTCATTAGAAAAGAACAGGCTTCTAAGAGATAACAATGAAGCATAACAAAATAAAATATAACAAGAATTTTTAAAAACCTATCGCATTGATGTTGAACAAGACAAACCAACAGAAGACAAAGATCCCAAGACAAGGCACAAGAATCAGAGGCCCGCTCATTCACACAGTCAGAAGTCCTATAAGAACACTAAATTAAAGCTATAGGATATACACAGAGGACCTGGTGTAGACTCTGGCAGGCCCTGTGCTTGCTGCTTCAGTCTCTCTGGGTTCATATAAGTTTTGTTCAATTGTTTTAAAGCGACTTGTTTACCTGGTGTCCTTCATGCCCCTGGTTCTTCCTCCTCTTCCATTGGGAATCACTGAGCCCTGAGGGGAGGTATTTAATGGAGATATTCCATTTAGAGTTCTGTGTTCAAATGACCCCCTATCTGAATAATGTCAATCTGTTCATCTCTGTATTTGTTCCCACCTACTGCAAAAGGAAGGTTCGCTGATGATAGTATGTATTGACCTATAAATATAATAGAATAGGGTTTAAAAGTTGTCTTGATTGTGGCATTTTATCATAGTGAACGAAAATAATTGTTTTAGTTATTGTTTTATTTCTGTGAAGAGATACCATGAGCAAGGCAACTTATAAAAGAAAACATTTAATTGGGGTAATACTTAGAATTTTGAGGGTTAGTGCATGAACATCATGACAGGAAGTATGGCAACAGGTAGTCAGGCAAAGAAAATGCTGGAGCAGTAGATGAGTGCTCATAACTGATTTGCAAGTTCCAGGTAGAGAGACACCTAGACTGTGCCTGGTGTGGGTTTTTGAAATTCCAATTCCATCCCCAGCAACACATCTCTTCCAATAAGGCCATATCTCTCAATCCTTCTTAAACAGTCCACCAACCAGGAGGCAAGCATTCAAATCTATTACTCTATGGGGTCATTCTCACTAAAAACCATTATATTCTACTCTATAAGTTTGTAACCATATCACAATGCAAAATGCATGGAGTCTAACTTCAAAAGTCCCCATAGTCTTTAAAATTCCAAAGTCTTTACAGAGATTCAAGGCAATCTCTTAATCCTCTGTAAAATCAAAAACCACATTCCATACTCCTAACATATGACACAGAATATAAGTTACCACTTCAAAAGGGAGGGAAAGAAGCATAGTAAGGAAATAAAGGACAAAAGCAAGACCAAAACCCAGCAAGGCAAACGCCATATCCTGCATCTCTATGATTGATGGCAAACAGCTCTTCAGATCTCTCAAGTTGTGTTGACATCTTGGGCTGGATCTACACACAGTCTGCAACTCTCTTTGGCCAGGATCTCACAGTTCTTGTATCTTTAGCATTATGGGGTCTGTCTCAGTTAGCGTTTCTATTGCTGTGACAAAACACCATGGCCAACAAGCAAGTTGGGGAGAACAGAATTTATTTGGGTTAAATTTCCACATTGCTGTTCATTATAGAAGGAAGTCAGGACAGGAGCTCAAACAGAAGAGGATCCTGGATGTAGGAGCTGATGCAGAGGCCATGGAAGAGTGCAGCTTACTGGCTTGCTCCCCTGACTTGCTCATGCTGGTTTCTTATAGAACCGAGGACCACCAGCTCAGGGATGGCACCACCCACCATGGATTGAGCCCTCCTGCATTGATCACTAATTAAGAAAATGCCTTACAACTGGATCTCATGTAGGCATTTCCTCAACTGAGGCTCATTCCTCTCTGGTGACTCTAACTATGTCAAGTTGACACACAAAACCTGCCAGTATAACTGACGCCTTGCCAGCTTGACATACAAACACACACTAATTAAGCCACAGCCCTTCCTTTCTTATTCATCCCCCAAATCTCACATTAAAAACATAGATAAGTTTAAAAGTCCCACAATATTTACACATTCAAGCACATTAAAATTCAATCCCTATAAAACAACCAATTTATTAAAATATCCAAGACTTTTAAATGTTCAAAATCTTTCAGCTGTGGGCTCCTTTAAAAATCAAAATTAAAAATACCTCCTTCCAGAGCAAAAAACCAGTGCACAGTCACAATCTGGACAAAGCAAAACCTAATCCAACAGTATAAATAGCTCCATGTCTGGGGTCCACTCGCATCTTCTGGACTCTTCCAAAGGACATTAAGTCCCTGCTCTGACTCTGCCCTCTGTAGCACACACAGCTTGTCTTCTAATCTCTGACTAGCTGCACTCCACTGCTGCCACTGTTCTTGGTGATCATCCCATGGTACTGCTATCTCCAAAATGCTGAGGTCTTCTGCTGAAACTAGGCTGCACTTTCATCAATATCTTTTCATAGGCTCTCCTCATGGTGCTAAGCTTCAACTTCTCTGCATGGCTCCTTCAGTCCTGGGTCTTCACCTGCCACTGAGGCTGACATGGCCCCTTCATACCTTTACAGCACATGGGTGACTGTTAACACTACCAAGTTAGACTGCCAACATGAGGAACAAGATTTCTTGTTCTGGAATACAGCTTCTGTGTGTCAACTCTCAGGAAACACTTCCCAGAAGATTTCACCTCAACTATGCTGTTCTCTTTTTAGTGCAAACTTCTCAGCTCTAGACGGCCAGCATCTAGTATCCCAGCAAAACAAAGGTTTGCGTTAGCAGTTATGCTATCTTGTTGATCACAGCTGATTCTTCAGTTCCAGTTAGCCAGAATGACAGAATCTAAAATCAAAATAGCAAATGGCTTTGATAGCGCCTTTAAAATTCCCTCCAAAACTTCACAAGTCAGGCCTCCATTTTTTGCACTGCTCTCAACATTCTCATCTTCCAAACTTCCACAGAACAGCTCATTGATCTGTTATCACTCAATGGCTTTTCTAGCTAAAAATTCCAATGCTCTTCAACAGTCATCCCAAAACATGATCAGGTCTGAAACCCACTATACTGGTACGACTTTTTCTTGGTTAGGACTTCTATTGCTGCAATGAACACCACAACCAAAAGGCAAATTGGAGAGAAAGGGGTTTATGTGGCTGACACTTCCACAATGCTATCTACCACTAAAGCAAGTCAGGATAAGAACTCTAACAGGGCAGGGTCCTGGAGATAGAGGCCAAGGAGGGATGTGGCTTACTGGGTGCTCCTCATGGTTTGCTCAAATGCTCTCTTATAGAACCTAGAACCTTGAGGCCAGAGATGGCACCACCCACAATTGGCTGGCCGTCCTCCCTCAATCACTAATTGAGAAAATGCCTTATAGCTGGATCTCATGGAGATAGTTCCTTAATTGAGGTTTTTTTTTTTTTCTCTCTGGTGACTCTAGCTTGTGTCAACTTGATACAAAACCAGGTAGTGCAGGGTCTCCAATGTAATTCAGGCTTCATTTTCAAAGCTTCACTCAATGGCCTCTCAAGACCTCTGTGCAGGGATTCTGCAGCCACAGGCCTAGTTTAACTGCTCCCCTTAACTAAAACATTCACATACTGATTGATAGAATGTATTTAACATTTTCAAAATAAAGCTTGAAGAACAATATTAACAATTGTGAATTATTAGGTTGAGGAACTGAATCCTTTTATAAATAAACAATACAAATTTTTCTTACATAAATGGCATATTTAGTATATTGACTGGAAGTAGTTTAAAATGTTTCAACTTAAGTAGTACTTAGCATAAAAATGAGAGAAATGCTCTCATACCTAATGAATATAAGATAGTAATAAAAGAAATGTTAGTATATATTATGTGATGCCAATTTAGCAGATATATTAATCTATGGTGTTAACTGTAGACCAATCAAATAAATTAAATTTAAGGTGCATAAGTGGGGGAAAATGCAGAGAATACTAGTGTATAATAGCTGAAACAAAGTTGATATCTCCCTTAGTTATTGTGGTGGTCTGAATGTAAAAGTTTCTCATAGGCCAAAAATTTGAAAGTTTGGTTTCTAGTCGGTGGACTGTTTAGAAAGGATTAAGAGATATGACTTTGTTGGATAAGGTGTGTCACTGGAAAGAGACTTTGCATATCAGATAAGAGATCTCATCTATTGCCTCCAGCACCATGCCTGCTTGCCTGACTGCTGACTGCAATGCTCCCTGCCAAGATGTTCATGAACTAATTCTTTCAAACAATAAGAAAACCCTCATTAAGTACTTTTTTAAATAGTTGCCTTAAAAAGTGTCTCTTCACAGCAATAGAATAGTAACTAAGGACAGAAGTTGGTGCCAGGGACTATAAAACAGGGTGTTACTGTTACGAAGAATATGGAATATGTTGGGACTAGAAAAGCAGATAAACATTGTAAGTGGGGATTAATGGAGAATAGTAAAATCACATAATGTGGTAATGTTGAAAGCAATATCGACTGTGGAGACACAGCTCATGGGGTTTCAGAGGCAAATAATATTAGTAACTGAGCTAGTACCTATTTTGTGATATTTGGTAAAAAAACATAGCTGCTTTCAGGCCTTCTCCAAAAAAAAAAAAAATCTGCCGGATGTTAAAGTGATGAGTTTTGGGCTAATATCTTTGGCGGGGGAAATTTCAAGACAGCCTAATGTTGACTTTCCCATGTGTGTAATGGATTAATTAAAAATGCTGCAGGATCCCTGGTGGCTGCAGTGGCAGAAATGCTGCAGGTCCCTGAGAGGCAGCAGTGGGCCATGTGGTGGCAGGCAGTGAACAGTGGGTCCCAAGAGCAGCCAGTCCCAGGCAGGGACAGCACAGTTCCCCCAGTGGCTGCAGCAGGCTACGAGGAGAGACAGGCAGATGGGCACACCACTAGACCATGCTGCAGGTCTCCGAGGTGGCTGGTCCAGGGCAGGGAGACACGTGGCTGTGGGCGAGAGACAGACAGATAGGCTCACCATGCAGAGTGAGGTCGGATATTTATTTAGTGGGTTATAGAGGGGAAAGGGAGGAGGAGAGAAGAGGAGAGAGAGGGAGGGAGAGAGAGAGAGAGAGAGAGAGAGAGAGAGAGAGAGAGAGAGAGAGAGAGAAGGAGAGAGAGAAGTTGCCTCTTTGAGAGGGAGACAGAAAAGGAAGAGACTCAGGGTGAAAGTAGGAAGGAAGACCATGGATGGGGAAGGGAGTGGGCATGGCTTGTCTCTTAAAGGGACAGAACAGATCATTACATTCCTATTTCTTTTTTATAATAAAAGGACAGGAGGTTAGGTACCACAGGTTAAGGGAATTGAGGTGGCAGATTCTCAAGACTACTTCCTGCTTATTTGTGGGCATCATCTTTTGGGGGGATCTGAGAAGACTGGGCTGGTCACATCCTGGCGTAGCTGGTCTGTTTGTTCCTGTCCGATGTTTGTGGTATGGAATTGTCTGGTGTATCTTATACCTGTTTAAGGTATTGGCAGAACAGAGGACAAAGTTAAGTTTAGGGGGAAAAGAAACTTAGGACCTGAGAATTGAGAAGTGTGTATCTGACCTTCAATTCTGCTCCCTGGAATTTACAAGAATTCTTTGGGTTTGTGAAAACAGAAGTTTTAAACATATACATTGTATAAACAGTAGCATATTTATGTCAGAATGACTGTGACAGACATTTTTGCATAATGAAAAGTATCTTTAAGACTATGGAAGGCACTATAAGAGATAAATTTGACAACTTGTATTTGTCCTCACACCTTTATAACTTGCAGGTCTTGTATTTGTTATTTACTCAAACTTTTTTGGTGAGATTGTCCTTTTAAACTGACCCAACCTCTCAGCTATCAAACTGCATCAGAGATCTTTGAGAAGGATAAAATTTTACTTGAGTTACTGATTTAAAAAGACAGAGAACTTACTTGGTTAGCACCTAGAGCTACTCTTCAGGGTTCTCCATGGTCGCTGAAGGTCATATTTGCCTTTGCTATTTAGTACAGGGCCTGCCAGGCTCCAGAAGTTCCTGCGGGCTAAGAAATTTGTAGGAAGACAAGCCTACCTTGACCTGAGCAGCTAGGCTATCCATTCCAGCGATTCTGTCCATGTCTGGAGATCTTCAGTTTACATGAAAGGCAGTTTCTTCCAGTGGTCAGTGCTTGGACGTGGAAATGAATTGCAGATGGATGTTGTTCTGTGCCCATTTGTCTTCTGTCTTCTTTGGAGGAAGTAGAGTGCTGCTAGGAGCCAACCTGTCTCTTTTTGTTATGAAAAGTTCTTTTTTAATAATTAAATATTTAAATACCATATTCCCCAGATCTCTGAGCAGTTGAGGGCTGTTTATCAGATGTAACTATAGTATAGACCTGTTTGGAAAGCTGGGTCTGAGTCTGAGCTTGATTGTACTGCCTCTTAACATGAGGCCCTTCCATTCATGTATGACTGTAGACTGACCCATTCTTGTGAGACCTAGCTGTTCAGTTTATACTTGCAATGGCTGTTTCTTACCCAACAGATGGTGTTTTGAAGCTGTTCTCTCCCTATCTTTGGCTCTTACATTCTTTCCATTTCAACCTTCCAAAATGACTCTATGAGGACATAGTATAACTGTTGCTTAGTTACATATTTAATGTTTGTATATATGTGTCTGTGTGTTTATTTTTACTATATTTTAAAGCAACTTCTTTTTCACATTATATAACCAGAGAGCTCCTGTCTTACTTAAACTATAAACAAAAGAGCTTGATGTCTAGACTCTTTGAAAAACATTTTACTTATCATTATTTCAATTTAATAATGATTACTATTACTACTACATTTTGTTTAAGATTTGTGTGATTATTAGGGATATTAAACAACTTTTCATAAAATTTGGGAGCATTTTTCATGTTCTTTAATGAAACACATATTCAAATTATTTTCTTCATTTTGATATCAGATATTTATTTATTGTTATTGATTTTTATGAATTGCATGTGTACTTTATATATTGACTCTTAGAGATAGAGTTTGAAAATGTTTTCTCTCAATTCATAAGTTGATTGTTCATTTGTTTATTCCTTGAATTGCTGCTTAATAGCTTTTATTTTAGGCTTTCTGATTGAAATTTTTATTTGTGTTGCCTATACTTTGGGTGTTACATATAAAAACCTCATTAATAAGAAACTATTTTAAATTTAAAATTATATTTATTATGTGTATGTGTGTGTTCATTTCCATGATATGTTCTGCATGTGGAATTCAGAGGAGAACTCGGTTCTCTCCTTTACCATGTAGGAACCAGGGATCAAATTCAGGTCATCAGACTTGGCAACAAGTGCCTTTACTCATTGAGCAATTTAGTAAATTCTTCTTCACATTTTTTCTCCATGATTTTTATAGTTTCAGATCTTATGTTTAAGCCTGCTGCATTTTAGTTCTTTTTGCATGATATAAAATAAATATTTAATTTAATTATTTTACATGTTATATGTAATTTTTCAGCATTATTTTTAAGTGCATTTCCCTTTCTACATTGTATACTTTTATGGTACCTTTTGTTTTAATTCAGCTGATTATATATATGTAAATTTATTGTCAGGCTTTTCATTTATTTCCAATACTCAATATTATCATCAGTGTTCAGAAGTACACTATTATGTTCACTAGACTTTATAATGTTCATTCAAATTAGGCAGTGTGATACTTACAGCCTTGCTGTCTTACTTAAGATTTGTTTGTCTTACACAATAGGTTGCTCCCCACAAACTCACAGCAAGGCCCTGTTGTTGAAGACAATACCCACAGAATCCATTAAATATGGAGAGATCTGTTGCTTACATAGAACCTTCACTCCTACACACTAGTGTCTTTGGTACGGGGATATATTCTGTAGGCTCCCAAAAGAGAAATGTAAACATCAACCCAGCTACAAAAAAAAAAAACAAAAAACAAAAAACTTTCATATAAAATGGTGTTCTGCCTGAAAAATATGCTAGAACATTGGTGGCACAAAACTTATGAGAGTAACCAACTAATGTCTGATTTGACTTAAGGCCCACTCTATGAGATGGAACTGACATTGCCTGGGTTACCCAGAACCACATAGCTCAGAGACCTAAGGTGAAACTAAATGCTATTGGTCTTGAAAAACTACTGATAAAATAACCCCTGTTGCCATCCTGCTATCCTCGTGTCAGTGCCTTATGCGGTCATGATCAGAAAAGCTTCCTCTTGCAGCAAAGAGAAATATGGAGACCCACAGACAGACATTACACACACACACACACACACACACACACACACACACACACACACACACGAGAGAGAGAGAGAGAGAGAGAGAGAGAGAGAGAGAGAGAGAGAGAGAGAGAGCATTTTGGAATACATAGCTCTAAATGAAATGTTTCCTTTAAAACCCTCCCTTCAGAGCTCAGAGAATGCCATGGAAAAAAAGGAAGAGCCAGAGCCAGAGGGGATGAGGGGATGGAGGGCACCAGGAGAACAAGAGCCTCTAAATCAGTGGTTCTCAACTTTCCTAATACTGTGACCCTTTAATACAGTTCCTCATGTTATGGTGACCCCAACAACAAAGCTATTTTCATTGCTATTTAATAGCTGTAATTTTGCTACTGTTATGAATCATAATGTAAATACTCTTGGCAACAGAGGTTTGCCAAAGGGATCATAACCCACACATTGAGAAACACTGCTCTAAACCAACCAATCAAACTGAAGCAGCAAGCACAGGACCTACACTGATCTGCACCAGGTCCTCTGCACATACATATTATAGCTTTCAGTTTAGTATTTTTATGGGACTCTAGATTGTGTAAACAAAGGGGGTCTCTGATTCTTGTGCCTTCTCTTGGGAAACCTTTCCTTCTGTTGGTTTGCCTTGTCCAACTTGATGGTTTTTTTTATCTTATTACATTTTATTTTGCTTTTTAAAAAAATAAAATATTTAAAATTTTAAATATTATTATTTAAAATAATTAAAATTAATATTGTTTTGGCTAAAGGAAGAGGCTAAGGGGGTAAATGAAATAAATTTATTTAATTTTAAAAATGTATTAATGTTAATAAATAAAATAGAAAAAAGAGAGCTTGATTATTTTGGGGTCTTTGTGTAAATTTATAATGTTTTTATTGTTTAAAAGTAGGATTGTGATTTTTGTAGGGATATGTTATATATTATTACTTTGCATAATATTTTTTTAAAATAATAAGTTTTTTCAAAGCTGTAAATAAGGGGTGATTTTCTGTATATTTCATTAGTTTTAATTTCTTTCCCTAGCATTTCAATTTGTTTGTACCTTTGTTGTTAAAACAAGGTATTGCTGTTTTATATACTATTAATTTTCTTGTCCGATACTTTATTAATATACAAAAATGCAACTTATTTTCTATGATAAAATAATACTCTATAACAATTTTAGGTTTGTTTACTAGCTATAACATTTGGATGGAGTCTTTGGGGCCTTTCCATGTTAAGAGCATTAGGGGGTATTTAACATTTTCTTTCTGATTTGATTTCTTTTTATTCACTTTATTTATTCATTTATTTTTACATCTTTGCTTTTTCTGAGAGCATTATTATACTGAATTGAGGTTAACCAAAACAGTTTTTCTTGTACAGATCAAGACCTTGGAGTGAATT
This sequence comes from Microtus oregoni, assembly GCF_018167655.1. NCBI lineage: Eukaryota > Metazoa > Chordata > Mammalia > Rodentia > Cricetidae > Microtus > Microtus oregoni. The sequence goes on from NW_024544814.1 coordinate 316,819, forward strand.
TTTCATAACATACGTATTCCTTATTCTTCTTCTAATTTTGGGAGAGTTTATTAAAGGTTGTTATCATTTTTTTAAAAATGTTTGGCACAATTCATGTACCATTTTTTCCTGGGCATTTCCTTTTTTGAAGCATGTTCACAGTTGTATTAATCTCTTCAGGGTTATTTGTGTTGTCTTGCTTTGATTTTGCTATGGTGAGGCATTTTACGTCTTTATTATTCAAGCTTTGTACCTTTTCTGCTTAAAATATATCTTCTAGGTTCTTTAAATGGTGGTATTCTCTTATCTTTATTCCTCTGATACTGCAATGGCTTCTCATTCATTTCTTTGTATTTATGTGTGGCCTGTCTTTTCTCTCATACTGATTGTGAATTTCATTTATCATTTAAAAACTATCTTTTAGTTTGTTCACTTATTCCATAGATTTTCTGTTCTCTAATTTATTTCTGGTTAGTTTTCCTTCTGCTTATATGACTCTTAAATTTTGTCCCTTAAGGTTTAATATTAATTTGCTTATTTGTGACCATTTTCTTTTTTAAAATAGACTTTTATTTTTTTTACTAGAGCTTCCCTCATGGTTTTACTTTTGCTTCATTCCATATACTTCAATAGGTGAGTGTGGTAATTAATATTGTTAGTCAACTTGACACTCCTGGGAAAATGAACCCTTAACTGAGGAATTGCCTCCATCAGCTTTACCTGTGTGCCTGTGAGGAAATTTCTTCACCGCTGATTGGGGGAGGGGGGTTGTAGGCAGTGCCAACCCTGAGCAGCTGGGCCTGATTCTACAAGGGTAATTGAGCAGGTTAGAGTCAGCTAGTTCGTGAGCAGCATTTCTCCATGGTCTATGTTTCAGCTCCCGACTCCAGTTTCCTGCCTCCATGATGGAATATCACAGGAAAGTGTGAAAGGAAACAAATCCTTTCCCCCTCCAACTTGGCTTTGGTCAGTGTTTGATTACAGCCAAAGAGATGGAAACTAGAAGAGAAACTGGTACCAGCAACATGGATCTGACCATGGAACTTCTAGGCCTCACACTGTTCTGTGGGAGGTAGGGAGGAAGGGAGGGAGGGAGGGAGGAAGGAAACGAGGGAGGGAGGGAGGAGCTCTTGAAGCTTTATGTTAAAAACGTCACTGAGTACTCAGAGCTACCTGAGCTGTTGTGGCACCTTGGAAGATAACGCTGAGACAAATGCAGATGATGTTTTAAAGAAGAGCAAAGCTCTATGACATTTCGACACTTCGGATTAGGAATCTGTGGAAGTGAAACCTTTGCTTTGCTGAGACTATTGATGCTCTGTTGCTGTGGCTGAAGATGTGCTCCAACTTCCTTTGATGCTTGATAAGGGCCTACACATCCTGGCTCTGAGTCGATAGTCATGCTTGTCTTATACTGTTCATCAAATTTCCCATTCAAAACACAAGTTCAAAGAAAACATTATGAGTATTTTAAATGCAGAATCTACTGAATCTTAAGTGAAGGGCAAACTTTTCTCAGTATACAAGTTATATTGAGGGAGTCCCCACAGGTGTCATGCAGGGAAGCAAACCCAAAGAAGAGATAGGAATAAAAACCCAGTGCAGACTTCAGGGAGTCTAATAACGTACAGTTTATTTCCAGAATATTTAAGCCCAATATAGTTTGGAAAAAAGTTTCCCCATTGTAGAAGGAAGCATAGTTACATTGAAATTCAACTCATGCTATGTGTCAATCCCTCCAAGAAGATGGGTTCTAGAGATAAGCTACCCGTACTAGCTTAAGGGCCTAAGGGCCTGGCCTGGTCTTGGTCATACAGATAGAGAATTCATACGGGCTACTACTTCCTTCTGGTCCTGGTTGTGGGAAATTGATGGAGCCTCCAGCTGTAAGGGCCATTTAGATTACTAGCCACCTCCAATCTTGGTTGTAAGAACGTGATATTTCCTGATCCAACAGATAACACAGATTACCCGGCTGTTGATCACTTCTAATTCTCAGCTTTCTGGTGGAAGAACAGGTTTTTCATCATTCCCATTGGAAAGATAATCCTGTATGTTTAATATTCCTGGTTTCTACGGAGATCTGTAAGCTCAAGAACCTTTGAGCTATGTTCCCAACATCATTTATCTGTGTGGTCACCCCTAACCACAGAAAACTGTAAGCCCCAGGCATCAAACTCAAAGCATGATGTTAGGATCTGGTATAAGTGTTGAAAATCATTCAATAACCAAACCTCAAATATATTTCTTTACAAACTGAGTGTTCCTTAGAAGAGTCTCACATTTCATGCCCCCTAATAGGACCTTTTGTTTTTTCTCTTCTTGCTTCTTGACCACCCTTCTTTTTTTTTTCCCCACCACTTCACTGCTTCCAAAGTCAATGTGTAGAACAAGATTAATTTAGTTAGATGAGTGTTCTCAAGGAGAGCAAGAATTGCCACTGAAAGTAGATTTGGCTGTGAAACAGGACATTGTGTCTTGTATGTATTTGACAACACTAGTTTGAGGGGCCCAATTTAATGCCCCACATCACTACTGAGACAATGCTAAAATAGTGTGTGTGTGTGTGTGTGTGTGTGTGTGTGTGTCTGTGTGTAATCGATCACATAATGATAAAAATACGAAAACATAAAAGATAATAAATAGTAGTAGTTTCACTTATATAATTTATAAGAACCCATAAAGGGCCTAAAACATAACTTATTTTTAACCTGTCACATGAGAGGAAACAATGTTTTTCTTTGTTTTCTTTTGACTTAATTGTATGGGGAGCAGGAGAGGAATGGGAGGAGGGGAGGAAGTGTAAATTTTTGAATGAAAAAAAAAGCTGGCTCAGGGTTAGATCCTGGTTCCACTGCCAGGGGCCCCTCAAATAGACCAAGCTACACAACTGTGTCCCACATGCAGAGGGCCTAGGTCCGTCCCATGCAGGCTCTTGAGTTCCCACGAGTTTGGTTCAGCTGACTACTGACCATTTTTAAATCAGGTTTTTGGTGTTGAGTTTTTGGAGTTTATTTTTTGTAATCTAACAATTGCAGCTTGCAAGCATTTCCCCATCTGGAAATCGTCTCTTCAGTCACTTTTTCTTCAGTCACTTTTTCGTAATTGCATTTGCTGTTCTTTTTTTTTTTTTTTTGCTTCAGATAATCTTTGTCTCTCCTCACTTTCGTTTTCTGTGTTTTCAAGATATTGTCTGTTAACGCACCTTTATTTATAAACTGCCACGTGCTATTTGAGCCTACAAAGAAGCTGGCTCTTGTAGGGAGGTTACCCCTGACATTTCACAAGCAAACACAGTTGTCTTAAAATGTCCTCTAGGGACTCAGGTTGGGGAGTGAACTGCCCTCCTTTAACTTCATTACAGGGAAGGAGGAGAACAGAAAAACAGCACAAGATTAAGACAAAACAAAACAAAAAAAAATTGTATTCTTTTTTTTATTGAGAAAAAGAAAAACAAGTTTTCGCCTCCTCCCAGCCTCCCATTTCCCTCCCCCTCCTCCCACCCTTCTCCCCCTCCCCCTACTTCTCTCCCACTCCCTCTCCAGTACAAAGAGCAGTCAGGGTTCCCAGCCCTGTGGAAAGTCCAAGGTCCTCCCCTACATCCAGGTCTAGGAAGGTAAACATCCAAACTGGCTAGGCTCCCACAAAGCCAGAATATGAAGTAGGATCAAAACCCAGTGCCATTGTCCTTGGCTTCTCAGCAGCCCTCATTGTCTGCCATATTCAGAGAGTCCGGTTTTATCCCATGCTTTTTCAGTCACAGTCCAGCTGGCCTTGGTGAGCTCCCAATAGATCAGCCCCACTGTCTCAGTGGGTGGGTGCACCCCTCGTGGTCCTGACTTCCTTGCTCATGTTCTCCCTCCTTCTGCTCCTCATTGGGACCTTGGGAGCTCAGTCCAGTGCTCCAGTGTGGGTCTCTGTCTCTATCTCCATCCATCACCAAGGTTCTATGGTGATATGCAAGATATTTTTTGGTAGGGAGGTTTTTGATAACCGCTTCTAATTCTTCCCGACTAACAGGTCTATTTAGATTGTTCACCTGGTCCTGGTTTAACTTTGGTATATGGTAGTTATCTAAAAAAGTGTCCATTTCCTTTACCTTTTCCAATTTTGTGGCATATAGGCTTTTGTAGTAAGATCTAATGATTCTCTGAATTTCCTCTGTGTCTGTGGTTATGTCCCCCTTTTAATTTCTGATCTTATTAATATGCAAATTCTCTCTCTGCCGTTTGATTAGTTTGGATAGGGGTTTGTCAAACTTGTTGATTTTCTCTGGGAACCAGCTTTTTGTTTCATTGATTCTTTGGATTGTTTTCTGTGTTTCTATTTTGTTGATTTCAGCCCTCAGTTTGATTATTTCCAGTCTTCTACTCCTCCTAGGTGAGTCTGCTTCTTTTTTTTTCTAGAGCTTTCAGGTGGGCTGTTAAGTCTCCAATGTGAGCTTTCTCTGTTTTCTTCTTCTTCTTTTTTTTTTAGAACTCTGAAGTTTTATCCTCCCAGCCTCCCATTTCCCTCCCCCTCCTCCCACCCTTCTTCCCCTCCCTCCACTCCTCTCCCCCTCCCTCTCCAGTCCAAAGAGCAGTCAGGGTTACCTGCCCTGTGGTAAGTCCTAGGTCCATCCCCCTACGTCCATATCTAGGAAGGTGAACATCCAAACTGGCTAGGCTCCCACAATGCCAGCACATTAAGTAGGATCAAAACCCCGTGCCATTGTCCTTGGCTTCTCATCAGCCCTCATTGTTCGCCATGTTCAGAGAGTCTGGCCCTATCCTAAGCTTTTTCAGTCACAGTCCAGCTGGCCTTGGTGACCTCCCAATAGATCAGCTCCACTGTCTCAGTGGGTGGCTGCACCCCTCCCAGTCCCGACGTCTCGGCTCATGTTCTCCCTCCTTCTGCTCCTCATTGGGACCTTGGGAGCTCAGTCCAGTGCTCCAGTGTGGGTCTCTGTCTCCATCCATCACCAGATGAAGGTTCTATGGTGATATGCAAGATATTCGTCAGTATTGCTATAGGATAGGGTCATTTCAGGTTCCTATGCTCAGCTGCCCAAGGAAGTAACTGGGGACATCACCTTGGGATCCTGGGAGCCACTCTAGGTTCAAGTCTCTTGCCAACCCCAGGGTGGCCCCCTTAACTAAGAATTGTGCTTCCGTGCTCCCCTATCCAACCTTCCTTTATCCCAATCATCCTTTTTCCCCAAGTTCCCCATCCTCCCCTTCTCCCTTTTCTCTCCCCTTCTCCCCTTACCCCCATCCCACCCCACCCCCCCAAGATCCCAATTTTCTCCCCGGCAATTTTGTCTACTTCCCATAGCCAAGAGGATAACTATATGTTTTTCCTTGGGTTCACCTTCTTACTCAGCTACTTTAGGTTGACCAATTGTAGACTCCGTGACCCTTATTTATGGCTAGAAACAAATTATGAGTGAGTACATCCCATGTTCATCTTTTTGGGTCTGGGTTACCTCACTCAGTATAGTGTTTTCTATTTCCATCCATTTGCATGCAAAATTCGAGAAGTCATTTTTTTTTTACCGCCACGTAGAACTCTAATGTGTATATATTCCACACTTTCTTCATCCATTCTTCCATTGAAGGGCATCTAGGTTGTTTCCAGGTTTTGGCTATTACAAATAATACTGCTGTGAACATAGTTGAACAAATGCTCTTGTCATATGATACGGCATCTCTTGGGTATATTCTCAAGAGTGGTATTGCTGGGTCCAGGGGTAGGTTGATCCCGCATTTCCTGAGAAACGGAAACACTGATTTCCAAAGTGGTTGCATAAGATTGCATTCCCACCAGAAATGGATGAGGGTACCCCTTCCTCCACAGCCTCTCCAGCAAAGGCTATCATTGGTGTTTTTGATTTTAGCCATTCTGACAGGTGTAAGATGATATCTCAAAGTTGTTTTGATTTGCATTTCCCTGATCGCTAAGGAGGTTGAGCATGACCTTAAGTGTCTTTTAGCCATTTGTACTTCTTCTGTTGAGAATTCTCTGTTCAGTTCAGTGCCCCATTTTTTTTTCTGTTTTTATTTTTTTTGCTTTTTTTAATTTATGTATTTATTAAAGATTTCTGTCTCTCCCCCGCCACTGCCTCCCAATTCCTTCCCCCTCCCCCAATTAAGCCCCCCCCCTCAGCCAGAAAAGCAATCAGAGTTCCCTGTCCTGTGGAAAGTCCAAGGATCCCCCACCTCCATCCAGGTCTAGTAAAGTGAGCATCCAAACTGCCTAGGCTCCACAAAGCCAGTGCGTGCAGTAGGATCAAAAACCCATTGCCATTGTTCTTGAGTTTTCAGTAGTCCTCATTGTCTGCTGTGTTCAGAGAGTCCGGTTTTATCCCAGGCTTTTCCAGACCCAGGCCAGCTGGTCTTGGTGAGTTCCCAGTAGAACATCCCCATTGTCTCAGTGTGTGGGTGCACCCCTCACGGTTCTGAGTTCCTTGCTCGTGCTCTCTCTCCTTCTGCTCCTGATTTGGACCTTGAGATTTCTGTCCTGTGCTCCAATGTGGGTTTCTGTCTCTGTCTCCTTTCATCGCTTGCTGAAGGTTAATATTCAGGAGGATGCCTATATGTTTTTCTTTGGGTTCTCCTTATTTAGCTTTTCTAGGATCACTCAACGTCCTTGGTTTATGGCTAGAAACCAAATATGAGTGAGTACATCCCATGCTCCTCTTTTTGGGTCTGGCTTACCTCACTCAGGATAGTGTTTTCTATTTCCATCCATTTGTATGCAAAATTCAAGAAGTCCTTGTTTCTTACTGCTGAGTAGTACTCTAATATGTATATATTCCATACTTTCTTCATCCATTCTTCCATTGAAGGGCATCTAGGTTGTTTCCAGGTTCTGGATATCACAAACAATGCTGCTATGAACATCGTAGAGCATATACTTTTGTTGTATGATAAGGCCTCTCTTGGCTATATTCCCAAGAGTGGTATTGCTGAGTCCAGGGGTATGTTGATCCCGAATTTCCTGAGAAACCACCATACTGCTTTCCAAAGTGGTTGCACAAGTTTGTATTCCCACCAGCAATGTATGAGTGTACCCCTTTCTCAACAACCTCTCCAACAAAGGCTATCATTGGTGTTTTTTATTTTAGCCATTCTGACAGGTGTAAGATGGTATCTTAAAGTTGTCTTGATTTGCATTTCCCTGATCGTTAAGGAGGTTGAGCATGACCTTAAGTGTCTTTTGGCCATTTGAAGTTCTTCTGTTGAGAATTCTCTGTTCAGCTCAATGCCCCATTTTATAATTGGGTTGGTTAGCCTTTTACGGTCTAGTTTCTTGAGATCTTTATATATTTTGGAGATCAGACCTTTGTCAGTTGCGGGGTTGGTGAAGATCTTCTCCCAGTTAGTGGGTTGCCTTTGTGTCTTAGCGACAGTGTCTTTTGCTTTACAGAAGCTTCTCAGTCTCAGGAGGTCCCATTTATTCAATGTTGCCCTTAATGTCTGTGCTGCTGGGGTTGTACGTAAGAAGTGGTCTCCTGTGCCCATGTGTTGTAGAGTACTTCCCACTTTCTCTTCTATCAGGTTCAGTGTGTTCGGACTGATATTGAGGTCTTTAATCCATTTGGACTTGAGTTTTGTGCATGGTGATAGATATGGATCTATTTTCATTCTTCTACAGGTTGACATCCAGTTTTGCCAGCACAAGTTGTTGAAGATGCTCTCTTTTTTCCATTGTATACTTTTAGTTCCTTTATCGAAAATCAAGTGTTCATAGGTTTGTGGGTTAATGTCAGGGTCTTCTATTCGATTCCATTGGTCGACTTCTCTGTTTTTATGCCAATACCAAGCTGTTTTCAATACTGTAGCTCTGTAGTAGAATTTGAAGTCAGGGATGGTAATGCCTCCAGACGCTCCTTTATTGTATAAGATTTTTTTGGCTATCCTGGGTTTTTTGTTTTTCCATATAAAGTTGATTATTGTCTTCTCCAGATCTGTGAAGAATTTTGATGGGATTTTGATGGGGATTGCATTGAATCTATAGATTGCTTTTGGTAGAATTGCCATTTTTACTATGTTGATCCTCCCAATCCAGGAACAAGGAAGATCTTTCCATTTTCTGGTGTCCTCTTCAATTTCTTTCTTCAAAGACTTAAAGTTCTTGTCAAATAGATCTTTCACATCCTTGGTCAGAGTTACCCCAAGATATTTTATGCTATTTTTGGCTATCATGAAAGGTGATGCTTCTCTAATTTCCCTCTCTGTTTCTTTATCCTTAGTGTATAGGAAGGCCACTGATTTTTTTGGAGTTGATCTTGTATCCTGCCACATTACTAAAGGTGTTTATCAGCTGTAGGAATTCTTTGGTGGAGTTTTTGGGGTCGCTTATGTATACTATCATATCATCTGCAAATAACGAGAGCTTAACTTCTTCTTTTCCGATATGAATCCCCTTGATCCCTTTATGTTGTCTTATTGCTATTGCTAGAACTTCAAGCACTATATTGAAGAGGTATGGAGAGAGTGGACATCCTTGTTGTGTTCCTGATTTTGTGGGATAGCTTTGAATTTTTCTCCATTTAATTTAATGTTAGCTGACGGCTTGCTGTATATAGCTTTTATTATATTTAGGTATGACCCTTGTATCCCTAATCTCTCCAAGACTTTTATCATAAAGGGGTGTCGAATTTTATTAGCTGTGGTTTCCTGTAGCTGTCACCATCTATCACAGACACATTTCCTTGGTAAGGCCTGAGGCCTGGACTTACCTGTGGGTGTGAGGGCATATCATTAAAACGTAATTAAGGATGATGCTGGCCATTCCAGGTTCTCCTCAAAATCCATGACTTTACCAGTTCTGGGTACATGGTTAGATTTCAAGTACCTTGGATAATTTCCTTCCTCTTCTTGAACAGGTCTTAAAGGAGAAATAGCCTTCCCCGGAAAAGAGCACAGCAGTTGATTATCCAATACCAAGTTGTCATCCCTGAAAACATATGCATACAATTAACATTATCCATACTAAATAGACTGGATTTATGTAGCAACAATTAAAGAAAAAGACTTGAAAAAGATTATCTTAGTTAGCGGTTTCTAATGCTGCAATAAAACACAATGACCAAAAAGCAAATTCAGGAGGAAAGAATGAATATATTTGGCCTACACTTCAACATTGCTATTCATCAATGAAGGGAGCCAGGACAGGAACTCAAACTGGCAAGGAACCTGGAGGCAGAAGCTGAAGCAAAAGCCATGGAGGGAAGCTGTTTACTGACTTGCTTCTCACGACTTGTTCAGTTGGCATTCTTATAGAACCCAGGACCAGCAGCCCAGGGATGGCACCACCCACAATGGCCTGGCCTCTCCCCCATTGATCACTAACTGAGAAAGTGCCTTACAGCTGGATCTCATGGAGGCATTTCCTCAGCTGAGGCTCCTCCTCTCTGATGACTCTAGCCCGTGTCAAGTCAACACACAAAACCAGGCAGTACAGAAAGATCAAGGGGTGGTAGGTACATAAAAGTGTTTGGAGGGAGGAAAGGGAAGAGAAGAAAATGATGTAGTTATTTTAAAATCTCAAAAAATATTTATATATTTTTTTCAAGTAGGAACTCTAGCTGATTGCCTCAGCTTCCTGAGTTGGTTTCTGCTGGATGTTGTGAGCACTCAATTTGATGCCACCAAGCAAAATTCCAGTGCCAGAAATGGGTTGCATCTTGTTGAGTCTTTGCTCAAAGGGGCCCCATAGACAACCTCAAAATATCACAGGTTATTGCCAAAGCTATTAGTTGCTTTTCACAATAAGGCCTATTGCTGAAGACAACACTAATGTCATTGAGCACAAAGAAGTCAAGCTGGTGACTAACTAGAATATTATCCCCCTACTAATGAGTATTCATGGTGCTGTAAGGTACTCTGTCTGCATAAAACCAGAGAAGAAAAATAATCATCAACATCACCTAGATACAAACCCCATGACTTACAACAAAAATCTGCCTGAAAGATATACTGGTACAATGCTGGCACAAATGTTATGGGTGTAACAAATCATCTTTTTATTGGATTTATGGTCCTTTATGTGAGATATAACCCATATCTGACACTATAAAAGTGAACAAGAATCTAAAACTAGGTAGGTCTTGGGCAATAAGGAAATTTATTACTATTATTCTGCTAGAGTAATATGGTAGTAAAATTACTCTTAATTATATATTGTTATACTCCTAGTACATGTATCACTCAAACTTCATTATAGACACTTCTTTGAAGCACTAATCCCTAAATGGGATGTCATTATCAACTACCTCCCCACAAGGCTCAGGGGGCTATGCAGCAGAGGAGGCAGAAAGATTTTAAGAGCCAGATGTGGTAGATGACTCCAAGGAAACAGCATCATCTAGACACAGTAGGACTGATGCACATATAAATTCACAGAGATTGTGAAAGCACACACAAGGCCTGCATAAGTTCAAACTAGACGAAGTCTCAGTGCAGAGAATGGGAAGAGGTAAAAATTTCCACCCCTAACCAAGAAGCTGTTTGCAATTGATATCTGTTGGGTAAACGGAAGTCAATTTTCATTAATTAAGCTTCAATGGGTATATCATCCACATTCCATGGCAGTTCCCATGTCCAGGTGGGTAAGGAGGTTGAAAGCATCTGAGAGTATTTGAGAGAGAACAAAGAATATGATTAAAATATAATGTATACAAATTTTAACAAAAATTAAAACGTAACTATTCGCAAGATACGAAGTTCAGTGACAGAATGCTCTGTTCAAATTCTGGGAATAATTACTCATCATTTCTGCTGGTCCTCTTACTGGAAGATGAATTTTAACTATGTGCAGGATGTGAAACACATGTTTAGAACATGTCCATACAATACTAAGTGAGCTAAAGATTCAACAATCATATAGATCACTTGATAAATGAGAACAGCGAATCTGTATAATTTAGATAAATCACATAAAGTGGCTTATGTAGATCAATCAAGATAACTATAAAATTAACCAATATTCATTTCCTTGCACATGGTGTTGATTCATCCTGATCTGCCATGGTTAATTTGCTATAGTGATTTCAATAGACAGTGACATCCTCAAATGATGCTCTGACATGTACTGTGGAAAACAGGTATTAAATCTGTGTCAACATGATGTCTAAGCATTCAGGTGAAAATATAGAGCTTTAATCAAAAACTTTGCAATTCAGATAACTTTATGCTACATTAAATACTTGTTAATTTGCTTGCATTGGAAATTTATTTGTAAATGTTCTGAATATTTACAGTTTCTTGTTTCTAGAGGAATAGGCAGGTTTTTGTAGTAGAAAAAAATGAACCTAATGAAGAGAAACCTGATTTTTATCCCCCCAGCCTTAGGAGTAATAAATTGAATTAGTTCTGACAGCACCTTAACATCCTTGAGCCTCCACTTCTTAGACTGTTAAACTCACAGTATTCATGGCTGCCTCTCTAATTCTAAGGATGCTGTAGATATGAAGTGGCAACTGATACAAAACTATTTAGGAAAGATGAAAGTGGAAATTGGATGTAAGATATTCTTGTATGGATATTTAGAATTATATCAGTAGAGTTTATTATATTAAACAAACACCATGGGTAAAAACATAAAATCACACTTTTATGTGAATAAATAAAAAAACAATAAAAGTAGATGTTGTTGTTACAATTCCAGGTGTGATTCCATGTTAATGTCTGAGAGATGTGAAGATGGAAAGTTTCAAATTTCCATTTACAATTTGATTTTCTTATTCTGAGTGACTCTAGTATTATAATTCAATAATAAAAATGTCTTTAAAATTAGCTAAACCTATATATTAATGACAAAAAATTAACTACACATGCTTCAATTATTTCATCCACTTTGATAACAAAATTGAAGGTGCTTTGGTCTTGAATCAGAAATTTTAAGTCCAAACAAAAATCATAGGATGGCATTCAAGTCTCAATTTCACTTTCCGTTGTTACTTATTGTTCTTCCTCACATTGACTATATCTTATTACTTTGGATTACAAGCAGAGTTTGTGCTGTTATTTCATGCCTTTGCTAATGTTACTCTCTCTAAAATGAATGGTTCTTTCCCGAGCTCTTTTTTTAAAATTTGTATTTCCATAAAATTCAGCCTTCAGCAACCAATCTCTACCAATTCTGTACTGAATTTACATTACATGTTTGACTTAGTTAGCATATTTCATAGAATTTTTTTGCATCACAGGTGGCCTGTCCTGGTAGCACATTCCTTACTCCCAGGACTCAGGCAGAGACAGGGTGAGCTTTGGGTTCAGAGCTGTATAGTGAGACCCTATCTCAAAACAGCAAATGAACAATGGCAGGGACAAACAACTGTAGGGCCTCTCTCTGTGTGTCTCTGTCTTTCTCTGTCTCTCTTTTTTGTCTTTCTCTCTATCCCTCTCTCTCTCTCTCGAAAATTTTATTATTCTGAGAATAGTCCAGTCTACATAGTGAGTTCCAGAACTACATGGTAAGAAACTGTCTCAAAGAAAGGAGAAAGGATCTATTTTAACATGAATATATGCATGTGTGTGTTTTGATGAATTTATATCACATGTGTTTGGGTGACAGCAGAGGCCAGAAAAAGGGGTCAGTTAACTTGGAGCTAAAGTTACAAGTGATTGAGAACTGACAAACCTGAATTTTGGGAATTAAATTCAGATCATCTGAAGAAGCAGTGAACACTACTGAGCCATCTCTCTACTCTTCACATATCTATATGTTTATTATAAAATGTATCCTTCGTTTTTCAGGAAAAAAACCGCAGTTTTTCTAAGAATGTGACTCCATCTCTTCTATCATTGTATCGTTAATGTCAACTATACTTGTCGCCGTGTATTACATGCAATAGTTCCAGAATACTCTGGTAGACTATTTGCAGAAAAACTGAATCTCATACAGCAAAATAAAAGTGGAATAAGTGATAATATTAAGGACACAGACTTTATAGCCAAGAGATTAACTGACTTCAAACATTTAGAGATCTGTCACTAGTTTTAGCAAGATGAAAATATTGTACAAATTAACCATCACACTTATGCTTACAGAATATTATACTTGGATTATAAAATAATAGTGGAAATTATTGAACAAAATGGGAAGTATTTGCTAGAAATATTATTATGTGAAGGATTTTTGACAAGCTACATAGTGTATGGATATACTTTGACTAATATAGTGATTAAGTTTGTAAGAGCAAACTAAAAATACTGTGACTTTTTTCTCACTAGTAAGAAAATAATTTGTCATGATTTACTGACTTTGATTTTCTATGCTCCATGCACAAAATACAGAAACAGTCATGTGAACTAAATGACAAGTAAATGCTTATGTTTAACAGCTTTCAAATACAAGGTTTACAAACACTGATAACTTTTTTTAATCAGAGTGTAATTTTTCTTCTCATCTTCCATATGAGCAAATAATGTGACTCTTATTTAATAATTACAATAATATGCAGAGATGTTAAAACATGTTTATTTAAAGGGCTGGTTAATTTAGATGGGCTTAGCACTTACTTTATAAGCACTGAAGAGTTGATATTAATCCTCAGAGAAAACATTAAAAAGCCAGAAATAGTGGTACACACTTTATAATCCCTACACTGGGTAAACAGAGGCAGATGGAGCTCTGGGACTCACTGGTCAGCCAGCCTCCCAAATTGCTAAGGGCCAAGCCAGTAAAAGACCTTGTCTCAGAGGGTGAGTTTGACAGCACTCCTGAGGAAATGTCCCCAAAGCTGACTTCTGGTCTTCAAATGAATATGCAGAAACATACAAACACACCCTATGCAAAACTGCACACACACACACACACACACACACACACACACACACACAAATTGTGTTTGTTTATCAACTTAGTTTGCAGATCATTTCAATTTGATCTCTGCTACAAAAGAAATAATACAGGAAGTCCATGAGACGCTGCTGTTCCTGTAATATGAAATGTATGTACAAACTGAGTGTTTGAGGTGCAATTTATATCTAGCCCCTTATTTAAGCTTGATGTTGCAAAACTGAGAACTGTGCTGAGAACCTAAAATAAGCTATATGTGCAACAAAATTATGATACTGAGTAATTACCATAAGATCAAATATTGACTATGTATGTCAGTCCCTGAATTTAATTACTTAATGTAAATTTCAGCCTGCACCTTACACAAGCTATTGCTTTCATAAATTCTCAATCTGTGCAATAGGAATAGTGTGATCAGTGGGGAAGATGAATTGTAAAAATTACAGCCATTTAGTGCCTCTATTTATTTGCAGGTCTTTACACTGAGTGTTATATCATTTGTTATTAATTCAATCACCTGTGCCAAAAAATGAATCTTATTTCATGCATTCAAATGTTTGAGGATAGGGTGCCAGAAACCATATGGATCTTGTTTGAAATTCTTCCAAACCATAGCTATCCATATGCAACTGATAAAACTCAATTTACTTGGTGATAGGGAATGGAAGGCTGCTCTCAAGTCAAGTCAAAGGAGATCACCCTATATATTTCTAAGTACTAAACTCAAGGGAAATTACTTCACCACAGCCTGATCCAGACCTCAGTAATGAAGACTGCGACATAGCCAGTGTTCAACTATGTTGACTTTATAGTACTGGAATGAATCCATCAACATTTCAACTCAGTGAAGTCATTTCCAGGCTGTAGTGTGTCTGAGGCTTACTTCATCTTTACAGACCCAGATGCTGAAACCACATCCTAACAGTTAATGATGTTAGTGAAATGTTGTTAACCTTGTGATGATAGTAGCTGCCTTTTACGACATGAGCTTGACAAATTTAGACTGGAATTATAGTCCTATAATGTGACCAGTGGTACTTAGAAAACTCTTCTATACATATCACACAATATGTCAGTAGTTAACTCTTTCTGAATTAAGATTTCTGAGAGATTATTTTATATATAACCTACATATAACTAAATATTATATGAGATGTAGTATAGATAGTAGCAAAGTTTTTAATTGATTTGATTTGACTTTACTGGTTAATTTGGACTGAAGCTACATCACAGTCTTACAGAATCTGGAGTTTTCACTATAAGTACAATCACACTGCTTCCACTCTTTTTCTCTCTGACAATTACAGTGAATACTAAAATTAGTAACTACCGGGGTCTCGATAAAGCATAGCAGATCATATCACATATTTTTCCTGACTAAAACCCATCAGTAATGTAACAAGTTCCTCCAAGAAGACAACAAAATTTTTAGAGCATTTATAAGACTTTCATGACCTCCCAAACTCTTCAACCCATTATTCTTTGACTTCACTTCCAATCTTCTCCCTTCTTCACACTGTTGTAGTCACATACACCTCTTAGTAACACTGATCATTAGCTACGGTACATTTTGACAGTCAGCTATACTTTCATATCACTGCCTCGAAGGCATAGCATATGTCAGATACTTTTGTATGTAAAAATAGTTCTGTCCATTTAAATATACAAAAATTGAATTCACATTGTCACCATGAAAACTTTAAAAATGTTAGCTTTATGTCTCAAAAGCCTAGAAATAGAACTAATGTATGACCCAGCTGAGCAGACACCCAAAGAGTGTACAGAGACACCTGAACACCCATGTTTATTGCTACTTTATTAACAATAGCTAGGAAATGGAATCAAACTAGGTGCCCATCAACACATTAATGGATAAGAAAAATGTGGTACTTGTATATAATGTCATATTAGTTAGCTGTAAAGAAAAATAAAATCATAAAATTTGATAGTTTCATATCTACTGGCTTTTTTTTTTTTGAGACAGAGTTTCTTTGTAGCTTTGGCACCTGCCCTGGAACTAGTTCTTATAGACCAGGCTGGCCTTGAACTCACAGAGATCCACTTGCCTCTGCCTTCTGAGTGCTGGGATTAAAGGTGTGTGCCACCACCATCCGGCTATATCTACTGTTTTATATGTTTAATTTGGAGCACAAACTGAAGCTAGGAATTAGAAAGGGACCATTGGATGGTCATGTTAAAGGGGAGGGCAATAGCAGAATATAGACAAAGCTAAGGTAGTGATGTGGAATAATGTGGGTGGGAAGAATTAAGCATCAAGACACGTGGATGTATGGGAGAGGAGGATTAAAGGGAGAGCTCACATGAACGAAGAGGGGAAGAGAAGCCGCATGGGAGCCGACTATCTTATAAGCCAACTTTAATAAAAGAAAGGATAGTAAAACATGTAAGATGAAAGAAAGTGGGATTCTGGGTGTTAAAGGTGAAGAGGAATGAGGGAGAGAAGGGGTTACTGGGTGGGTTCAGTAATATAAAGGATGTATGTGGGGAAATCATGAAAATCTACCAGTTAGTAAGTCAATTTCAAAAGACATCTTTAAAACAGAGTTCTATAGGTACTAAACGGGTCTGGACATTTAAACAAAGCAAACAATGAACTAAGTATTTGCTCAAAGTATCCAGTTGAGCTTTCGTTATCCGTCAAGGAGTCCTGTCTTCTTGGACAAGAAGTTACCAGCCCTCATGGTTCCAAACAGGAACTGGCCATGAAAACAAGCAATTTGTTGCAACAGGAGTAATTGTATCAAAGAGCAGTCAACTAAAGGTCATGGGAAAAGTCTTCAGCACTTCTACCATTCAGCCCTTGTCCTACTTAGAGCAAAAGGAATATGCTAAAGTCTAAAACAAAAACTATGGAAGCCTTAGTGACAAAAGGTATATAAAGACAATCTCTAGGCAATTATTAACTGAACAAACACTTTTAAAGATATAGCAATAACTCCGATGAACAAATATAAAAATTTTAATGAAATTAACATGAAAAAAAATATCTGGATATAGTCACAAATACTTAATGCAAGGGTAACACATTTACACATAATATCCAGATAATATATTTGAAAATATAAATCTGCTGTAGGAGGTCCTTCTATATTTGTGTTGCTTCCATTGGTTGAATAAAGAAACTGCCTTGGCCTTTTGATAGAGCAGCAACTTAGGTAGGCTGAGTAGGCAGAACTGAATGCTGGGAAGAAGGGAAGTGTGACAGATGCCATGAATCTCCAGCCTGAGACGGATGAAGGTTAGAATCTCTCCCGGTAAGACACGACCTCATGGTGACAAACAGATTATTAGAAATGGGTTGAATCAAGATGTGAGAGTTAGCCAATAAGAGGCTAGAAATAATGGGCCAGGCATAAATTTAATTAATACAATTTCTGTGTGATTATTTCAGGTGTAAGCTAGCTGGACAGGATGGAACAAAGGGCCCCGTGCTCCTTATACTACATAAATCAAATGAAATAGGAAAGATTCTCAGCAGATATACAGACAATCAAGACATGAAATTATTACAAAATATTAACATATACACTCATTTTTAATAAGAAGAAATTCCAATGGTATAAAATTACAACTCACAATGAGAAAACAGTCAAAATTATGTTAAGTATGCCCAGAAAAAAAAGGAGAATGAGGAGTAAATAATGGATGTCAGTAAATAATCTCAGAAGTTTTGAGTAAGAATCTCAAAAGCTTTGAATGGAACTTTGGGATTAGAAAAATAATAAATCAAGTGAATTTTTCCTAGCAGATCAATAACACATTTGAAAATGGATGAAGAAAGTTATTTTAAAGTTAGGAAAATAAGATTTTCCAATAACTAGAATAATAGATTATAGGTAAATACGTTAAGTACCTACAACATGTGTCTAAACAAGGTTGCCAATACATACCTAATAGAATTAGTAAAAGGCATAAAAAACAGTAATAATGTATTTGATGATGTAAAGGAAAAAAATTAAATGTTGCTTAAAGTCCTTAATCCACAAATCATTTATGTTTACCACAGAGAGAAGCATTAAGTCGTGATAAAATATTGAAAGTTAGAAGACAGAACTGAATGATCATATACAAAGAATAACAATGAGATTAATATTTAACTCTTCATCAGAGTCAATAAATCTCATCAAGCAGAATAATACCTGATTATTAGGTATTATTAGAGAACAGGCATCAAACAGATATTAACAGGTATTAAAACAGAAAAAAATCAGCATCTTTATTAGTTCTTTCTTTGTTGTTACAAAACACCTGTCAAGAAGCAATTTACAGAAGAAAGGGTTTATTCTGGCTTACAGTTTGAGAAGATACCTTCCATTATGGTGGAGAAACTAGCTGGCAGGAAAGAGGGGTCACATTGTACTCACAGTCAAGAACCAGAAAGTCACCCAGGCTGTCAAGCCTAAAGGTCTATCTCCAGAAATCCTCTTCCTCCAGTGAGACCCCGCCTCCTAAAGATTCCACAAGATCTCAAACAGCACCACCAGTTAGGGACCAACTATTCTTACATATGAGCTTATGGAGAAACATTTTACCTTCAGTTACAATGACATCCAAAAACAATGTGTTGTCTATGTTTTTTTAAAAAAATAAACAAAGCAATCCCAAATGGAGCTTTATCCCTGCCATGCTAGATAGAGGCTTTGCTCTGCGTCTTGGCTGTCATGTCCAACCTTTCTCCACCATGCCATCCTCACTATGACAGACTGGAACCCAGGAAACCAGGATATTCCAGGTATTAGGTCAGAGGCCTGTAAGGCCTGCATATTCAGCATCAGTCAGAGGTCCATGCCTTGCCCAGCTAGCATAGACCACATTGCTTTGACTGCTTTGTGTTTTCTTTAATGAATGCAGAGGTTATGTGGATAGTACTCACCGCTCATGAATTTCTTCTGGCAAACCCACAGGGCAGAACACATCAAATGTGAAGAGACATCCAAAGGGGGCCCTTGGAGTTAGCTGGTGAGCAAGGTTTCAGGGTAGTATCTATAGTCTTCTGATTAACAGGTTTCATGTACAGAAAAATAGTAATACTGAAAAGATTTCAGCCAAGCAGTAGAGAACAGCCATAGCTGTAATTTGTTTGCTATCAGAGATAAAATAGTTGCCTTCCATACCAAGTCATTGGCAAAGGACGAGCATGGAGGAAAAATCCATACTCTTCTTGGCGAAGAAGAAGTATTGAATATAGTTTTCTTTGTATAGGTTTATGTTTTTCTCTGTATTTCTTGTGTTTATTTCATAAAATAAAATAAAAGTTTATTTCATAAACTTTCCTGTTTTTCCTACTCACAGGATTGGTTTTTAGTTGTTATTTTATTTTCTCTTACTTTTTAAAATTTTTCTTCATATTAATTTGCTGGTATTAATAATTAATATATGTGAGTTTAATAATTTTAACTTCACCATGAAAAGTATCTGAATTCCTTTTATTTTTGAATGTATAGGGATATAGATTATCATCCCAACTTTCCTTACCACTTGAAAATTTGTGTTTTGTTTTAATAATTTTTTTGATATTGATGATGACTTTATATCTCCTGAGTTAACACTGGAGATTCCATCACAAACAGAAGGCTGTCCATTAAGATATTCCCATGAAACTAATAAAAATTCAGTTCTAATAGATACACAAATTGCAATTTAGAGCCACAAGACGTGTAAAAGAGAAAGGCACCATAATTTCTCAAAAGCTCACAAATACACAGTAACAGAATTCAAGCTATTGAATTGGCTAAAGAGATGGATGAATAATTCAAAAGTAAAATTTTAAGGAGCTGGGGAGATGGCTTAGTCAGCAAAGTGCTAGGCATCTGTGGTCCCAGGACTGGGTATATGGAGACAAATGGATTCCAGGACCTTGCAGGCCAATCAGTCTATGCAAATCATTGGATTCATGTTCAGTGAGAGACCCTGCCTCAAAAAAGATGGAATATTTGAGAAAGACGGCTGATGTTGATCTCTGACCTCTAAATATATATGCACAGAAATGTTTGCTCATTTTCAGACATGGGAGCATATAGACACCACAACCCTGTACACCAGATGGATGACTCCAAGGAAACAGTGACTTATAAACACATCTGGACTGATGCACAAATGAAATCACAGATTATAGCAGTATATACAGGGCCTGCACATACAAGTTCAAAACAGATAAAGACCCAATACTGAGTGTGGAAAACAGTCACAGGCTCCCATCCCTAACCAAGAAGATATTTTAAATTGACGACCACATGCAATTGAAAAATTAGTTTTTGCCAATGTAGTCTTGTTGGGTATATTAACCATCCTTACAGATAAACCCCATGCCCAGCAGTAGATGGCCAACACAAAATGAAACCAGTGACATTTGTGTAGGCTTTTTGTCTCATATTGCTTTGTTTTGGCATTTTCGTCTTAAATGGTCTTTGCATATTATGTTTTCTGATTTTGTGGTTTTATGGATGTGATCTGTGTATGTTTCATGTGTTTTCTCCTTTTAAAATTCAATTTTTCTTGCTTGTTTTTTTTTTTTTGCCTGTTTGTTTTCTAAAGAGATGGAGAAAGAAATGGCATGGAGTTGGGGAAGATCCGGGAGAAATTAAGGAAGGGGAACCATGATCAGAATATATTATTTGAAAAAAATAACAAAAAGATATCCTAGTTTTAAATCTTTACATTGGTGTGTTTAACCTGAAACACTTATAGAAGCCAAAAAACCTAGAAAATAATAATTTCGGTTTCTGGAGGGAGAGGAGATAGCATAGTAAAAGTGTTATTGAAACAGAAAGGCTGACTACTCAGAGGTGGAGTTTGAGAAGAGTAGAGGTAGGGAAATGGGCAGAGGAGGGACGAGAGAAGGTTAATCAAAACAAAGTATGTCAGAAAAATCCCTAGGTAGAACTACTACTTTGTAAGACAACTAAAAATGACGAGAATTGAAAGGGCAAATATTGTGAGGACACAGTGAAACTACCAAATTGGGCCACTCCTGGGTAGAAAAAAAAAAGGTTTATTGGGAATCAAACTGCCAAGGAGGTTATCTTTTCAGGGAGTAGGGATGGCAGAGAGAAACGAGAGAATTTTTTTCTTATATCAGCAGGATTGAGGGTCTTTTAATACAGGCTGTTCATATTGATTCAGAACTAGATTCATGTGCCTGAAGTAGCTGATCTTTGGGGGCAATTAAGTCGGGGGGGGGGAGTCTTAGTAAAAAGAACTCCAACTCACTTACAAGATTCCTGGGGAATGCTGAATTTAGGCTTCTATTTACCCAAGAACAATCCTTCTATTTACCTGATCAGAGTCCTTCTGTTTACAATATTATCACCAGCACTGTCATTTGTGGGAGCCACTTTGGACCTAACAATTATGGAAGACTGAATAGTACTGAACTTAATAGTCAGGAGTTACCAAACCTAAATCCCATTGCTGGGAATGAGTTGGACAAGAGGCACCAGAGGCCTTAAAAAGATACAGGCTCTTGCCATCTCCCATGGCTGCACACTAGAACTAGTTTATAAGATTATTACTAAAGATATTATATAACTTGTATGTAAGATACAGAGACATTGAACTGAAGCTGAGCTGGAATCTTTCTGCTGGTCAGCTGTCTTGGTGTTGTACATTGCAATACATGCTGTTAGGGGAGAAAAATGCCTTCATGGTCATACCCCCCAAGAACCATATTAACTATAATACCAATGTTTCGGGTACAACATTCTCAGTGACTCGGTTGCCATAGTGGAATAACATTTAAAGGGTCAACCAAATGTTCTCTGATTAGTTCAGAGTCCTGCCTCACAACAGAGAATCAATGCCTGTTACTATAAACCTTACTAAAAACCCATAACTGAGAAATCTTAGCCATTAAGAAGAGAGGACCTTACTATTGATGGTTATCTAAGTTAACATAGAAATAAGCTGTCTTCTAAATATTTATTTTTACACCCATAGGTTAAATGTTACTCTCAGTTTTGTCTTATTCAAACGAACTTTGCAATGAAAGAAGGAAAAAACAAAGATGAATGGCTGTTGGGGGAGGGTCTCCTGTTTGTCCCAGCCACCCAGCCACAAAATAACCACTCAGAAAACCCTATTATTTGCAATACTGTTTGTCCAATAACTTAAGCATATTTCTGGCTAAACTGATATCCTAAACTAACTCATCTCTATTATTCTGTATATCGCCCTTCTATGTATGTATGTCTCTCTTAGGGTCCTCTTTGTTGTCTAGGTTCTCTAGGGTTGTGGTCTGTAGGGTGATTTTTCTTTCCTGTATGTCTAGAAGTCACTTATGAATGAGTACATATTATATTTGTCTTTCTGGGTCTGAGTTACCTCACTCACTATGTTTTTATCTAGATCCATCTATTTGTCTGAACATTTCAAGATGTCATTATTTTTTACTATTGTGTAGTACTCAATTGTGTAAATGTACCACATTTTCTTTATCCATTCTTTGTTGAGGGGGATCTAGGTTGTTTCCGGGTTCTGGCTATTACAAATAATGTAGAAATTAGGAAACAATATACCTCAAGACCCAGCAATACCACTTTTGGGTATATACCCAAAGGATGCTCAATCATACCACAAGGACATGTGCTCAACTCTGTTCAAGGTAGACATATTAAAAGAACACCTGACTTCTCAGTGGAAATCCTAAAAAGCAGAAGGGCCTGGACAGATGTTCTACAAATTCAAAGAGACCACAGATACAAGCCCAGACTACTATACACAGAAAAACTTTCAATCACTATAGACAGAGAAAACTAGATATTCCATGACAAAACAAAATTTAAGCAAAATCTATCTACAAATCTAGTTCTACAGAAAGCCATAAAAGAAAAAGCTGAAACCTGAAGAGATTAACCACAGCCAAGAAAACACAAGGAATAAATTATTAAGTTTAATGCTAGAGTTATGGTAGGCGGTAGGCTTACATTATGATTGGTTAGTGTTAGGGTTATGTTTGAATGTGTATACACACACACAAGTATGCAGACTCATGAGTATATCTAGTATTGCCAGTATGAACATGTGACCAATTGGGATTAGACAACCTATGTATCTCTGGAAAATCCCAGGCACATTACAACAACATAATAACAGGAATCAATAAATACTTTTCATTGCTATCTTTCAACATCTATAGTCTCAATTCCTCAATAAAAATATTTAGACTAATAAAATGGATGCAAAACCAGAATCCATTTTTTACTGCATCCAAAAAACATACTTTAACACTAAGGATAGATTTCACTTAAGGGTATAAGAATAAAAATTGGGATTCTAAGCAAAAGGACTTAGCAGCACACCTGAAATCTCTAGTACAGAAAGAAGAAATCATGGATTAGACAAATAGAAATAATCAAACTAAAGACTGAAATCAATAAAATAAAAATAAGAATAACATTATAGCTATTATAATAAAATGAAAATTAGGATTCTAAGCAAATAGATAGGAATAACAAAGACAATATAAAGAATCAATGAAGCAAAGAGTAGATTCATTGAGAAAATCAATAAAGTTGAAAAACCCTTACCCAAATTAACAAAAAGGTAGAGAGAGAATATCCAAAATAATAAAATTAAAGATGAACAGGGGGATATAACAAGATACTGAGGAAATCCAGAGAAGAGTAAGGATATACTACAAAAGCCTCTGTCTCAGTCACTGTTCTATTGCTGTGAAGAAAACCATGACCAAAGCAACTCTTATAGAACAAAGCACTTAATTGAGGATTGTTTAAAGTTTCAGAGGTTTAGTCTATTATCATCAGGCAGACATGGTACTGGGGAAGTAGTTGAGAGTTCTACATCCTTATCTATAGGCAGCAGCAAAGTAAGCCAGTTGGCCTGGCTTGACTTTTGAAACCTTATAGACTACTCCCAGTAATGCATTTCCTCTAGAATGTCATACATACTCCAGCAAGGCCACACCTCCAAATCCTCCTCAAACAGTGCCACTCCCTGATGACTTAGCATTAAAATATATGAGTCTATGGCTGCAATTCTTATTCATACTAACAAATCTATACTCTACCAAATTGGAAAATCTAAAAGAAATGAATGATTTTCATAATACAGTCCACTTACCAAAGTTAAATCAACTTCAGAAAAGCAATATAAACAGACCAATAATCCATAGTGAAATAAAAGCAGTCATTCAAAGCCTCCCAACTAAAAAAGCCAGAACCAGAATTAGTTTTAAAACTAAAAAGTTTTAGCATATAATTCTATAAGACCTTCAATAAAGAGTTGATATAATGATATATTATTTGTGTTTTAATAAGTAAAGCTTGCCTGGAGATCAGAGGTCAAAGCAGCCATACTAGTCAGCCATGCAAGCCAGGGAGTGGTGGCACACACCTTTAATACCAAAACTTCGAAGACAGAGGGAGATGGATCTCTGTTAGGTCAAGATCACCCTGGGATACACAAAATTGAACCTGCCTAAAAGAAAAACAGAGCTCACACAAAGATGATCCAAGTGCTTAGGATCATAATCCTTTAATCCCAGCACTAGGAGGTGAAGACAGGATCAATATAGCTGGAACATGAAGGGGAACAAACAGGAACTCAGGGTAGTATGGAGTTTGAGGATTCATGGAAACAGAATCTTGTCCCTCAGTCTGAAGATTTGGCAGAGCTAAAAGGTTTCTCTGGTGGTTGGCTGCTTTGCTTTTCTGATATTCAGGTTGAACCCCAATATGTGTCCCTAGGTTTTTATTATCTGTGTTACAAGTTGATACCAACGCCCCTCAAAATATTTCACAAACTAGAAATGCAAGGAATACAGCTCAGTTCTTTTTATGTGGCCATGGTTACCCTGACACCCAAACTACACGAAACACAACAAAGAAAGACAGTTACAGACCAAATTCCCTTATGACATAGATGTAAATTTCTCAATAACATACAAATCAAATTCAAAAACACACTAAAAAGTTTATCCATCATGATCAGTTAGGCTTTAACCCAGATATGCAGGGATGTTCAACATGGGTAAATTAATAAATGTAATCCATGATATAAACAAACTGAAAAACAAATGATCATCTCATTTAGATGCAGAAAAGACCCTTAAAATATCAATGCAATTTTATGATAAAAGTCCTGGAGAGATTAGGGATACAGGGGACCTCAACATAATAAAGGCAATTTGCAGCAAGTCCATAGCCAGCCTCAACTTGAATGGAGAAAAACTCAAAGTAATTCCACTAAAATCAGGAACAAGACAAGGTTATCACTCTTACTATACCTACTCAATATAGTACTTGAAGCTCTAACTAGAGCAACAAGAAGCTGATCAAAGGGATTTAAATTGGAAAGGGAGGAGTCAAAGTATTTTTATTTGCAGATGAAATAGTATATACATCAGTGACCAAAAAATTATACCAGAGAACTCTTACAGCTAAAAAACACTTTTATCAGCCGGGCGGTGGTGGCACACACCTTTAATCCCAGCACTCGGGAGGCAGAGGCAGGTGGATCTCTGTGAGTTCGAGGCCAGCCTAGGTCACAAGAGCTAGTTCCAGGACAGGAACCAAAAGCTATGGAGAAACCCTGTCTCAAAAATCCAAAAACACTTTTACCAAAGTAGCTGAATACAAAATTAACTCCTCAAATCAGTAGCCTTCCTATATACAAATGACAAACAGACTGAAAGAAATCATGGAAACACCTTTTCAATAGCCTCAGATATTATAGAATATCTACAGAAACTAACCAAACAAGTGAAAGACTTGTATGATAAAAAACGTTAAGATATTGAAGAAAGAAATTGAAGATAGAAAGATCTCTCGTGCTCATGGATAGGTAGGTTTATTATAATACAAAGGACCATCATACCAAAAGTAGTCTTCAGATTCAGTGCAATCCTCCATCACCATTTTTTACAGATCTTGAAAGGACAAATTTTTGGCTTCCTACACACACACACACACACACACACACACACACACACACACACACACACACACACACACACATCAAGATAGCACAAACAATTCTGAATAATAAAACCTCTTGGAGCTATCACAATCCGCGATTTAAAACTGTAGTACAGAGCTAAGTAATAAAAGAGCATGTTACTGGCACAAGAACAAACACATTAACCAATGGAATCAAATTGAAGATCCAGATGTAAATTCATACACCCATGGACACCTGATTCTTGATAAAGGAACCAGGAATACACACTGGAAAAGAGGCAGCATCTTCAACAAATGATGCTAGTCTAACTGGATGTCTGCATGTGGAAGAATTCAAACAGATCCATACTAATCAGGCTGTCCACTACAAATGGACAAAATAACTCAGTATAAAGCCATATAGACTGAACCTGATATAAGCGAAAGTGGGGAATAACCTTAAAACATTGGCACAAGAGATGGTTTCCTTCTTTTTGTAAAAGCAGAACACCATAAGCACAGGCACTAAGACCAACAATTAGTAAATTGTATCTCATGAAACTGAAAAGTTTCTGCATAACAAAGGACACCATTATTCAGACAAAGTGGAAATGCACGGAATGGGAAAGTTTTTTTTTCCAATTATACATTTGATAGAGGGCTAATACCCGAGATATATAAAGAACTCAATAAAGTGGATATAAAGAAAACAAGTAACCCAATTGCATGGGATTGACATAGGCTCTCTGCACATATGTTACATTTTCTTGGTCTACTTGTGTGGATTCTATTAGTGAGAGCAGCTGCTGTCTTTGACTCTGTTACCTTCTTTTGGGACCCTTTCCTCCTAGTTCCTTTATACTTTGCTGGTTTCTGTGGTTACTCTGTGTTACTCATATCTGAGGATCCAGAGCTAGGAACCCAATGAGAGATAACAGAAATCATTTGTCTTTCTGGCTCTGGGTAACCTTCCTCCATCTAATCTTTCCTAGTTCTATACTACCTGAAAATTGCATTACTTCATTTTTTCTTTACAGCTGAATAGTATTCCATTGTGTATACGTACGTAGTACATTTTACTAGCCATTTATCTGTTGAGTGACATGTAGGTTGTTTCCATTTCCTGGCTACTGTAAACAGGACAGTAATGAACACTGCCCAACAATATCTGTTGAGTAGGACGTCACAATACTAACTTTTAAAATAAATGGAGTTTTCTAAAATATACACAGAAATGCTTTTGAAGTCATCCTTCTTGCATTTCCTTATTCTTTGCTGAAAGGATAACTATAAACTACTTATATTCTCCATTCTTGCCAATTTCTTGTTCTTCTCTTGTTTGCCTATTTATTTTCTTTGTTTGGGGTTTTTGTTGGCATTGTTTTGTTTTGGTTTATCAGCCTGTGTTTTCACTAGTGTCAATTATATTGCTGTTTACTAGGGATCTATTCTGAAGAGTTTCTTTATGGTTGTGGTTAAACATGTGCTTTGTGAAAGTACATGACATAAAGCTTATTACTGCTGTGCAAAGCTTAGTGACTTGAATATTGAAGTAGAGATAATAAGTATTTATAATATGTTTGATTGCATGTGGTAATAATTTGTAATGAACTGAACTCAGCAAGCATTTTGTGCACCTACCATGCCCGTTCTATTGGCTCAGTGTTTGAGTGTAAGAAGGCATGTTTTTAAAGTGCTCAGTAACAAAATAATTTGAAGAGAAGAAGGAAACCCAGTGAAAGGAATTGCTTCTGGGTTCAGGTTAAGCAGCAAGCAAAGGAGTCTGCACTAAAAATGCTGGTGCATCACCTCATCCTCAAACTAATCATCAATGAAAGGCAATGGGAAACTTCAAAGAAACCAGCGCACCAGTTCTCTCCAATTAAAGTAATCTACTCAAATTGACCCAAACCAGATATTTCCTTTAATTTAAAAAATTATAATGCCTATTCACTTTAATCTTCTAGCCGTATAATGAAATCAGAGTTACTGCCACTAATAAGACTGACATTACTAAGCCAGCTCCAAAGCAGCATTTTGATGATGTAGTAACAATCTCGCAGAGTAATTCTCCAGATGTTTCAAAAAAGTCCAGCACCTCACTTGTTACCAAAAAACACTGAGGTATTTTGATTTAATTTTTATTCCAAATAAAAACTGTAACGCTATTTTTATTAAATAGCCACTGTAGTTGGTATCAAGATTCCCTGCATTTCTCCAGTGATATAGTACAAGCCAATCACTCTGAGTACTAACAATGGGCCTCTCTACAACCACCTGAATCCAGTTTTGTTTTTCTACACAGGAATATGTAGCAACCACATGAGATAGCATCTTTTGTTCAGTGGCACTATTACTTTGTCTTATCTGGAAAAATGTTTAGATTGTTAGAAATATAGATAAATAGTATTTTTGTTATTTTTACAGCCAACACTAAAATCATGAAGATAGCTGTATGCTTACAAATGACAACTTATGAGACAACTGATTGCAGGGTTGACATAATATTTTATTCAGTCTTGTAATTGCCTTTCTTTTTTATATTACCTTTTGTTTTGAAAGCGGATCTGTGAACAAATTTCCATTTGGAA
Organism: Microtus oregoni; assembly: GCF_018167655.1. Taxonomy (NCBI): domain Eukaryota; kingdom Metazoa; phylum Chordata; class Mammalia; order Rodentia; family Cricetidae; genus Microtus; species Microtus oregoni. Next base: position 345,092 of record NW_024544814.1, read on the forward strand.
AAATAAACACTTCTAAGCAAAATTGAGACAGTAAAATCAACTGTTCCTTCTTTTATCAGGCTAGCTCATAAAGCAGCTAAATTCTCACACATTAAGAAGCTTAAACATTAGATTTGCTATTAGGCAATATTTTTAATTTAGAGGTAGCATTCTGAAAACTTAGATAGAGTCTCATATTCACTTACACTTTCAGAACATATATAGGGTAGAAAATCTTGAGGCCGCATGCAGCTGGGAAAGGAATATATCCAACTAGAAGGAGAGTTAAGAAAAGAGAATCTCAGTTGGAGGAATAATGACCCACCCATACCCTTCTTCTATGACTGAATATCAAGAAGCTTATCTTTTTAGGAGCTATAGAGCTAATGGCAGCTTTCCTGTTTCAGATCTTAACTGCCATGCTGTGCCCCAAGTACAGCATCCCACCAATATGATGGCTTCTTTAAAAAGTAAAAACAGAGTTGACATATCACTTAGCAAATTTTCTTGTAAATCTAAACACAAATGGAATAAAATTACTACCCTGTAATGATATCTGTAACTCCTATAATCACTTCTAGTATTTCATAAGCAGTGGAATGAAGATTAAGAATTCAAGAACAGCCTGGGCTACATAGCAAGTCACAGTCTCAACATCCGCTGACAGATTATTGGATAAAAACTTTGAAAAGGAGGTGTTGCTGTTGTTCATGCCATAGATGAATTTGGAAGATACTGTGTTGAATAAAATAAGACAGAAACATATTCCTTGATCTCGTATGTGAAACCTAAAGTTACCTTTAAATATATAGAAATATACGTCTGTGTATGATGAACAAGATTAAGTATCTGATACAAAATGACAAATGTAATTAAAGATAATGTATTATTTTTCATGTTTTTTCTTAATGGTTAGATTATAGTTACTGTTGCCACGGAGGAAATAAATGCTTAGCTTTGCACAATAATGCAGATGCTCATTTGCTTCCATATAGTAAGTATATATCCGTGTGTACAAACCTTGTCATGTTTATACCATAAAACTACAATAAATATTGTTCTAAAATAAAATTACAGAAACTCTCAAATCAATTGCCTAATTTTTATTCTAGACTAAAAAAGAGAATACAATAAATAAAAAGCAAGGAAAATATAAAAACAACTAAAACCAGGAAATTTGGATATATGAAGATAACCTAGAAATCAATAAAATCAAAAGTCATTTCTAGAAATGATGACACAACAAAACCACAAGCAAGACTGACAAAACAGAAAAGACAAGAGAGGAATCACCTATATCAGAAATGAAAAGGACATATACTTGTAGAATCTGCAGCTAATAAGATCTCATAGTATGAAAAACTTTATCAATTAGAAAACATAATATAAATGTGCCTTTGCCTCAAAAATGACAAACTTTCATGGATCAAATAAGGTGAATATATAACATAAGCAGCCTTATAACCATACTGAAAATGATTTTTTTCTTAATTTTAGAACCCCCAATAAAGACATCTGCAGATGGCTGGGCAGTGATGATGCACATCTTTAATAACAGCACTTGGAAGGCAGGGAAAGGAGGAGGAGGATGTCCGTGATTTTAATGGCAGCCTGGTGTACAGAGCGAGTTCTGGGACAGGCTTCAAAGCTACAGAGAAACCTTGTCTCAAAAAGGCAAAAGAACAATGCAGAAAACAAAACAAGACATCTCCAGGCTTAGATGATATTATGTACAATTTTATCAACTATTTTTAAAAGATGCAAATTTTATGCAATTGCTTCCAAGGGAAGAGATTATTGACTATTTGTGTTGTGATATTAAATCATACAAAGTCTACCTTTTAAAGAAAACCACAGATCAATCATCTTTTTTTAAAAAATAATTTATTTTATTTAACTTTATTTTATGTGTATGGGTGTGAAGTGTCAGATCCCTTGCAACTGGATCTTCAGACACTTGTGAGCTGCCATGTGGGTGCTAGGAATTGAACCTGGGTCCTCTGAAAGAGCAGTCAGTGCTCTTAACCACTGAGCCATCTCTCCAGCCCCAGATCAATACATCTTATGAAAATATTTGTAAATTCTTCAAGCAAGGGGATGAAACGATGGCTCAGAACTTAAAAGCACTGGCTACTTTTTTTTTTTAGAGGATCTAGGCTTGGTTTCTAGCACCAACATGGTAGCTCACAACCTTCTATAACTTCTGTTCTAGGGGACTTGATACCCTGGCTAAGCTAGCCAGGTGGCCAGGACAAACAAGCAGCCCCTCCTTGCAACATAAAGTCTTTAAGCAAATATTGTCAAAAGAAACACAACAATGTGTAAAATATGTGTGGCAATTTAATATTTTACTTTCAACATAGACAACTTTGAATCATTATTTGAACATTAATCAAAAAAAATCTACCTCCGTAGCCAAGCAAACAAGGAACACAAGATTTTATAAATTCGTACACGAAGTTCACTTGAAAAAATTCAATGCAAATTCATGCCTGATTTTTTAAAAAATTTCTTTGCAATTTAAGAAAGTGTTAATTTTGATAAGTAGCACATATATAAAACATAGATAGCATTGTATTTAATAGTGAAAATTAGTGCACTTGGTATGGAAGCAGAAAAAAGAAGAAAAGATTTCCACTATTACCACTCTTTTCTTTCACACACTGTGAGATCTACTCCCTGGAAAAAAAATACAGATGAGTAAAAGGCATATACTCTAAGGGAAGGAATAAACAGTCACTATTTATAGATGTGATCATTTTCAGCATATAAAATCCCAAAATATCTACCAAATGTCCCAAATTGTTAAATGAGATCACTGAGCTGCAATATCACCAGCAAAATTCAATCACATTGATATATATCGATACATATATGAAAGCCCTAGAACCCCAGAGGTTAGGTATAAAGTAAGGAATTATGGTTACAGATAGATCTCATTAGAAAAGGTAAAAACCTATATAGATGTGAATGGGGGGGGCTGAAATGGGAAGATCAAGTGGGGAGAGGGCGTGTAGAGGGACATGAGGGAGAGAATATGGAGAGAGACAGCTAAATTTAAGGAGCATTTGAGGGGCAGTATGGAAATTTTATACAGTAGAAACTTCCTAAAATATAAATATTTATGAAGGCAATCTAAATGAGACAACCAAATATTGGATATTGCAGGCTTTCTCTGACTACCAGCCCCCAAATCATGACACAAAGATTTATTATAAATTATGAATGCTCAGCCTTATCTTAAACTTGTCCCACTTGCTCTTATATCTTAATTTAACCTGTTTCTCTTCATCTGTGTTTTGCCTCTGGGCTTTTACCTTTCTTTCATTCTGTATGTTCTTTCTGCTTCCTCCATGTCTGGCTGACTGGTCCCAAGTGTCTCCCTCTCTTCCTCCTTTGTTCTCTTTTCTTGAGCCAAGATTCCTTCTGATACTTATCCTCTTTGCCTGCAAGGCCCCCTATCCCTTTACTGCCTAGCTATTGGCCTTTCAGCTTTTTATTAGACCAATCAGGTGCCTTAGGCAGGCAAGGTGAAACAAATGAAACACGTCTTTCATACTTAAAGTAGTATTTCACAAGAGTTGGAAAAGATTGAGTGCCAACTGGCCATATCTTGTTACCAAATAAAGCTTCCAGATTGGTTTACATCTAATTGGGTTGTTGGTCAGAGGTGTTCCATGAGTATTCCCAAACAACCCAGGCTGTTGCCAAAATTATAGGTTGCTCTCCACAAATTGACAGCAAGGCCCCACTGCTGAAGAAAATACCTACACAACTTATTGAACATGGAGAAGTTGAACTGGTGCATATATAGAGGATTCTCCTTTATGTTTTAGCATCTTTGGTACAGGAAGGTACTCTGCACACTACTGAAAGGGTCTGTGGCAGGCTTTGTGTTTATGTACCTCTTTTGGAACAAAGCTAGTGGGAGTACCCAACACATATCTGATTTTACATAAAGCACACTCCATGAGATGGAACCCATGCCTAACACTGCTTGAGTGGCTAAGAACCAGAAACAAGATCTCCCAGGGACCTAAGGTTAAACCAAATACTATTATTCTACTAAAATGACATAGCAATAAAATGCCTCCTAATGACTTTCTGCTGCAGTCATAGATCAGTCTCTTTCTCATCCATCATCAGGGAATTTTCCTCCTTCAGTAGAGGGGAACAAATACAAACACCCACTGACAGATATTATGCAGAGAATAACAGACTGAAACACTCAGCTCCACCAAATTTCTCCCCTCAGGGCTCAGGAAACCCTGTAGAAGAGGAGGCAGAAAGAATGTAAGAGTCAAAGGATGAGAAACACTAAGAAAACAAGGAACTCCAAATCACCAGGATCTAAACTTATATGAACTCACAGAGATAAAGGATGCGTTTGCAAGGCCTGCGTGGATCTGTGCTGCGTTCTCTGAGTATATATTATGGCTTCAGTTTATTGTTCTTTTCTTTCTTTTTTTTTTTTTTTGGTTTTTTCGAGACAGGGTTTCTCTGTGGTTTTGGAGCCTGTCCTGGAACTAGCTCTTGTAGACCAGGCTGGTCTCGAACTCACAGAGATCCGCCTGCCTCTGCCTCCTGAGTGCTGGGATTAAAGGCATGCGCCATGGAACTCCTAAGTGTGTAAATGAATGGATTTCTGCTTCTCGTGCCTTCTCCTGGACTCTTTTTCTTCAGTTTGTTTGTTTGGTCCAATTTTGAAGCATTAATTTTGTTTCATCTTATTACATTTGTTATATTATATTTTGCTTTATTATTAACCCTTAGAAGCCCATTTTTTCTAATGAGAGACAGAAAGGGAGTGAATCTGGATAGAAAGGGAGATGAAGAGGAACTGGGAGAGTAGAGGGAGAAATTGTAATCAGGATATATTGTGTGTGTTAAAAAAATCTATTTTCAATAAATGGGAAAAAAGATTTTATGTTACTCTGAGAATATTAAACATTAAATATAAATTTAATAATAAAATTTGTATGAGCTCAGTGAACTGTAACCCACAAAATGGTAATGAGATAAATAAAAGAATATATAAAGCCATTATGTTCATGAACTTAAATATTCAACACAATAATGATGCCAAGGTTTATAAACGGATAAATAATTTTCATATTGCTCATAGAAAAGTATCCAGTTTTTTATTTACATGGAGATGGTTTCAAAAGTATGATGGTTCAACTTGTTATAGTTTTATTCTGAAAAGATGCCAAGGTGATACATATTTAGAGAAATGTTATTTTGTATTTTCAAATTTCCTTTCTCGGGATTAGGAGTGCAGCACATACAGTTTTGGGCAGCACATACAGTCTTGGGCAGTAGTCAGACATGTGATCAGAAGTGTAAACATCCATGATATATGCTAAATAGGATGTAGAGTAGGTTAGGTAGCTTGAACTTGAGATATTTCAATTTCTAAATTTTTGCACAACACATTTGATCATATTCATTCTTCTTCTTCAAGTTCTCTCAGATCCTCCCCAACAATCTACTCAGTAAATTTCATGTTTGATAAGTTTATTATGATTCAATTTGTCAAGAGCCTACTATATATAAAATTAGTTAAACTAGACTTACAAATAAGAAGAAATAGTATATGATAAACTAAAGAAATTACCCTATCCTATCTTACAGATCGCTGTATCATTACAGCAGTCAACAACAGTGTGGTATCAGAAAGGGAATGGACCATTAAATTAATGGAGCAGATTAGACTCATGCTAAACTACATGCCTAATTGACTCTAATGGAAGCAATGAAATGGAGAAAATATTTCAACACATGTCACTAGGGGAAGTGGAAAAGTATAATAAAGAAAAATAAATAAATAGATATACACTTTATACTGTATGCAAATCTTAAGTTAGAATGAGTGATAGAATGAAATGTAAAACATAAAACTGCCAAAGTTGTTGAAAAAAAGGGAAAAAACTTTAGAAACTAGGTGTAGAAAAGGAAATGGTGTATGTTACACCAAAAGCACTAGTACTATCAGTAAGTGAAATAAATAAATTTAGACTTCAACAATATTTAAACTTGTTCCATGAGAGCTTTTGTTAAGAGAATAAAATACAGACTTGGGATGCTATTTGTAATTCTACTATTAGACATTGGGTAGTATCTAGATTATAGAATATTCAACATGGAAGAAAGAAGCTACATTTCATTGAAGAAAACATACAAATCATAACTGTTCATAATGAATAGATGAACACTTAACCTATACCTAGTTATTGAATGAATGAAACATAAAATCCAAAGGAGTCATGATCACATATTTACCAGAATGACATTCTCAAATTTGCATGCAAATAGATGGAAGTAGAAAAAAACCATCCTGAGTGAGGTAACTCAGACCCAGAAAGATGAACATGTTATGTACTCACTCATAAGTGGATACTAGCTGTAAAGCAAAAGATAATGAGCCTACAGTCCACATTTCTAAAAAAAGCTAAGTAACAAGGATGAACCATAAGAGAAACATATATAGATTCCCCTGGGAAGGGGAAACAGACAAGATCTCATGACAAAATTGGGAGCATGTGGATGGGGAGAGAAGGGAGGATGGAAGGTGGGGAGGAGGAGAGAAGGGGAGGGGGAGGAGAATTTGAGGGAATGGGATAGGGATAGTTGAGATGGTGAAGGAGGGAGAGAGAGAGAGAGAGAGAGAGAGAGAGAGAGAGAGAGAGAGAGAGAGAGAGAGAGAGAGAGAGAGAGAGAGAGCACAAGGAAAGAGGTGTTTTGATTGAGGGAACTATTATGGGGTTAGCAAGAAACCTGGCACTAGAGACATTCCCAGGAATCCACAAGGATGACCCCAGCTAAGAGCCTAAGCAATAGTGGAGAAGGTGCCCTAACTGGCTTTGCGCTATAGTCAGATTGATTACTATCTTAAATGTCACTATAGAACCTTCATCCAGCAACTAATGGAAACAGAGGCAGAGACCTGCATTGGATCACTGGGCTGAGCTCCCAAAGTCCAGCTGAAGAGTGAACAGAGTGAGAATATGAGCAAAGAGGTCAAGACCATATTTGATTCACCCACTGAAGCAGTTTACCTGAGCTAATGGGAGCTCACCAACGCCAACTGGACAGGGAAGGAAACCGCATAGGACCAAGCTAGTCCCTCTGAATGAGAGTGACAGTATTATGGCTGGGCCAGACTGAGGGGCCACTGGCAGTGCGATTTATTCCTATTGCTTGTAGTGGCTTTGGGGAACCTATTCTCTTTGGATGGATACCTTGCCCAGCCTGTATATAGTAGGGAGGGCCTTGGACCTTCCCCAAAGCAATGTGCCTGACCCTCTCTGAGGAGTGGATGGGGGTGGGGTGGGAGGAAAGGTGGAGGGAATGGGAGGAGCGGGGAGGGGGGGGGGGAGAGTGGGAACTTGGATTGTTATGTAAAATGAAAAAGATAGTTTGTTGTCTTTTAAAAAAAATTAAAGAAAAGACTTAGTATTGTTAATTTCCTAAACTTGATTTCATTTTAAAGTTTTCTTAAAATTTTATTTTAAAAGTATTTTAAAGCCTGCATAGTCCATCTTCCATTTTCACTATAATGTGTTATTTAACTAGTTTCTCTGGTCCTCATATACACTGTGTTATTATTGATTTTAGTCATTCTGATAAGGGTGTGATCAAATCATATTTGGAATTCATTTAAAATCATTTAATAACTAAATATTAATCTTTTCATTATCTGCAGTTGTAATTTGCTCTTCCAGAGGACAGGTTTTCAGTTCCCAGCACCCATATAGTGGTTCATAACCATGTGTAATTCTAGTTGCTGGTGAGCTAGTTCTAGTTCTCTTCTGATCTCTGGAGACATTAAGCACTCACGGGTTGCACATAGACTAATTAAACCAAAGCATCCATACACATATTATAAAACAAATAGATCTAAAAATGTTTTAATGTTGATTCAAGACAGATAATAATAAAAACTAAAGCTATCATACTTCTAGAATAAAACATTAAAAATATTTCACAATTTTAGCTGTTTTTTGGTGAGTATACACAAGTGCACCTACCATAAATAAAAGTAACTGTAGTAAAAGAATTGGCAGGCTGTGCCCCACCGCCTGGCTAGCTTACCCCAGAAATAACCACATGGAAATTGTATTAATTTAATTACTGTCTGGCCCATTATATCTAGTCTCTTCTTAGCCAAATCTCACATTTTGATTTAACCCATTTTTAACAATCGGTATAAAACCATGAGGTTGTGGCTTACGGGGAAAGATTTTAACCTACGTCCATCTCGGGCCGGAGCTTCATGGTGTCTGCCTGACTCTGTTCTTCTTCCCCGCATCCAGTTCTGTCTTTTCCACCTACCTAACTTTCTGCCCTATCAAAAGGCCAAGGCAGTCTCTTTATTCAACCAATGAAAGCAACACATCCTACACTAGTAACAGATGTCATTTCAACAAAATTAAAAGTTCTGGCCATCAAAGTATTTTGTTTCTTAAATTTAAAACTGTAGAATTAGGTAGTATACTCACAATGCACATGTCATAAAAAGACTATAAAACAATTTATACATAGCTCCTAAAATATGACACTGAAAAGAAATCTATTAAAATAAACCAGATATCTCATTATATACTTCACAAAAGAAAATTTATAAGTAACTACTTAGCACAATAAAACCTGAAGGAACAGTAGCAAAATAAAACACAGTCTTTGAAACATGAAAAAAGCATGCTTCCATAAATATACATTTAAAAAGAACTAAATAAAAAATAAATGTTGAATCTGAATGAAGAGTCAAAGAATAAATTTTAAGGGTGGGAACCAATAGGAAATGAAAACAAATATATTGGTGAAAGAGACAAACTCATATCCAACATCATGTTACAAAGAGAAAACTCCAAGCAATTACATTCAAATCAGGAAGAAGACAAGGCTGTCTACTCGTTATGATTCTATTTATATATATAATGCTTGCAGTCATAGCTAGAGCTAAAACAAGGGAAGGAAATAAAAGAGATACAAATAGGGAAAGAATGAGTAAAACTAATCCTATGAGTTCTTTCATAAGAGACCATAAAGACTCTATCAGAAATCCTCTAGAACTAAACAATAATGTCATCAAAGTGGCATAATACAAAATTGACGTGCAGGGGTCAAAGTCAATAGCCTTCATATATACTAAGGAAAAACTCGTCAAGAAAGTAACCAGGGAAATAACTAGCCTCAAAAACAAAATAACAAAAAACTTGCAATAAACTTCATCAAGAAAACAAATTTTACAATGAAAACTTGAAATCTGTAAAGAAAGAGATTAAGAAGATGGAAAGACTTCCCATGCTCATGAATTGTTAGTTTTGTGGAAATGACTGTTCTACAAAAAGCAACTAATAGATTCAAAGCAATCCTAATTAAAATTCCCTCACCTTTCATCACAGAAATATCACAATCTTAACATTCTTATAAAAACATGGAAGACCTAGAACAGCATTCTATTGAGTGAGGTAACCCAGACCCAGAAAGAAAATATAATATATACTCACTCATAAATGGCTTGTTCAGATGTACATTCTCAGAAGAGAAAGCTGAGTCTCAGATGAGTTATGTAACCTGCCCAAGGCACTACTCCCATTGTGTGGTACAGCCTAGGTTAACTTCCCCCTTTGTTAAATATGATTATTATGAAAATAAATGACTACAACAATTCAATGGAGATGACCAGGGGAAAAAACTTTAGAAATGCAAAATACAATACAATGGCATCACCACAGACTAGAATTTTAACAGTGGATAGAGTATAGAGAAGTTGAGTTGGCACAGCAGGTGTAAGATGCAGTGGCCAAAAGGCTGTAAGATTGCTTTCTCTTTCATGTCGACTTTCCTTCCCAATGACTCCTGCTCTTTCTTTTGCATATATTGTACGTGACACATGCGATTGTATTATATTCTGATATGGTTGTTTCTTAAGATGCCAGGCCTAGGTAATGAGGTCTTCTCTAAGTAGGTCTAAGAGTATATTGTCTATGGAAGGAATCACCTTTCTAAATTGAGGTTAATATTTATTTGCAGCCTTCTTTTCCATATTGGCTTTACTGAGTACTCCTTTAGTTAATACATGTTTTGCTAATTCTCTCTTTAAAAAAATGTATTCTTTGAAAATTGCAAAAAATAAAAAGAAATCCTGCATGGCCATACATGATCTCAAGTTATACTCCAGAGCCATAGTAATAAAGTCACCATAGTACTGGCACAAAAGCAGACATGAATCAACTGAATAGAAGAAAAAATATAAGCCTATGCAATTACATATATGATTATATCACATCTGGTTTTAATAAATGTCTCAGAAAATATTAGGTTTTAATTAATGTATCAGAAAATATTATCTAGGAAGTATAAAGAACAATAACTTCACACTTGATTTTAAACAAATGGATAACATAGGCCATTTACTGATTTCACCACATACACACATATATAAAGATAAAAATGAAAACAATTATGTGTGTAAATATACAAATTCATATACACACATGTAAGAAAAAACACATGTACAACCATATGGAATATATAAAGCATTGAAAGTAGCTTGCATACATACAAGTCTTTAAGGAGGATACACCTGAACATAGATATAACTGTTATCATTAAAAGCTAAACTTTATAGGCAAACAAAAATCTCTTTTTATTTGATATTTTAAGCATCCCTCTGATCTGGTATTAAACTAGACATTTTCATTAAAATTTCATTGTGTTAGATTGCAAAACTGATTGATATAGGTCACAGTATACCTGGAGCTCACTTTACATGGGCAATGGAGCATAAAAATGAAAATCAAGTTGGTACTGATCAATAAGCTTTCTCATTGCTGATGGGCTTGCATACTACTGTTGGGGCATGGGTATGCCATTGATAGTCTCACCGATCTGTGAACCTTGGGGAATGCAATAATGATAATAATGAGTACAAAAGAGACACAAATGTTGCCGGGGTAACTATCCACTTTCTGATTGGATTCAAGGCCTGTTCCAGGGAAAGAAGAACATGCCTATTGAAAATATGGCCATAAACCCACCACAATTGCTGAGATCCCAGATCCTAAAGTGAACCTACTATGAATATGGTATCAAACTGTCCTTCAAATTCACATCGCTCTTCCCCTAGTTTAGAATAATTCTGAAACCTCACTAGAAATTTATTTGTGAAGTCAAGGAGAATTAACGTAGAAACTCACAACTATTCAAAGGTAAGTGTGGAGAATAACTGATTGTTGAGTTCTCAGCCATATATGGGACATCTATATCATACCTCCTCGCCATGGCTCAGGGACCATCTTGGAATAAGAGAGATAAATTGTAAGAGCCAGAGATCATAAAGGACAAGAGCAAAATGGTGTCTTCTAGATGTAACAGGATTGCTGCAATAATGAATTCAAAGCACCCCTGGCTGCCTTTCCAAGGCTTTTACAAGATTAAACTGTCTATATTCTAGCATTGAGTGGGAAGCAATTCATGAGCCTTAACCCCTTACTGAGGAATTATAGGCAGTTCACGGCTTTCTAGAGGAAAAAAGAGTCAGTTTTTTTTTTTATAAGGTTGTGACTCTTGCTAGGTTGATCATGCTCCAGTGGATGCCCCTATATTCAGTATTATGGTCAGAACAAATTGGAGTCAATTAGTTACTTCTTAAAAAAAACCATTAACTTCTGCTGTTCTAAAATTATGATTTGGTATGTTTTCAAATTTAATAATCATATGCACTTTTCTTTTAAACTTCCAATGTACTCAATCAAAAAACAAATATTTAAATCTTACTTCTTATCATTCACTGTAATGCATTACAGTCCAAGATGCCATTTTCTGTTAATGTATCTAGTTGCATCCTCAGTAAGGACCTTCCACCTGCTTTCTCTCTGGAATTGTTCTTATTGAAATGCTTGCATGACTAGCTCCTTATTTTTCAGTGTTTTACTTAAGTCCTAGTTACATGCTTTCCTCTTTAGTGTAATGTTTACAAGGCTATTATTTGTCTCTACTTTAAAATAAGCATCACAATAGCCAGGTAAAAGATGAGGACTATTCAGAGACATTCCTTAATGCCTAACATTTACTCCTAAAAGTTATTCTCTATCAATTTTGAATATTCTCTTTTCCACCTCCAAGATTTAAAGGTGAAATTTTTGATTCTACTTTTGTATAAATTTTGTTAGTAGGAAAAGATATATAGGCCTTTATTTTCATATCTATCACCAGAAATAAATTTGATGACTAGAAGCCATGTTAAGTCATAGCATTCCAACAATTGACAGAGTTCAACTCAGTAAAATTACCTAAAATGAGAACAATGCATTAACATATTCACCAGTTCTCCATACATTTTAAGAAATAAAATATAGTAAATAAGTACAAATTTTGTATTCAAATCATAATCAATCAAAAAGAGATGCGAATAATGTTGGAATAACAAAAGCAATATTAAGTAAAATCTCATGGATCCAATCTACATGGGAAGTAGTAAAAGACAAGATATCCTGAGTAAATTGGGAGCATGGGGACCATGGGAGAGGGTTGAAGGCAAGTAGGAGGAGGGAGGCAGGGAGGGGAGCAGAGAAAAATATAGAGCTCAATAAGATAAAAAAAAAAAAGTTTAGAAAAGAGTCATATTGTAACATCAAAGACTGGAAGAACTACAGTTTCCTGGAAGGATTTCCTCCTCAATACGCCACTGTTAAAAGAGATTAACCAAAACATAAAAGAAATACTGGAAATATTCAAAATTTTATTTTCATTTTATGTATATTAACACACAGTTTTCCTTGACTTTCACGGTAGAGTTCACTTCAGATTTAATCTGACTCTGTAGGAGTCAGAATTCTGCACTTACACAAACCTTTTATATAAATAAGAGGTCCGAAGTTCATAAAAGTTCATTAGAAGAAAAGTCAACTCAAAGATGAAATAAAAGCTGTGCTTAAGCGTGTGATATTTGAGAACAGAGAGAAAATTATCTCCCAATAATCAGAATAAGCTACTAGATATTTTGTCAGTGTTTACTTATTCTTTGAAATATTTTGAAATGAAAGATGGGCTTTGAAAAAAATGTTTTAATGATTTAATTTGATAACATTCACTAATTGAATCTAAATGGCCAAAACTGTCTTTGGTGAAGCATTTTAAGTATGTTTTTGTAAATGACAGAGGTTTAAATAATATTGCATGCTAGTGAATTATGACCAGATCCTTCAACATTGTATCTGTATTCCAAAAACGTGATCTAAGTTATAATGAAGAGTGGCACCCTTGCAAGAGGTTTTATCTAAACTTGTAAACAAAATATTAAGTAGAAGACTACCTTTTGTAAACAAAGTTGGCTTTTAGTTACAAATTTTTCAGATAATATAGAAATTGAAAGTTTGGTTATATATAACTTCATACATATGTAATTTATTAAATTCATAGGATTTTGTCTAATTTTCAGTAATCTGTATTTTAATTCTTTATAATTACTTAATTTTAGCACATCTCCATACAGATTCTAATGGCATGAAATTTATTTGTTTTAATTTGCTCACAGTTTGAAAGCATGTACTAAAAACATCTTAGTTCTACTTGTAACAATGATTTTTTTTGCTGAATTTCAAGATTTTTATTTTCTAATGATGACAATTTCATTATAATTATTGTTATATGCTTACCAGGAGACAAAATATACTTTGTATGAAAAAGAGATGCATATTTTTCAAGGTATACAGATGGAGCACAGCAGCCCACATTCCTATGGAAGGAAGGAAGTTTTTGCCCACTGAAACTGAGATACTTCCCCTATGCTTACATGAAACGGACAAAATGCAATACCTAAGTGGCTATAATGGCAAATCAAAATCCTTCAAGAAATCAAGTTTCAAGGAATTTAATTTATCTACACCTACAAGGGTTAAATCAACTGTAATGAGTTCAAAAATATGAATAAATTACTAAGTTAATAAAACATTGTTACGGTACCATTGTATAATTTTTAAATCTAGTTTTAGAAAAATATTTCTAACATCCAGATCCACAGTCACCGTGTTTATTGATATGGTTACATGACGATTTGCTACATAAATACTAAAATGAAAAGTGATTAACCACTGCCAAGCCACATCTTCATGAGAGTCACTCAGTAATCTCAAAAAACAAATCAAAGTATGTAGGACCTGACTGTGTGCTATATGAAGAAAATTGGAAGATTACAGATGCCAAACCTTATCCAAATAAATAAAGAATGTACAAAAATTAATATAGTTCTGAGATTTTTCCTTCAAAGATAAATGAAAATCAGTTACTGACCCTTCTGGGAATTAAAAAAAAAACATCTTGGTAAATGTATTTTTAACATCTCCTATCTAAATTTTTAAAATTGACTGTGCTAAGTATTAAAATTGACAAATACTTTACATTTTAATATTTTATTAACCTCTCTTGAGCATGCAAAAATGAAAATAAAATCTCAATTTTTAGTAATAGAATGTTCCTAAATTATAAACTATTATAATTCAAAAAATTTAAGTTTCAAAATTATATAGGACTACAATGTACTTCTATAAAAATGATCTTTATCAGCAACCCACTTGTGATGTGATTCTGCTTGTTCTTAAGTGGATATTTAGTTCTTCCCTGCCAGAAATTTGAAACAAAACAACATAAAAGAATTACTACGGGAAGAAAATTCCCTGCCAGGAAACTGGGAATGTTTGAATTAAAATTAGTAATCAGAGAATTTCCTTCCTGTTATATTGACCAGATGAATCAGAACTTATCAATGGAATTTGATCCTTTTGTCATGCCTCCCATTAACTTTAATGTGAAAATGACTAGTTAAGCAGTAACAAAACCAAAGTTGAATCTTTTAAGAAAAATTCACAAGGGTGGTGGTCATAGGGAGAAAGTGGAGGCCACTGTAGGTAATGGTGGCTATCTCTACAAAATCACTATAATGCTGTGGTCACTAAACATTTGAACTAATCTGGTTTCTGAGTAGATGATTACTTTCCTAGTTTGCTTTTCTAATAATGTGAAAAACACCACAACCAAGAGCAATGTGCGGAGGAAAGTGTTTATTGCAAATTTCAAGTCTTGATCACAGCCTATCACTGGGGAAACGCAAGGCAGAAACTCAAGGTAAAAACCCAGAGGCAGGAACTGAAGCAGAGACCATGGAAAAATGCTGTTTGCTGGCTTGTTCCTCAGGGGCTTGCCCACCATGCTTTCAAAAGAAATGGAACTCAGAACAATCTGCCCAGGACTGGCACCACCTACAGTGACCTGAGTCCTCTCACATCAAACATTAGTCAAGAGAATGTCCCTATAGGTTTTTCTTTTTTTTTTTCATTCTTTTTTTTTTTAAATTTATTTATTTATTAAAGATTTCTGTCTCTTCCCAGCCACCGCCTCCCATTTCCCTCCCCCTCCCCCCCAATTAAGTCCCCCCCCCTCAGCCCTAAAAGCAATCAGGGTTCCCTGTCCTGTGGGAAGTCCAAGGAACCCCCCCACCTCCATCCATAGGTTTTTCTACATGCATTTTCACAATTGGTGTTCCTTCTTCCCAAGTGAGTCTATCTTGTGTCAAACTGACAAAATACAAAACAAAAACCAACGAAACAACCATAAAAACTGACCAGCACTGTGGGTCAACAGGTTCCGTTATAAAAACAAGTTTGGAATTCCCACACAACTTGGATGAATCTCTAGGAAATTACATCGAATAAAATAAATCATGTCTTCAGATTATATTCTGTATTTTCCACATAGGAGGTTTTATGGGATGGAGGGGTTTATAGTTATGAAAAGTACCATGAAGGACCTTTGATGTATCTGTTATATATCTCGACTATTGTGATGACCATACAATCATACATGCAAGACAAAGTTGCAATGACCTGAATTCATGGGTGGGGATACACCTATAAAGGAATAGAGAAAAACAGTAAAAATTAAAGAAAATAAGTAAGTCGTACCAATGTGAAAATGTAGCTTCTGTTATTGGTTATTTTGTAAGGCGTTAACTTTGGGAGAAAATATGTGAAGAATACCAGGATCTCTATAAAATTTCTGTAAGTATCTCAAACTAAAAACTTTTAACAAATATGAGAAAGGAAACCAGAGTTCGCAATAATATTCAGTTTCATTTTTAATTAAGGTAGATTCATTCAAACTTAAAACATTTTCAACCAGGATATGTTTGTACTAAGTTGACAGTCAGAACTCCAAACTTAAGTTTGAAAACAGCAGTTACTTCAAACTGGTTTAGCTCAATAATTGTCTTTAGATTATTAATTGTATTTCAATGAGAACTATTATTATATTATGGGAGTGGCTATGAGTGAGCATTCAGTAAACGCTACTTAAGTGCCAGGTATACATCATCTCATTCCCATAGGATACCTATATGTTAAGAAGTAATCTTTTCTATATTTATAGATAAGGAAATCGAGGCTCTGAGAACCTGAAGAAAATTTCCAACTGTATCTGGTAATGAGTAGTAAATTCACACTTTTGACCTATCCAGTTCTTTTAACTAGCACACTTTAACATTAGTGAGAGCCATCGCCTACTGAAGGACTGAGGAAGACCACCACATGGTTTTGTAATTTGTTATAAAACTCTAGCACTGCAATTCACTAGAGGAATAATTAAGAATTTATCAGATGTTCATATGTTTTGTACTCTAGCTTACAATTATTTAAATGGAGAGTGTGTTTATTGTAGCAAATTTATAATAGAAAATATCCAACATCAAATTTACTTTAAAACAATTCACAAAGTAATAAGATTATAAAGCAAAAAAAATATAGCAATGTCAGCTACAAAATTTAACAAGGGTGATTGCCAAACATAAATCTTACCTACAAACTAGACACTGCTCTTTGTTAGTGGGAGAATTAAATTATTAACACTACCATAGAATTGTCTAATCACCTGACAACTGAATTTAAGCTACTGTGCTTACTTAGTACTTAAACTTGGGCTTTTAAAAATAAAACATTACTAAAGAAAGCAAAATATTGTTATCTTACATACGAAAAGGAGATGATTTCCCTTGAGGAAATATGTATCAATCTCTAATAAAATTAATTATTCTTGAGAAATAATACATAGTTTAAAACTAACTTTGTGAGATTACGAACAGGTACAAATAACAATCTACAAATGCTTCACTTTCCCCAAATTCAGTATAAAGCATTCTTCAGCATACCAAATAATGTGTACCCACTTCAAAAACTTTTTCCAATTATGTGATTCCTATTTGCCTTTTTTAGTTGCTTTCACTTCCCCCATAGAAAATTAAAATTATTTGATTTATCTTTATCCAAGTTTTTGAAATATGTTGTAATAAGGAAATAAAACATCATTTGACATGGTTTAAAATAATATGTCAACTGATTAGAGATAAAGGGACCTCGTCTGTGTTCTTTCAAGGCCAATGAAAAAAATCAATTCATGAGTGAAGCAAAAAAAAAAATCCTAGAGCTCTTGTAAGTATTAGATGCTTAATTAAATGTCACTGTGCTAATAACCATATCTGCTATGTATGTTTTAATTATGCCTTTGGGGAGCAAGAATCTTAAATAATTTAGAAGTAACCAAAGTATGACATTGACATTGTGATAATAAATTTTCTTTATTGTTGTTTTAGTGAACACGAATATGCCATGAGAATAAGCAAATTACAACGGGATTAAATGTCAGCAATACAGAAAACTAAGTATTGGGAGACATTTAAAAAATAACAATCAAAATCTTAAATATCATGCTATTTCAGAACCCTACACTTTACATGATCATAGAATATCTCCTATTAAGAAAGTCTTTATATTTTAAAGGAAATATCAATGCATGCACCAAAATAAAGCTTTCCTCATACAGCTAGCTAGCTTTCATGAGCCTGAGTATAACTTCCAATTTAATTTGTTGAAATTTTTGAATTCCCACAATGCTTCTTTGTTTACAATAAACGGTCCTTTAATTTTTGAGGTCATTTGTGGCAACTGTCCTTGCAACCAAACTCTCCTCAATCAATTAGATGTGCTGTTTAGTCTGCTTCAGTTGCTGGGGTGACCCTAAGCAGGAGATCAGTCGTTTTTCAATTCATGTTTTTCATCAAGTAGACATAGCTTTGAAATATTAAAAATAAGCCCACTGATGTAACAGATATACTTACATCACTGTATTAAATTTTTTCTTTTACAAATTCAACTCGGGATATATGTTTTACAATTGTAAAAAAATAATGCCTAAAATTAATTAAATTTCAAATATTTGAATCAACTCAATTTTTAGGTTCAAAAAAAGAAAAATGATGAAAAGAAATGGAAATATTAATTTTTTACAAACTTAATCTTAGAAATAATATATGCTTAATGTACCATAAAGGCTCACATATTATTAGACCATGTTTTTATCATCACATTAACATTGAAGTTAGACAGTTGGCAATGTCATTCAAGATCTGAAGTGGAAAAGTATATTGTGTCTCCTCAAAGAGGTGCTTGCTGAGAGTTTACTACAATGAAAAAATGTTTCATGACTGCTTTCAATATCAAAGGAACCTCAGCAAATATTCAATGGTATTTAAAAGAATTCCACTTTAAAGATAAATATATAAAGATAATGTATTAATATATATGTATATATTAATGCTATGTTATATAAGTATATCTTATATTATATAAGTAAAATTTATTGAGCTGATTCAAATATTTGTGCTTTCATAATGTTTAAGCATTTTTTTACAATTGTAAATTATATGCCCTGGGTTGAATTTTTAAATGAAACATTTTAATATAGTGATGTATTATATATATTTGTGTGTATTTGAATATATGTGCTAATATATATTAAAATACAATAAAAGTACAAAATACATCCTGATTATCATTTATCTCTTCGGACTGATGTGTTCATTTTTCCCAGAACTAGGCACTTATATTATTGAAAATAGAAGCAAGTACTGAAATTACATAATTAAGCAATTGTACTAAGTGAAAAATAAAGCTGTCTGAAAATTTAGCTTGTGTTTTACCAGCAATCATCTGTTCTATCATTCTCTTTTAAGAGTGGGAAAACTAAGCTGCCTAATTTATTGCACTTTAAAAGTATGATTGGCATTTTCTTACTTTATACACAAGGGGAAAGCATCTGAAAAGCTGTTGGTTTCTCATTAAATAAAATTCTTAACAAAGCAGTTATCTCATGGTTCATGTCAAAGGTTTTGCCTGGATTTGCTAGGAAAGTGAGCAGTAAGTCATAAGCCCTAAGTCAGTACACAGACACAGAGGACTCCTGTGATTTGACTTCCTAAGGAGTCTGGGAGAAAGTCCTGTTGGAAACTAGAATAAGATAGTTAAATAGTGAAGAAGATGGAAAAGAGGGGCAAAGGGTAAACTATGAGAGGAACTAATATTAAAGGTCATTTCAAAGCCATATGGAAGTCTACCACTGTAGACTCATACACACACACACACACACACACACACACACACACACACACACAATTAGAGACAGTGGCTCAACTAGAACTTTTATACCATCAAACAAAACCTCCAGTGGCAGGAATGGGATACATCATGTTGAGTTGTTGTCCAGAGGAACCCCAGAGAAAGAAATACCGAGAGGTATTGCCAAGATTATTTGTTACTCTCCACAACCTGATGGTAAGGCCCTCTTGCTGAACAACATTTACATATGTCACTGACATAAAGAAGTTTAGCTACTGTCTAACCAAAAGTTTCACCCCCACTGACCAGTGTTTGTAATACTGGAAAGTACACTACATATTATCAGACAGGAAAGGTAATCTCCAATATCTTTCAGCTACAATCTTGAATCCTACAACAGTAAACTACCGTGTGTGTGTGTGTGTGTGTGTGTGTGTGTGTGTGTGTGTGTGTATCCTGATGCAACAGTGGCACAAAATTAAGGGAGTAGCTAACCACTTTCTGATTGGATTGAAGACCTACTCCATGAGATAGAATGCAATCCATACTTGACAATGGGAAAATGATCAAGAATGTTAGACAAGATATGTCATGAGCCTAAGTGAAACCCTAACACTTTTATTATGCTAAAAATCACAGCAATAAAATGACACCTTATAGCATTTTCTTGCAGTAAATGCCAACTACTACAGAGCCCCATAACTAGACAATGTGTGGAATGTGTGAGACTTCAGAGCACTCAGTTCTAAATGGGATGCCTTCATTAAAGCCCTCCTTTCCTCAAGGCTATGTGGGAAAGGAGGCAGAAAGAGTCTAAGAGGCAGAGGTAACAGATAAACCCAAGAGAACAGTGTCTTCCGGACACAACAGGGCTGATGCAGCACATACGAACTCACAGAGATTGTGGCAGCACGCATACGACCTGCACAAGTTCAAGCCAGATGGGGTCCCAGTACTGAGAGGGGGAGGTGGACATGGGCACCCATCCCTAATCAAGGAGCTACAACTGGTACCTGCTTGCAAAGGAAAAAAAAATAGTTTTCTCCCGTGCAGTCTCATTGGCATATTGACAACACATCAGGACAGGCCTCAGGCCCGGGAGTAGTTGACCAGTGCAAATTAAACTGAAGACACTTTTTGGACTTGTCTCATTTTGCTCTTTCAGTGCATTTTTTTGTCTTTGGCTTTTTTATTTTTATTTTCAATTTTGTGGTTTTGTAGAGTTGGTGTGTGTGTTTCTTCTTTGTTTGCATGTTGTTGTTTCATTTTCTTTGCATTTTAGAGAGAACAAGAGACCATAAAGTTGGGTGAGTAGGAATCTGAGGGGTTCTGGGAAGAATTTGGGAGGGGAAAACATTAAAATATATTGTGTGATAAAAATATTTCAATTGAAAATGTTAAAAAAGGAAAGAAAAGAAAAGGCTCGGTTGCCCTTGATAGAACTTTACTATTCCATGGAGTGGGGAGTGGGGAGCAGTTAGAAGTCCTGATGAATGACATCAGTCTCTATGAAGATCTCCAAGAGCACCTTGGAGAGGGAGCTGAAGCACATAGGAACCCCTCCAGACCTGATCCACTGAATTAAGACCCGGGTTTTATAGAACCAAAGAATCGAAGTTAGGCTCTCAGCAGAGTATTCACTCCATCGCCTAGCTACCCATTCTGCTGTTGCACAGGTTTGCTTGCAGGAGTTAATAGCAGAAAGGTAAGGCCAGCACATCATGGAAACCAACTTGTTTCCTGCCTGCTAAGCGAGGTTTCAGCTCTGAGGGCACAAATCCTGCCCAGTTTCTCTTTCTATGAGTCCCTGCAAGGACATAAGGCAGAAGGGAGCTCTAGAATGAGGACAAACTCCACACTTTATAATCTCTAAGTTTTCTAATCCTTTATTTTCTAATTTCCCCAAAGGTCATGTAAGTCTAGACATTGCTAGCTCACTACCATTAATATGCTATCTGCGAGCCTTGATTATTTTATCTGCAAAATGGGGCATGAAGTTCCTTACATCATCTTTGCCACTATGAGATTTAGCACAGTGAATATAAAAAGCAGCTTGTTCCAAGCTTCAGATACAATGCTTGTTGGTTATTGCTGGGAGTCACACATCTGAGCCTTATGTCTTTTCAGAATGCTATCAAAGTGACTAGATTTTGTGTGGAAAACCAAGCTCTTCTCACAGTTTGAACGTCTTTTCCAAATATTTTTGTTAGGAGCCATCAGGAGTCGGTTGTACCTTCCTGGCATTGCCTACTCTCATCACATATACCTAGTGCCTTATGTGCCCGGAGGTGTGCTGAAGCAGGGTCTGGCAAGCTTTTCACCCACCACATTCTGTTGTACATCACAGCTCACTCAGAACACAACACCCTAAAGGCCAAAAGTGAATAATCAGCTACTACCTGACTGCGAAGAACTGAAAAGGAGGACTTTGAACTCAAAAGGTTATCAGAGGGAAGAAGTCCCAGTTCTTTTGTGTTACTCCGGTGGAGACATTAGGCTCTTCAGCTCCATTGAGCGGGGTTGGGGTAATCCACCACCAGCACCTATTTGTTCAAAGCCATCCTCCTGAATACCCACTGAAGAGACATTTAAAAGCTCCCAGAATGGACCTTTACTCTGTGATGAGACTCACTCTCATCCTTTCCTCAATGCTTGTTGCTCACACACACACACACACACACACACACACACACACACACACACGAGAGAGAGAGAGAGAGACAGACAGACAGACAAACCGACAGACAGAGACAGAGAGAGAGGAAGAGAGAGAGACAGAGACAGAGAGAGGAAAAGAGAGAGAGACAGAGAGGAAGAAAGAGACAGAGACAGACAGTGACAGAGAGAGAGGAAGAGAGAGAGAGAAAGAGACAGAGACAGAGAGAGACTGTTTCATTCATAATAATTTTCAGGTGCAATCTCGCAGAAAAATAGTTAAAATTTTCTTTATTTTGCTTGGGAAGTGATCAGATCTGGTTGGTAATTGCCTGCCTGATCAAGAGCCATTTCCTTCATGGTTAACCAAACATTGGCTCCACTCAGCTGGGCTCGTTTTAAATATCACCAAAAGCCAATAGCTCCAATTACGACAGGAAACACATTTCCCGACATGAAACAAGGACCAGAAACAGATTTGTCCATATCTCAAAATGCACGTCATCTCTAGGAGAGGTAGGTGTGTTATTCCTTTATCCATTGCACCCCCTAGCTCTTGCTCTTCCACTCCACAACACATACACACATCATTTTAGGAATTGTTGAAGTACTCAAAAATCTTGTTTCTGAGTTCCCTATAAATGGCTGAAACTTCTTTATTACAGTGATGTTTTATCTTTAAACTGAAAAAAAACCTTACGGAAGTCAAACAGGAAGCAAAGTTCCCCTTATACTCTCCTTGAGGAAAAGAGAAATAGATATCAGAAAAACTACTTTAAAAGGTGTTATATTCCTCTTTAGATATTGACTATTGTCAGAGGAAAGAGCTCAGACACATCTTAGATTTGATGGATACCTACCGAATTGGAAATGTCAAGAATTTAGGCATTCATTTACAGATCTTTCATGCCTCTCACCCTCACAGTTCGGTGTCTAATTTTGGTGAAGCTACGAATAGCCCTCTTTGGTCACTTGCTCCTTCCTTTTACTCTGTCGGGGATGCAACTGTGCTGCAGCCAAATGACCAATGACAGAAATTGTCCCCCTTCCTTGAAAATGTGCTGCTTCAGTAGTATAAAAAATAGAAGAGAACTCAAGTGTGTTCCCATTAGCCTACACTAAGCAAGAATCTGATTTCTTGGGGGGCCTTTCCAACTAAAGGATAAACTATTTGAAGTCACTTTGGGTCACTCAGTTGCAAGCCATAGTCCTTTACAATTTTCTCTTAGCTGTCCTGAGGTGATAAATCTGACCCAGAATAAAATGAAACATGCTGAGATATATTGAAAGAGAGACTTAAGGTTTAGATGTGTGGGTTCTGGGGACCGGAAGACCGAACAGACATTAAGAGCAAACACACTTTCCAGGTCACAGGCCCCACCAGGTCACCTTTGGCTCACTGTGATTAAGTTGCTAGCTTGCTAAACAACAAGGAAGAGAGTATGTCTGGAGTGAGGTCTCACCTACCAACCTGCTAAAGTGCTAGTTATGGGGGCTTGAAAGAGATTTTCAACTGTAACTGCACATATTTAGGATAAAAAGGAAAGCATTGCACTTTAAAGCTAAGCCACATCTTATTCTTGTTGTTCAGTCCTTGGGAGGCACTACTCCCACTCCCACTTACATTTCCCTCTAAGTATGCCAGCCTAAAGCTGAGAGAAGGATGCAGCCAGGCAAAGATGCAAGGGCAGACACAGAGAGACATGTCCTCCCAGAACCCTCGAGGCCCTGAAGGCTGAAATCATATCATTGTTCTTTCATGACTGACCTTGAGTCAAAGCCGGTTGAAATTGCGTGAACGAAGGTGCCAGCAGGGTCAGTTCTAGGAAGTAACAAGTTTTGCTCCTCCCACTTCTGGAAATATCTGCAAGTTCTCTTGTGCAGTTCACTTGCGCCTGGACCCTAGGCAGAGTGACCACTGGGTTCCCAGAAGAGCTAGCCTGGGCATCTTTGAAGTGGAAGAACTCAGCCTGAGGCTCGTCTGGCATTACCACCATGGGCACCCAGAGACATACCACTGCTTCTTGCCTGCCAGGTAAATTCCCTCGCCTTTCTCGCTAGGCTGTTGCTTTTCTTTGGGTATCTTCTGAAAAAGTTTTCTTTATAGGCTCCGTCATCCCTCTTAGATATCATTAGTCAAGTCTTTCAGATTAGGAGGATTCGTCTACAGTCAGACTTGATGGTGTCATAGAGATCCTGAAATCACTACCTCCTACAGCAGTGGTTCTCAGTCTGGGGGTCACCAGCCTTTTGGTAACCTTGTACCTTTAAAAATATTACACTGTGATTCACAACAGGAGCAGAATTACGGTTATGAAGTAGGAACGAAATAATCTTATGGTGAGGGGTCAGTACATGAGGAACTGTATAAAGTGTCACAGCACTGGGAAGGTTGAGAATCACTGGCCTGTCTTTTGAAGTGGAATGAGTGCTCCTCGAAATGAATGAAGACTAGAAGTAGCTTGTCTGTTGAGGGAATGCTCAAAGGACCAGCAAAATTCTACCTCTGGGCTGGGACAGAAGGCGCTGAAGCAGAGGAGGTTATGGTTCCCTTAAGTTAGGAATGCCAAGGTAAGTTTCGAGAGCCTGGGTGTAAGAAGGGATTCTTGTACCTGACTGAAGAGTGAGAACTATGGCTAACATGAAATACTGTTAGCTGAATACTTGATATTGAGAGGTGACCCTGGCTGAAGTTTGTGTGCAGTTATGCCTTCTTCACAAACTGAGGAGCCCTGGCTTGCTGAACCAGAAGGTTGCAGGGTTTTTGTTTTTCCTGAGCCCCTTCAGACTCACTTGTGTCCACAGAGGGCAGCAGAGTTTGTCAGCGTTGGTCAAAGCATCTTTAATTTGTTCATGTTTTCTCTCAAGAGACCTTGAGTTCAGATACAGCAGTTGTAACACACACAGCCACACATACATATCCATCTTCCCTACACAAGAATACATGCCATATACATTTTTATTTAGATTAGTAAAAGATAATATAGAAAATACTTGATAGTGAAAGGACATTACAGAGGTTATTGTAGATCGGACATAATGCATTTCTTCATTCTCAGCTCTTCTGCTTGTTACTGAAAGAGCAAAGGTTGCATAGAAATGACAGAAAACAGGAATGTGGAAAAATGAAAAGCAAAATATACTAGAAGGGAGAGAGAGATAGAGAGAGGACAATACAAAGGAAAAAGAAGAAAGAGAAAGCCAGAAATGAAGAGACATAAAGAAACACGAAGGAGAAACCTTTAAGAAGGAACCCACGTAAGAGTGAGATAAAGAAAAGCAAAGACAAGACACAGAAGCACAAAGGGTAGATGAGGGACAAAGAAGGGAAGTAGAGGCCCACTGAGCTTTCTGTCAGCAGATACTGCATCCTTAAGGTTGCTTTCTTGCTTCTGGAAGACTTGAGATAAACTGTTGGTCCCAGCACTTGGGAGGCAGAGGCAGGCGGATCTCTGTGAGTTCGAGACCAGCCTGGTCTACAGAGCTAGTTCCAGGACAGGCTCCAAAGCCACAGAGAAACCCTGTCTCAAAAAAGAAACAAAAAAACATTTCTCTCAAGCCTGTGACAGTACCTCATGTTCCCTCTACTGTAGCGACTTGAATTCATCAGTACATTTCCCACAAAAGACAGCAAATGTGCATCAGATAAACACATCACACTAAAACAAAAGTTTCATTCAGAGCCTAGATAGACGACTCAGCAATTAAGAGCACTAACTGTTCTTCCAGAGATTCTGAGTTCAATTCCCAGCAACCACAAGGTGGTTAACAACCATCAATAATGAGATCTGGTGCCCTCTTCTGGCCTGTAAGCATACATGCAGGCAGAACACCCATACATAAAAGGCATAAATAAATACAATTTAAAATTTTTATTATAAACTGACTTTAAAATTTTTATAAAGCCAAAACAAAATAATGATAAAAGGTAGATAGAACTTCTGTCAAGAAAAAAAAAACATTCCTGTAGAAAATGCTTGTATCACTTTACAGATGTCCTCATAATTATGGCTAAAAACCTTTTTACAGATTTTCACAGAATTTTCACAAAATACACAGACACAAACTCAAATAACTATTCAGAATTTTGCCTTCTGTCAAAACAAGTAAAGGTGAATTAGAACATAAAGAAATACTCTAGTCAGGGCTGGAGGAGTGGCTCAGCAGTTAAGAACAACTATTGTTCTTCCCAGGGCCTGAATTCTATTCCCCCACAGCCACCTGAGGCACCTCCCAATCACCTGAGACTCCAGCCCTATGGGATTCATCCTCCTCTTCTGGACATCACAGGTACCTGCACTCACGTGCAGGTATCCACACACAGATATACACACATTCATGTAGCTAAAAACAACAACATTACTAAATCTTTAAAAAAAAAAAACCTCTATTTAAAGAGACAATGGGGGATGTCAAAAAGATGGCTGTTAAACAAGGAGGAAATGAAAATATATATGCTTGTCAAGGAAAATTACTGAAAATTTAACAGCCATGATATATACACAGACGACCTGGTGTACACCCATGTGAGTCTTGTGCTTGCTGCTTCAGTCTCTGTAAAAACATAAGAGTTTTGTTCAGTTGACTTAGGTATACTTCATCTCCTGGCTTCCTCCATTCCCTCTGGCTCTTACACTCTTTCTGCTTCCTGCTACATGGGATTCCCTGAGCTCTGAAGGGAGGGATTTGATAGCAATATCCCATTTAGAGTTGTTTGTTCCAAGGTATATTTATAATTTTCAGTTTAGTATTTTATGGGACTCCTAGGTCTCTGATTCTTTTGCCTTCTCTTGGACTCTTTTCCTTCTGTTGATTTGCCTTGTCCCACTTGAATGTGGTGTTTTTTGTCTCATCTTATTCTAATTTATTTTATTATGTTTTGTTTTTACCTCTTAGAAACTATTCATTTCTAATGATAGACAGAAAGAAAGTGGCTCTGGATGGGAGGGGTGGAAGAGGAATGGGGAGGAATAGAGGGAGGGGAAACTGTAATTAGGATATATTGTAAGAGAAAAGAATGAATTTCAATAAGAGGGGAAAAAGAAAATATACAAGGAAAAAGGACGTTTAGCAGACAAGATATGAAATATTGAGCAGCCATTAATTCAGGTTGACAGTTTCAAAATGTATGTCTACGTGATAAAATAGATTAGAAGCACTATCTGAACTCAGTTGTGAATATTGATACCAATTGCTTTAATGTTTACTAAAATGCTAGTGTATTTGAATCCCGTAATCCAACTGTTTACCTAAGTATCACTTGCATTACTGAATTGAAAAATTAAAAATCATCATGAGCAATATGAAAACATGATTTAAACAATTATGGATACACTATCATAAAATAAATAATCAAATGTTCCAACTAACTATCAACCTTTTTGGTAATGTGAGTCACAAAGGCTGGAGACACAAAGGCAGAGATTGGAGAAGTGGCAGTTGTTTTACTGAGATGATTTACTAATGTAATTTTTAAAAACTATTCTAAGTCAGCAATAATCAGAGTGAGTGTTTTCAGGGCATATATTGTAGCACAAAGATCTCAGTGCTGCAATCTATTTGCTAGCACACATAGCTATCAGTTTTGTTCTTCCTTCCTCTTCTTATGTAGGAATTTAAATATGGTAAGTACAAAGAGTATGTTCATGCTCATTTCAGCGGTTCCTCTAATACAGGTCTCCATATTTCCCTTTATTGTTTTATTACTGGTATTTTTGGTACCTAGGATTTTCTGACTTAATGAACATTTACTTCAAGCAGGAACAACTTTTTTCTAGTTGGGTAAAATCCTAGTAAAGAAAGACAGCAGATAAAAGTAAGCATAACTCTGGCGTTAAGCATAGCCACTGTAGATGTCTACCTATATTTAATATTTTGACAGACTTAGACGACACACTTCATCCTTTGTAGGTGCTAGATACTGCTGATCCCTGATATAATAAAGATCATCATTGAGATACAGAGGGAATATATTTACAATTTATTCACTTGCCCTGAGCATGATGAAGCAGAGTAATAAATTAAGGAGTGAGAATATACTAGAATGCCCAAGGAGAGTTGTAGAGATGACAAAGGCCTAAGATTTGGGGGACTACAGCCTATGGTGTGAAGCTTTTCTTCTTTGGGGCAGCTCAGGTTCATGCATGTTTAGATTAGACAAAGTTAGAGGAACATGAGCCACTGACTTAAAGTCAGGGTTTGGGCGCTGTTGCTTGCATTTAAAATCATGTTTTATATGAAAACATTTCAACAAAAATGCTGAAAAGGTACGTGGAACAGAATTATAAAAGCACATTTTCCCATAGCTTTAGAGAAATGAAATGATTCTTCAAAGTATTTTCCAATAATTTATTAATGGAATAAACTTGGTATATTGCTTGTCAAGTGACCTATGCTGGTCATACTTATTATACTCTTGTAATTTTGTTTGTTGGTTTGTTTACTTAGGTGACGGGGATTGAACACAGGGCCCTGCACATATTAAGACCTGAGATTTCACTTCACACTTTAATATTGTAATAATAAAATAGTTTTATATATTTGTGGAATACAAAATGATGTTTTGAAACATATACACCATCAGTACATATTACTGTAATAGTACCAATAGAGCAACAGAGTGGTAACTTAAAAAGTGTAGGTTTTATTGAAGCTTGATGTTTTCATGAGTGAAGATTGAAAGATGTAAGACACAACAATATTAATTATGTACACCATGCCTACTCCTGAAGAAGTTGATACATATTCTTGCCGCTACTCATGTCACTATATCGTAGGACCACCTGTGCGTTCATTTTCGTCTTTTCTCTTATCCATTGACTTTGTCTGAAATTATTCAAGGACAAAATTATCCTTAGAGTTCTGAGGCCAAAATTGCTAACAAGAAACAGACAAATCTAGTAAGTTTGAGTCCTGAGTTATGTGGAAAAAGATTTATATGACTTTGAGAATAAGGAATATAATGATCCTAAGCCTGATGTTCTGTTATCAGAAGAAGACCTTCAGTATTTGATACTGAAGTAACAAACATAATTACATTTAGCAAAATAACTTTTCCTTCAGTTAAGTTTCCCTTCCTCCCCTTGAGAAGAACACAACTAGTAAAAATAAGAATTTATCTCCCCTCTCTTTTTTCTCTAACTTTCTCTAGGAACAATGGTTACAATGTTTTCCATCCATAACTCATAACCTAGCCTAAATCAATTGTTAGATATTATGCTCACAGAAGTTCTTGAGAGATCATACCAAATTAATGCAAACCAGAGACTGAAGGATCCACTGTGAGAATGTATTTAATATTTGTTAGGGCAATTTCCTCAACTCCCTGGAGTAAGAACACAGTTCTATGTTACTGGCTTATCATTTACAAATCCATCTAATTATGTGAGAATATACACTTTCATTGCATTGATACAATACCAAAAATATTGTTATAAAAGCAAAGCTAATAAAGTCAAATTATGTGTTCTATTGGACATATTTTCATGGATTTTTGAAACCCAAATGCAACATTTTGGTTTTGTTCATTGATTTTAATTATTTTAAAAGTTCACAATTTAAGAACAATTAGTCCTAACACATTTGACCTTTTGAATCTGATGTAAAATTTAAACAAAAGTTGGGGGTTTTAACATTGGCCTGAATGTTCTTCTAAGATGTGGACTCAATTTACAGATGTATAGCTGATACAACTATTAACACGTTCTTGAAATTAAATTTTCTTATCTCTTTAACTGTGAACACAGCTATGAATCCTGATTTAGGCATTGTGCTAAATTGTTTGTAGAAATTATTTTACTTGATGTTTTGATAGATCTATTCTCTTATAGAATCATGGTCTATAATGACAATATTATAGGTAGAAATAATAAGGGGAAATTAGTTTAATGCCAACAAAAAGATTTCTGAATGCCATTCAAAAGGTAATACAGTCAGGATTTGAACTAAATCAATGTGAACCCAAAGTCTGTCTTCTTAATGCTTCAGCTCTACCCCTGTTCATTATCGTGTGCCTGGGAGATCATGTAGGAACTCAGATTACTCATCTACTATTCTAGTTTGTACTGGAGGTTTGCACTCCTCAGAATGTGGATGGACGCTTAAAAGAAATCCCACACTATCTCAGAATTGAGAAATAGATGGTTATTTATAGGGGTAAACTCACAAATCAGAATCCTCTGCTTGAATGGAGAACAGAAACCGAATCCAGCAACTGGAAAGAGAGCGGATGCATGCTCTACATAAGTTTATATAGTTTAAGGGGCCACGCCCCAGTGGGCGGGTAACCATTGGCTGTGAGACTTCCTACTGCACCAGAGAGTCAATAGCTCATGATGTCCTTATCCATAAAACAGGTTTTTTTGTAAAAGAAGAAAAAGGAAGGTAGCAAGGTGGTCTTTCAAAAACCTTGTCAACGTGAATGTATTTTCTTCAGGATTTCTTCTGTCTATAAGTAATGAAAGTTCATTTCGAAACTCACTTAAGCAAACAGGGATCATTTCCTGTTTCATGTACCTGAGCAAGTTCAAGAAATGTTAAATTTGGGTACTCAAATGATCTGAGGATGCAGCCCATATCTGACAATTTTTAGCTGTTCTTTCATTAGATTATTCTAGATCTAAAAAAAAATCATGAAGAACTTGTTTCTGATTCTTATTCTGCAATGCTTTAATAAAAACATCATAATCTTGTGGAGTGGAAATCAAGGGAGAGAAAGAATTGAAGGAAACAATCTCCATCATGAAGTTGCTTGTGCTCCTCCTAATGAGTAGCATTGGGTGTCCAGTCAGGCTCCAAGTTCTAATTTTATTATATAGTATTTGTATGAAAATACACAGACAGACATATATATTGCACATATATTTGAAATAATTATCTCCAAGTGGAGAGTGGAAGTTAAAATATCTCCATATGTAAGCTTGCTATCAAAGTTTTAGTAAGTACTGCAGAACCCTTATGTGTTTCCGAATTAAAACTCGAGTCTACAGAAAGGAGACTTCTGGATGTAGATAGGGCATACATAGTGAATTGTCCCTCATGCCCTCCAGTACCCAGCAGCTCTGATCGTGAGCAACTGAGCAGATTGCAAAGCTGGTCTTGACATGCATGATCCTTGTAAATACAAGGTAACAAGAATTACTTGCACTTTAGCCCAGCAAACTTGAGCAAGAAAAGAGCTACATTTTTTTCCCTCAGTGTAATATCATCAGATAATTACTAAAATGGGAATAGAAAGAAAGGGTATAGGTTACATGAATAAGAAAGTTCTGGATGACTAAATTGTATGCGTATAATAAATATTAAGGAAGACATTTCTTGTAATATAGGAATTTATGTGCCAAGATATGCTATTTCCTTGGTTAAAGAAAATCATATCATGGTAGACAGTGTGAAATACTAGAGGTGACATTGTAACAAACATCCTTTACCTAACTTTTATAGAGATCTCTTCAAAACCTCTGCTAAGCAAAGTTTCCCCTTGCTATACAAGGTTATGTGAATAAAGTGAGTCAGGTTCCAAAGCAGGAAAATTCTCAGAAGGGGAGACTATAATACAAATGCTATGCGATTGTTAGCGGACTTATATTAACCAATAAATCAATAAACTCTTGACTTTTCTGTTTCTGAACTGTGCCTTTTAGATAAGAACATATAATGGTACATATGAGGAAGAATGAATAACAAATAGTCTACTTCTGAATTTTGATAGATGAAAGAAATATCCATGAGTTGTGGCAAAGATTATGTCCAACCCTGAATGTTTTCAATCTAAGTGCTTTGTACACTGAAATTCTCCTTGCCTTATCAACTTTACTCTGCATCCTTAGCATAAAGGTAACATCTTCCAAGCTCTATATTGGATCACACAGTTCAGCAGCATTCAAACTACAAGGAAGTCTTTGCCATGACATCCAACATTATTAAAAATACTTTAACCTAAAGCTGTCCTCCCCGTGACTGAATAACCCACCAATACTTTAACAATTATTTCATGGAAAATCTACGCTTGCAGTTCGACAGTTGAAATTGAAATCCTGATTGCTCTTTGGGCTGACGAGGGAGGGGGACTTTACCGAGGGAGGGGGAGGGAAAGGGGAGGCGGTGGCGGGGAGGAGGCAGAAATTTTTAATAAATAATTAATAATAATAATAATAAAATAAATAAAAATAAATAAAATTTTTAAAAAAGAAATTGAAATTCTGTGAAGGTCTTTCATTCTTAAACTGATTATTGGGATATTATAAGTTAATTCTAATTCCATCCTATTGTTACTGGATTTAAATTGACTTTGAAAGACTTTCGACTAAGCATATCAAAGGAGAACAGAAGAAAATTTCCGAAAATGTACAAATGTCACCAGCTTAAATTTGGTTTGCAAGTGTCCAAAAGTGCCTGATTTCCTACTTCTGTTGAAAAGTGAGTGTGTGACCAAGTGACAGCCACAAAAGCAAACATGTCACATTTGTAGGCAAAAGTATTCCTTGGAAATGATACTGATAGTCTCTTCTGGACACAAACAGTGTTGTTATTCACTTTAAGGAAAAGCAAAACCCAACTCAGGAAGATATTTCAGAAGGCACTAAAACCAATTACTTAATAGTTCAGCACTTTATTTTTTCACCACATTGTTGGGAGCAAAGACTCCATGTGCTTATAGTAACTCTCTAGTCCTTACACTGTTTCCAGATTGTGAGAATTTGAAGAGAGTGTGGGGGGAGGGTATGTAGGTCCTACAGAGGCAGGACTGGAAGACACAGATTGGCTCTAATCTTTGATTGTGATGTTTGGGATATTCTTGAGCCCCTCCCCCCACACTAATAAAAAGAGGTTCTGTGGGCACATCTACCTACACTGCCAGTTGAAGGCTCTAACTACATAGCTAAGAAAGCTTGCACTCTCTCCTGTGTTTCCAGTGGTGTCACAGGAGAGCAAAAAAAAAAAAAAAAAATCCTAGATATATTTATCTGAGTCTGGTTAAGTAATATTTGCTCTTTCTTGGAAAAGTGGCCCCTCGTGGGCAATTATTTCACATGTCTTAGCGTTTTACAATTTAATGTAAAACAGTAACCTTGTGTCTCCTTTTCTTCTTTCCTCCCGCCTATATGGAGCCCCATTCTGACCAACCCCCAGTCTCTCCTCCCTACCAGACTCTAAAGTGTCACTCACAGCGCTTTTTTTTTTTTTTTTTTTTTTTTTTTTAACGTTTCAACAGCTTCCAAAACAAACAGTGGAGGTTGTGACTGGCTGGGTATTCACTCAGTTGGATGCAACAGTATCTCCCAATCGCTTGAGCCGCCATTGGTGGCAGGTCTGTTCCCTAATGGGTCAGCATTTGCCAAATTCTGGGATCTGGCAGGTCCCAAAATCAAGGATTTGAGGACTGATGGTACACACACGTCCACAGAGAGGGAGGAAAACTAAAAAGGAAGAAAGATGACACCTCGTAGGATTTTGACTCGTTTAATCTTCCTTCCCTTTTATTTTGTCTAATTAAATAAAAATATATTCATAACAGAGGGGGATTTTTTTCTGTTATAGTGCGGATCCAAAAATTGGTTTTCAGATTTAAGACTTCTTTTCTGTGAGCTTTTCCTCCCTTGCCTCTCTTCTGCGCCCTCCCTCTCCCCCTCCCTCCTTCCCCAGCTCAGGTTGAAACTTTGCAGCGCACAATCACTTCTTCCCCTCCAGGGATGGCTCTGAGCTCTCGAGCGCACGCCTTCTCGGTGGAGGCCTTGATGGGGAGACCCAGCAAAAGAAAATCTCAAGACTCAAGAGAGGAGATGCAGCCTGAGCTGCGGAATGAACAGTGCGTACAGAAAGAGGAGGAGGTACCCAGCACCGCTTCTGGGGACTGTGAGCAGCCGGGTGAGTACACTGAAGCAGCCCGGTCACCCCGTGCGCTTCACCCGCCTGGCTGGATTGGATCTTCTTCGCCTGTTTCACTGCGCTGTGGCAAGGATGTCGTGGGTCAGCCCTGCAGGTCAGGTTGTGGATTGCGGAACACCGTTAGCCACCTGACTTAAGTACAAATTTTAGAGCGTCTGAATCGCACTGGAAATGCCCTGGTTTGTTTGCAATGAAAAGGAGGGTCCCCGCTTACTTTTAGAGGAATGAGTCACACACCCTTACAACATCCTAAGAGCCAGACCTGGCTGTTCCTCTCAGTAGGAAGCAGGGTGTTTTCCAAATTCCCAAGAATATCTAGCTTCGGATTCAGCTCATGGAAGGTTAGGGGTGAGAGAATTTTAAGGGTCCCACTTTTCGTGGGATGGAAATTGGGCCCCCTCTGTATTCAGAAACTACAAAGGGCTTTGAGGGGGAAACTTATGCATCAGACTCTAGAGTTTCTGGGGGGAAGGACAAGGTCTACCAGTTCAAAGATAGTCTCCTAACAAAAGGATGTGTGCAGCCTGCCAAACTCTCAAACTCCATGTCTGGCAGAAAAGCGACGAAAGGCGGAATCTTCAAAATCTGCTTTATCCGACTGCTCTGGTGGCGAGGGCAACGGCCAGGAAAGTGTGCAAGAAAAAAATATTATCCAAGTGGAGCTTCAGGGATCTGATCTATGGAAAAGATTCCACGACATCGGGACTGAGATGATCATTACCAAGGCCGGCAGGTTCGCCTAGGGCAATGATTTTGCCGAATCACACACAGTAGGCACTTAAGGAGGAGAATCCAGTTTCCTAACGTGAAACTCCTCCCTCTCCCCACTCTTTGGCAGACTTTAGAAAGCCACAGACTACTCAGTCTGTTGCTCTGGGAAGTACCTAGTTGCATTAAATCCTCTATTCATATTTTCTGATACATCCTTACTCCAAGGACTCACTCTTTCAACTCCTGCCTTTGCACTGTATGCAAAAATCTAGACTTGCACAGACAGGCAAGAGTCAGATATCTCTCCAACTTCTTACCGCTGTAGCCAGCCGCTCAGAGCCGCTCAGTTCAAGCTGAGCAAATAGCAGCAGACAGTTCCCCATCCACTGTCCTCCAGCACACCATCCCTGGCTCAGATCACTGGAAAGTGCCCTTTCCATCTGGTGTGGGACAGTCTCCTAACTAGTCTTCCCAATTTCAACACTTGCAAATCTACCTCTCATATCCTTCTTCTACTAAAAGTACAGGAAAGGAGCGAAGCTTTCCCTGTCCTACTTGCTCTCTTATGATTTTAAATGTCATGTGGGAGGTCATGGATGAGGGCTTTTCATTAAGACAGTCTGCATCACTGGGAAATCTTGGACTTTTAAATCAACCATCTTTCTCTTATGTAACAAATGCTACTTTCTGAACATGTCATGGAAAGGGAACAGCATCTTCCTTCAAAGTATCTCTAATATCTCCTATGTCAGGTTCTATTTCCCATTCAAACCCCTACATTTTTCCCCCACAGGCGTATGTTTCCTTCTGTTCGGATCAAGGTGAAAGGGATGGATCCAGCAAAGCAATACTATGTGATTTTGGATGTGGTACCAGTGGATTCCAAACGATATAGGTAACTTGATAGATATGGTCCAAACAGGATGAAGACACGGATTCAAAGCATCAGTGCTTCAGCCTGACACCTGACAGCAGGAATTGAACAAAAGTATGCCTGGTGAGGAGACAGGATTGCTCATCCTTGGACTCAGAGAGCTGAATTTTCTCATTTGAATCTGAGTTCAGGTGAAGGAAGTATAGGTCTTTCCTACTCCCTCTTCATGGAGGTTGGTGTCAAAGGACTCCTTATTGCACCCTAAACCTACCCACTGTTTGTACCTTAGATGACTAAAGTGTGGGTGCTTGGCATCCTCAGGCAAGAAGTTTGAAAAAAATTAGAGAGACATGCCTTAGGCTTCAGGTGGCTTCTGGGAATAGGCTGTAATCTGGGCAGGTTCACAAATGATGTCATGATTTGCCCAAATCTAGTGGCAGGGTCTTAGGGTCAGGGCTGTTGTTTTGCCCATATGGTGTCCCTTTTTAAGATGTATGCCTGAAGGAATAGCCAGATTCAGACAGTGTCAGGATTCTTTTTTTTTCTTAAAAGACCTGGAGAAGGCTGTGCTAAAGGCACACAAATTATTCTTAAGATAAGAACCTTTTGAGCTAGAAGCCCAGAAGCACTGCCCTGCTGGTGCTTTTACTGGGAGCTCTGGAAGTTAAAGGGAGGGTCCTGAGAAAGCAGTCCTAAGCCAGCGAGTGCAGGCAACCCAGGGGTGTCTAAGGTGCCTGCTAGGAAAGAACAGATCAAGTACTATAGCTGCTTCCCAAGGCAAGAAAGTATAGCTCACTAGTGGTTGGAACCTCTTCAACCGGGCTAGACAGAGAAGCAGCTGCTTGCTTATTTCGTTGCACTGAGGCTGTTTGGGGGGCGGGGGAATGCTGAGTAAAACGTCGTCGGTTTGAAATCGGAAACAGTTTGGAAAACCAGCCAGCCGGGAGGCAGCTCGGGGAGGAGTTCCTTTGGCGTTTTCTGGTGTGCAGTCATTCCTAGCAAGAAAGGGCTTTCACTGAAACTATTAAGCTCTGTTTTGTTCACCGTGGTTCTTGCTTGTTTGTCATTTGTGGATTTTTTTTAGGCATCGTTGCAGTGAGGAAAATGAATCAAACTGATTTCTGTTCCACTTTCTGTGAGGAAATAGCAGACTCAGATATCCCATGCTGTTTTTACTCACCCGGACACTTCATTGCATTTGGTGGCATATGCTTGTCTACAGTGTGTTTGTTTGTTTGTTTGTTGCCTTTGAAGATGAAGTTGGATCTTCTGTTTAATTGCTAGTCTTTGGAATAAACGTTTTAATCTTTGGTGAAGCCTCTAATCCCTTGACTTTGTGCTGGCTGAGCCTAAAGCCACACCCCGCTGTTTTTTATTCCCTCAGGTATGTGTATCACAGCTCACAGTGGATGGTAGCTGGGAATACAGACCATTCGGGCATCACTCCCAGATTCTACATCCACCCGGACTCCCCTTGCTCTGGCGAAACCTGGATGCGGCAAATCATCTCCTTTGATCGAGTGAAACTTACCAACAATGAGTCGGATGACAAGGGTCATGTAAGTGAGCACAATCTTTCTCCTGGAGGAGGTAGGTGTCAAGCCTCTGGCCAGAGGTAGTACTCGAGAGGGCATTCTTCTTTGTAAGTGTTAAATGTTTTGGGAACCAAGCTCCTGGATTTAAATGTCAGAGATCACAAAGGGCTCATGAAGCTCTGCCACCAAAGAGTGCTGGATTCTGGAAATAACTGCAGGGAGCTCCAGGGCCCAAAGACCCCAAAGAAGAGACCAGTTTAAGCTACAGAGAGTGCCCTATAGTTGAGAGTGGGAGGGAACACTTCATAGGACTGTCAGGCATCCCTTCCCCAGCAACACTGAGGTCTTTCTCCTTTCCTGGAGTTCACACATTGGTTTCAGGGGTGTCTTTGATATGGTTTGGTGGGAGGATGCAAGGCAGCAAATGAGAATCCAGACTGTAAATGTCCACAAGTTGCTGCCATGGGAATCAGTTCCTGGTTATTTTCAGGTTTCCTGGATCTTGAGGCTTCTCCCTAGGTACACTTCTGCCTGGGCCCTGCCAACCTAGTCTTGTGCCAGTCACAAAAGGAGAGAAGGAAACTACCAGGATTAGGAGGTGGAAAATAACAGGTTTCTGGGCACATTTGGGACCATCAGTTACTGCCCAGAGAATTTATATCAGATGATCAGGTACTCATGACATGTCCAAATCACATGGTCATCCGCATTTGGAAGCAGGAAAGGCCCCAATCTGGCTAGGAAATTGGCTACATGGTGTCAGTATTGCTGTGGTGCCTTTCTCTGGAAAGCCTTCAGCCAGGAGGTGATCAAAACTCTCAACAAAGTCATGATTTGTGGTTATCTGAGCCTTCCTGAATACTGTCATCTAGGTTTTTTGGCTGGCATGTCTCCATTGGGGGTTATCATAAACAGGGGGTGATGTTGGGGAGAAGTGGGTGTTTCAGATGGCACCTAACCATTTCTTTCTTAGATCATTTTGCAGTCTATGCATAAGTACAAACCCCGTGTGCATGTGATGGAGCAGGACAGCGGGATTGACCTGTCCTTGATTCAGTCCCTTCCTACTGAAAGAGTCAAAACATTCTCCTTTAGAGAAACTGAATTCACTACTGTGACAGCTTACCAAAACCAGCAGGTAAAGCAGTCGAGAATCTGGGAAGTAGATGTGGCCCCAGTGGTGTATTGGGATAGAATATGGGACAGCAACGTATGGTTTATGTTTTAAACAGTGGAGGGGGGAAAAGTCGTGATTTTACTTCATTATCAAGTGACATTTGATAGAAAGTTGTATGGTTCTTTTGTTAAAGAGGAGATCATAGCAGAAGGAACCAGTAGGCAAAGGAGATAATCATCTTAAATTTGACTTAGCTGTCTGCTCGCATTTATTTCCACATTATAATGGCAGCATTGTTGTTGCGAACATAGACTGGACTTTTCTCTATGTCTTTCTTTTGAATTCATAGATTACCAAACTGAAAATAGACAGGAATCCTTTTGCCAAAGGATTTAGAGATCCTGGGAGAAACAGGTATGTAAAACAGCATACTAATTTAATAATTGTGTAGCCTCTTAAATAAGTACTAGAAATCATAGGTAAGTAGAATTGCAATCATACAGAGTAGCTCTTTAATGAGTATTATAGATAATTTAACTGTGGATGAGTGTTGAGTATTATAGATAAGATAACCGTGGAGGAGACACTCAGAAGCTTCCACTTTTATGGATAGTAGGTGGCAGGAAAAGAAACTGTGTGTGTAGATCCCAAGCCATGACTTTTTCTACTGTACCTCCTGGCCAGGGTTAAGATATTGTGTAGTATAGAATTGTGGAATTTACAGAAATGTACTCAGATCCTAGCTATGAGTGAAAATAATAGTTCAGATGATTGCTGATAAAATAGGACAGGTTTATATGAATCATTATATTCACTAAGTGTTTTCTGGAGTTGCTGAAAATAACTATCTTTTTTTAGGGGTGTACTGGATGGGTTTTTAGAGACTTACCCATGGAGGCCTTCTTTCACTATGGATTTTAAATCCTTTGTTGCAGACACACAAAGTAAGGAAACCGTTAACTTTTGGCTTTATTTTTACATATTAATGAAGTAATAGCAGTCATATTCTTTTTTTTTTTTTGATTTTTCGAGACAGGGTTTCTCCATTGCTTTTTTGGTTCCTGTCCTGGAATAGCAGTCATATTCTTGTACCGAATACTACACAAAGAGATATGTGTATGCTAAAAAATTATGTGTTCACAACCAATATGTATTTACTCTGTGGAGAAGTAAGAAGGAAAAACAGAGAAAAACTGACACCTACGGGAGATAATAAAGTTATGTTGCTCTTGGATATATTGCTTATCTAGCTTATTGAATTATCTTACTCTCTTATCATGATGTCATGCATGGATTTCACAGTATCTCATTCTTTTATATAAAGAATCTATTGTGCCTCTGGCCCATTTGTGGCCTAATTTAAAAATATATTAGCTGTATAGGTTATTTTTTGTTTATCTTTATCATATACTGAATGATTTCATTTTTTAACCTTTTTTTTTAGTTCTAGTTTACCTTCTTATTGCATGAGAAGTAAATATAAAAAAGTATGAAAGAGAACCCTAAATTATCACATCTTCTTTATTGTCATGTATGCGTTCCTTTTATTTTCACATTATTTAAAAAGTCACTGAACATACAATACAAGGTAACATCATATTGTAGAATTATAGAATGTAATGTAAAGTGATAATGAGCATGGTAGAGGAGCTGGGAAGAAATAAATACAAGTATAAGATTACAAATTCTTATACAGGGTGTGGTACATTACTACTTGAAGGGAAACAGAAATTAAAAGATGAATACTACAAACAGAAAGTAGTAATTAAGAAATTATAATTAATAAACCAAGAAAGGAACTGTCAGCATGCAAAACCACAAAATGAACTAAATATAGCATGGATGTGGTGCAATTTGTCTACTTTTAAAAATATTTTTAAATACTCTTTTACTTACACATAAAATTGAGTGTATCCATCATGTACCATGTGATGTTTATATTCATGTATGCATTAAAAAAGTTTACACTCACTCAGTTACGTTTATCTCCTCAAGCATTTGTTACCTTTATATATGAAAACTTTCAAAGTCTACTGTAGTGTTTTCAAAAGTATAACATATTATTGTTAACTATAGTCTCCCTACAGTAATACAGATGAACTTCTTGCTTGTGTCTCACTATAACTTGGAAGCCACTGATTTGGCATTTCTCCAACCCTTGTTAACCCCCATTTCTTTCAGTCTCTGGTAGCCATTAACATGTTCTCAGTTATCCTAAGGCCACCTTTTATAGTTCACCTATGAGTGAAACCATACAGCTCTTTCCCTTGTGCATCACAACCAATTTAATTGCCATAATTCATTAAAAATATTTGTAATGTGTTTTTTCTCAGGTAGTACATTGCCTGATGAATGCATCATCATCATCATAGTTGCATTATGCATGTGTTTCAGTGAAATAATCCATAGCTTTATTTCTGAAATATCGAACTGTAAATAGAATATTTTATTTATAAACAACATAAAACTTTTCCATTCTTCTTTCCCCCTTTAAAGGTGCTTGTCTTTGGACACTTCCTTTTCATTACTTTTATGGAGCAAGACATGAACATTACACTTAAGTTTTACATGGTGCCATAACAAGTAATTGCAATGTGAAGAAATGAAGTATAATCATTTGTTGAAATGATGTGCTTTAAGGCATTATAGAAGATTATGAACAGTTGTTTTACTAGAATAATTCAACTGATAACAATAGGCGACATACACTTAAAATATCCAAATAACCTAATTTGAAAAAGGACAAAAGTGACCATTCATTGATCACTTAAAATAGTTAATTTCATAATTTACAGTGTGAAGAGTGCATTCATATGGGAGAGGAACAATCATTTAAAAAATAACTTCTGATTGTTTTATTACAGATATTTGTCACTCTGCTGATAAAATATTAGTGTGTATTTATCTTTACATACACCCAAGAAAAATAACAAAATTATCAATAAAATCTCCCAAATTCATCAAGTATGGTCAAACATAATTGATTGAATTAAAACATTTATAAAAATAAAGCTCAAAGGCTAGGTTGTCTTGTACTCCTAATTTTATTATCTGTTAAACCAGTGGTTCTTACCCTTCCTAATGTTCAATCCTTTAATACAGTTCCTCGTGCTGTGGTGACCCCCCCAACCATACAATTATTTCATTGCCACTTCATAACTGTAACTCTGTGACTGCTGTGAATCATAATGTAAATATCTGATAAGTTTCTACCAAATGGGCACTACTCACAGCTTGAGAACCACGGTGTTAAACAATAAAAGACTTTGGATGTCATAGAGTAAACACTTTCCTTCTCACCATGATGTTTCTAAATTTGAAACACTGCCTTCAATTCTTGATAGAAAAGAAACATGGAAATCTCAAAATCTATAATTTTCACATAAGACAAAATGTTAATGATCATTAATTTTTTATCAATAAAATTATTTTCATATTTACTTGATTTTTACACCGAAAAGATCTGCAAAATCCCAAACAACAAATTATTTTGTTTAATTTGCAGTTTAAAAAAACAAAAGGATAATTTTTGTTCATAATATGTTATTGGTTGAGTTACATATGGGGCTTTTTTAACTGTTGGGTAAAATGTCAAGGCCTGGAGCAGAACCAATGCTCAGTGTGTGATGCATTGTAGTATGTCGCAGTAGCAGGACTGCCAGCAATGGAGCAACCGTATTCAGAGTCAGTCGAAGGAACAAAAATATTTTTCCCAAGCTGAAAGAACCATGAACTTGCAAAGAAAACCACTCCAAGAATGGGGCAGAGAGGGCAATAAATAGATATGATTACTGGTTCACCAGGAAAATCAGGTTCATTATTCACTGACTGACTTGTCTTTCACAGGTGGAAGCAGTGGCTCATCTCCAGTGACCTCTAGTGGAGGAGCTCCCTCTCCTTTGAACACCTTACTTTCTCCTTCTTGTTCTCCACCTACACCTTCATTTCACATACCCCCGAGCTCCTTTGGAATGACCTATTCAGACACATACCTGCAAAATATAAACCTCCCCTTCTGCTACAAGATTTGTTCAACTAATTTTTGGCGACCACAACCTTTCGCCTTACCTACTCCTGAAAGGCTACCAAGCTTCAACAGTTCTCAGTCTTTACCCCGATTCAT
The DNA here is from genome assembly GCF_018167655.1 of Microtus oregoni. Lineage (NCBI taxonomy): Eukaryota > Metazoa > Chordata > Mammalia > Rodentia > Cricetidae > Microtus > Microtus oregoni. The sequence continues at coordinate 387,417 of NW_024544814.1, forward strand.
GATGGAAGTGCCCATGGTATCCTCCAGGGGCATCATCAATTCAAACAATGGCTTACATGAAGACTGCAATGGGCAGTGTCTACAAGCATCTCATTCTGCCAATCAAATGTTATATGGATTACAGAATCCTGGAAACATTTTCCAACCAAACCTCATTGCCCAAGAAACACTCAGTTGCCCTTTTCATCCTTCCCATGGTTGTTATAGGTACAACTTATCCATGACATCTAGACTCGAAAATGCTACCAAACATCTCAGTGAAAATGACAACAGCCAGATTTCTTTTGCAGAAGGCAGATGTGAACATTCATATTGGTATCCAGCAGTCAACCAATGCCTTTAATGGGACAACGATCTCATTTTAAGACATTCACATGTAAGCACCTATTTTCTTTATTTTTAATAAAAGAAAGGGCAATGTCTCTTAAAACTTCCTAAATGAACAGCCTTGTTTGTTTTGCATTTGAAGTAACTTAACAAATGTTTACAAGAATCTCTCTATAATGCCATCTATGACCTGTAAGTATATGACATTATAATAGCCCTGGTTCTCAAGTAAGTTACTTAATAAATATTATTTGATGAGATAAGCCATCAGTGATAATTAATGACAGGAGATTATCTCCAGTCACAACATTGTCAACACGCCATTCATCTGTGCTTTACCTATTAATGAAAACAAAATCAAGATGGATATAATTTGTGTAAAAACAATAAAAGTATTTCCGTCTTATCTATGAAGGTTGGCTACACTATAAATATATAGCAAGATATTGTGGTAAACAACTGAATCATTTGTTTGATTTGTATTTTGTTGATGAAAGAAATCATAATTGCAGTCTTAAGGTGTAGACAGGGACACAAGTTTCCAAGTATTGTTTTAAACTAATCTGTGTAGCCTGAATAATATTTAATGCTGAAGGGGATGCAAAGATCAAATGATACGTAGAGCATTCCAAATAACTTCAATCCTTGTTTTCTTTTATTTTTGGATGTTTTACATATGAAGTATGCTAATGTATTCCTCTAAAAAGTCTATTTATTCTACATATTAAAACATATAATTTTTGTCCTCAAAAAAGGGGAGAGAACAGATTTGTCCATAGATATGAAAGTAGCATTACATTGGTAGAATTATTTCTCATTTTCACATCTTGTGTGCTAGCCATGGTAAATGAGATGGATAAAAGTAAAAAGAAAACTTCATTTTAGCTTTTGAAAATCAATGAGATGTTAGCATTTACAGCAATAGTTGCAGTCATTTTATTAAGCCAAGGTCCTTTAATTACAGCAATATGACTTGACTTTTCCTATAACTAACCAAACTGCCAACACCTTTCCTTGTTTTTCTAAAACACAGCAGAAATATGATATACTTATTATCATATTGACCAAAATATTTATTCCATCCTAAATATTCCTTATAAATATACCTTCCTATATAGTATTTGCCCCTGGCTTCCAGAAATGTAGATAGAACAGTATATGGTTGCAAAGTCTAATGAAGAGAGCATATTATTTGCAGTTTAAAGTAATGGGGTATCTATTGTAAAAGTCTCTGAGGCATGAAACATGTCCTATACAAGTTTATTAAGGAATGGATTAAAGAAACAAGTACACCTTTATGCTTAATCTATAACAGGAACACTGTAGGCAAACTTTAGTAAATTATGGATTTAATATAACTGATTTATCAAATTATAATGATACTATTTGATAGCTTATATGTGGTTTCTTCATTAAGTGACAACAAAACGTTATTTATCTGACAATCTCTGAGTTGTTCTTTAATTACTATATAAGGGAATACAATAATTCAATAACTATTCCAGGGTATATATATGAATGCTTTAAATGTCAGACTTTTTATGTGTTGCAGTCATAAATATAAGCATATGCAATTACACCATCAATACTTAATAGAGGGGAAATTTTAAATGCTAGTGTTTGGTATTTATCTTATGTCATTTCATCAAAAATTCATAAATTGTGCCTTCACACTTTTACTTATAGTAAATGAGGGAAAGTCTTCATAGAAAATTTGACTTGTTAGAAACCTCCATCAAGTAGCCCTTTCCCTTGAGATAAACTGTTCATCTACAGAAATCTGTTAACGTGCCAAGCTTCTGCATATGAATGCTTAATGTTTAATGCTTAATGCCCTTGCTGTCCGCTCCTAAATGGATGGTACAGAATTTATGAAAGTTGATATATTATAACTATACTTACAGAACAACAACAAAAATCTATCTGTTCACATTTAACTGCCTTACTTTTAAAAACTTTCAAAAGCATCTGGATAGACAAAGTGAGAAGCTGTTAGCAAATAAAAGTGGTCACATGATACTGCATAAGTTCCAACTTCTAGTAATTAAAACTTCTGTCTCCACCTGGTTTGAACATGCATACATACATACATATATACATACATACATACACATACACACATTATGCACCCCTTTCCTCTTTTAAAAGAAAACAACAGACTATATTTCGATATCTGATTTTAACTTTCCCAACTAAATCTAGAGAAAATAATCCTTGCATCAATTTTGTAAAATTTGCACATTGAGTCAGGAAATAATGGAATGCTATTTTATTCTTGTATCCTCTGTCAAGCTTAAACCTGTAGTCACATTCCCTGGTCAGGAAAATATTTTGTGCAATAGTCAAGCTTAAATCAATGACAAAAGTGGAACTTGGTTGAAGTTCTAGGTGGCAGTTTGTTATATTATATTGACTATTACGTTTTAAATATTAATATAAAACTTTAGGTAACATGATTTATAACATCAATATCTTTACTATTTCTTTTCACTGTTGGGTGCCTATTATACTTTTATAACTTTAACTTTATAGCATTTTAAGTTACATTCTTTTAGAATCTTCAAGTTGACTAATGTCATTGCTTCTATTTAGTGTGCTTTGAGAATGAAGAGGCTTCTTCAAAACTCCCAAGCTGTGTCAAGAGGTGTTTCACACTGCTTTCAGGCATGAGTTCTCCATATGGTCTGGGAATGAACATGATTTCATTCTCCTGTGAGGGTGAAGTATGTTTGTGGCAGGCAAAGAAACGAACTATTAGTCTCGGCAAGTGATGACTCAAGGAAGAATCAGTCTTTGACCCATCAGCATCTCATGTGCTGACAGCATGACCAGGGTGCCAACAAGGCATGAAGACAAGCATCTGCACCGGACATTATGGAAGCTTTTCTTTAAGTTCTCCTAACCATTTCTATTCTTGCACCTTAGGGAAAATGAAGGCACACAAAGCAGGTAGCCAGAATGTAGCTGAAATAAATGTGTTGTTTAAATACTAAAATCTATTTTGGGAATGTTTATATGCATGCTAATAACTAATTTAGTATGTTTCAAGTAATAGAACTGTAAATATATATAGATGTATAAAGTAGGAGCGTTTTTTACATTTTTGCCTCCTTATTTAATCTCACTAACAAGTTTTTATTGTATGTATATGGTTTTATAAATTAAAGATGTCACTCTAGTATGTGTATTTATGCACTTAACCCATGTGTGTGTATGTGTATAATCTCCAATGAGATATTTAGCTTTCCTTAAAATCATTTACACTGTGTTTTTTTCTCTCAGTCTTAAAGAGATGCTGAATAGAAAATCTACTCATTAGATACTTACATATGTTATTAATTATGTATACTTAAGTGGAGATATATTTAAATATATTTAGAAATGTTTAATTGCATATGCTACACTTTGATAATTGAATTGACAGGGCATATGCACAATTTCTTATTTTAATTTAAAGTTATGTTGACTTTGTGGTGAAAAATATTCAACCAGCCAAAATAATTATCAATAACTCCTAGTATACAGCAACAGTTTACCAGTGTATTTCGTTTGAACTTAACATGACTATTGGAACAGTTAAAAACAAAGCAATTGTATAGATAGTTTGGGCACTGGTGGCAGTTGCTTTGATATAACTACCTTGATATACATTTAATCTCTTTAGATTTGATCTGCAATTAAATGTTATTTTGTGTTACATTTATATAAATAAACGTGGGTTAAATGACAACATAAAACAGAATGAATAGATAACACAGAACATTTGAAACATTTCCCATATTAAAACTATTTACACATGTAGAAATGGCCAAAGTTGACATGTTGTTTCAATAAAATATTGAGAGTAAACAAGCAAGTATCATTTCCTCTCAAGGTTTCAAATGTTCATGTTTACAAATTTGTCCTGCACATTAATATGTAAACATGCATTACAGTGAGCAGATGTACAGGAAAATGTTATAGTGTCTTTGTATTAAGTTCAAATGCCAACACATGTTTATTGACTAATTTTTAACTGCTTAAAAGAGCTACAATCATTAAAGTTAAACATAATAGAAAATTCTGAAAATATAATACAATGTATACCATTAAACACTGTAGTCAAATATTATTTTGTTGTTATTGTTAAACATAAAAGAATTTTGACTTTGATTTATATCACATTCTTATGCACATGGTGATATAATGTAATATTTTAGTTATAAAATATGTAATTAACAACTTACTGATATGAAAAGAAATAAAATTATGAGTTTGTGTTAGATAAAATTTGATGTCTATGTTTTTATTAGATATATAATTTAGTCTTTTCTTCTTATGGTCATTTGTTAATGTAGTGCTTATAGTACTTAACTTTTATTTACATTTTACCTGGAATTTTCATATTTCATTTATAACAAAGATTTTGTGACCTTCTAACCAATTAAACTCACTAGTCTTCTTTCTTGCTGAATTTTATAAATTTTTGGAGAGAATGTTGTCATAGCAACAACACACACACAATGCTACTTATAGATTGTAGTAGTTGGAGCGGCAGGGCTGCGTCCCCAGCACCCCGGCTGCCTGGCTAGCTTATGCCCCAAAATAACAACACACAAATTGTATTCATTTAAACACTGCTTGGCCCTTTAGCTCTAGCCCTTACTGGCTAATTCTGATATCCCTATCAACCCATCTCTAATAATCTGTAAGCACCGGTCTTACCGGGAAGATTCTAGCCTACGTCCATCCTGGGTCAGAGCTTCATCGCGTGTGCCTCAGAGAGCAGAGCTCTCACATCCTCCCGGGAGAGGGGAGCATGGCGTCTCTCAGAGGAGCTGCATGGTTTCTTAGCTCACTTCCTCTTCCTCCCAGCATTTTGTTCTGTTTACTCCTCCCACCTATGTTTTAACCTATGAAGGCCAGGCAGTTTCTTTATTGCTTAACCAATGAAATCAACAGATTGATATATGACACTCCCACATCAATAGATCTTGCTTTTAAAAAAGCAACAAAACTCAATGTTGAAATTAAAAAACTTTGCGTTGCAACCACACAAATGGTATTTTCATTTAATTAAAGGAAGTCATGCACAGGCCAAAGAATGTTCATATGACTAAGAGTTGCATTTTGCAAATCAGGGCTGACTTGTCTTTAATTCCTTATAGTAGACAGAGAGAGAACTGTTTGGCCAAATGGTCACCACTTTGTGACCTGTCACAGTGTTTCTCTCTCTGTAACTAGTGAGGAAAAACTGGATGCAGTCACATCAGAAGAGGATCCGTGGGCCCAAGTTCCATACATATGAGAATAAAAGGGAGATTAATCTGGTATTTGCACACAAATGTTGCAATCAATTTCAACAGGTGTGAGGAAGCAAAGCAGTTGCCCTGAGCCCTGAGCCCTGAGTTTTACAGTGGGTAGTGAGAATAGTCACCCCAACTTATGCTAACAAGTGCCTGAGACCACACACACACACACAAAAAAAAAACTTCAGTTTATTACTATATGTACCTTTCCTACTAAACCATGAATGAAGGATGAATGGGATGTTTTTGAGTAGAATTTATTTTTTTCAACTACACACACACACACACACACACATAATTATATATACTGAAACTTGAAAAACCACAAAAGGCAAAAACAAAATGGTGAAGAATCACAAATAGTTTGTAGTTTGACTTACAGACTGTGAGCATCTTCACATGCTAGACAGTTTTATGTAGATGAGGTCATACAATGTTAATGATGATTCTCACACATAAGGTCCCCCAAACTAGGACTAAATACCAAAATCTGTTAAACCTCTCTCACTGTAACTACCTGATTTGGTTAGTTCTGGCCTTTCTAAGAGGTTTTATATGACTTTTACTAATATTTTCCTATTTCATTGGAAAGTATATTTTGTTTTTTTTCCCTTTTTTGATTTTTTTGTTCTGCTTTTGATGCATGTAACTGGACTTGTTTAAGGTACACACTGTGATGTTATGATGGTTGTATACCACATCGGGTTAATTTCCATATCTATCACCTTAAATATTTTTCCATTTCTTTGGGATAAACAAGATTTGAAATCTCTCCTATCTATTTTGGGTATGGTTCATTATTGTTAATTGGAGTCATGGTTCATTATAGAGAGCATCAAGACTTAGTCTACCTAACCGAAGCTTTGTATACATTGACACCCCTGTCCTGGTCCTTTGAAAACTCCTGACTTACCAGTCACTGGTAAGTGTATTTTCATTCTTCATACTATGAGAATAACTTTTAAAACTCTAACATATTATTTTTCTTTATTTGCATGTATTCCCTCATTTAATATTTTCCAGGCAGTATAGACATTTTAGTGATATTAACTCTAACAATCCATGCTCAGGGGATATTTTCTATTTGTTTGCATCATCTTCAATTTTATCCCCTCAATGTTTTATTGTTTTCATTAAAGAAATCTTTCATTTCTTTGGTAAAGCTTTTTCTAAGCATTTTTGTGGCCTTTATCCAGACAAGGTCTCACTCTTTAGCCTAGGCTGCCTGAAACTCATTATGTAGCTCAGTCTGGTCTTGAACTGATCATACCTCAGTCTTTTAAGTGCTGGGACTGAACACATAAGGCATCTTACTGGCTCTGTAGTTACTGTAAATGAAAATGAGTTTATGATTTAGTTCGCAAAGTTTGTCATTGACACATGGAAAGCTATTTGCATATATAGTTTTTGTATCTTTCAACTTCACAGTATATGTTCCTAAGTTCTTACAGATTTTTAGGTGGTTTTTAGGATTTTCTCTGTGTAAGACTACTTCTAAGTTAATATTGATCAACATCTGCAACTTCTCAGTTATTTAGCACTGTGCACAGTTATACAAATATGAAATCAAATTGCTCATCAACAGATGAATTTCTAGAGATGATATGGTATATGTACACAGAAAAGAATACTATTTATCCTAAAAATAATTAGAATTTCAAGAGGTATTGCATTAATCATCATGAACCTGGACTGTGACAAATTTGACTTTTTATTTTCCAATTTAAATAGTTTAAATTTCTTTTGTCATAATTATGACTAAGAATTCTGGTTATATGTTAAATGGTTGTGATAAATTAAGTGCCCTGGATTTGTCCCTATCTTAAATGAAAATCTTTTATCTTTCCCCCCATTTAGTATGAAATTCACTCCCGTTATGATGTTGATTTTTTTTCTGATTCATTGAGTCTTTGTCATAGAGATATCGAGTTGTTGAAAGCCATTCTATCAAGAACTCCCTTTCCTTCCTTTCGTTAATTTGACCTATTTTGTTTATTGATTTAAGTATGTTAAACTGCGCTCATATCTATAGGATGAATTCTACTAGATTATGCCAGCAGATTCTTTTAACATTCTTCTTGAAATAATACACTAGTGTTTTCATGGAAGGTTTTGCACATACACATGCACACACACGTGTGTGTGCACGCGTGCGCACACACACACACACACACACACACACTCATTTGCACGTTTCCTTTTCTATTTGTTGCTTTTCTGACTTAGGTATGTAGGTTGCTGGCTGGTCTTACTTTGGGTTTGAAAGATTCACTTCCTTTACATGTTCTTTAGTTTAGTTTTGTTTTGTTTCCGTAGCTTAAAAAGAAATGTATTAATTATTCTTAATTTTTTTGTAGAATTCAACAGTGTGGCTGCCATTTCTGGGCTTTTCTTTGATGAAAGAATGTTTAAAAGCTGCTTTAATCTCATTATTCGTGTTGGTATATTTTCAAATATTTCTTGAGTAAATCTTGATGGTATGTATATACATAGGATTTTATTCATTTTATTATAAATTTTCAACAATTATAGTTGAGATATAAGTTTCTCATTATAATTTTTATTTTTTATTGATTTTTCTTTTATTGAAAATACACCTTTTCATACAATATATTCTGATTACCGTTTCCCCTCCCCGAACTTTTCTGAGATCATCCCCACCTACCCTTCCACCCAAATCCATACCCTTTCTGTCTCTCCTTAGAAAACAAACAGGCATATAAAGAATAATAAAATTAGAAGGATAAGACAAAAACAAACCAAATAGAATAAAATAAACAAACAAGATAAAAGCTAAAGAAAAAGCACAAGAAACACATATAGACACAGAAACTCGCACTTTTTCATACACATGGGAATCTCATAAAACCCCAAACAGAAGCCATAACATACACACAAAGTGTTCTGACAAAATATTATAAGACAAAGAACCTCCGAAGAAGCAATTGAGTTTGTTTTGTATTGGCCTTCTACTGCTGGGCTTGGGGCCTGACCTCGAGAGTGGTTTGTAACCTCTGAGATAGTTTCTGGTTTAAGGATGGGGTTTGGGTCTATTTGTCTCAGGGCTGTGACTTTATCTGGCACTGACCCATGCAGGCCCTGTGCATGCTGTCGTAGTCTCTGTGAGTTAATACTTGCATAGGTTCAGATGTGCTTAGAAGGCCTTGTTTTCTTGGGGAATTCCATTCCCTTTTACACTTAGAATCTTTGTGCATCTTCTTTCACAGAATTCCCTGAATCCTGAGGGGAGGGATTTGATGGGGGCAACCCATTTAGGGCTGAGTGTTCGAACATCTCCCCCCCCCCCCGAATTGTACTGCTGTGGGTCTCTGTATTTATTCTTATTCACTGTAGGAGGAAGCTTCTCTGATGATGGCTGAGCAAGACGCTCATCTGTGAGTGTTGAAGAATGTTGCTACAAGAACTGTAGTATTTGGTTTTCCCCTAGGTCCAGGGCGCATCTAGTCTCTGGTTGTGGCTACCTAAGCAGTGTTGAGAAAGGGTTCCATTTCACAGAGGGGGCTTAAATCCAATCAGATTCTGCTTGGTTGGTTAGTCCCACAAGCTTTGTGCTTCTTCTGCACTAGCGCACCTCGCAGGCAGATCACCAATGTAGACTGAAGAATTTGTGAGTGAGTTGGTGTTATGTGTAAACATTATGGGAGGCGAGGGTTGTGGCTCAGTCAGTAAAGTATCCATCAAGTAAGCAAAATTACTTGAGTTTGGATCCACTGCAGCACCACAACAACATGCACCTGTAATCCCAGTGCAGGGAAGGCAGAGGCAGGGAGATCCCAATGTCTAACTAGTCAGGCAACCAAACCAATCAAGAAGCTCCAGATTCACTGAGATCCTCTTTCTCTATCACGTATGTGATAGAGAGGGATGGAGGGAGACAGCTAGTATCACACACACACACACACACACACACACACGCACACACACACACACGTACACACATGCTCATACACAAACAGTTTTGAAAAATTATTTTTGAACTTGATGTATTATCTGTCCTAAATAATGTCGTGAGTTGCTGTTAAGAAGAATGTGCCAGCAGTAGATGGCCCACAGAAAAGAAACTCAACAGAATCTTTGGACATTGTGTCATGAGGTCATGTCAGGGCTTTTGCTGTTTTTCTTCTTTTTTATTTTAAACTTTTTAATTTTTAATTTTAACTTTATCTCCTCTCTTTTCTATTTACCCTACATGTCCTTCACATATATATTATGGCTTCTGATTTTGTGTTTTTAATGGGATTCCTGAGTGTGAAAAACAAGGGGTCTCTGTGTCTGTCCCTTGTGTCTTTTCATGGGTTCTTTTCCTTCTGTTTGTTTTGTCCTATTTCAGTTTGTTTTAGTTTTATCTTATGTTCTGTTTTATCATTAGTCTTTAGAGGCCTGTTTTTTTTTTTATTTTTGTTATGTTTTTTTTTTTGTTTGTTTGTTTTTCGAGACAGGATTTCTCTGCGTAACAGTCCTGGCTGTCCTGGACCTTGCTCAGAAGACCAGGCTGGCCTTGAACTCACAAAGATCCACCTGCCTCTGCCTCTCAAGTACTGGGATTATTTTTTTTATTTAAATTTATTTATTTATTAAGGATTTCTGCCTCGTCCCCGCAACCGCTTCCCATTTCCCTCCCCCTCCCCCGATCAAGTCCCCCTCCCTCCTCTGCTCGAAGAGCAATCAGGGTTCCCTGACCTGTGGGAAGCCCAAGGACTGCCCACCTCTATCTAGGTCTCGTAAGGTGAGCATCCAAACTGCCTAGGCTCCCACAAAGCCAGTACGTGCAGTAGGATCAAAAACCCACTGCAATTGTTCTTGAATTCTCAGTATTCCTCATTGTCCGCTATGTTCAGCTAGTAACAGCAACTCACGACATTATTTAGGACAGATAATACATCAAGTTCAAAAATAATTTTTCAAAACTGTTTGTGTATGAGCATGTGTGTACATGTGTGTGTGTGTGTGTGTGTGTGTGTGCGTGTGTGTGTGTGTGTGTGTGATACTAGCTGTCTCCCTCCATCCCTCTCTATCACATACGTGATAGAGAAAGAGGATCTCAGTGAATCTGGAGCTTCTTGATTGGTTTGGTTGCCTGACTAGTTAGACATTGGGATCTCCCTGCCTCTGCCTTCCCTGCACTGGGATTACAGGTGCATGTTGTTGTGGTGCTGCAGTGGATCCAAACTCAAGTAATTTTGCTTACTTGATGGATACTTTACTGACTGAGCCACAACCCTCGCCTCCCATAATGTTTACACATAACACCAACTCACTCACAAATTCTTCAGTCTACATTGGTGATCTGCCTGCGAGGTGCGCTAGTGCAGAAGAAGCACAAAGCTTGTGGGACTAACCAACCAAGCAGAAATACTGGGATTAAAGGCTTGAGCAGCCACTGCCTGTTTTCCAATGAGACAAGAAGGGGTGGATCCACATGGGAGAAGAAGCAGTGAGAAACTGGGAGGAGTAGAGGGAGGGGAAACTGCAATTAGGATATATTACATGAAAAAAAAAACCTATTTTCAATAAAAGAAAACAATTACCAAGAAGCAAATACTACCACCATCTGTCTATGGTTCCTTTTATCTTCTTAAGCATATGTTCTAAGCCTTTAATACTCATCCATAAAAATTTTGTTTTTTTATAGCTGAATCTAATCTTTTGCATAGGATAACAGATTTTCCAGAGGCATAATTTCCCATGACAGGAAAATTGTGAGTTATGGAACTTAATGAACTTCCATAAAATTATTGAACATAAAAAAGAAGAATACATTTTTTTTTAACTGTCAGGCAGAATGTAAGTTTCTGTTTGATCTAATTTTAAATTTACTTTGCATATGTATTATGGCTTCTGGCTTTGTGTTTTCATGGGATTCCTGTATGTATGAATGTATGTATGTTGTGCCTGTCTCTGTGTCTATATATGTTTCTTGTGCTTCTTCTTTGGTTCTTTTTTTTCCATTTGTTATTTTGTCCTATTTGGCTTGTATTTGTTTTATCTTTTATTTCATTTTATTATTGTTCTTTACATGTCTGTTTGTTTTATAAGGAGAGACAGAAAGGGTATGGTTTTGCCTGGGAGAAGAGGTGGGAAGGATCTCAGAGGAGTTGGGGAAGTGAAAATCATACTCAATATATTTAATGAAAAAAATCCATTTTCAGTAAAAGTAGAAGAGAAGGTTTTAAAATTAAAATTTATGTTGTTTTTTAGATACTTGGTAGTATTTATCAATAAAAACATTTGTATGTATATATTTTTGAGAACTATTCTTCAATTTTAGATTATTAAATTAAAAGTAGCATATCACAAAATACATCTATAAAGTTATATACCTTAAAATATTTGGTTTTATTGTTGCTGTCATTGAAATACCTAAAATGAACCAACATGAGAGGGTAACAGTTCATTTTGGATGAACTTAAAAGAGAATACAGTTCATCATGTGAGGAATACATGGCAGCTGAAGAGTGAGCTTGCTGGTCTTTTGCATCAAAAGTCAGAAATCAGAGAGAGATGAATGCTGATGCTCAGCTTGCCTTGCTCTTTTTATTCAGTACAGTATCCAGCCAATGGGCTGTTTCCATCCATCTCTCTGCCTTAGTTAAACCTCACTGAAAACACTCTCATCTAAAACACCTAGAAGTGCATCGCCTAGGTGATCCTCAGTCCAGTTTTACTCACAGTCATGATTACTACCACCTACCTTAAGTAGCTTTAATTCCATTTATGAATTTAGGGAACCACTGTTTTCCTGGGAAAACAGACGTTAAGGAAACTCCCAGGAAACCGCAAGGATGACCCCAGCTAAGAATCTAGTGGAGAGGGTAAAGATCGAAACAGAGAATTCTCAACAGATGAATATCTAATGACTGAAAGGCACTTAAGGAACTGCTCAACGTCCTTAGCCATCAGGGAAATGAAAATCAAAATGACTCTGAGATACCATCTTACACCAGTCAGAATGGCTAAGATCAAAAACACCGATGACAGCTTATGTTGGAGAGGATGTGGGGTAAGGAGAACAGTACTCCATTGCTGGGGGGAGTGCAAACTTGTACAGCCACTTTGGACATCAGTATGGCATTTATCAGAAAATTTGGAATCAACCTTCCTCACGACCCAGCAATATCACTGCTGGGTATATACCCAAAAGATGCAGATCCATACCATAAGGACATCTATTCAATTATGTTCATAGCAGCATTATTTATAATAGCCAGAACCTGGAAACATCCTTGATGCCCCTCAACTGAAGACTAGACAAAGAAAATGTGATACTTTCACACAATGGAGTACTACTCAGCTGTTACTAGGTTATAATGACATTTCATTGCCCATGTAGGAATCAAGTACCAATCATCACTCAAACTACCAATTCTTTTTTCTTATGGATTTAACATGTTTGCACATTATAAGCGGGATGATTCAGTCCATTATGCTTTGTGGCTAGATTCTGTACCATGCCAGTATATTGTTCTTATGGCTGAAAAGTGCTCTATTATATGGATATATTACATCTATTTCCTTAGTCAGTAGTAAATGCATAGATGGTTTCTACTTTTCAGCTACTGTGAATAATGTTGTTGAAAATATTCATGCACAAGTTATTTTGTTAATATATCTGTCAATTCTCTTGGATATATATCTAGGGATAGCATTTCCGGGTAGCACAATAAGTGTATATTTGACCATTTGAGACACAATAAAGTAGTTTTCAAAATGACCACACTAATTTCATTGCCTTCTAGTACATGCAAATTACATAGATTTCAATTTCTTCAATCCTTGTCAGCAGTTGGTTTTGCCCATCTTGTTTAGTTCGATCATCCTGATTGGAATGCGATATTAAAGTATCACATTACACCTGTCATTAACATTTTCCTAATGACTAACGATGCTGAGAATATTTTAATGACTGTATATCTATAGCATAACTTGAATTTACACATTAACTTGATTAACAACATATCAATTTATGAAAAAATCATATGGATATTTGGAAAGAGTTATGTACATGATCAATTTCCTAAGCATTCCAATTTTCTAGCATTATAAAGCTTTCCAAGCCCAGAGCACATAATTACTTTGTAGACGATTTAAGTTAAAGTCAGGATGGCTGGGCTTTCTTTACCTGACTAATATACTGGTGAGAAGTCATGAAGGTTGGTGGCTTCCTTCTTCTGCCAGTAAGAATTATATTTCATAGACCACCTGTTTTGGATTAAAGAAGTTCTTTCTACAAATTGATTCTTGATTACAATTACTTACAAAGCTTGAAAGGGTTGTTAAACCCTTTTTACATGACTTTTCATATGATAATAAAGTTTTTTCTTTTATTCTAATGTGAGATGCTACATTGACTTATTTTCATAGCTTAATATGATCTTCTATTCCATTTCTCAAGTAATACCACATGTATTATACCTTGTAAATGGTGATGAGTTCTTTTATTAGCATATTTGATGAGAAAGTTTTTTATTGATTTTTATCTGCATTTATAATGGGCACTGACCTGTTTCTTTTACTTTGTTGGCTGTGACATTTTATTATATTACATATATTATATTATAATTATGCAGCCTTCACAGAGTGAGTTGGAAAATGTTCCTCCTATTATATATTATTAGTTAAGAATGTTACTTCTCTTATTATATTATTATAGTTAATATAATTATAATATAATTATACCTTTTCTTTTTGTCTTATCTACTGAAGGTATCATCAGTTTTACTCATCTATCTTTTCTAAGAAACAACTTAAGTTTAATTGTTTCTTGTTATTGTTTTATTTCATTTATTTCTGTGGTATTTTTCTAGTCTTTTATTATTTTTGTTTCTTATGTGTTTTATATGCTCTTAATTTTCTAGTTTCTGAATTCAAATTATCGAACTGACATGCCAACATCTTTTATTTTGGTGTTAGGAGGGCTTAAAGTCAGGCCAGGAATAGGCTAGCCATGCAGTCTAACAAGAAGTTGCGACTTTAGCCTTCTCATCAATGTAGACATTTACAGCTGTGTATTTCTAATTACAGTTAACTGAATCTGAGAAGGTTTGCTTTGTTCCTTTCTCTTTCACTAATATTGGAAAGATTTTCATTTGCACTGTGATATCCTTTTGAGCCACTGAAAGTTTTAGGAGTATGTTTTAATAATCTTTCACTTACTTGTTTCATCTAATCCTGAAAAGAAGGTATTGAAATGTTTGACTATTATGCTATGATGTCTACTTCTCTCTTCATTTTGATCAGTTTTGATTTCACATATGTTAGAAGTCTGTTGTTATAGTTGTAGTTATATTGCCTTGATAGATTTTTTTTTAAAAAAAGATAAATTATCTTGTACCCCAGGATGTCTGGAAACATGTTTTTTATTGTGTTGCTGCTGTTATTTTATTTTGCTTTGTTTTGTTATTGAAAATTCAACCTGTGGCCCCAGACATGCTAGGCAAGCATTTTACTAATAATCTTTATTTCCAGACCATATGTTCTCACAATTTTCTCTTCTTCTGTACTGGAAAGAATAGATTAGAGTCACTTGTTTCAAGTAGCAGAGTTCTCTAAGTAAAAATCGTATTATAGGTCGGCTACAACTGTGCAGAACTGCGTTCTCTCAGCACTCACAAAAGCATACCAGAATCGTAAGTGACCAGAGCACTAGAGGTGAGACGGAGCAAATTCTTGAGAACAGATCTCTCTGCTGACTTGAAAAATCCTATGAATTTGCCTCAACATGTCCTTTGAAGCCTATTGTCATTCTATACCCATATCATGATGTGAAGTACTTAGTAAACCCTAAACTGTTCTCCAATTTTGAGCACTCCTTTGTCAACACTTTAGTGTGTAATAATCAATGATGATCCATGTGACTCTAATTGCATTAAGACTTTTATATAAATACATTTTTAAAAAATCTTAGGAGTTTTTTCTAAGAATTTTATCTTTCTCATTTTATTTGTACTTTAGAGTTAAATAAAATGTATCATGCGGTTTATTGTCTCATTGTCCATATCAATAACTTGTAGTCACTAAGCAATTGGGAAAAAAATTCACTGTTTTTGAAATAGAAGAAATATGCTCTGGAAAATGTTGAGTACTGGGCTGGAGAGATGGCTCAGCGGTTAAGAGTATTGCCTGCTCTTCCAAAGGTCCTGAGTTCAATTCCCAGCAACCACATGGTGGCTTACAACCATCTAAGAAGTACAGTTTGGGGAACTAGTTTAAGGGCTTACAGACAGCAAGAGGCAGAACAAATTTTAAGTTGTGTTTTAAAAATGTACTCTGTCATGTTACCCATTATAAGCCTGGAGAAGTGCATTAACAAAGACACAGTAAGGAATATAGATCCTAAAGTGTAGTGAATTGACTAAAAAGGTGTCTGAGTTGGACAAAAAGCTAAAATGCATGTGGTTGCACTGTTCCTTCTTTTGCAGTAAGGACTGACCTTTTGTAACTACAGTTGATCTCGCCAGATTCAACAAGCAGGCTTGAATTTGGCATGCCATTATTTTTTATCCATTTTTTCTAGATGTAATTGTGTGTGTGTGTGTGTGTGTGTGTGTGTGTGTGTGTGTGTGTGTGTTGTGGGGAAGGGGGTTAAGAGAGACCTGTTTACATGTAAAGCAAGTATCTGTTCCCATGGTATACTTGGGCTTTACAATACAGGTACATAAAGGATTAGTTGCTGACAAAACCTTTGGTTTGGATTAGTGCCACTAAGGTCGAAATATGTAGTGGGTTAACATTGGATCTCTGTGTGCCTTGACTCCTTGGATAAATCTTAGAAATAAGCCTCAATCATGAGAGTGAAGGTGTCTGGGTAATAAATTCGCAATAAAGAGACAACAGCAAGAATAGTAGTGTTTTATGTACTAACTATGGGCAAGATGAATTGGATAACAGAAGAACAATTCTACAGGTTAGCTTTGCTAGGATTGTTTTTCTCTCTCAACAGTAAAGCTGTTTGCTCTCAAAGACTGTTAAGTTCATTGTATTTCTTTTTCTCTTTAGCTGCTCATTTTTCCCACCAACCTGCTTCAGGGGTCTAATAGTCAGCTGAAGATACGTTGTCATCAATCTGCCTTACGACATTTTACCTCTTTGGAATTTTTAGGAGGCCTCAGCACATCTAAATACAGTATGCAAAATTTCATTTTTCAATGAACTGTTTCAAACTTCAGGCTATAACAAAAATTTATAGAGAAGATATGAGCAATTTCCCAGAGGAACTTCCCTTTTCATTGCGTGATTGAAGATATTCAAGTTGCTTCACACTATAAGCTTACATTTAAGACAATAATCTGCACAAAATGTCCTGCTGTATATGTTAATAAAAAAACTTCCCTAGTTTGTTTTATCTTTCATTTTTCTTTTATCAGACAATCCAAGAAGCATAATTCCTTCTGTATTTCTATTTCTCTTCATGATGCTTGCTCCATCTTTTCCAGTTGCTGATGGAGTCTGCTACAATTTCCTTGATGTATCCTAACAGCTGTAAGCACTTAACAACTAATCAGCTCAGTTCAGCTCACCTGTGTGAGTGATCCTTGACAGCTCCATCTGCTTCGAGTCAGCCTTTTTTATTTTCACTCCCCCCCCCCATAAAAGACTTGAAAGTTAAAGGGAGAAGAACTAATGAACCTGCAAGACTATTTTCAGTTACTTGAGTGTGGTTCAAGGTACAGAATATTTTTTAAAGATCCATTTATTTAAAGACATATTTCTAGCAACAAATGGCTACCATATAATTAGAAAGAAATGCAGTTGA
Organism: Microtus oregoni; assembly: GCF_018167655.1. Lineage (NCBI taxonomy): Eukaryota > Metazoa > Chordata > Mammalia > Rodentia > Cricetidae > Microtus > Microtus oregoni. Next base: position 404,805 of record NW_024544814.1, read on the forward strand.
CAACAAACATTGCACAAATAACCAGAAAGTTAAGTACGGATTCCAAAGGAGACAGAGGGATTACTAGTTAAAGTAAAGATAAAAATTTTAGCTGTAAACCTTTTTTAAAAAGTATCCACCACTGGTGAAAGCCATTTTCTATGGCAGCAATCACCATAAGATTGAAGAAACCTTTAGGAAGGGCAGATCTTATCACCATGGCGTTAACAGTATTGAGCACGGATACGGAAGTCAAGAAAATTACAGAGAAACAAAATATATCTATTCTAAAGGTAAATAAGGCTACTCAAAAAACTAGGTAATAGGTGGCTAGTGCATAGTACAGAAAGAATTGCCTCTACTCTTATTAGATCTTTTAATATCAACCCATACTGCTTCTATGTAGGAAGTGACATCTGACAGAATTATCAAAAACTTTATCCAGTGAATATTTTCCCCAAAGAATGGCAAATCGCTAATAAGCATCAAATTATTTTGTATGTAGTAATCTCTACCTTAAAGGAATCTATTTTTAAAACACTTGTACAATTGACATTTTCAGCCAGCTTCAACTTCCCAACCCTTTACTAATCTCCCTTTATAATAATGCTATATAAGTGAGCCAAATTGTTAGCTCAGTAACATCAAAGAAGTCCTTGGGTCCCTTCCCTAGAGTTAGGAAGACTCTGAGGTCTGGTTCAATCTAAGGTCCAGGTGCTCCCCATTAAATATCAGGGCCTGAAATGGCACAAGGTTAATACTGCCTCTACCTAAGAAGGCAAAGGGATCTCTAAACTCTGGACAGTTCTTACATTCAAGGAAGACACTCTTAGGGAAACACATTGGATGATTTTCAAAGAATTATTAGATACCAGAAGTGGAGAAGGCACTTTAATGTTATTTAGTAAAGTCCTTTCTTCATTATATAGCTGGGAAAACTGAGGTAAAGAATGGCAGATAGGACTGCCAGCATTGTGCCCGGTGGTTCACCTGAGAAAGTGTGAAATCTGCCTTATGTTTTGGCTGTTAAAAATGATGTGTGGACTGTATGAGAGGTGCCTTGTTGTGTCAGAAAAGGCCCCTCAGATGAATGTTATGTTCAGACACACTAACTTTTAGCAAAACTCAGCACCTCTTTAACTTTGGTATTCTTCTGGAACATTTGATTTTCAAAAGCATGAATAGTGAAACCCTCCTTTTCCTTAGGATCCTTATTAACTCTACAAACGGCACAGTGTTCTTTCCTTAGCAACATATCTTAAATTGTCCCACTATTCACTTAAATAGAAAACCATCTAGCCATTTTAGGGCATTTTTAAGAATTCTATGTGTGCAATTTTTTCATGGGTATTTTTGTTATTTGTGTAAAACACTGTCTCTATGTAGCCCATCCTAGTCCTGAAATCCAGAACATTTTGTCTCAGTTTCCTGAATCTACATTATAGGTGTTATAGGCACACACAAGTGCACACTGACTTTGGAGAGTTTTACTAAAGAGTTTGGAATATAATTGTTAAAAGTGGATAGAAATAAAGGATTTCTATGGGGAATAAAGCACTGGAGCTATAAAGCTATGATATTACAGCCAGAAGATGCTGAGATGGATAGTCTTGCTTGAATAATCAATGCGTAAGTTATTTACAATATATTTTCACTTCCCTGAGCTGTAAAATAGTAACTGTTTCAGAGGACTCTGTCAGGATTATTGGAGATTACATGTACCAATTTGCTTAATAAATTGTCCAAAACAGTAAAAATATAAAACACTATATTAATTCACATCTTTGTTTTTAAAATGATTATTTTGAATAATTCAAAAGAACACAGAGAGAAATGTATTGTTCTTGATCATGTGGTCTGAGAAGGAGTCAAGTTTGTGGGCAGAGCCTGCTCATTCATTTCCCAGCTGCCCAGACCTGAAATACACACCCAAAATAGTCAACACAGAAACTATATTAATTACAACACTGCTTGGCCAATGACTTAGACATATTCCTTGTTAACTCTTATATCTTGAATTAACCCATTTTAACTATTTTATATTTTACCACGAGGCTTGTAGTTTACCAGTAAGGTTCCCGGTATGTCTCCTTCAGTGGCTACATCATGGTGTCTCTCTGACTCCACCTTACTTTGCCCTGCTGTAGGCCAAAGCAGCTTTATTCATTAACCAATAAATGCAGCACATGTACAGAAGGACTTCCCATGCAACACGCTGATATTACTCACTTCAGAATAGAGCAGACTCTGGCCAATTGGACTGCTTGCAAATGACACATGTCGTGCCGGGCTTAGTTATTAAAAGTGTAAGTGTTAGGACCGAAACTGCATCCCTAAAACTGATGTGTAAAAACTGGGTGTGACAACATATGCCTTTAATCCCAAAGCTGGAGAGATGGAACCTGGAGGACCCTCAGACCTCAGTGATGAGCCAGTTTAGCCTAATTGGAAGCTTCAAGTGCAGTGAGAGGCATTACAGGTTAACTTCTCACCTCCATAATGGCATGCAAACATGCATGTGCAACTGGGCATACAAATAGGCATACATACCCACACATACCAAGGTCTATGTTCTCATCTAGAATCTAAACGAGGTTACTTAACTATAAATATGCATTCGAGTAGATTATGTTTACATTTTTACAAATAAAACCATTTTCTTCATCTTTAACCCGAAGCAATGTTTTTTGTGACATTGAATTTGTATGTCTACTGATATACATTAATGCCCTTGATCATCCTCATCTCTGCAGCAGAACACACACATATACATGTAATGAATGAATATGGCTTTTTTCATTAGGCAATAAATGTTCTGACATATGTTCCTTTCACTTTACAGAGATAATGCTGACTTTATCTGATCACTCAAACAATACTGAAATACTTTTTTAACCTGGAATCTTGGTTTTCATGGAAATAGCTATTGTTTTATTATGTCCAAGAGCTTGTTGGGTGTATCCAAGACTGCATGTGAAAATAAGTATTATGTCTGAATTTTGTAGGTGAGAGGTAGGATGCATGTGAGAAGGGTACATCACTGTGGGAATGTTCTAAGCATATGTTAATTAAATGGAAGTGAGAATTTCTTTTGAAATTTCAGGCATATTAGGCCAGCTAACACCCAGCCTTATGGAAGGTCATACTTAAATGTGATCACCATGCATTCAGTGCTAGCCCTCTTCTATATCCCATCAAAATGTCCTTGGTAATGACTTCTGTATTCAAAGTAGCTACTTTCAACTTCTTTATAGCTATTTAAATATTCAACACTAATATAAATAGTTTTTTATATTACTGTAAAACAAAAGAGAGATTTCAAACAGTGTGACAGACAAGAATTAAAGATTAAAACTAGAGTAAAGCAGTGACCATATACTTTTATAGACACAAAAACAGACTGACATTATGATCACACTTCTTATTGTTCTATATGTAGCCAACTATTTTGGCTAACAAAGAATATTAGACAATTACTCTTCCAACAACAGCCCTGTCTGTTTAAGGGTGATGAATAAAATGCCGCACTTGTCCCAGAAATGTTTAACAGGCAAGATATACTCACATTGTTCTTTATTTTGTCACCATACAAGGCGCAGTCTATTCCAAAGGGCAAAGTTGCTCTTTGCCTTGTGAACTATGAGGTGACCACCCTCCTTCTTGACACTTTGTAGGGAGAACCAAATTTCTCCGTATCTGGCACCAAGACTTCTTTAAAGAACTGGAAGAGCGATTATCCTTGAGTTGGACAGAATGATAAATTAGCTTACGCATTTATTGAGAACACTTATCCATGGCAAACATTGATGTAAGACACAGAAACTATCAAAACAGAAACTTCTCTTAATGGATTCTTTCCTGCTTGCTCTAAATTAGTCAAGTATTTTATTGAGTAGAACTTACTTGGTTATGAGTTCTCAGAAAGCTGCATCTATATGGAATTTTTACTTTGTAGTATCACCATCTAACAAGTGGACACTCAGTAGATTCTTAGTGAAGGAAGGAGGTAATAAAGAACATGCTTGAAACACATAAATAAAGGTGAGGCTAAAGCCTATGCCATGTGCTTTCTAGAGACATCTGAAAACTTAAGGAAAGAAAGCATCATGCTTCACCATTTTGAAGAGGAGAATAGTAGGAGCATATTAGGACCATATTAGAAGAAAAGACTGTTTAAGATAATGTACTTTAGGTCTTTCCTGAGGCCAAAAAAATAAATGGTTTCTTTTTTATTCTCTTGCTTTTCTTTTATTGTATTGTAAGCTATTCAGCTCAACTTAACCTATACAAAAGTCTACATGAAGCAATTATTCAATTGTAAGCAATACCTGAGTAATTACAGTAAATGAAGCGGAACACCATAATATTAACAATGTTCAATGCCCCAAATTTCAATTTTACTGAATGACACATAAAAAAGAAAAGCTGCAAGGCCATCAGTAGTAGGTAATTAGTCTACATGTACTTTTCTAGGACATATGACAATATTCCAATTCCTTTATTCAAAAAAATTATTGCAAAAAATTAAAAATAAAATCTATTGCAAATATAGCACAATATCTGCTTTTCCTTATTTGGTAAAATTGTTTCAGGCAGGAATTATATCATTTTAATTTTAAGATATGTTTCAATTGAAATAGAATTATATCAGTTTCTCACCTCTTTCCTCCCTTTATCCCCTGCCTCAAATCTCACTCATCTACCCTGATCTCCACATCCCAAAGTTGATAACATCATTTTCTTTCAGTATTATCACTACACACATATAAATATAACATGGTGAGAGCATTTTGTTGTTTGTGTGTATATAGTTTCAGGGCTGACCATTATGCACTGGACAGTCTATAAAGAGGCTCACACTTGGGAGAGGCTAATTCTACTCCCAGCCATCCTTAATTGTCTATAATTCTTTTTCTAGGGTTAGAACCTGGGAAATATTTCTTCTTCTACACTAACATTGATACTGCCATTTTCTCTGGTCTTGTTTATGTGGCTATTTCTATGAGACACTTTGTCACAGTAGACAACTTCATGGTCTTCTGACTCCTAAAATCCCTCCAAACACTCTTTTGCAATGTTTCCTAAGTCATGGATATAGTAAATGTGAGGTTGATGTACCCATTGCAGCCAGATTCTCCAGAATCTGTTGATTTTACATTATGTCCAGTAATGATTTTCTCTGATGGTCTCCAACTGCTGTAAAAAGTCTTTGATGAGCGATGGTAGCTACACCTAAACAAACTCTCTCTGCCTAAGTTATCTTACAAAAACTGGGGTTAGTAATTATTTCATACAACTATTTGAGGAAATACATGAGGAGAGATACATAAACATCTTAGAACAATATTTGGCTCACTGAAAGCATTGGTGTCTATTAATAGCAAATATATTTAAACTGATATTGCAACAATATGGCTCATACACCTTTGGAGAAGAGACTGTTGGGCTCTGAGGATGGGTCTGGAATTCACTTTCCAGAGGATGTTCAGCACTGTAACCTGATAATTATTTTCTCTGAAAGTAATTTGAAATTGTCTGTATTTATTCCATTTTGAGTAACATCAGACAGAGAGCATTACCCTTATTAGAAATGTGACATAGATATCTAATGTATGTCAAACTCAGTGGTGATGCACACCTTCAATCCCAGCACTTGAGCAGCAGAGGCAGGTGGATCTCTATGAATTTAAGACAAGCCTGGTCCTGAGGAGAAGCCAAGGACAATGGCACGGGGTTTTGAACCTACGTAATGTGCTGGCTTTGTGGGAACCTAGCCAGTTTGGATGTTCACCTTCCTAGGAATGGACGGAGAGGGGAGGACCTAGGACTTACCACAGGGCATGGAACCCTGACTGCTCTTTGGACTGGAGAGGGAGGGGGAGGGGGAGAAGGGTGGGAGGAGGGGGAGAAGGGTGGGAGGAGGGGGAGGGAAATGGGAGGCTGGGAGGAGGTGGAAACTTGTTTTTTTTTCTCCTTTTCTCAATAAAAAATGGGAAAAAAAAGTCAAAAAAAAATTTTAAAAATTAACATGAAACTCATATTTAACTTTAATAAAAAAAAGACAAGCCTGGTCTACATAGTGAGTTTTAGGATAGGCTCCCAAGCTACAGAGAAACTCTGTCTCAAAAAAAAAGAAAAGAAAAGAAGAGAAAAGGAAGGAAGAAAGAAAGAAAGAGAAAGAAAGAAAAGAAAATCTGTGGTATATTCAATTGTCTTGAATAAACCATAGAATAAGATCTAGAGTGCGTATTTTCTGTTTGATGTCAATGGGCAAAAGAAAACTATCCATTTCTAATGAGGAAAAATGTGAATGCCTCATTTTCTGGATTAAAATTTTTTTGAACATGCCGGGCGGTGGTGGTGCACACCTTTAATCCCAGCACTCAGGAGGCAGAGGCAGGCGGATCTCTGTGAGTTCGAGACCAGCCTGGTCTACAAGAGCTAGTGCCAGGACAGGCTCCAAAGCTACAGAGAAACCCTGTCTCGAAAAACTAAAAAAAAAGAACAAATTAATGCAAGAATAACTACTGATTTAGTAACAAAATAGAGTGATATCTAAAAAGAAGACTCAAAGTATGACTGTGGAGGAAGCTCACTAGTGGAAAACCTTCTTGCCTTTTACAAGGTCCTGGGTTCCATTCCCAGCTCCAGAAGATAAAAAGTAAGCAAAATTCAATCACGCAGAGGTTTGAGAATTGATTGCAGTCAGGATTCAGCATAGCCCTTTGGAAATTTTACATGTTTTCAACCTTTCTGAGTTGGTCCTTTTCACTTTAGTACTCCAAACTTAAGTTGTACTTGGGGCTCAGAAATTGATTCAAGGGAGTAAAGCAAGTCAGAGAAATGCCGCTCTGAATATCAGTGTATGTCCAGTATTTCAATAAGCTTTCGAGTGTGGTAGAGATGCATCCCCAATGCAGTTCTGCACTGACCATGGCATTACTGCCAGAAGAAAAAGCAATCTTATAATGGTTAGTTTGGTTCTCTCTCTCTCTCTCTCTCTCTCTCTCTCTCTCTCTCTCTCTCTCTCTCTCTCTTTGGATAATTGTTTAGGGAACAGAATATAGATCTGTAATCAGAAGTTTGGTTTCACATACAAAAATGTAATACTTAAAGAATAAAGATATGAAAATAGAGGGGCATAAATGAAGATTTGAGTAAGAGGCCAAATCTTCAGTCTCAGAACTTTCTTACTAAGTATATGAAGACTGACAGACATACAACAAAATCATTCTATGACCCACATACTGTCTTTGGTATCTTGATGCTTGTTTGTTTAAATTAAAGTCCACTCTATTGCAGTGATGATCAAAGACCTGAAGCATCTACGATCTGTGATAGCATCTACGATAGAGGTATCAAAGCATAGGGAAATACAGTGGGCTTCTCTTTGTCCCCGTATTAAATTGGGAAAAGCTTTAGGCTTTTAGTATTCAAATATGTGTTTAATATTTTAATTTCTAAATGTACCCTTGCATCTTTTCCTCTCTTCCTAATTTCTAAAAATTAATCTTCAGTAATACTGAGAAAGAGAGAAAAGACCTAGAATGCTTTTCACCATGTTTGGTTGTGACTTAGTTACTGGCAACTCAGTAACAGTATGTGACTAAACTGTTTAACTTTCTCTACCACCTAATTTCCAGGGTTCTCTTAGAAACCTTAAAGATTCTTCACAACATGTCTCCCACTCTGTTCATAACTTTTCTCTGCAGAGTTCTAAATCTTATCAACTATTGATTATTCAAGTCTTTTCCCACATTTATAGATTTCTTCTGTATCTCCAGGTAAACAATTATTTTCATTCCAGGCAGCAAGATGTCTCTGTCATTTCTAGAGTTTTGGAAGTTGCTTATTTCTTGTTTGCTTAGGTAATATTGTATCTTTCTGGAGTCTTTGATGGAGTTGAAGAATAGTTAGTTATAGTTATAGTTTTCCTTAGTTATGATAAAGATAAAATAGATATAAATATTGTAATTCTTATTTAATAACTGTTTTGTTATATGTAATTTTACTATGTTAAAGTTAAAGCCTTCCTTTTTTGTTTAAACAGAAAAAGGGGAAATGACCTTCGGACCTTCCATCAAGGAAGGTCATTGGTTAATTAATAAAGAAACTGCTTGGCCTGATAGGTTAGAACATAGGTGAGTGGAGTAAATAGAACAGAATGCTGGGAGGAAGTGAGGCAGACGCCATGCCTTCCCTCTCCAGGGCAGATGCGATGAAGCAAGCCGCCAGGTCAGACATGCAGAATCTTTCCTGGTAAGACTGGTGCTTCACAGATTACTAAATATGGGTTAGGCAAGATGTGAGAATTAGCCATTAAGAGCCTAGAACTAATGGGCCAAGCAGTGTTTAAAAGAATACAGTTTCCGTGTAATTATTTTGGAGCATAAGGTAGCCAGGCGGCTGGGAGCCAGGTGGCAGAACGCTGCCCGCTGCTCCCTACTACATACTTTTATTTCCACCATTGTTCTTTCAAAACAAAATATGTTACATTGCAATTTATAAGGCATTAAAGTTAGACTGCATTGCAGTGATTTATTTTGCATTATATTTTCTTTTCATATAATTTATGCTAATAATCAGAAGACATGATTTTTTGTTTGTGATTTATTAAAAAAGATGTCTGCCTTTTGTTCGTATTAGCCAATTGAAACCTTTCTTGTTAAACAACTCTTCAAACAAAAGAACTCAGAGTCAAGAGTTGTGGATGGAGTGTATCTTCAACCAGGTTCTGTGAAATTTGCAATTTCATGCTTTCTAGGAAGTGTGTAAATACTGAGAATGGTATTAGTACACAATATTGGATGCTTTGCAGGGACAGTAGACAGCAGCCTAGTAATGAGAAAAGAAAATTCTTGTCTTGGGAGTCAGTGTCGGTGATCATGGACTATTTTCTTTTAAACTTTTTTTTTTATGAGAAAACATTACAAAAATCACATACCAAAACCAACCAGGCCCAAAGACTATACATTGTCTAACACTCCTGTACCCATAGAGAAATAAAAATGAAGGCAGAGAGATTTCCTTTCTGCAAGGTTATTCATCAAAAGATTCTTATATTTTTATGGGACTTGCTGTTGGTCTTTTATACCTTTTTTTAAAGGCGATTGCTAACTATTTTTTAAAATAAAAGTTCAAGCCCTACTCACCAATTTACTTCAAGATTGCCTTCTAAGTTTGCACTAGCTGATAACAGAATAAGTAAATATATACAAGTTGTAAGTGTAAGAACTCTTATTGCTTGCTAAATTTGTCCAGATGTTGAAGTGGGTAACAATGACAGTATTTCCCGCTGTTTTACATGACTGTATAGACTTAAGGAATCTTGTTTTCAAGTGCATTGACTCTTTCTTCATTCTGTATCGACAGTGAACCATTTAAAATCAGAAATTAAAAGCCTCACAGAAACTTTGTCTTAGAAGATGTCCTGCAGAAACCTCCTCCTTCCATGCACTGGCACTCTTCATCACATTTGGACTATGATCACAACTATTGATGCAAAAGGACAAACACAAGGTGACTTTTGTTCAATGACAGCTCAACTGCACAAAGCATTTTATCCTTTTGTAGGGGACAGAAACAAATTCCCATCTCACACTGGAGAAAAATCAACATTACAATAATGATAGAATAGCAATGGGACACAATAATACATGAAAATATAAAAATGTGGAGTCAGAAAAAAAGCTATTGCATTTCATAAAATTATGCCAAAAATATCTTGTTTTTTGCAGTTCTAGAGCATAATGTTGTTATTTCAAGCTAATTTTTATTACCTCAAAACAATGCTTTAAAATACATATTTAAATTTGTCTACGTTTTAAATAAAATTTCTTATTTGTCTTGTATTGAGATTGTAAGAGAAAACCAGAAACTCTAGTTCTATGGACTTGACAGCATACTTTTTAAGATTACATGTAACACATTAACACAGCTGTGCCCAATAACTACACTGTCTCTATTATTCTCCAATGATATGAAATTTAAATGAAGTGGAAATGTTTATTCTACACAAATGGTAGGCAACACCAAGAACAGATAATAAAATGTATGGATTTGCTTTAAAGAATAAAGACTTTATTCATTCAGCTAAAATGAGCGGTAATTTGATGCTAAACTTGTGCAAATAGGCAGAGACAGCTGACCATCCTGTCAAGACATTCAAATACACAGAGAATTATTTCAATCTTAGAATGTCCAGGTGCCATGACAACTTAAGTTTTGAGTCACATGGTAAATTGACTGGGCCTCATTTGGTAAATTATGCTTATGTGAAGACAGGCTTTCTTTACGGGACATTTTATATAAGGCTATTTTAGGTTTTGTTTGCTTCTACATAGAAACAATGTATTTAGAGCCTGCTTATAATCTTCATACTAAAATTCTTTAGACTAGCTGATGGTATTATTTCCCTACTAAAATATAGCTCTATCATCTCAATCCAACAGTTCTTTAACTTGTTTTTTCTAATTGATAATTTGAAGTAAATCAAATTATTGAAGGTTGTTAATTCTGAAACAGATAAGTACCTTGTCTCAACATGTGCACCTGACGTCTATTTTGTTTGAAATAAGATACTTTCTCTTCAACAGACGCATGCCAATCAGCAGCACTGCGTAGCAAAATGCCAGAAACTAACGACATAAGGATGACTTGCTAACATGGACTTGCAAATTGATCCACAAGATGTTAGTGACTTTGGGAAATGAGGGAAGAAAAGGCCACCAATATGGTGAAACCAAGAATCTCAAGAATTCAGTGTTCTCAGTTTGCTCCCCAAATGCATCCACGCATTAAGATACCACTGTATTGAAGAAGTGCTGACACAACTGGTACGGAGACTTAGAGAAGACAACACAGCTTGCCGTAGTCATTTTAGCACGCTAAGTTGTTATTGCTGCTGTTATTATGGAACGGAGGGCTTTGTACATATTAGGCAAGAACTCTACCACTGATCTGCTGCCAGCCCTCTTTTAGAGTACTGAAACTCTAAGAACCAGTCATAAAGTATCCCTGGCAGTATCTTTGACAATTGAGAAGATTCAAAATTGTTGACTGTGAAGGACTGAGGGGTCGTTAGATGAAGGTTTGAGAGACTGACTCCGAAAAGCTGAACAACTTTTCAACTTTTACTGTATGTTTTCTCATTGGAAAAAAAAATGTGGTCAAACTTTTTTCAGGGTGTGTGTTTTGTTGAGTGGAGCTTTCCAGAGTTCTGGGTCTTACTGAATACAGACTTTTCCTGGAACTGGTCCCGGAGCAATGTTTCTCAACCTTCCTAACACTGTGACCTTTTACTACATTTCCTCAGCTTGTGGTGATCCTTGACACTTCAAAACTGCATTTTTTCTACTTTTATGAATCATATTGTAAATACATGATAGGAAGGATATCTGATACGTGACCCAAAGGGGCATGACCCACAGGTTGAGAACCACTGTCCCAGAACCTCATGAATGGAAAAGCTAAAACAATCTCTGCTCATACCTTAGGAACGGCAGCTAGTAACTGGGGTAAATGAGGATTAGATAGTGAAATTATTACTATGTTTTATTTTCAATGTGTAGCTGAAGTGCATTTCTGTGCTGAATTATTCTGTAAAATCACCCTTTTCTGACTTTCAGAAACAACGTGCAGTAGTACTGGCCGCAGAGCCACAATCCCTCTTCAGCTACTACTTTCTGCTCATTCTACTTGTCCTTAAATTTCAATCCTACCTGCTTCCATGGGGATTCCAATCTTGACGTTTAGAAACGTAAATAGAATCATCCTCCATTCTTTAGCCCTTTTGTGGCAGTCTGGGGTCCTCTGTTCTACTTATGGTCGGCACTAATTCAACCAGCTCAATTCTATGAACATTACCTCACTGAATGCTTATACCAACAAAAGGTCCTCTGCAGTTGGCTACAGTTTATCACTTGATGTGTTTCTTACCACATGCTGGTAAGTGGATGCCATCATCAGTACTTCATGCCAAATTAAAATCTGCTGTTTTCCATTTGGTAAACATTGATTTTCCTCTCCTTTCCTGACTTTGGCACCAAATACTGAAGAAGTACACTTGAATTTTCTCTGTTTTCTTTCAAACAGTTTTTCTTCCTGTGATTATGTAGTAAATGGTACTATATATTAAGCCAAAAAGACAAAAGAAAATAAGAAAGAATTGCTGGTTCATTTTAAATTCCATTGTAGTAAACAGCACCAAGGTGAAATAGCCTCAAGAAATCATAAGATCAAGAAGTTTGGTTCATATAACTTCAGTCATGACACATCTGGGATTGCAATTCCAGAAAATGTATAATGCTTCAAAAAAGCATAGTGAGCCCCTCCCTATCAACAGAGAGTGAACATAGAGAATTATGTATTATATATGACATATAAATCATGAATTTAGCCCTTAGTTAGTTAAAAACAAGAAAAATTGGAAACATTTTTAGAATTATCATGAAAAGTAAAACTGCGGGTATTGATTACAATTGGAATTCAGAATAAGAAGCAAGGGATTCTTCCATGTTTCATTATTTATTTGACTTTCCAGAAAATCAAATATGAAGTTGGCCATGCAGAAGCTGTGTAAGAATTGGTAGGTGGAAGTGATTGTAGCACATAAAGAGGCAAAAAAAAGTCTAAACCAAACCACAGCAGACAGAAAGTACAAAAACTACTTGTTAAACGTGAGAATAGTAGAAATATCTGCAGAAAAAAGTGCATTAAAACCAGTTATGTAGAATAAAAAGGCACTGGTTCATTCTGTATATGTTCAGCTCTTAACAATTTAATATATAACTTAAAGCAAATATCAAAATATTTTAGTAGAGTTGTAGTAATAAGTCTAGCTGTCATAGCAAAAAAATTACATAATTTTAAAAAGGTTAAAATTAATTTTGATTAAATGTTTAATTCACATTAGCAATTCTCAAAGAACATATTACAACCTTCCAGAAGAATTGCTAAGCATTGCTGAGTACATTGCAGAGATCTTTCTTCAGTTGGGTCAAAAGTTTGTATTTCTAACAGATCCTTCAGTAATAGTGAAGCTGCTGACCTGGGGTTATGCCCAAGTGGAAGAGCGTATCATTCAGAGGAAATAATCTAACACAATAGTTCTGAGAATGAAATCAGAGTTCAATGTTAAAGGAACAATAGAGAACTCTGAGAGATGATAGGTACTTTTGTTACGCTGACTGTGATGACGGCATCAGAGGTACTTGCAGGTGTTTAAACTGCATCGAATAGTAAAGTAATATGTCTGTAGCTTAACAAATATATTTTGGAAATGGAGCAATGAGGCAGCCTCTTTGTCCTAACTAAATTTAAGAAAAGGGCCTAAATCGGGAAATAAAGTCAGAGCTTGGTCAGAGTAGAGACTAAATGGGTTTGAAGCTCACTAAAAGGATTTGCATTTTGTCTAAAAGTAACGGTAATTTTATTTCTATTTTTACTGCTTCCTTGAGAGTAAATGGAAGGTGCAAGCAGAAATTACTTGGAAGGATGTTAAAGCAAAGAAGGCTTGCGAAAATGTAAAGGACTCATGCAGTAGTGCAAGTGGTAAGAAGTATTTGAATGTGGAGACAGCATAATTTTTGATGTGAAAAAGTATAGTATTGAACAGCAGTGAAAACAATCAATGATGATGCCAACAGCTTTATTCAGAGCAAACAAAAAGATGTAGGTACCATCAGCTAAAATAAGGAGGGCTGTGGGCAGAGCAGATTCAGAAGTAGAGGGATGATAAGAGTTCAGTTTCAGTACTTACAATTTCAGATTGATAAACTGGTAGGAACTATTATAATCAGATCGTATTTCCCTTTATTATGTATTTGTGAATAAATTATCTCAGTAGGATAAGACTTAATTCAATTCCCATGATGAAGAGTAGCAGTCCTACGAGTAAGACATTTTTACATTGTCCAGGTATGATCAACAATGTCCAGTATTGTGCTAGGTACATATAAAGTACTTTACAAAGATTTGTTTTAAACTCCCTTAGTGCTGCTCAGTTTAGCACATTTAATCAAGTAGCTTTGGGAGGAATAGGAGTTAGATTCTTTTAGCAATATTTTAAATATACAACCTCACTAATGATATTTTTAGTTCTCAACCTGAAAAATACCTTGATGCTTCAAGGATTTTCATTATCCTCAGTATAATACTGAAATAACTTTCATTTTCTAATTATTATGTCTTGAAACAGTATGTGTTCTACACTGGTAGAAATGCTGAAACAAGGAGAGATTTTGAAAAATTCTCTAAGCAGTTGAGTGAGAACTATATAGAAAAATAAAGGAGGATTTGAATTCTGCCCAGAGTGTTGCTACTATTATCTCCCTGTACTTTTAGCCAAGTCATGACTTCTTTTTAGGTTATAGTTCTCTTACTTGTGAAACTAAAGTTTTGGTCTCGGTAACCCCTATATTTACTCACAGTAATTATACCTTGAACAATTTCAGTTTTTATAAGCAACTCAAAGCTGATCTTTTTGTTGTTTGTTTCTCCCACCTTCCCCATGGGCCTATTTATTTAAGCGACTGGTTAAAAATGAAGTGTTTGACATCCACCATTGGAACCCAATATCTCATACTATTACAACTTCCATCAGAGAGAGGTCAGATCAAAAACTCAATCAGGGAAGGAACCTAAAGGCAGGAACTGAAACACAAGTCATGGAGGAATGCAACTTACTAGCTTTCTCACCTTGGCTTGTTCAACTTGATTTCTTAAAGTACCCAGCCCAGTAGTGACACCACCCACAATAAACTGGGCACTCCTACATCAATCATCAATCAAGTAAGTGCAACACAGGCTTGTCTGCAGGTCAATCTGGTGCTGGCATTTTCTCAACTGAGATGCCATCTTTCAAAATGACTCTAGCTGGTGTCAACTTGCCATATAAAATTACCCAAGATGGTAGGTGTAAGGCTCTGGGTTCAATTTACCATATAACAAGTACAGAAATTGCACCCATATAGACAGATAGGTATCATGGTGCATAACTGCAATGCTAGCACAATAGAGACAGAAACAGGGGGTACTTGGGGTTCAATGGTAAGCTAGTCCTCTCTATTCTGTGAGCCAATAAGAGACTGTGTCAATATCTGTTCCTGGCAGCACCAATTACTTCAAGAGGAAGATGGACATTGAAGAGGTTCCTTATGGAGTTTTTAGCCACTTGGGCAAAAAAACTGCTCTTTCCCGGACTGCTTAACTGGACATGCAGTACCCGCAGAGAAATGACTGCTTGCTTAACTTGCCTAAAAGTGAGACGATCCTTCCAGATTCCTGCTTCATGAAAGAGTCTGCGAGATGTTCTGCAGGATACAGAAGAAAGTGACTGGCAAACTGCCAATATAGGCATAACTGTCTTTGAAATTCCCTGCTTCGCTATACAATCAAAAAAAAAAAGAAAGAAGAAAAGAAAAGAAAAGAAAAGAAAAGGAAATTCCCTGCTTCATGGAAAAGTCTGATGGATACTATGGGCCTGTAGGCTGAATATGGATATCCCAACGGGGCTACCAAAGAAGAACTTTGGGTAGCTGACCAGGCAGCAAGATGCATCTGTAAATTCTAGAGTTTTGGAAGTTCCTTACAATGCACTTCCTGTTTACATAGGTAATATTATATCCTTCTGGAGTCTTTGATGGAGTTGAAGAATTTATAGTTATAGTTTTCCTTAGTTATGATAAAAGATAAAGTAGATATAAATATTGTAACTGCAATTCTTGCTTGATAACTGTTTTGTTATATGTAATTTTACTAAGTTAAAACCTTCCTTCTTGTTTAAACAGAAAAGGGAAAAAAAGAGACTGTGTCAAAAATAAACTGAATGGCTCCTGTAGATAACCCTTGAGATAGTCTACTGGGCTCAGGTGTCATGCATACACTACACTACACACACACACACACACACACACACACACACACACACACACACACACACTAACAGAATATAGTAAAGTGTTTATCAAGTATAAATTGGATTACTGCATCTCTCATCCTTCATCGGAGAAGATTTTTCTTGCAGTAGATGACATTCAACTGATCAACATGAAGAGAATAAAAGATTTAGAAGTGCTCAGTCCTATGTCACACCCCTCCTCACAAGGCTTGGTGATCATCTCAGAAGGGACAGAAAGACTCAAAGAGTCAGAGGAGGTGGATGACTTGAAGGTAACCATGTTTTCCAGATCCCAAAGGGAAAGGGAAGTATATATATATATTTGATTGATTGAGACAACATTCAGGAGGAGTCGACAAGCTCAAACCAGACAACATGCAAAATTGGAGAGTTGGCACAATGTCCTTCTGCCAGCTGAGGAGCATTAGTATTTGATAGTTGTTAGCAGAAAGAGAGTCAGTTTCTTTAGTGGTGTTACTCCTGGGCAGGCCCTATGCCTAAGAGAAGTTGGATAACACAAATTGGAATTGAAGTTGAGTAGGTAAGGAAGCAAGGATGGAGATGGTGGATCTGGGGGAGAGGAGTGATCATGAGCAAAATGTACTATATGAAACTCTCAAAGAATGAATAAGATATTATTTTAAAAGGAAATGAATAAAAGTGAGGAGTATATCATGAGTGTATACTATCAAATAAGCTTGACTTCTTCCCATTCAGGTACAGAAAACAATAAAAACGTGTAAAATTAACATCTCTTCACTTCTTCCAGAAGTCTGTCCTCATCCTTCACAGTAAATCCTTGATAATCATGTTGTCCTAGGAGGATTTGAGATAAGACAAGTATTTTCTTTAATATAGTTAACCTTCGGAGGCTACTATCCTTGACTACTAGCTTTTTAGTTATTATCCTTTGAAGGGGGTTGCCTAATATAAGATTTCACCTTGGAGGTTAATAGCCCATGTATGAATTATCTAATATTATTCATAGAGTTTACTTAAATTCTTTTAGACTTGTTTTCTCATCTAAAAGAAGAGAAACACATTGTTCTATACTATATACACATTGAATGGTCAAATAGAACTTCATAGAAAAATCACAAAACACAGTGACTAGAATGTTGTAAGGAAAGATCTAATTATCTTACTCAAGCAATACCATTTGATTGAGAATCAGGTTTAAAAGGCTTTCCATGTCTCTTCTTCACAGGTGAATAAATATCTGACCTTTTGTAAATACCATCTCATTCTCCAAAATGCAAATATCCAAAAAGAACTTACCTATGGAACTATAAATGAGGTTTTGTATAACCTCATTACTGTGTACCAGATCTTGAAAATACTTGAAGAGTAGAAGAAATGACAATATGAGCAAAGAGGTCAAGACCATGAAGGGTTCATACACTGAAACAGTTTACCTGAGCTAATAGGAGCTCACCAACTTCAGCTGGACTGGGAATGAACAAACATAGGACCAAACTAGTTTCTCTGAATGTGGCTGACAATTGTATGACTGGGGCAGACTGAGGGGTCAGTGACAGTAGCATTAGGATTTATCTCTCCTGCATGGACTGGCGTTTTGGGATCCCATTCTCTTTGGATGTATACCTTGCTCAGCCTAGATGTAGTAGGGAGGGCCTTGGACTTTCCACAAAGAAAAGTGTCTTACCTTCTCCTAGGATTAGAGGGGAGTGGGTAGGAGGATGTGTGGAGGGCATGGGAGGAAGGAAAGAAGTGGGAATTTGGGTAGGTATTTCTTTTTAAATCTAATAAAAAAGTAAAATAAAAGTATATGAAAGGGACACAAAAAGAAAAGGAAATTTATTTTATCAACTGTGGAAGAACTTGTTAGGCTGGCTTGGATGATTGGCGAACCCACTTCCAAGAAGGAACTATAGCTAAGGCAAATAATCAGGAGTAGACAGTGCAGAGATATTGGGATCTGTGCCTTGAAAACACCTACCTGTCAACATAATTTGATAATTGCAAAAAAAAGTAGACAAAAATCTCCCTGTAACAGCTTAATAAGAATATGCTGCAAACACACATAGATATCCAGCTGTACTGGATTTAACTGTGTAAACAACATTGAATTTCATTTAGAGATGGGTAGATTTCCTCTAATTTAGATTTTCTTACTGATCACTTTCTGTTATTAGAAAAGAGGGACTGCCTTGGTTTAAGTAGCACCTACTTAGATTATGTCTGCCTAATCACATGCAAATGAAAATCAAATAAACTCCACCCTCACACAAGGCATCAGCAGGGGGTCAATTTCCAGCCTGGAAATAATAACCTAACAAGTGAGCTCTCCCCTGGGGTGGTAGTCACTGGCTGCCACAGGCACGTTTTGCCTCTCTCCAGATGGTGTGCATTTGGAGCTGCTCTTGGGAGGTCATTAACCTACAGAGGGGACATTTGGTGCCTTTTGCTGTTTTACTTAAGAAGGCACAGAGATGAGTTTTAAGTGAGAGCATTGCTTGTTTCGCTTTCCAGACTAGATATGAGTATAATGAACTTCCCCCGACTCTAAATCCAGGGATCTAACTGAAAAGCAAGGCTCAGGGCCGAAAGGTGGAACTTTTCATGAATTCACCTGGATCAAAGTGGCAAATTTAGAGTGATAACAACTATGCTAAAGTGGGGGAAAGTAGTGTCCATTCTTCTCTGAAGCCATTTTAGTTACCTAGTTCAACCATATATTCATTTTACAGAAGTACATTCTGGAAATTCATGGCTTAAGACACACAAAACAACTCTAGGACCTGTGAGGTAAATTGAACAAATTATGTCCCATTTTTTTTTTTTTTTTTTTTAACAGGGTAAGAAAAGGTTTATTTCACTTAACACTTTCACATCACAGTTCATTGTGGAAGGAATTCAGGGCAGGAACTCAGAGCAGGAACCTCAGGACAGTGTTGATGGAGGAGTGCTGTTTCCTGGCTTGCTCCTTATGGCTTGTTCAGCTTGCTTTTTCCTTCCTTCCTTCCTTCCTTCCTTCCTTCCCTCCCTCCTTTCTTTCTCTCTGCCTTTCTTTTCTTCCTTCCTTCTTTCTTTCTGCCCCTTCCTTCCTTCCTTCCTTCCTTCCTTCCTTCCTTCCTTCCTTCCTTCCTTTCTTCCCTTTTCCCAAGGCAAGGTTTCTCTATGTAGTCCTGGCCATCCTGAAACTCACTTTATAGATGAGGCTGGCCTTGAAATCAGAGATTCTCCTGATTCTGCCTCCTGAGTGCTGGGATAAAGGTGTGTGCCACCACCACGGAACTGAGCCTGTTTTTTTTTTTTTGTTGTTTTGTTTTTTTTTTTTTTTTTTTTAAATAATTTTTTTTATTAAGAAAAGAAGAAAAAAAAACATAAACAAAAAACAAGTTTCCACCTCCTCCCAGCCTCCCATTTCCCTCCCCCTCCTCCCACCCTTCTCCCCCTCCTCCCACCCTTCTACCCCTCCCCCCACTCCTCTCCCCCTCCCTCTCCAGTCCACAGAGCAGTCCAGGTTCCCTGCCCTGTGGTAAGTCCTAGGTCCTCCCCCCTCCGTCCATATCTAGGAAGGTGAACATCCAAACTGGCTAGGCTTCCACAAAGCCAGCACATTAAGTAGGATCAAAACCCCGTGCCATTGTCCTTGGCGTCTCATCAGCCCTCATTGTTCGCCATGTTCAGAGAGTCCGGTTTTATCCCATGCTTTTTCGGTCACAGTCCAGCTGGCCTTGGTGAGCTCCCAGTAGATCAGCTCCACTGTCTCAGTGGGTGGGTGCACGCCTCGTGGTCCCGACTTCTTTGCTCAAGTTCTCCCTCCTTCTGCTCCTCATTGGGACCTTGGGAGCTCAGTCCAGTGCTCCAGTGTGGGTCTGTCTCTGTCTCCATCCATCACCAGATGAAGGTTCTATGATGATATGCAAGATATTCGTCAGTATTGCTCTCGGATAGGGTCATTTCAGGTTCCCAATCCTCAGCTACCCAAGGAACTAACTGGGAACCTCATGTTGGGCACTTGGGAGCCCCTCTAGGGTCAAATCTCTTGCTCACCCTAAAGTGGTTCCCTTAACTAAGAATTGTGGTTCCGTGCTCCCCTATCCACCTTTCCTTTATCCCAATTCTCCTGATTCCCCAAATCCCCCCTCCTTCCCTTCTACCTTTTCTCTCCCCATCTCCCCTTACCCCCATCCCACCCCACCCCCAAGATCCTAATTTTCTCCCCGGCAATTGGGTCTACTTCCCTTAGCCAAGAGGATAACTATATGTTTTTCCTTGGGTTCACCTTCTTACTTAGCTTCTTTAGGTTCACCTATTGTAGACTCCGTGGCGCTAATTTATGGCTAGAAACCAATTATGAGCGAGTACATCCCATGTTCATCTTTTTGGGTCTGGGACACCTCACTCAGGATAGTGTTTTCTATTTCCATCCATTTGCCTGCAAAATTCGAGAAGTCATTGTTTTTTACCGCAGCGTAGTACTCTAGCGTGTATATATTCCATACTTTCTTCATCCATTCTTCCATTGAAGGGCATCTAGGTTGTTTCCAGGTTCTGGCTATTACAAATAATACAGCTATGAACATAGTTGAACAAATGCTTTTGTCATATGATAGAGCATCTCTTGGGTATATTCCCAGGAGTGGTATTGCTGGGTCCAGGGGTAAGTTGATCCCGAATTTCCTGAGAAACCGAAACACTGACTTCCACAGTGGTTGCACAAGATGGCATTCCCACCAGCAATGGATGAGGGTACCCGTTCCTCCACATCAGTCTGAGGTTTAGGGAAATTAAATGACATATCCACAAATGTATGGTTAAACCAGAACTAGAGTTACAGCATACTAATTTCTGACTATTTTAGACTTTAATCTGTGAAGAAATTCTTCATCTTTCCAAACAGAACTGAGGGAAGAGCTATTCCACTCTTTCAACTTAACATCACTTCCCCCACTTATAAGAGTCGAAATTTGCTTTCATTCTGTTTGTCTATTTCCAGAGCTCGATATTTTGTAGTTATAACTGAGATTTAGCATAAAAGGTTAATGAAGTAGTAAAAGGTCATGTGTTCTGATCAGTACATAATTTAGAATTTGAAAACCTAGGGGACAGGTCCAAAATTTGGTGGTTTTTTTTTCTTACAAAGAACCAATAAAAAGGATGAACAAAAGGATATTGATAACTATTATAAAAAAAAGAAATTTGAAAAAATAATAATAAATCACTCATTTTGCCTATGAGCCATCTAAGTAATATAGCCAGACTCTTGTCTATGAAAACTTTATGGAAAAATCCTTTACTACTGCTTGGTTCACCATGTGCACACACATACACACACATACTCAGACTCCATCAATCTTCTCCACCAGTAGATTTGTTTTCAATTTTTTGATTTTACATTCCAACCACAGTTCTTCATCCCACCCCTCCTTCAGCACCCTCATCTCCCCTCCAACACACCCTCCATCCACTCCTCCCAACAGGTAAGGGCTCTCGTGGGGGAGTCAACAAAGTCTGGCACATTAAGTTGGAGCAGGACCAAGTCCTTTCCCCACTTCAAAAAGGCAGATTATGGCATCCCACCATAGGGAATGGGCTCCAACAAGCTAGCTTACGCACTTGTAGAGCTCCTGGTCCTACTGCCAGGGGCACCTCAGATAGTTCAAGCATCACCACTGTCACCCACATATGGAGGGCCTAGTTTGGGCCCATGGGGGCTCCACAGCTGTTGGTCTAGAGTTCATGATTTGCCACGAGCTGGGTTCAGCTGTCTCTATAGATTTCTCCATCATGATCTTGACCTTTCTTGCTCATATATTCCCTCTTTCCTCTCTTAGATTAGATTCCCAGAGCTCAATCTTGTGCTTGGTTGTGAATTTCTGCATCTGGTTCCATCTGTCCATTTGTTACTTCCACCAGTAGATTTTATATAATCAACTCAGTAACATAGATCAAACAACTAAGAGTTACTTATCCTTCATTCATTTTCTCATACCCACATTCAATTTATCACCAAGTCCTATTGTTTCTGTATATCCAAACTGTAACCAGAATCCAACAATTTCTTATCACCACAATAACTACCTCACTTCCATCTTTTCTCTTATTAACTTTATCCCACACACAGCAGTGCAAACCATACACACCATTTAAAGCTTTTCACTATCTTTCCAATATACTCTGCATACTCACTAGACCCTACAAGTCCTAACTTTTTCCCTACCATTCACAATTCATTATCATGTAATACCTCCACTTGCTCAACATTCTTCAATTATACTGACATTCCTTTGTTCCCCTTATATGTAATCTCTTGTTCTTTGTATCTGTTATGCCCTTTTACATATCCTTAATTTATACATTTACAAAGTTTCTTATTATTTAGATCATCTCTAAAACCATTCATTCTGAAAACTCTGCGTTAATCGTCTCAGTGATTATTTCCTTTCTATTGTTTTTTACTATTGTCCATTATATTACTTCATTTTATTTACATTATAATACTTAATAGTCATCTGATTTTTGTTTGCTTCATTTATATATTTTGTCTCTTTTTTCCAAAATGTAAGCCATGGTAGAGCAGAGACCTCTTGTTAAATTAATGCTATATTCTTGAAATATCAAACATATTTGAATATACACACTGTAAATTCACGGTGTACATTAATTGAAAGAACGAATGAATGAACAATTTATAGCATGAAGAGTGGCCATTAATTATCAGATGAAGGCAGCAGTAATATCCTGAATGATTGTAGCTGACTAAGCTACATATTACAAAAGGATATTCAGATACTCCTCTTTCAGTGTGGAAAAAAATTTATGAAGGATTATCAACATGTTGGCTAGTTTGTCAAGGTGTTCTCTTCTTTAGAAAGAAATAGAGATAATGAAATAGTGTCCTTGTTTTGATACAGCCTTTCTTAAAGTTCTTGCAAACATAGATTTTTTAAAAAAATCTATATATATCCCTTTGCCACAAGGTATAGTATGATTTGTTGCTAAAAGTTCTAGTAAACTAATCATATTTACTAAGTTCCTGAGACTGCTCTCTGGGTATCATGATTAAAATTTTCATATAAATTAAGTATGCTTTTGTTGCATTATTGTCAATATTTAAAAATCTTTAAAAATAAATATTATCATAAGCTCTGGTGAATTAACTTTTAGTAATTAGGTTGAGTATTATGGAGTGGGTCCTTTTAGTGATGCTAAATATAGTGCATTGGTAAAATAGAGGTGTCTTCTTACATGGTGTCCTCACAAACTTTCTCATGAACCAATTACATTAATATGATTATGCTATTTATGGCAAAGACCAAGATAATTTATTTAAAGGCATTACAGCTCTTAGAGGTAAGAGAGCTAAGTTTAGTAGGATAATCTAATTGCCCTAAGCAAAAAAGAGATAATAATGTAGATTTAATTAAAAAGTTATGAACACATCACTACCAAAATCTATACACATGTAATGAATCCAATTGTTTAGTTATCTGAGTACTCATATACTGAGTACTGGAAAGAGTATGGCTAGTAAAAGCCAAGGATATTGAGGGATGTTACCTTTAACATCAATCCTTTCAATTTAAGTTCTAGGACACAATCAAAAATCAACAAAAGACACAGGGGCCTGGATGAATATTTCAAAGAGCTGAGCGAGATGTGGTTTTGAAATATGGCTCATTAAAATAATCTGTACCTGTGGGATGGAAACAGTAAAATAAGAACCAAGAGGAGATGCATAGCTAATGGTCAATAATTTAGAATCATTTTTCTTTTCTCTTATTTGATTCATTAATTAATCCAGAAGATACTTATTGAAAACCTAGTACAAACCGAGCAAAATGACTGGTACTTGGGTAGTTTATGTATTACGAGGAAACAGGTGATCAGCAAACAATAACAACTGACTAAATAAATATTAATAATAATATTTAAAAATTAATAATAAGACATATTGGGGCAAGCTAAAGAAAAGAACATTCCAGCCTCTTCTGTTCTTGGAAAATTTGATATCAGCTCTGTCATGGTATATGAAATACTACCATTAGAGATTTGTGGCGGTATCTTAGAACATTTACCACTACGTCAAATTTTCTTTAAAAGAATAATAGCAACCAAGAATAGTGATACATGGCTGTATCTAGAATTCTAGAAGCTAAAAGTCCAGAAAGATCAAAGTTCAAAGCCATCGTTGGCTATAAAATAATAATTTGTCTCGAAACAACAATAAAATATCCATGGAAAGTGACATATAAGCCATATTGCTTTTTTATTTTGTTTCCACTACCCAACCTGCGGTAAAGCCAAGCCACCAGGACGACAGTGAAAGAAGAACCGAACCAACTACTCTGATCATAGCTTTCTGGTTTGTGGTGCTAAGGATTGAACCCCAAGTCCTGCTCTAGTTGCTCTACTGCCCAGTTTCTTCAAATCCCTGAAATAATAATCATCTAATTTTTATTTATCCAATGTTCTTTCACAAAAAAATTATCTGCATGGTTATAAGGTACATTAAATTTTAGTGAGAGAATCAATGGCTAAATCTCAAGAATATGGACTCAATTTAACTCTATCATATATAACCAAATTATTTCTTGAATAAGTTCATGCTTTGTCTCACAGATTCCTCCTACTTCTTACAAGACCTGCCCTTAAGATGAACTCAGCTCAATCATAAGTGGCTCCAGGCATAATTTATTGTTAACTTCATTTGCTTGTGGTTTTCTACATGAAAGCAATAAAACTAGTAAAGGGAGTTTTATCATTAGGGTGCTATAGTTCCTGATCAGTGAGCCTTTCCGGAGCTCTTCATTTGTTTGATCTCCAACTATATTTTTTACTTCAGTCACTACAGTTCTTTGGAGGATTCTTTCTAGTGTTTATTTCCTTTTTATGTCTTCATGGATTTGAGCACTCTTCGAATTTATGAGTTGCATTCCTGTTTTTATTTTTGGTTTTTACTTCTACAATCGTATGTTGATAACTTTCACTTTTTTAGCACAATAAACTTTTTCTTTGATAAACAGGATCCATTTAAGATTCTTTCATCCTTAAATTCCTTTCTTCATAAAGAGCAGGGTTTTTTTTTTGTGTGTGCATATAGCCTTCTCAATACAATCTGGACACTAAGTGTTGTGTAATAGATCCAGAATAAATTTCATTCACAAAGTTTCCCAGCTGAGAGCTTATTTGAGTTGTGCGATATCTTTTGGGAACAAGATTTTCTTTTGAAAGGCAAAAAAAAGTAGCCCTAGAATAACAAAATGATTGGGAAAGAGGTACAAACTGGGGTTGAGGTTATAACAACGACTGTTTCCTCCGTCCTTGATTCTGCTCTGGGGAGGTCTTTTCCTCTCAGGGGAACATTTAGCAGTGGTTTCAAAAAAAAATGTCTCTGCAGATACATTGTCTTATATAAAAATTTAAAAGTTACAGCATAAAATTTCAGTTCTTTTCTCAGAGCTTCCTGGACTCCTGAAGATAGAATAAGCAAAATCAGATAACACACACAGGCTGCCCAACACAGCACTGGCATGCAAGAGCGGCTCAGTTATTTTAATTCTCTTCAAAACTGGGCTCAATTTATAGTAACTGACTCCAAATTAACGTCCCTTTTGTTTTCTTCAGAAGGATTTTTGAGGTGTGGTCCCTAAGCTAGAAGCACCAAAACTATTCTGAGATCTTGTTTAGAAAGGTAGAATTTTGTATCCTGCCACAAATGAGCAGAAAGTACTAGAAGGAAAACTCCCACCCAAGGAGGTCGGGGCTACATTAGCAATCTATAATATATTTTAAGTGAGCTAAATAACTTGCTTCGGAGGAGATGTAAGTCCCACTTTAGAAAATGTAGTATATGTGTTTACCACTTAGCATTGTCTGAGAGCTCCTGCAGATAATTAAAGGAGCAGACTGCAGGGAAACTGTGAAGTTGAATCAGGCATGCTTTTTAAGCTGTTTCGCTCTGACCAATCCTCCATTCCATAATTCTATTTTCTATGCTTATTCCTCCCGAGTTTTTTACCCTGTCTCCTTTAAAACTTCCCGAACTCCGCCAAAGCGATAATTAGTGCACCTAAACACCTCTGCACATCTTGAGGAACCTTTGGTTATTGCGGCCATCTCTGTCTAAACTAGCTCTTGGCTATTGGGCTTCTGGGGCTTGCACTCTGTTGGGTTTTCCTCGAACGCTTGCCCCAGCCACCTGCAATAAGAGCACACATTCCTCAGACCCTAGCAGTTCCAGGTGGAAAGGTCCTTAAATTGAAAATCCCCCTGGAAGTGCGCAGGCCTGTCAGGTTTCTTATGCCCTTATAAGGTCTGCTGAAAATCTGCTAACAAATTAATGGTCCAAAGGTTAAGTGACAGTTTGACAAACATGTGTCCAGGAGGGAAGGCACATGCCAGAAGAGTGCCCTTGTGACACTCTGCCTGTGGGGGGCAGTTAAGGCAGCATCAAGTTGCAAGCTTTGGGGCCAGTTTAAGTAACACAAAAGAAAACAGTGTAACATGTGGCAGAGACAGACCCACAGAGAGGAAAATAGCGAAAGAAACGGCTGTGTGTAGCCAGTGGTAAGTCCTCCTTGCTCAGCTCTCACCACTTTTACAATAATAAACAATTATATCCCCTGTGCTTGGTGCACAAGCAGGGATGATAGAGGAAGTCACTGCAGTGTCTAATAGCCAATTACATCAAGTTCTGCTTCAGCCATTTAATATAGCAAAATAAATGTAATGGAAACAGGCTGAGCTAACCATGCTCTATCCTATCTTGTGAGTTATTTATCTTTCCTCGCAGAGATTTTCCCTTTGAGTTTCATGTAGTATCAATAGGCCACATGGCCCTATGAAAATCATTTCAGGGTAGTTAGTAAGATCTCCAGTTTAAAAGTATGTGTGCATGTGAAACTAACATTTTCTGAAAAATTCATGCGGGACCTAAACTTACATCTTACATAATCTTCTGAAAAGATCCTGAGAGAAAGGTGTAAGTATTACAGAGAAGAAAACCAAAGTCTAAGTGACATACTAAGAGATGTTGCTAGAATTTTAGAATGCTGCGCCAACACAAAATTCTGTTCAATACAATGTAACGCAAAACTGAATACATTTGAGAGATGGGTTTTTTTTTTTTGTTTTTTTGTTTTATTTATTTATTTTTTATTTTTTTATTTTCGAGACAGGGTTTCTCCGTAGCTCTTTTGGTTCCTGTCCTGGAACTAGCTCTTCTAGACCAGGCTGGCCTCGAACTCACAGAGATCCGTCTGCCTCTGCCTCCCAAGTGCTGGGATTAAAGGCATAGGCCACCACCGCCCAGCTGAGAGATTTTAAAGTACATTTTATTTCAAAGTCAATCCTCAACAAAGCAAGCTGTTTAGGTCACTGAAAACATTATATTCTTTTGAGTTTTACACAACAAAACCGTTTTCTTTACATCACCGGCGTGTTTCTCTCATATGTAGAACAGGATTATCCATTTGTTCTTGTCTCCTGAGTAACCTAAAGCAAGATTTCTACTGTTTGGACGACTCCTTTTTAATCTGTTCCTAATTGCCAGTATGTTCTCTTCTGCACTGTCCCACTGTCTTTAAACTTTACTAACTGTACTGTATTCCCATCTTCTTCTGGTAAGCCGCACAATAATGTTGTGGACAGTATGGCACTTAGCTCTTTTTGCATCAGCTGCATATCACACACATACTACCTCACAGTCTCAGTAAATCAGGAGTCAAGCCACGGCTTAGCTAAAGTCCCTGCTTTGGTGCCTTGCAAAGCTGCAAAGGAGCATCACCTGAGGCTGATGCAAAACCATGCGGGTTTCTACTGAGGAGAGCTATTACTCTGAGTTCACATGAGCTCTTTGAAGCATTCAGTTATTTGTGAATCATTGGATGAACTGAGGCTTATGCTGCGTGTAGGTAGGCAAAGGCTTCCAGCAGTTCATTATTATGTATATCTCCTAACATGTCTCCTTGCTTTTCCAAACCAAAATCAGCTAAGAAGCGTCTTCTCAGAAGATATATAGTATAAACATATACAATATAATAATGTTCACACAAGACACAATTCCTGCCTACACTGAAGGAAGTTGTGATACACAAAATCATGCCTACCAGGAGACAGGATCATAATGGCTACCTTAGAATTTTTCTTTCACAGTGACTTTTCAAAATCAAAAAAACAAAAGCAGATTCTGGCTTCTATTCTACCCTGCACCTCTTTTGTTTAATAAGGTACCTTCCATATCTTCTCAAAGCAGTGCACAGAACTGTATCTTGTACTTTGTAGGAGTATCCACACTATAAACGTGATTTGGTTTATTTAACTCTTGGTCCCTTATTAACAGTTAAATTGATGCCACATTTTTCTATAGACATCTTTGAATATATATCATTGAGCACTTCTATAAGCCCATGTGCAGATAAAATTTGCTTCTAGCCGGAGGAATGACTCAGTAGTTAAGAGCACTTGCTGCTCTTTCAGAGGTCCCAAGTTCACTTCCTAGCACCCCAATCAGGAGGCTCACAACCACCTGTCACTCCAGCTCCAGAGGATCCAATGCCTTCTTCTGGCCTCCATGAGCACCCATATCAATATCCAAATATATGTACATAATAAATAATAAAATAAATGCTTAAAATTCTGTGACACTTCTGTTGTTTTGTGGTAGTTGGTTCTGAACCCAGGACCTTGGGCATAGCAGACAAACATTCTACGAACTGAGCTCTATCGTCTTTTTTCATATTTTTTTATTTTAAAAAATTACTTTTCAATTTACATACCAACCACAGTCCCCCTTCTCTCCCATTTTCCTGCCCCTACCTCCCCAATTTTCATCCCCCATCCACTCTTCAGAGGGTGTAAGGCCTTTCTTGAAGAGCCAACAAGGTCTGGCATACCAAGTTAAGGCATGCCCAAGCCCCTCACTCCTGTATTGAGGCTGAACAAGGTATCTCACCACAGGGAGTTTCAAAAAAAAAAAAATAAAGTGCATGCACCTGGGATCTGTCCTGGTTCCCATACAACAGATCAAGTCACATGACTGTCATCTGCCTTCAGAGGGTCTAATTCAGTCTTATGTAGTTTCCACAGCTATCAGGCCAGTCTGCGAGCTCCCACTAGCTGTGGTCAGCTATCTTTGTGGTTTTCCTCATCATTCTCTTGACCCTTCTTGTTCATATGATCCCTTCTCCCTCTCTTCAACTGAAATCCAGGAGCTCAGTCCTGTGCTTGGCTGTGAATCACTGCATCTGCTTCCATCAGTTACTGGATGTAGATTTTATGATGACAATTAGGGTGGTAATTAATCTGTTTATAGGGGAAGGTCAATTCAGGCACCCTCTCCACTATTGCTAGGAGTCTTAGCTGGGGTCATCCTTGTGGATTCCTGGGGTTTTCCTAGCAGCAGGATTCTCCCTTAACCCATAATGACTCCCTCTATCAAGATACCTGTTTCCTTGCTCTCCTCCTCTGTACCTCTCCCAACTCAATCTTCTTGATCCCTCATGTTTTCCTTCTAATTCCCCTCTCTTTTATACCCTCCCAGTTTACCCAGGATATCGTAACTATTTTCTATCCTAGGACCCCATGTGTGTCCTTCTCAGGATTCCCCCCCTCCTTTTTTACCTAGCTTCTCTGAGGTTGTGGACTGTAGGCTGGTTATCCTTTGTTTTATTTCTAATATCCACTTATGAGTGAATACAAACCATATTTGTCTTTCTCGTTCTGGGTTACCTCACTCAAGATGGTTTTTTCTAGCTCCATCCATTTGCCTGCAAATTTCAAGTTGTCATTGTTTTTTTTTTCCCTGCTAAGTTGTACTCCATTGTGTAAATGTACCACGCTTTCTTATTTATTCATCAGTTGAAGGGCATCTAGGTTGCTTCCATGTTCTGGCTATTACAGATAATGCTGCTATGAATATAGTTGAGCAAATATCCTTGTGGTATGATTGTGCATCTTTTGGATATATGCCCAAAAGTAGTACTGCTGATCTTGGATGGTTGATTCCAAGTTTTCTGAGAAACTGTCATACTGATTTTTCTGAGTGGTTGTACTAGTTTGCTTTCCTACCAGCAATGGAGGAGTGTTCATCATACTCTGCATTCTCTCCAGCGTAAGTTGTCATCAGTATTTTTGATTTTAGCCATTCTAACTGTTGTAGGGTGGTATCTCAGAATCATTTTGATTCGCATTTTCCTGATAACCAAGGATGCTGAGCAATTCCTTAAATGTCCTGTGGCCATTTGAGTCTCCTCTGTTGAAAATTCTCTGTTTAGATCAGTAACCCATTTTTATTAATTGGATTATTTGGCATTTTGGTGCCTAGTTTCTTGAGTTCTTTATATAGATTGGAGATCATCCCTCTGTCAGATGTGGGGTTGGTGAAGAACTTTTCCCATTTTGTAGGCTATCATTTTTTCTTGTTGATCATATCCTTTCCCTTACAGAAGTTTCTCTGTCTCGGGAGGTTCCATTTATTTATTGTTGCTCTCAGAATCTGGGCTACTGGTGTTATATTTAGGAAGTGGTCTCCTGTGTCAATGCATTCAAGGCTACTTCTCACTTTCTCTTCTATTGGGTTCAGTGTAACTGGATTTATGTTGAAGTCTTTGATCCACTTGGACGTGAGTTTTGTCCATGGTGATAGATATGGATCTATTTGCATTCTTCTGCATGTTGACATCCAGTTATGCCAACACCATTTGTTGAAGATGCTTTCTTTTTTTCCATCATATAATTTTGGCTTCCTTGTCAAAAATCAGGTGTTCATAGGTGTGTGGATTAGTATCAGGGTTTTCAGTACGATTCCATTGATCCATGTGTCTGTTTTTATGCCAATACCAAGCTGTTTTCATTATTGTAGCTCCATAATAGAGCTTGATGTCAGAGATGGCGATGCCTCCAGAAATTCCTTTATTGTACAGGATTGTTTTGGCTATCCAGGGGTTTTGCTTTTCCATATGAAGTTGAGTATTGTTCTTTTGAAGTCTGTGAAAAATTGTGATGAAAATTTGATGGGGATTACATTGAATCTGTAGCCTGCTTTTGGTAAGATTGCCATTTTTAGTATGTTGACCCTACCTAACCAATGGCATGAGAGATCTTTCCATTTTCTCATATCTTCTGCAATTCATTTCTTCAAAGACTTAAAGTTCTTGTCATATAGGACTTTCACTTGTTTGGTTAGAGTTACCCCAAGATATTTTATGTTATCTGTGGCTATTGTAAGGGGTGATGTTCCTCTGATTTCCTTTGCAGCTCATTTATCATTTGTATATAGGAGAACACATGATTTTTTTTGAGTTACTCTTGTATCCTGTCTCATTACTGAAAGTATTGCTTTCTTTGTTTTTAATTTATTGATTTCAGCCCTCAGTTTAGTTATTTCTTGGCGCCTACTCTTCCTGAATGAATTTGTTTCATTTTGTTTTAGAGCTTTCACATGTCGCGTTAAGTTGCTAGTGTGAGATTTCTCCACATTCTTTATGTAGGCACTTAGTGCTATGAACTCATCACTGCTTTCATAGTGTCCCATAAGCTTGGGTATGCTGTGCTTTCATTTTCATTGAATTCTTGGAAGTCTTTAACTTCTTTATTTCTTCCTTGACCCAGTGATCATACAGTTGAGCATTGTTCATTTTCCATGACTTTGGGGACTTTCTGCAATTAGTGTTGTTGTTGAATTTTAACTTTAAGCATGGTAATTAGATAAGATACAGGGGTTTAGTACAATTTTTGTGTGTCTGTTGAGGTTTGTTTTGTTACCAAGTATGTGGTCAATGTGCTGAGAAGGTATATTCTTCTATATTTCGGTGGAATGTTCTATAAATGTCTGTTAATAAGTCCATTTGAGTCATGACATCTGTTAGTTCCCTTATTTCTTTGTCAAGTTTCTGTCTGGAAGACCTTTCCAGTGGCAAGTGTGGGGTGCTGAAGTCTCCCACTATTAGGGTTTGGGATTTGATATGTGATTTAAGTTTTACTATTGTTTCTTTTACAAATGTCAGTGACCTTGGATTTTGGGCATAGATATTTAGAATTGAGACTTCATCTTGATTTTCTCTGTGATGAATATGAAATGTCATTCTCTGTCTCTTTGATTAATTTTAGTTTGAAGTCTATTTGATCAGATATTAGGATAGCTATACCTGCTTGTTTTTTAGGTCAATTTTCTTGGAAAATCTTTTTCCAACTCTTTACTCAGAGGTAATGTCTGTCTTTGAGGTTGAGGTGTGTTTCATGTATGCAGCAGAAAGATGGGTCCTGTTTTCATATCCATTCTGATAGCCTGTGTCTCTTAATCGTGAATCGAGACCATTGATATTGAGGTATTAATGGCCAGTGATTGTTAATTCTTGTTATATGTGGTTTTGTTGGTGGTGATGGTGGTGTTTATGTGTTTCCCTTCTTAGGGGTTTGCTGGTGTGAGGCTATCTGTTGCCTGTGTTTTTGGAGGGGAGTTTAACTTTCATGGGTTGGAGTTTTTCTTCTAGTACTTTTTGTAGGGCTGGATTTGTGGATAGGTATTGTTTAAATCTGCTTTTGTCATGGAATATCTTGTTTACTCCATCTATGGTGATTGAGAGCTTTGCTGGGTATAGGTTGTCTGAGCTGGCATCTGGAGTCTGCAGCACATCTATTGAGGACCTTCTGGCTTTCAGAGTTTCCATTGAGAAGTTGGGTGTAATTCTGGTAGGTCTGCATTTATACGTTACTTGGCCTTTTTCCTTTGCAGCTTGTTAGGCCACATGAGACCTGGGCATGAGGCCCAGCCTAACTTCCCAAGCTTAACTTGAGTTTGATGAGGCCCAGTGTAACTTCTTGAGCCTAACTCAAGTTTGGAGACATTTCTCTGGCTATAACTTCCACACAGAAAGTGACTCAGCATAACTCAACCTAGGCCCGCCTCTGCTCAGCCACCACTAACGTGGTAGAATATATATTGGCCCTTGTTCCTTGCTCTGCTTCGACCCATCCTAGGCTTCCCACCCCTTATCTCAGCCCATTTAAGTTCCTGCTTAATGCAATTAAATGAGATCCTGCTTTGACAGACTCCCTACTCAGTGTGTGTTTTTCTCCCAGGTGACTAGAGGGGAGGTCTGGGTAGTCCAACACACACCATCCCGCTCAGCCCCTGGGAAAGTCTCGCAGGTCCACCTCTGCCCCTGCCCTTTCAGCCAGAGAACCCAGCAGCAGCTCTTAGTAGTCTTTCTTTTATTCCATATGTTTAGTGTTTTGATTAATATGTGGCAAGGGGACTTATTTTTTAGACTAATCTATTTGGTGTTCTGTGAGGTTCTTGTACCTTCATAGGCATAATCGTTAGGCTGGGAAAGTTTTTTCTATGATTTTGTTGAATATATTTTCTGTACCTTTGAGCTGGAATTCTTCTCCTTCTATCCCTATTATTCTTAGGTTTGGTCTTTTCATGGCATCCCAGATTTCCTTGATGTTTTTGTTAAGAATTTGTTGGATTTACCGCAGCGTAGAACACTAATGTGTATATATTCCACACTTTCTTCATCCATTCTTCCATTGAAGGGCATCTATGTTGTTTCCAGGTTCTGGCTATTACAAATAATACTGCTATGAACATAGTTGAACAAATGCTCTTGTCATATGATAGGGCATCTCTTGGGTATATTCCCAGGAGTGGTATTGCTGGGTCCAGGGGTAGGTTGATCCCGAATTTCCTGAGAAACCGAAATTGGATGGAAATAGAAAACACTATACTGAGTGAGGTAACCCAGACCCAAAAAGATGAACATAGGATGTACTCACTCATAATTGGTTTCTAGCCATAAATAAGGGTCACTGAGTCTACAATTGGTGAACCTAAAGAAGCTAAGTAAGAAGTTGAACCAAAGGAAAAACATATAGTTATCCTCTTGGCTAGGGTAAGTAGACAAAATTGCCAGGGAGAAAATTGGGATCTTGGGGGTGGGGTGGGATGGGGGTAAGGGGAGATGGGGAGAGAAAAGGGAGAAGAGGAGGATGGGGAGAACTTGGGGAAAAAGGATGATTGGGATAAAGGAAGGTTGGATAGGGGAGCACGGAAGCACAATTCTTAGTTAAGGGGGCCACCCTGGGGTTGGCAAGAGACTTGAACCTAGAGTGGCTCCCAGGAGCCCAAGGCAATGTCCCCAGTTAGTTCCTTGGGCAGCTGAGGATAGTGAACCTGAAATGACCCTATCCTATAGCAATACTGACGAATATCTTGCATATCACCATAGAACCTTCATTTGGTGATGGATGGAGATAGAGACAGAGACCCACACTGGAGCGCTGGACTGAGCTCCCAAGGTCCCAATGAGGAGCAGAAGGAGGGAGAACATGAACAAAGAAGTCGGGACCACGAGGGGTGCACCCACCCACGGAGACAGTGGGGCTGATCTATTGGGAGCTCACCAAGGCCAGCTGGACTGTGACTGAAAAAGCATGGGATAAAACTGGACTCTCTGAACATGGCGAACAATGAGGGCTGATGAGAAGCCAAGGACAATGGCACAGGGTTTTGATCCTACTTAATGTGCTGGCTTTGTGGGAGCCTAGCCAGTTTGGATGTTCACCTTCCTAGATATGGACGGAGAGGGGAGGACCGTGGACTTTCCACAGGGCAGGGAACCCTGACTCCTCTTTGGACTGGAGAGGGAATGGGAGAGAAATAGGGGGAGGGGGAGAAGGGTGGGAGGAGGGGGAGGGAAATGGGAGGCTGGGAGGAGGCAGAAACTTGTTTTTTTCCTTTTCTCAATTAAAAAAAAGAATTTGTTGGATTTAACATTTTAGTTGACTAATGAATCTGTTTCATCTATCATATCGTCAATGACTGAGATTTTCTCCATCTCTTGCATTCTGTTGGCTATGCTTGCATCAGTAGTTCCTGTTCATTTACCCAGATTTTCCATTTCCAGAATTCCCGTGGTTTTTGTTTTCTTTATTGCCTATATTTGAATTTTCAAATCTTGCACTTTTTCCTTCACTTGTTTGATTGCTTTTCCTTGGTTTTCTTGGCTTTCTTTAGGGGATTTATTGATTTCTTCCATTTTTTTGTTTTTCTTTTCCTCCATTTCATTAAGGGATTTTTTAAATTTCCTCTTTAAGTGTCTCTATCATCTTTATAAAGTTATTTTTAAGGTCATTTTCTTCTGCTTCATCTGCATTGGGATGTTTAGGTCTTGCTGTTGTAGAACCATTAGTTTCTGGTGTTGCCATATTGCTCTTTATGTTGTTGTATGTATTCTTACAGTGCCATCTCCCCATCTCTTCCTCCAATTGGTTCAGGTGGGGTCTATAGCTCCAGTGGTTGCTCTTCCTTCAGGTACAGTTGGGGTCTGTGACTCCAGTGGCTGCTGTCCTTTCAGGTGCAGTTGGTGATAGTGGGACCAGTGGGGTCACTGGTCACTGGTGCAGTGGAGGATAGTTAACAGGAAAGGGTGCTGCTTCCTGGTCACTGGGGGTGTCATGGGTGAGGGTGGAACAGGGACTAGGGCCTTTGGACAGGGCTCTCCACCTGGGATATCAGGTATTCGTCTGTTCCTCCAGGTGCATGTTGAAATAGGAGCAGCGGGCTGCATCCCTGGCACCCGACCGCCCCCAGAGCTAGCTTTACCTGAAATAATTACACGGAAACTGTATTCTTTTAAACACCGCTTGGCCCATTTCTATCTAGCCTCTTCTAGGCTAGCTCTCGCACCTGGACTAGCCCATTTCTAATAATCTGCTGAAGCCCATGAGCTGGCTTACCAGGAATGATCTTAACCTGCATCTTCCTGGAGTGGGAGAATCATGGCAACTCCTTGACTCAGCTTCTTTCTCCCAGCCTTCCATTCTGTTTACTCCTCCCACCTATGTTTTAACCTACGAGGGCCAAGCACTTTCTTTATTGCTTAACCAATGAAATCAACAGATTGATATATGACACTCCCACATCACTTCCTCTTTTTCTGTTTAAACAAAAAAGGAAGGCTTTAACTTTAACATAGCAAAATTACATATAACAAAACAGTTATCAAGCAAGAATTACAGTTACAATATTTATATCTATTTTATCCTTTATCATAACTAAGGAAAACTATAACTATCTATCCATTCTTCAACTCCATCAAAGACTCCAGAAGGATATAATATTACCTAAGTAAACAAGAAATAAGAAAACTCTAGAAATGACAGAAACATCTCGCTGCCTATACAGTCACCCAAAGTTCCTCTGTACCGTTGGGGCATCCATCTTCAGCCTTCAGGCCCATAGTATCCAGCAGACATTTCCATGAAGCAGGAAATTCCAAAGACAGTTCAGTCACTTTCTGCTGTATCCTGCAGAATGTCTCGCAGACTCTTTCATGAGTCAGGAACCCCGAAAGACCATCTCACCTTTAGGCAAGTTCAGCAGTCCTCTCTCTGGGGCTTCTCTTTGTCCAGTTTATGCAACAGTCCAGGCAAGAACAGTTTCTTGCCCAAATGGCTATCAAACTCCATAAGGATCCTCTTCGATGCCCATCTTCTTCTTGAAGTAGATTGGTGCTGCCAACAGCAGAGTGTCTCATTGTCATGAAAAGTCCTAAGTTATTGAAATATTTTAAATGCCATATTCTGCAGCCTTTGAGAGATATGAAGAATGCCTATCTGAAATATATCTCTATATATCTAGAAAATCTAACTAACATGACTACAAGCTTTACTATTATCGATGATTATCCATTAACAACCTATATTTCTTAATTATACAGTACATTTTTAAATGAACTACACAATCACAATACCTTAATTAAGATCAAGAAATACATATACATATAACAAAATTGACCTTAAAATCCACACAAATGCAAATTATTCATACCTATATCATTTCCCCCTTTAAATGTAAAAGAACATTTATAAACAATATTTTGGGAACATGGGCTCAGTTTTTTTCTCTCCAAACTGCTTCCTGCTGAATGGGGGCACTGTTAATCAGATCATTTAGGGTGTAACCTGTGTGCCAGGTTTATCTCAGTTCGTAGTTGAGTGAAGTAATTTTTTGAGGGTGTTCACAGGAACTTTTCGGGAGGTCGTGGTCTATTATACCATATCGGGATAGATGCAATCCACAGGGTCTGGTCCTCTGTGAAAACAAAAGACCCTCTCCAAAGTATCATATCCTTAGACCCAAATTTTGAAGTCATACCCTCATGATATCCGTTTTGGTTCCACTTGGCAGCCCATATAATGAAATGTCTCTCTGTACTTAGCTCCTTCACAGTCAAAAATTTTAAAGAAAACACAATGTACATAATCCAGACTCTCTGTGAATTTTCCATTTTTACATGACTTATTTTTCTTTATTTCTTTTAATCTCTTAACTATCTGTACTCTGTCTCTTTAAAGACTTTACCTTTTTTTTAAACCATTAACTTTATTCTTTATATTCTTTTTCTTCTCTCTCTCAAGCCTATGTACATTCATCCAACACTGTGACTCATTTAGTGGTCTGAATCTGTCCTATTGTGAATCTGCAATTTTTTACTATCCAGGAGCACTTTTGATTTGCACCTTTAAATCATTAGGCGCTTTAGAATCTAAGCTGTGACATTCCTAGGTCAAAAATAGGTACTGCCTGCTGGCCCCGCCCAGTCCAACATGGTGGAGCCACTTGTGCCTCTGATCCTTGCACATTGCACCACTAGCATGGCAGAGCTGCTTTTGCCTCTGAGCTGCGGCAACAGTGTCCCCCTTTTAGGCACACAGCAGTCTAGTTGCCATCAAACAAATCGTAGCACTTTACTCCAAATGCTCCATTCAAAAGCTCTGTCTCCCGCAGGAACCAGACAGAGATTGCGATGGCGGCACAGCCCAGAAAGCCAGCATTTTAAAACAGCCAGTTTTTTTCCTGCTGCTGAGTCAGGAAAATTTCAAAATGGAGGACGTACCATTTTGTGCTAGCTCTGGGGCCGCCAGGTAGGAGCGGCACTCAGCACTTTAATTCTGAGACTGAGCGTGCAGCACAGAAATTCTTTTCATCCAAGTTACAGCCAAATCTGACAGGCAGAGCACTGAGCAGTCTGAAAACACTCCATGCCCTTCCGCCTGCCTAAGCCTGATTTGGCCATCTGCCCAGGCACGGTCTCAGAGCAGTCTCCTTCTGATCCCAAGCGGGAACACAAACATCCAGTCCCATAAAAGCCATTGAAATGCTTTAAAGCCAGAGTTCACACTGGCAGCACCGCCCCAAGAGTGGAGTCAGTGGTTCTGGTGGGTCTGGTGGTTGCTGTTGTGGTGGGAGATGGTTGACTGGAGAGAGTGCTGCTGCCTAGTCGCTGGGAGTGCCATGAGTGGGGGAGGGGCAGGGGCTAGGGACTTAGAGCAGTGTTCTCCAGTTGCGATATTAGATACTCACCTGTTCCTCCAGGAGCAGGTGAGGCTGGTGGGTTTGATGGTCACTGGTCTGGTGGAGGGTGGTTGGCAGGAGAGGGTGCTGCTGTCTCATCACTGGGAGTAGTACTGTGCATTCTATCTTCTTTTTAAAACTATACACTTTTCACTTTAATATTTTTGAAAATATTTAATATTTTCACTTTAATATTTAGTGAAAGGGTGGGGTGCTAAATTAAGCATTTTCATGGTTGCTGATAGAATATAGCATAATATTGCTATTTTATTTGGATTCTTTTAAAGAAAAAAGAGTATGCTTATGTTTTTGGAAGTTTACACATAATTTTTGCAGTACCCTTGATTGGCTTTTCTAATGGTTTCTTCTGCTTTTCCCTTGGCTTTTTAGGAGTGGCTGATTCAGAGAATTTTATCCACCTGGAATTCATATATTGAAGTGTGATCATCAATGTAATGAATTTAAGAGGTGGGACCTTTGAGAAGCAATTAGATAACAAGTGTAAAGTTCTCATCAATGAGCTTTGTGTTCTTACAGATGAGGCCCAAGGGAGTTTGCTTTCCCATTCTACAGTGGGAAAACGTGGTGAAAGATGCAATCTACAAATCAGGGAGTAGACCCTCATCAGGCATCGAATCTACTGGTGTCATGATTCTTGGAATTTTCAGAGTACAGAACTATGAGAAATAAACGTCTGTTCCTAAAGTAGTCTGCATGTGGTATCTTATTATATCAGCAATAAAGGACTAAAACAAAGGTTTTTTGCATGTTAAAAATATTATACTTTTATTCTATGCATTTCACTTCTTGTAATTTTATATTTACCCCACGAACATGTTTGGGATTTTTGACAATTTTTAATGTGCAAGGCTTTGGTTTTAAATGTTAGGTTTTATCTATTTTAGTAACAGATATTCATTCTGTTTCTTTTAGGTTAACTGTTTCCCCCACTGTGTAAAAATTGTTTGTATATGTTACAATTCTAACACTGTTAGATTGCTATTAGGTCTTATGCCTTCATCTATCCATTCGTTATTTTTTACATAAAATTAGAAAATGGGCCTTGGTTGCTCAAAGGGCTAAATGGTCCTATTGATCATCTTAATTTCTACAAATTTGAAATATTTTCTGCATTGTTTCTTTCTTGTTTTGTGTTGCTAAAATATCACTGAAGCTTACTGCATAACAAATTGATTTGCCTTATAATCCCCTCTAGCTATAGAATCTAGAGCTGGTGTCAGTATTTTAGAGAGGGCTCCTTGTCTGCATGAATGTTGCACAAGGGGTAAAGGAACTGTCCACTTGCAGAAGGGGGCATGTATTTTAGCAAACAAACAGAGCAGTGGGACAGGTGTTTTTCCTATGTATCAACCTACCCTCGTGGAAACTTTTTATGAGTTCTGGCTAACTCCTACATAACAGTGAACT
The DNA here is from genome assembly GCF_018167655.1 of Microtus oregoni. Classification (NCBI taxonomy): domain Eukaryota; kingdom Metazoa; phylum Chordata; class Mammalia; order Rodentia; family Cricetidae; genus Microtus; species Microtus oregoni. Next base: position 444,443 of record NW_024544814.1, read on the forward strand.
TGTGAGGGTGAAGCCACCATCACTTTCCACCTTAGTTTCATCACTTCAGGACTGTCTCCACAAGAAGCAAACTTAGCATATATTAACTGCTGGGAAGCAAACTGAATCCAAAACACGGTGATTATATTTACTCCTTTTTTATTTCTTTGAATCTAATTTAGGGTACTCTTTCTATTCCTTCTTGTTTATCTTCATGGTAGTAGTAGATTGTTATAAAGCAGAGAATGTGCACAATATTTTTTATTTAAAACCCTTTACTATTATTTTATATGTATATTTTTCCATGTTGAGAATTATTACATGATTTTCAACACTTAATTGGAAGCTTCTTATGATAGCACCTTAAAATTACAGGATAATTAAAAGAAAATTTATGGCTCTTAAAAATTATAACACCTTCTCCCCACTTCCCACTCATCAACATCTGAGGTAAGTGGGAGAGCTGGCCCTGAGGACAGAAAGGCAGGAGAGCTGCCTCTGCCTGCCGTCAGTTGCAACACTTGGGAGAGCACGCCCTGCACCTTGTGTGGGCAGCACAATACAGTCAAAACCATTGGCAGAAGTGTAGGTGAGTCAGTTCTGAAGTTGTCAGCATGGAAGAGCTTTCCCCATTATTCACCTGTCATGAGTCTGCATGGGCCTGGGAGAGATTCCCTCCTACCCCGCCCAGTGCTGGCTTTAAGGTCATAAGAGCAGAGAGCTTGTCCTGCCTCTCATCTGCTACAGCACTCAGGAGAGTGGCACCTATACCATGCGTGGGCAACACAAAACACAGTAGGGCTGGCCCTGTAGGTGTAGGTGAGGGAGATATGACCCTGAGGACAGACATGAAAGCAGGAAAATTGGCCCCATCCCTTGCTCATCATTGCAAGGCGATGCAGGTTGCCACTCTGGTGGCAAAGATGGGGGAGAGAAGGTAGGCTGACCTTCCTAGGCCCAGATCCAGAGCTATGTGTTGACCCCATCTGTGACATATTGAAGCACATGATGGGACTGGTCCTGCAGACCCAAAGCTGCAGGATTTCTGTAACACGGGGCAACAACAGGATAACCATAAGGAGTTCCAGTGAGAATTCAGCATCCATAGTGGAGCAGAAACCAGAGGCCTCAAACAAGACCTTCTGCAGTGCACACTTGCAAGAAAAGATATATGGACAAAAGGATTTAATGCGTGATTCACTATGTCACACTACAGCTTCCATGATGAGATTCTCTCACCCCTTTTCTTTTCTTTTCCTTTCTCTTCTTTTCTTTTCTTTTCTTTTCTTTTTTCTCTTAAATTTTATCAGGGGTGGCTGCAAGAGCAGAGGGTGGATACACAGGGGAATGAAATGAATGGGATCGGGATGCATGAAGTGAAAGACACCAAGAATAAATAAAAAGAAAGTTAAAAATCAATGGAACCTCAAAAAGAATAAAATATTTAATACAGTTACCTAACATATACACATACACATAGTTATGTGTTTCAACAATAAAACAACTATTTGGATGTCCTAAAAAAATTGCAACAACTTCTTCTTTCTAGGCAAGGAAAATAAAATCTCTTTCTATTCTGTCAAATTTCATTCTACCCTGACCCCATATAGATGTTAAGTGTTTCTTTATACAAACACATCTTGTAAAATGTATTATTAAATTTTGAGGTCAAGATATATGTTAAATTTCATAGAATTTTTCTGTGTCATATATTGAACTCATTATTTTATAATATATAAACTGACACTTACTGCATAAAATGTTATTTGCCTTATAATCCTCCTAACTGTAGAATTTAGAGCTGGTGTCAGTATTTTATAGAGGGCTCCCTGTCTGCATGAAAATTGCATGAGAGTGGCAAGGGGACTGTCCACATGCAGAAGGGGGCATGAATTTTAGTAAACGAATAAAACAGGAGGACTTGCATTATTCTTATGTAGTAACCTACTATTATAATTGGTAGTATAATTACTATTATAATTAGTATAATTATATATTATAATTATATTACGTATCAACCTAGTATTGTAGCGAGTTATATTCATAATACTCAATATATTTTCAAATTTCTATCATTAACATCTTCTTGTCATCCTAGAATTAAATTGTATTTGGCTAGAAGGTATTATAAAGAACAATGGTGTTATTTCCTAAGTGATTTACATTATACAAACTCAGCAGGCAGAAAACCTAAGTTAATAAAGAAGAGTTAATGACAGACAAAAAAAGATACAAAGATAAAATATCATTTAGATACTTAAAATGATTGCACTTACCATTCTGCAGAAGTGTGCATAACAGAATTTCATGCTCGAGACATGAAAGACTAATTAATGTAACCTGCTCCTTCAGTGGGTGACAATTTCCCAGTTCTGATTTCAGTATGTTCAGTGTTACTCCATTGTTTCAATTATTTACCTTATAACAGGATTCTGTGCAGCCGAAGGAGCTATGAATTGTTTCAAGGCTGAAGGGAAAATTCTAAAGCATTTATATATGTGTATCAGTATACATAAATGTATATGTGTGTATATACATGTGGAATATATATATATATACATGACAAGTCATATATACAATACTTTCTTGACAGTGCAATTTTAAATTGTGTATTGTAAATAACTAAAGGCAGGTCTCAAATATGATACTAGAAAAGTGACTGTGTGAATACAGATTAGTTACATAGCTTGATTTGTCTTCTGTTATGGTAACATATAAAAAAATAGTTCCTCCATAATATATAATAAACAATTATGTTATTATATACAACATATATTTATTGTGAAGAAAAATTTAAAACTTACAATTGAAAACACATACTTGAAAGTTCAGACAGACAAATTTTAATTGTTACATTATTCATGAGAAGGAAAGATTGCAACAAAATGTTAATAACTGAACAATTAAACAAAATATGATATGGACATTTGAATGTTATTCGGACAAACAAAGGAATGAGCTCCTGATAGATGGAATATTATAAATTAGCTCCTTTGAACATTATGCCAAATAAATGAAAGAAGAATAAAATATGATAATTAATGTTCTTCCATTTGTATGGAGTGTACAGAATAGGTAATGCTGAAAGAGAAAACAGTGGATTCCAGGATCTGAAGAGTGGGAAGAAATTCAGAGTGACTGCTTAATAGGTAAAAGGGGTTTTCTTCTGGTTTGCCCAAAGTAGATTTAACAGTGATGGTTATACAACACTTTGGAACTACTAAGTGCTATTTAATTATATATTTGAAAATGGCTAATTTTGTTATTGAATTTCACTTTAATAAACATATATATTGAAATGTTAAAGAGGAATTTAAATCATGTGCATTTTCTTTGTTTGGTGACTTCAGAATTAATTTCTGACTTCATTATTTGTCTAGATTATTTGGCTACTAATTGTTTTAACTTAATCTTTTAAGTATTTTAGACTTTGATATTATTATATAATAATTAGTTTCTTCCCTCCAAACCTTTGTACCTCCTTTTACTTTATTTCAAAATTACCACCTATTTTTCTTTGTTCCTACATTTTTTGAATTCATATTTTTAAGTGAATCTTAGCTAAGTAGTTTTATATTTTTGTCCACTTATAATCTCAGATTAGCACCCTAAAATAGTTTAGTATATGTTCTCTCTTTTATAAAACTTTGTGTATCTTGTTTTGTAAGTGAACGTCTAGACTTATGGCTAACAACTGCCGGTGTTCTATTAAATGGTGTCATACCCAGGCATGCACTGGCAGCCCTACGTAGACACAGTAGGTTTGGTATTGGTGGTGGGGATAAAGGAGGAGCTGAACAGAGGAAATGACGTGGACTTGATTAGAATATATCATATGCACACATGGAATTCTCAAACAAAAATAAAATAATATTTGTAAAAATAAAAATATTAGAAGAACATGTGTTAATCTTTGAAAAGAAAACAAACTTTCTTTTGAGACTAAAGAAGGTAAAAGAAAGATGAGAAGGAAATAGTATTTATGATTGACAGCCCAAAATGAGCAATATGAGTACTCTTTTAAGTTTTCTAGTTCCTAGTTTTATTTTTTTTTCCAAAAGCGTTGTATTTGCCTTAACAATTACAACAGTCTCTGCATCTTCTATACTACTATCATGTAGATCTGCATCCACAAATTTGCATCCAAGTCTCCAGAGTTTTCTCAGTCCACACTGACATTCAGGATGGTTACTCAGTCAGGGAAGAATAAAGGCCGTCAGAATTTGGAGATATACAAACCAGGAGCCTCTGCATTGCAGTCCACCTTACCCCATCATGACAGAAGATTCCTCTTCTTTTGGGCTCCTGCCATGGCACCAGAGAGTATCAAGGTGCAGGGAACTCTCCAGCACCCGCATGTAGCACAAATCACAGCTCTCCTACATTAAACTATGTCTTTGCAGAGTATTAGATTCTTCATCCGTATATTTTGCAACAATTTTGTTTCTATAATTTCCGTAAACGTGGCTGCTAAGGGGGAGTTTTACCTTTCTCTACTTTGTTGCTGAGTACCCATTGTTAGAGTTCTGTTTTTTGTTTGTTTGTTTTGTTTACAAATGTAACATGCAGAATTTCTGGATTTCGCTTGGTTTAAAATAATATACTGTTAATTTTTCACTCCCTTCTTTATCTGACCCAGTCACTTCTCCCAGCACTCAGGAACCTTTTGTTTTATTTCAATTTTGGAGATGCTGGGTGTCAATAATTGGCCATCTTCTCTTAATATTCCATCTTCTTCCTCTCAAATCACTTTTTTCTTATTATTCCTCCAAATTTTTTAAATTTGATTAATTAATTCTTTTAGAAAACAGTCTTTTGTCATTTTACATAACAATCCCAGTTCTCACTCCCTCACTTCCTCTTGTTTCTCTGCCTTCCCCCATCTGCTCCTCAGAGAAGGTAAGGCTTCCCATGGGGAGTCAACAAAGTTTAGCACAGCACTTTAAGGCAGGATCAAGCCCCTCCCCACTATATCTATGCTGAGCAAGGTATGGGCTCCAAAGAGAATTGGCTCCAGAAAGCCTTTTCAAGCAGTTGGGAAAAATCCTGATCCCACTGTCAGGGGTCCTACAGATTGTCACCCACGTTCAGAGTTTGGTGCTATGCTGGTTCCCTTGTTCCACAATTTAATTAATGGACTTGTGAGAAACCTCAACAACAATCTCATCTCTATCATTGTATCCCAGTGAAAGTAAAGAACTGACTCCCCAAATTTGTCCCCTGACCTTCACATACTTACTGTGGCATTGCTGCCATGAGGACCAACCTTCAGCAGCTCAGGGATTGAGGGGGATGCACAGAGTCAGCGAACTAATAACTCAATTTGACTTTTCTATCTGAGGGAGTAATACTTAATTCTCTGGGGTCTCTGAAGCCAGGAAAAGGGAAAACAAATACTCACACACATTCTCTCTCTCTCTCTCTCTCTCTCTCTCTCTCTCTCTCTCTCTCTCTCTCTCTCTCTCTCTCTCACACACACACACACACACACACACACACACCATATCCCTTTAGGGCCTCTCTATATCATCCCCTTTTATCTCTCTTTTTCTTTTCTTACCTCTATCCTGATGTATTCCTTCTGTTTCTCTCTTGATGTCTTCCTTCTAAATTAACTTTTTCCCTTACAGCTTATATACCCCAGGAATATTTTTCAAGCAGTATAAAAAGTACATTTTGGTTGCATTCTATTTTTAAGTAAATAATTACAATGAATACAAGTAAAAAGCATCACGTTTTTCATATCCCGTACATTATTAAAAATCTTACATTTTATAGGTAAAAAAAGTATCTCTAAGAACCCATATACAGTTAAACATTTGTCTTTCAGACTTCTCAAAAGCAAGGAGCCTTTTATTCATAACCATTTATATAGGCAGTAGTTTTTATAATTGCCAGAAAAATAGGTTACTAGTTTCACTTTCATATTTTAGAGTTTTGTCCAATCATGTTAACTAATGATCGGATTCTTTGTTTTCTAGTTCCATGAAGTCATTTGTTTAGAGATTCATTTTAGGTATGTTGCACAACAAAACCCAGGAACACAATATCAGAAAGAAATGGAACTAACTCCTGGGACTAGAGTTTGCCTTAATCATTAATCTAAATCATAGTCTATATGACTCCTCAAGAGAAACTCATAAATCCTAACTGTGTGACACTTCCTTGATCCTATTTTATGTCTTCTGCAACCCCTGCTTATCATGTGTGGGGGCAACATTTTAAACAGTACAGCTTAAGAGGAAATCATCTTTGTAATAATTCACAAGTAAAATATCCCACTAGACTGAGATATTTCCATGAGATAATCTCACCACATTAAAGGCAGTGGGGATCCCCCCACTCCCATTCATACCATGCCAGATACCAGAGAAAAATGACAGTGGCAAACATGTAAAGGTACAGTAGTAACGAGAGACATTCTGGAACCAAAGCCTTTGTTGGGGGGCTTGCCTATCCAAGATTCACCCATCAGTTGTAGGCAATTCTTCTTTCCTGCCCACCAGTTCTCAAATTACCAACACGGAGACTCAATATTAATTATAAATGCTAGGCCGATAGTTCAGGCTTGTTACTAGCTAACGCTTATATTTTAAATTAACCCATATTCTACCCTCTGCCACATGGTGGTGCCTTCTCTCAACATGGCACATTTATCTTGCTTCTGCCTGTGTCTCTCATGACTTCTCTGACTCTGCCCTTCTTCTTCCCAGTGTCCTTAGTCTGATTCTCCTGTCTAACCTTATCCTGTCCAACCATTGACCACTTAGCTTCTTTATTAAACTAATCACAGCTATGTATATTTACATAGTGTAAAGGAATATTCCACAATCAGTGCCTTGCATTCTTGTGGGCAGATCTCCTTAAGTCATTTGCCACCTGCTGCTAGTCTGACATGGCCACTGGCACTGTGGAATGTGTGCATCTGTATATCTGTGCCTCCACAATAACAGTATATATGCAGTTAAATTTTGACTGTAATATTTCCTGTTTCACATAGACTTTTAATCAATGTAGTTTCTTTTGGAGCTGTCTGTGGGTAGGATGTTCAGCTATTTTTCTACATTTGTCTAGTTTTCTTTCATCATTTCATCACATACTTTTTTTTCTTCTCTCTTTTTCTGTTCATTTGGAATTACCAACATGTATTCTTGTTTTGTTTTGTCCCATAAAGTTCCTTGTCCTCTTCCAGTTCCATTTTGATTGAGTTCCTTTAAATGGATAATTTATAATGAAATGACTCCGTATTTACTAAATTTTTTAAAAAGCTTTTATTACTATTTTATTCTTATTTCTATTTTCCACTGTGTATATGTATGATTGTGGGTTCCCACTTGCCACAGTGCATGTGTAGAGGAAGAGGACAACTTGTGGGAGGCAGATGTCCTCTTCTACCATGTGTATTCAGTGAATGGAATTCAGGTTGTCAGGCTTAGCATTGACTATTTCCCTCATTGAGCCACCTTAACATCTCACATCTAATAATTGTATCATATATTTGGTTTGTTTGCTGTCGAAATTGTAGAATTTTTTGGTTTTGTCATTGTATTCTCCAATGCTCAATTTTTTATTACAATTTATACTTCTTGAATTTTTTGATATATTTTGGCTTTTTCATTCTTGGTTTTCTTTTTCTTTTAGCTCAGAACCTTGTTAGGCCACTATTTTTTATTCTTTGTTAGGCAGCTCATTGATCTCTGTTTAGGGTTGATTGCTGTGCTTTAGTTTTTTTCCCCTCTGGTAGTGTCACCTTTTCCTGATTTTTCATCGTCCTAATGTGGTCTGACTTTGGTGTCTGTACATTTGAAGCAATAAGTAACTATTCTGTATTTATAGACTACCCTCAGTATGGAAAAACAATTGCTAGGACTTAGAAATTCCTCTCTAGTCAGTCAGTGAAGTGCATTATCAGGTCCACAGAATGAATGCTTACATAGGCAGAATTTGGGATTGAGATAGTGTACAGGTAGGTCTAGATCCTGGGCTTACAGGTGTGCTCCTGAATTGTGAGTTTAGAGGAGCAATCTTGGAAACTAGTTATCTTCTGAAATAAGCCTCATGAATTTGTTGACATGTTCAAATATAGAACCTCCGAATAGGAGTTTCATCTTACTCCTGAGTCTTCAGGGATAGGGTTATAGATCATACTCTTGAAGATGGTTCTAAAGCTTGAACATGTGAGCATTAGTCTAAAATAGGAGTACATAGGAACTGAACTGGTGCTGGTGCAGGCAAGGAACTTGACAGTATAGGAGATGGTGTGACAGGAGATAAGGTCTGGTCATAAGGCTGTGGGGCTGGCCTGGCATGAGGTCTGGTGAATGCTCTTATAAGCAAAAAAGTGACATATACTCTAAGGTCAAAAATCATAACAAAAAATCATTAAAACATTTCAGAAATCATTTCATTGATGAGCATACTGGTTTTGTTATTTGGGGACTACTTTGTCCACTGCGAATTAGTAAAAATACTGCATTTATGGTGGTATAACAGAATGTCAAACATTCTGGCATTACCCAAAGGAGATAAAGGAGAAGAATAATGAGCTTTAAAAAGCTGGTTAGAGTTTAACTTAAATTGAGCAAAACACACTATATTCATATAGTTAAGCTTTTTGTCTGTTTTTATTTAGAAATATACCATGACCTTGGTATGCCAAAATTCAACTTAATTCTGAGGGCTCCTTGGAACTTTGCGTTGTGAGATGTGTCTGTTGAAACACCATTATCAAGAGAATAGCATTGTCTTCTGCCATATGGGTTGTGGTCACAACCTCCAGAATGAGTAAATGCTTCCCTTGATTCTGTGTTGTTCATAGTCTTACATTTATGGAGGACAGTGGAGACTGCTGCCAGGTATGCTGTTCTCGAAGTTGGATGGGGATGAGTAGCTTATTTCCTATCTGTCTCTTCTGAATTGCTAGATGGAAAACTCACTGACTCTTTTGAGAAGGTTCATGTGGTATTCCATTAATCACTAACTTCAGAATCAAAGAATTGAGCATTTCAAATAGAGTATGCAGTAAAGTCCAATGCCTCTTTCTTTCTTTCTTTCTTTCTTTCTTTCTTTCTTTCTTTCTTTCTTTCTTTCTTTCTTTCTTTCTTTCTTTCTTTCTTTCTTTCTTTCTTTCTCTCTCTCTCTCTCTTTCTTTCCTTTCTTTCTTTCTTTCTTTCTTTCTTTCTTTCTTTCTTTCTTTCTTGTTTTGTTTTTTGAGATGGCAGTTTCTCTACATTCAACTACTCTCTAGTTGTCCTGAAACTCACTGTGAAGACCAGGTCGATCTTGAACTCATAGAGATTCACCTGCCTCTGCGTCCCATGTGCTGGAATTAAGGGTGCGAGTCACCACACCAGGCCCATTTTATTTCTTTATTCAAATAGTTAAATTATTTTATTGCTCTACTAAGAATTTTGTGTGAGTACACATATGTGCATGTTTATATAGATGCATGTGTGTGCAGGGGCATGTACACACATGTCATTGTGTCATTGCTAGGGTGTCACTCTCAGATGCCACTTACCTTATTGATTTTGATACAGGGTCTTTCACTGTCCTCATTCAAAATAGAGGTTTGCTTTTGATTTCTATTTTCTTTTTTTTAAATAAAAGCAAAGGATAAAACGTATAGAAAAAAATCAATCACTACAAGCTTGGTAATATTTCAACAAAATCAGTAATTTCACAGTTTCATGCATTCTGGTATGAATGTGAGAATATTAAACATGAGAAGCAAATATCATGTAGGCCATATAGGTTAGGTTGTTCGCTAGCTTGCCACAGAAATAATCTTGTCTCTGCCTTCCCAGAACTGTAATTTATGAGCTTGTGTCATTTCACATGACATTTTTTGTGGTAAATAATTTTTTTTTCTAAATGATGTTCTTATTTAAAAAATTTATATAATACATTTGATCATATTTTCCCCTCCTCCAATGTCTTCCAGATTCTCTCTACCTTCCTACCCACCCAAATTTATGTTCTTTCTCCCTCATCCCCTCTTTTCCTCAAGGAAAGAAAACAAAAAATGAAAGTCAAGCCAAAAATGAGACAAAACAGGGCAGTGGTGACATACGCCTTTAATCCCAGCACTCGGGAGGCAGAGGCAGGTGGATCTTAGCCTGCTCTTCAAGAGCTAGTTCCAGGACAGGCTCCAAAACTACAGAGAAACCCTGTCTCAAAAACAAAAATAGACAAAAAAAAATACTAAACACCAAACCAAAACAAAACAAAGAGTTTTGTACTGGCCAACTATTCCAGGGCATGGTGCTGGCCCTGGAGTATGGTTGGTATACACACTGGCAAATCACTTGAGAAAATTGATTTTTCCTTTTCCAGCAGGTATGAGTTGAAAAGAGTTTCCTGGCTAGGGGTGGGAATTTGTGCCCAGTTCACTGCACTGGGAGTTTGTATGGCTTGAATTTGTACAGGCTTGTGTGTGCTGTAACAGTCTCTGTAAGTTCATATGCCCATCAGTCCTGCTGCGTCTTCCCACTTCCTCTTCCACATAGATCTCCGAGTCTTGACGGGAAGGGTTTGATAAAGACATATGATTTAGGACTGAATGTTCCAAAGTGTTTCAGTCCCTGCCCATTGTCCTGATGTGAGTCTTGGTGTTAATTACTATCTACTGAAAGAAGTTTTAAATACATGTACTTAAATCCAAATGGCTATAGAAATTAGGTAGCTAGTAAGGGACTAAGGCAGAACGTCTCTTTCTAGGAAGGGGAAATAGAGTATAGCGTTATGAAAAATTAAAAAGGAGACTGGAATGGGAGGAGTAAATGGTGAGGGGGGATGGGAGGACAGGATAGGGGAGGGAATATGTGGAAAAACACTAACTATAGGGAACTCAAAATATGGAAGCCTACTATTGTAGACGCTTCCTAAAATATTTACATATATGAAAGAAATCTAAAATGAGTCACCAAATAACGGGGACGGTATTTTAGTTACTGTTCCATTGTTGTAAAGAGTCACATGACCGCAAAGGAAGGCATTTAACTAAGGGCTTGTTTACAGTTTCAGAGATTTAGTCCATTATTATGATGACAAGGAGCATGGTGGCATGCAGGCCTACTTGGAGCTTGAGAAGCAACTGAGAGCTTTATCTACTGATTCACAAGCAGCAAGCAGAGAGAGACAGACTGTCTGGGCTTTTAAAACCTCTAAGTAAATTTCCAGTGACACACTTCCTCCAGCAATGCCAAACCTATTCCAGCAAGGCCACAACTTCAAACCCCAACAGTTCATCAACTAGGCACTAAACATTCAAATACATGAGCCTTCTTTTAAACCACTACAGGGAGACAATGTCCAAAGTAGACATCTTAAGCCATGAAGTAAAACCTCCAGTAACATGAGCAGATTACATCTTGTTGCATCTTTGGTCACAGGGGAACCTAAAGGCCCTCACAACATCACTAGTTATAGCCAAGGTAATTTGTTATTCTTCATAGCCTGATTGTAAGGGCCTATTGCTAAAAATACTTGTTACTTCTGCCATTGAACATAGAGAAATTGAGCTGGTGCCCAAATAGAAGCTTCATCCTCACTGACTAGCATCTATGGTTCTAGAAGGTATTTTACTACTAGAGGAGAAAAATTATCATCAGTATTACCCAGCTATAAACCCCATGACCTACAACGGCAACCTGCCTGCAATATATACTGGTTCGATAGTGGCCCAAATGTTATGGGAGTAACCAAACATTCTTTGTTTGAAGGCTCACTCCATGAAATAGAACCCATGCCTTACAATACTAAAGTGGCCAATAACTTGAGAATAGAAAGGTCATGGATCCTATGGGGAAACCTATTACTACTATTCTGTTAAAGAAACATAGCAATAAAATGACTCCTGATGACATAGTTCAGAGCCTCGCTCAAACCACATCTGACTATTTAAGTAGGTTTTGGGGATTGACCTCAGGTCCTCCTGGAATGCAAGTGCTCTAATGATTGTGCTATTACCCAAAATACTCTATGGTTTGATTGAACTGTTCTGTTTGACACATCGGTGGATCTCTCTTAATTTCCATATCTGTGATCCTGTAATGAACTGGCTCTTCCCAAGCATCTTTTCTGCTATTCCAGTGCAAAACACTCGATATTTTTTCATGATGCTTCTCTTTAGAAATTGTGCTGGATTACCTGGCCCCACCTCTCCCTAAGGGAAGGAGCTCAGTCCTGCCTCAATTTGAATCACCATGTTTTGTGCAAACCCATGGAAGGCCTATCCCTTTCTGGATGGATATGGAGGAGGAATGAATGGGAAGGTGGGTAGATGAGAGTCTGGGGAGGGAACAGGAGGAGATAAGGGAGGGGAACTGTGGTCAGTATGTAAAATAAATGAAAAAATATTATTTAAATAAAAAAGAATGAACTTTTAACCAACTTTACAGCATTTTTAATGGATTTTTTTTTAAAAAAAGTCTTGTCAAATTGCAAGTTGCTGAATTTTTTTCTGCTCTGATCCTTTTTGTTTTGGGTTCTTTTGGTAAACAGCTAAAAGAAACAATATCCATGACATCTGAATGCTCTTTCAATTACGAAGAAAGTTCTTTCAAGGTCACCTGGGAATTATTTTCTTAAGACTCATATTCCAGTGTTCAGGCATTGGAGAACTTGGACCACTGCAGCTGAGCTTTGGGTGGGCCTCTGTAAATACAGCTCATGCCAGTTGGAAACCTTAGTGTCATTGACATGACACTTTCGTAGAGTTTGTAATCTGAAAGCTTTGATTTCATGGAAGTTTCCAAGGAGATGGAAATGTCAGACAATGTGTGGAATGGTCAATTTTTTTAGGCCCACCCAGACAGGGTAAAGTGTGAAGCTTTGAGAGAGTAGGCTAATATTCACCAGAAACCCAAAGATAAGAGAAGCAAGGATGATGGTTTATTTCCCGAGGGAAGCCTTAGGCAACTAGCAAGGCCAGCGCAAGAGTGGTTGTATGTGCTTCAGCTAGCAAGATAAAGGCGGTGGTGCTATTGCTGCTATTTGGTGCTTATATCATGCCATCCAGCATCTAGAATGACAGACATGTTGTTTTAGGATTTGTAGTTAGCATCATTCCCTTTTACTGTGCCTCTGATTCAGTTCCTCCTTATTGTTTGCCTATTCTTCCTTTTGGCTTGAGGGTTTTCATCTTGTGTTATTTTGTCTTGGACATATACAACTTTTGCTCTGTTTTTTAATAGAAACTTACAGTGAGATTGCCTTGAGTTTGGGGGGACCATAAAACTTAGACCTTGAAGCAAAGATGCAACAATTAAAACTCTGGGACCTTTTGGAGAAGGGCTAAATGCATTTTGCATTATCAGATGGACAGAACTTGAATATGAAATGAATCGTGTGATAAAGGCTTCATTGTCAGCCTGTGATGCTACTTAGAGGTAGTGGAACCTTTAACATGTGACCCTTTGTGAGAAACAGAAGAAACCCTGAGTGTGTGAAGTCCTGGGTGTTCTTAATATGAGCATGGGCATGTCAAGGACCCCAGCCTCAGACCCAAAGGGAACTGGCAAACAAAGTTTCCATTAACTGGAGTGCGGCCAAAAGGGTTCTGTCAAAGTCTTCACTGGGAGTCTGAGTATAGGCGTTGATAGAGTGTACAGTAGATGTCCGCCATAGTTTTCCCATACCCCAGAGACAATTATAGCCTAAAAACTGTTCCCCTACTGAGGCTGCTCTGACTTTGCTTAGCTAAACCTGTCTCCTTGATCCAAATGTATGTCATAAACTCTGACTCCTTATTATTTGTATACAATAATATTGCTTCCATGTTCAGTTATATTCAATAACCCCACCCCTCTGTTCAACTTTATATATTAACTTGTTGAGCTTCCAAGGTGCAAAGATTTCTTTATTCCCAGCTTTATGTCTGTGTGTCTATTTGTCTGTCTGTCTTCTTCTTTCCCTCACCACTCCCAGTCAGGCTCAAGCCCCTGCAGCCACACACACACCCAAAAAATGACAGGCCCAACTGGAAGAAAGTTTACTGGTCTTGTCCACTGATGCTATTTTAGTTACATATTTGTGTCTTATGAGGGTGAGTGACTATGACTCTGTACAAGAAACATTTTACCAGTGTTCACCAAGTAGCAAACACTTACATAAAAATTTTTAACATATGTATCAATGACACAATGGGAAAACTGGATTTAATACTTTGTTGTATTCTAAATGTTGCAGAAAGTGACCAAATAAGTAACCCTGGACATTTTAAAGCATAGTTTTCCACAAAAACAAATCACAGTTTCTCAGAAAAGTATCTACTACCAAAGTCTAGGGCAAAATACATACATACATACATACATACATACATACATACATACATACATATAATGAATCTGGCTGATGTCCCTCACTTTTTAAAATTATACAATACATTTTAAGCAATGATTTACTTAAATTTTTTCTGTGGTTTTTGTTTTTCTAACTGACTGCTACAACTCCTAATGAATTCCTAGAATTTACAGATAACTATAGAATTACTTAAAGAGAAATTACACTAAATCCTGACTGATAGAAAGAAAAATTGCCACATGAAAACTACCTTTGTTGTTTATAATGCACACAGTGGATAATATTTTGCTGTCGCTGCTTACATTACTTAGCGCAGTCTCTAAAGAACAGAAGCTTGGCTAAAGCAATAAGTTTTCCTATTTCATTGAGAACTTATTTTTAAGCCTTTAGACAGTTTTTTCAATTGGTTTATTTACATATTTTATTAGTTAATTTGTTAGTTACTTAGTTATTGTGGTCGCATGTATTGTCATTTCATATGTGCAAGGATGAGACTACAGCTCAATGGTACTCAGGTCTCTCTCTTCACCATATGGATTCTGGGAACTGAACTCAGATTATGAGGTGTGGTGGTGAGTACCGTTATCAACTGAAGAAGGCTTTTCTCTGACTTGAGTGTTTTTTTCAACATAATATTTTTATTGATTATTTGGGAATATCACATAATGTACCCCAAGGACACTCAGTTCCAAGTCCTCCCAAGTCCGCCCCCAACCCTTGTGACCCCGTCCAAGAAAAAAGAAGATGAAAGAACAAAAAAGAAGTCTATTTTGTGTTTTCAAACTCCCAGTGGGTAGCCCCTTAAAGAAAACTGAGTCCTTTCCTACCCCTACTCCCACAAGAAGCCATCAACTGTGAAGAGCTATACTTCAGCATCTCTATCACAATTTTTAAGAGTTCTCTTCAATGACTTCCTGTCTAGGCTGTTTCTTTTGGTGGGTGGGGTGGGGAAGTTGTCATTGAAAGTCATTGATATTAACAAGGATTTAGGTGGCAGCACAGCCCACAGATATCCATATGGCCTTCAGTGGTAACACAGACCACGGTCATCCACACTGTCTTCAACTGCAGCACAGTACTACAAGCTACGCATTTAAATATTTGTTAATTGGAAGGAAAAGATAGATCTGTTCAAGTAATTTAAGTAATATACAATGCATACATATGTAAAATGTTACATGATATCTTATTGTAACATATATCTTATTGTTTTAAAAAAGATTTCTTAAGAAATACTGATATATTTTTATGAGTATGAGTGTTTGCCTGCATGTACGTAAGCGTGGCATGGGTATGCTTGGTACTCATGGGGCTAGAAGAGCATGCCAGATCCTCTGAAACTGGAGTTACCAACAGTTGAGAGCAGTGTGATGTGGATGCTAGGAATCAAACCCAGGTTATCTGGAAGAGCAGTCAGGTGCTTTTATCCATGGATTCATAGCTTGAGTTCCAAATTTTGTGTTTTTAGTTATCAATTAAAAATTAAAGTAAAATTATGAAATCTGAAATTATATAGAGGCAAGTGCCAGTTTGTGAATGACTAAATATTGTGCAATTAAACCACATAAGGGGGGCCTGGATTGATGGCTCAGCTGTTAAAGGCTAGACTCAAAACCAAAATATAAGTAAACCACATAAGGGGATTATAGTAGTAGTATAATTGAATAAAGTATTTCTATAGGCAGTAAAGTGGAACTACCCCAAATAGAGAATTAAAGTTGCAGAACTGTATGAATAGTATTATACAAATCATTTTAAACTAATTAACAGATAATATTAAATGTCACTAACTATAGCTTGCAATAATTCAACTAAGAAACCTATCTACCTATAATTGATTTTAAGTGATTTCTATTTTGTGGGTACATTTAAGTGTCTCTAAATTCATGGAAAAGGTTATGAAAAGATACACATCAAGCTAATAAAAAGATTTTATTTTTAGAAGAATTATTTATTTATTCATTCTTCTCTCATCCTAATTGCAGTTTTCCCTCCCTACTCTCCTCCCAGTTCCTCTTCCTACTTCCTTTCTCCCCAGATTCACTCCTCCTCTGTTTCCCTACATAAAAGGGCAGACCTCCCAGGGATATCAACCAAGCAAGGCATAACAGGTTGCAGTAAGACTAGGCACAAACCGTCATATTAAGGCTGATTATTTTTAATTAAAAGCATGTGTGTGCTCCTGTGTGAGTTTCTGTATGTCATGTGCATAAAGGTGTTCATAGAGGCCAGAAGATGGCATCAGATTCCTTGGAACTGGAGTTACAGATGGTTGTGAGCTACTTAGTTTGGGTGCTGGGAACTGAACCCAGGTTCTCTGCAAGTGCAATACACACTCTTACCTACTTAACCATTTATTTCATAGCAATGTTATTAGTGAAGAGCATAAGGATGAGGTTTGGGAGTGGTGTTAAGAGCAGACTCTAGATTTACACTTAAAAGTGTAAGGGTTTTTTACATAAATGTTTATGTAAAAATTCATAATTTTATTCTAAGTGTCCCATGACTACCTAATTACACATCTAAGGAGTGCTTATTATGTGTAAGTCTGTTGTAGCAAAGTTATGCATACTTTTATGTTATTATTCTCCCAATTGAGATCACTGAATATTTTAAAATTAGGGTGTACTTTCAATGGGCCTTTAATGTCTTTCCAGTTGGAACTACACACAATGCATGCTGAGGATTAAATAGCATTTGTCATACAAGGACAATATTTTAAAATAAAACTTATTGAGCATCATTCAAGCACTTCTTCAAATTTGCCTCAATGCTCCATAAAGGCTAGAAAACTTTTACCATCATGGAGGAAAACATTTCAGTGGTGCTTCCTAGGTTGAGAAAACTCTGCATGCATTCCAAGCTACTTTTGGGGTGAGAAGGAAGTAAACTCAAGAGTGACCTGTCAGCAACTCCCTAGGATCTGAAGGAGCCTAACACATGCTCTCCACATTCTGACCTTTGCTGTCAATCACTATTCTCCAATAACCCATTCTTCTTATACAATTATCATCTGTTCCCCAGACGTCAACGTTTGGCTATAATTTTTGCAGGCTGCCATTTATCATTATTTGGGAGAGTAAAGACACTGTTAAGCATTATTTGGAGTGCATATCTCCTTTGCATTCCATATATTCTGTGCTTACAGAGTAGAAAATGTCTTCCTTTATATATACAGACACACTTTAGCAACCGATATGCTAAATTTCAATAGTAATTTAGAAGGAAAAAACTGTTATTTGAGGGCTTTTAAGCTTCTATAACAAGGAAGTTTTAACTTAAAATACTAAGCCACATAAACTGCATCAATTAATGTGCTAACACAAAGAATAAACAAACTAAAACAAATATGACTTTCAGCCATTTTACTAATTAATTCAATTATATTATTATTTGAAATGGAAAAAAGTCGTTGCACTAAATTGTTCATTTTCAAATTAACTCCCATTAAGTGATGTGACAGGCTTGTGAATTTTTTGCCCTTTAAAAAAATTCTCCTGTGAAAGTGTCAGGTATGATCTCAGCTCTGGTTTCCTCAGTGTCTTCAAGTGAGTTTTGTTTTAAATCTCCAAAGGCCACAGAACTTCAGTATATTTTACATATGGAATAAATAAGTTAAAGACTCTCTATATTAACTTTACAAAGACATTTTTATTGAGCTCCAGGATATTATGAAATAATGGGAAATTACTTTTAAAAATTCAACTGCTTCTGTACACAGCTGCGCTCTCAGAGGAAGAATATGGAAGTGTCGTTCTCCTTCGCTATTTACATTATCAGCCACATGTATTTATACAGCATTCTCTTTTTCAAAAGGCATGCATTTCCTAAACATTATGTCACAGATGGAAGGCTTTACAGAAAGAAGAATGAAGAAAATCAGGGCAGAAAATCGCAGAGTGTCATAATATTAAAGAAGGAATGGAACTTAAAAATTACTTCCATATTTCATAGATTAGGGATCTGAGCTTTATAGGTCAGTTGCTTAACCAAGAGCACACAGCAGTTAGGGGCAGGGCTGAAACTGGAAATTGAGTTTGCTGACTTCCATACTAGTTTATTAGCACTAAAACATGCTAAGAAAAGATTTAAGAGAATCAGATAAAAGAAAATAGAAGATAAATATCAGCTTTTGTACAATTTGATGACAAACACTCTGAAACTGATATGGAAACCCATTCACACATTTGTGAGATTGGAATATAGTGGAAAGGAAGAAAAATAATGGGCTAAAAAACTCTAATTACCACAAAAACAATTCAAAGCATAGATTATTTACATAAAATTGTCATAGTTGGGTAGCCCATGTGACATGATTTATGGCATTATATTCTATTCGTTAAGCCATTTCTAGGGTAATGGAGTCTATTTTTGAAGAATT
The DNA here is from genome assembly GCF_018167655.1 of Microtus oregoni. Taxonomy (NCBI): domain Eukaryota; kingdom Metazoa; phylum Chordata; class Mammalia; order Rodentia; family Cricetidae; genus Microtus; species Microtus oregoni. The sequence goes on from NW_024544814.1 coordinate 463,107, forward strand.
TTATGCATGAGTACTATGCACTTTGATCATTTCCACCCCTTCCTTTCTCTTTACCTCCTCCTATGTTTTCCTCTCATATTTCACTCTAAAATTTATATCTTCTATGTATATCTATCATCTATCTATCATCTTTCCATATAAATGAATCCAATCAGTGGTGCCCATATTTACATGGGTATAAGACATGGGCAACCTACTTCTAGGGTATTCATTGCTGAAAAACCTGAATCTTCCTCCCTTAACAATTGCCAGATCTATGTAGTTCTTTTAATTAGTTAGGATTTTTATTGCTGTGAAAAAAAACACCATGACCAAAAACAACTTGTGAAGCAAAGAGTTTATTCCACTTACATTTCCATAGCATAGTTTATCATCATTGAAGGCAAGAACTAGAACAGGACAAGCACCTGGAGGCAGGAACTAATGTAGAAGCCATGGAGGAGTGCTGCTTACTGGCTTGTTCCTTATGATTTGCTTAGACTGGTTTACTATAGTACCCAGGACCACTAACCCAAGGGTAGCACTTCTCCTAGTGAGCTGAACCCTCCCATACCAATCATCAATCAAGAAAATATACTTTTTATATTTGTATTGTCCATACCCATAGGCCAATCTGGTGGACATATTTTCTCAATTGAGGTCCCCTCTTCCCAAAAGACTCCAGCTGTATCAAGTTGACATAGAAGTAACCAGAATACTTCTTTAAAAAAACACTATTTGGCCGGGCGGTGGTGGCACACGCCTTTAATCCCAGCACTCGGGAGGCAGAGGCAGGCGGATCTCTGTGAGTTCGAGACCAGCCTGGTCTACAGAGCTAGTCCCAGAACAGGCTCCAAAACCACAGAGAAACCCTGTCTCGAAAAACCAAAAAAAAAAAAAATACAATTTGCAGTGAAACTATTATAGTGATTATGACAACCAGAACAGAGATTCTGGCATCCTGTATGTTATATAACTCATAAAAAATCTTTATTTGCCTTTCATCTAACTTTAAAAGCTTTCAATATACTTTCTTTGTTATGTATACATAGTGTTTTAAATATGCTATATCCTGGGCATTTTCTGGTCTTCTCAATTTGGTGTTTCATGTGCTTCTGGTATGTGTATGGAGTTGTCTCTCTTTTGTTTGGGGAAATTTTCTTCTATAGTCTTGTTGAAGATCTGGTCTATGCCATTACTTTGGATTCTTCTCCTTCATTTTTGTCTATAATTTCAAAGGTTTGATTTTTCATGGTATCACACATTTCCTGTGTGTTCCTTTCCTATGTTTTAAAAAAAGTTTTCATGTTCCTTACTTATTTATCCTAGATCATTTATCTTCAAGATCTACTATCCTGTCTTTAGATTGATTAATTCTACTTATAATGTTTTCCTTTAAAGTTTAGAGTTGAGCTATTGTGTTTTTCAATTCCATCTTCATTTCATTTTGAGCTAGGCTGTTTTTATCCTGCCATTAATGGTCAGTGGCAGTTCCTAACAATGCCTAACTTCCTAATGGTTCTTAACATTCCTAACAGTACCTAATAAGTTCTAATATTTCTGAACAGTTCCTAAGAGTTCCTGAGAATTACCAACAGTTTCTAACAGTTCCTAAGAGTTACCAACAGTTTTTAACTATTTCTTTTTTGTTTGTTTATTATTTTGCGAGACTAACAGTTTCTATTTCTAAGATTTCTTAACAGTTTCTAATGCTTCCTAACTATTTCTAATATAATCTGATATTTCTAAATATGTATGCATTTTGAATTCTAAATGAATTAATATAAGCTTTTTGGCACTTAGGAATTTTCAAGAATAAAAATACATTGTAATTGTATATAAGTACCATGTTATCCAAAGGGTGCCCTGAACTTATTCCTCTCTATATAATTAATTTCATAATCATTTTAAAGGTATCAAACTTTCTCTGTATTCACCTTGAATATGTGAGCAATGAATATTTTGAAATCCAGGAGCTGAAAGAAACAAATTGAAGTGAGAGAACAAATACATAGATATTAACTTACTGTATTTCAGTTATTTGAGTAATCTGTATTTGTCACACTCAGTGTAATTTGCTTTTTATTTTTTAATTTTATTTATTTATTTATTTTTGGTTTTTTGAGACAGGGTTTCTCTGTAGCTTTGGAGCCTGTCCTGGTACTAACTCTTGTAGATCAGGTTGGCCTCGAACTCACAGAGATCCGCCTGCCTCTGCCGCCCGAGTGCTGGGATTAACGGTGTGTGCCACCACTGCCTGGCTGCTTTTTATTTTTTAAACTTCATATGTTTTCATCTTTTCTATCTTTTTTCATGTCCACTTTATTCTCCTTTCCAAGTTCTTTTCATCATATTTGCTCTTCTGATGTTCTATCAAAAGTGCTTTGCCTTTTCCCTTTTCATTCTTTTCTTTTTTCCTCTTGACCCTACATTTTCGAATGATTTGTATTTGAGTTCACAGATTATTTTGCCTGATTAACCAGCAACTGAGTTTTTTTTTTTTTTTTAGAATTTCTTTTGATGTTTCTTTTGTGTTTCTCAGTGCTGTGGCTTGTTTGGATTTCTATGATTTCTATCTTTTGCTGAATTTAAAAGCTTTGTTTGTTTCTCTGATAGTTGGTTCTTCCCACTGAAGTTTCTTTAAGTTCTTGCGAAAGTTGCCAAACTTCTTCCTAATTATTATTTTAGAATTCTTTGTTTCAAAGTTTCTATATAACAATTGTATTTGTGCTCTTCTCTGGGAGAGTATAATATAATCTTTTTGTGGCACAATGTCACCTTAGTTTTTCATCTTTCTTTTGTATAAATTTCTTAAAAATCCAAGCATTCCCTCCTGCAGGAAAGAGGGAGTCTTATAAGGCTCAGTAAGGTAAGACACTTTTAAGACTAAGGAAACTCAGAAAATTTCAAGATTCACAATGCCTAGAACCAAATTTATAAAAGTAGTAACTAATTTCTGGGCTGTTTAGTTGGAGCTGCTTACAAATTGGAATAAGGATCTCTGGAGATGGACCTTTCCTGAGTTGTCACCCCTGCCGGAATGGGAACCATTGTAAAGATGACCGTGAGTTCCCAAAATCCTGTAAATAATCTCTCACCTGTGCTTCCAAAAGTAACTCATCAGTACACTAAATTAGACTTGGATATAACTATTATAGCTAGAATAAATGGATATTTGTGTCTCCCCAGAAAAAAGTCACAACACTTGTCATATGTGAAGAAGTCTCCACTATCCCAGTCTTTGCAGACTGTGCCATCTGAGCAGCCTTCACCAGTTAGTTCAACCAAATTATTATTATTATTTATTTTACATCCTGGCTTCAGTTTCCCCTCCCTCCTCTCCTCCAAGACCCTCCTCCCAACCCTGCTCTGTTCCCACTTCCCAATCCACTCCTACTCCATTTCTGTTTAGGAAAGGGCAGTTCTCCCAGGAGTATCAACAAAGCATGGTATATCAAGTTGCAGTAAGATTAAGCATCCCTTATTTATTAAGGCTAGACAAGGTCATCCAGTATGAGGAGTAGGGTCTCAAAAGTCAGCAAAAGAGTCAGAGATACCTCCCCCTTTCACTGTTAGTAGTCCCACAAGAGGACCAAGCTACACAACTGTCACATATAGGCAGAGTGCCTAGGTCAGTCCTATACAGGCTCCATAGTTGTCAGTTCAGTCTCTGTGAGCCTCTGTGAGCCCAGATTAGTTGTTTCTGTGAGTTTTCTTGTGATGTCCTTGACACCTCTGACTCCTACAATCCTTTCTCCCTCTCTTCAGCAGGATTCCCCAAGCTGCACCTAATGTTGGGCTGTGGATCTCTGAATCTGTTTTCATCAGTTATTGTACGAAGGCTCTCTGATGACAATTGGGGAAGTCACCAGTGCAATCACAGGGGATGACCAGTTCAGGCTACATATCTACTATTGATAGAAGTTCAAGCTGGGGTGTTCCCTTTAGATTCCTGGGAGATTCCCTTGCTCCAGGTTTTTACCTGACTCCAAAAATTCCACCCCTTTCCAGCAGTCTCTTTTAGTACTTCCAGACCCCCACCAAAACCTGATTTCTCATATTCCCATCCCCATTCATCCTTAGACCACTCAGGAAATCTTTTTTATTTCCTCTTTCCAAGGAGTTCCAAGCATCCCTCCATGAAACGTCCTTGTTACCAATCCTCTCTGGGGCATCCTTTACTTTACAGCTAATATCCACTTACGAGTGAGTACATACCATGTTAGTCTTTCTCAGTCTGGATTACCTGACTCAAAATCATTTTTTCTAATTTCATTCATATGCATTCAAATTTCCTGATGTCTTTGTTTTTAACAACTGAGTAATACTCCACTGTGTAAATATACCATTCCTTGGTTGAGGGACATCTAGGCTTTCTAGCTTCTGGTTATTACAAATAAAGCAAGTGTCCTTGTGGTATGACTGAGTGGTATAGCTGAGGTAGATTGATTCCTAGTTTTCTCAGAAATCACCATATTGATATACAAAATGGCTGTACAATTTTGCACTCCCACAAGCAATGAAGGGGTGTTCCCTTGCTCCATATCCTCACCAGCATTGGCTGTCACTTGTGTTTTTGATCTTAGCCATTCTGACAGGTATAAAAATTAACAAAAAGTAACAGTAAAGCAAAGTACCCATCAATAGGAAAAAACAGCAGCCTACAAAATGGGAAAAGATTTTCACCAGTCCCACATCAGACAGAGGGCTGACTTCCAAAATATATAAGGAACTGAAGAAAATAGATATCAACAAACCAGATAATTTAATTTTAAAAATGGGGTACATATCTAAACAGAGAATTCTTAACAGAAGAAGCTCAAATGGCTGAGAAACACTTAAGGAAATGTTTGACATCCTTAGCCATCAGGAACTAAATTAAAAAATTAAAATCAAAATAATTCTGAGATTCTATCTTACAAAAATAAAAGTATCATCTCAATATATGCAGAAAAGGCCTTTAATAAAATTGACCGTGCTTTCAAGATAAAAAGTGTTAGAAAGAATATGATGGGAGGTGTACAAATAGGAAACAAATCAAATTATTCATAGTTTTAAATGATACAAAATTCCACCCAAAACTTTTTTTTTTTTTTTTTTGATTTTCAAGACAGGGTTTCTCTGTAGCTTTTGGTTCCTGTCCTGGAACTAGCTCTTGTAGACCAGGCTGGCCTTGAACTCACAGAGAGCCGTCTGCCTCCTGAATGCTGTCCACCCAAACCTTTAAAATGATCAACATACTCAGTGAAGTAATAGGACACTGAAATAATTTACAAAATCAGTAGACTTTTTATACATCAATCTCAAACACGCTGAGAAAGTGACCATGAACACACTCCTTTTTCTGTGACCTCTAACAATATATCTAGGAAGAAACCTAGCCAAGGACGTGAAGAATTTCAACAATCAAAACTTCAAATCTCTAAAGAGAGAAATCAAGGAAGACACTTGAAGACGGAAAATCTTCCTATGCTCATGGACTGGTAGAATTAATTTTGGAAAATAAATATCTGATTCAATATAATTTATAGATTCAATAAATCCCAAACAAAACCTCATGACATTCTTCACAGAAATAGAAAGATTCTAACATTATAGCAATCACGAATGATCCTGGATTGTCATAGCAATTCTAGGCAAAAATAATAATATTGGATGGATTTTCATGACAGCTTTCAAGTTATATTATAGGGCTATAGAAATAAAAACACAAAACAGACCTATTGTTCAATGGAAGAGAAGACTTTGATTTAGATCCACATAATTTCATCCACTTAATATTCAACAAAGATGCCAAAAACACACTGGAGGAAATATAGCCTCTTGAACAAATGGTGCTAGGAAAACTCTACATGTAGAAGAATGAATTAACCCCCTTATCTGTTATTGTAAACAAGAGAGCACGAGTAAGGACTGCGAGGGGTGCACCCACACACTGAGACAATGGGGATGTTCTATTGGGAACTCACCAAGGCCAGCTGGACTGGGTCTGAAAAAGCATGGGATAAAACCGGACTCTCTGAACATAGCGGACAATGAGGGCTGCTGAGAAGTCAAGAACAATGGCACTGGGTTTTGATCCTACTGCACATACTGGCTTTGTGGGAGCCTAGGCTGTTTGGATGCTCACCTTACTAGAACTGGAAGGAGGTGGGAGGTCCTTGGACTCCCCACAGGGCAGGGAACCCTGACTGCTCTTGGGGCTGATGAGAGAGGGGGAGTTGATTGGGGGAGGGGGAGGGGGAGGGAATGGGAGGCGGTGGCGGGGAGGAGACAGAAATCTTAAATAAATAAATAAATAAATAAATAAATAAATAAATAAATAAACTTTCAATGGATCAAAGACCCATAAGTGAAACAAGAAATTCTAAAACTGCTAGAAAACACCACAGACAGAACCCTATAAGATATAGGGGCAGGAAAGGATTCTCAGAAAAATATTCTACTCATTCAGTAGCTAAGGGCCACAATTAACAAATGAGACCCCAGAAAGCTAGAGTTCTGTACAGCAAAGGAAATGAGCAATTGGGTAAAGAGGAAGTCTGCAAAGTGTGAAAGAATCGTTTCCAGCTCTACATCTGAAACAGGATTAATAAATATCCAGAATACAGAGTCAAGGAAACAAGCAAAGCCAATGTACAAATGAAATCCTGACATTTGCAGGTAAATGGATATTATAATGGATGAGGTAATCGAGACTCAGAAAGATGAATGCCATGCGTTCTCTCTCATCTATGGCTATAGTTTTAAATCATCAGATGTGAGTATATAACCTGGACTAATTACAGAAACCGGGGGAGTAAAAGCAGATTATGGGGCAAAGCAGGTAATTATTTTTAACCTCAGAGCTAACTTTCTAGCTCTGCTTTAATTTTAAATTAAATTTAAAAATTAATGCATTTTTATTTAAAATTAAATTAAATTTATAAATTTAAATAATAAATAAAATTTAATTTTTGAGAAAGAGTCCCACTATGTAGCACCACTGTCCTCAAACTCATTACTCAACCTCTTGCCTCAGGCTGGCAAGCACTGTGATTACAGGCTTATGCCTTCATGACTGCATGATCTTTTTTGCTTTATTTACACCTAAGCTTTCTCTTATATCTAAATCTATGTGATAAAAATTATGTGTCTTATGATATGAAAGTTGACAGAGGGCATGTTGAAGAATGCTTGAGGTTTTCAAGTTGCCTTGTTGTTACACTCGGCTCAGAAGTCTGTTCAGCTCTGTTGAAGCACAGCTACAACCCCGACTGTAAACTGGCATCGAGGGATTGTAGGACATAACAATTACTCTCAGTATTTGCTGTAGGCCAGTACAAATTCCTTCCTCACCAACAGATACAGAATTGTGTGACTTCACTAGGAGTATGTTGAACTGTAAGCCCAGCTTTCGTGGCCTTGACGTCTCATCGTGACACACTTGTCCCTTCTCTTGCCATCGCAGTCTCCCCTGGTCAGGACTTCAATTTCCTCCACGTTTTTTTTTTTTTTTTTTTTTTTTTTTTTTTAGGAGCTACTTGTTGCATGGGTAAAAGCTTGTAATCGCCATCTGCTGGTCACAGGATTTTAGTACAGGCTATGACTGAACCAGCAAGCTTGTTTATTGTACATCCCTGAAAGGAGATTCCAACCTTGGATTTCACAGCTCAAAGTGTTTCCTGACAAGGTTAGACTTGTTTGTCAAGGATAATTTCCATAGAATATGCAGCTGGGGGAGTTTTGACTACAGTTATCAAATTATAATTTTAGTAAGCCTCACCGAGAGGGGAGGGAATCCAAGCCAATTCACCAAAGTGCTTTTCCCATAGGAAGAATTTAATGAGTGTGTTTGAGTAAATGTTTTTGGAACTGTCCCCTTGACTCAGAAGAAATGTTCTCTTTTTGTTCCCATCAATGTTGACTGGCTATCCCAACAACGGCCCAAAGCAGTGCCTGTCTGTAATATCTTGCTCTCTAAGTCATTTCCCATTGGCTGCTAGCTTAATTTTCTTGAAGTTGAGCTCATTGTTGATATTAAAACATTTTGAAACGTCTCCACTGACTCCAGGAAGTCCCAGAATAAAGTTCAAAAGCATCCTTTGTCTTTCACCATTCCTTCTCCTTTAAATGTGAACATGTCCTAATTTACTGATTTCATGTCTTGTACATAACCTTCACAATCAAAATGAATTGCCGACCCCCAATACATGTTCACTTCCCTGTCTCTGTACCATAGATTCAGAGCTGAGCCGCTCCACTTTCTGCTCTGCACATTGCAGAGTTGATCCTGGTCACACACTTGGGGACTAACTGCCTTTCCTCTGAAGCCTGGTTTGTCAGCATCCTTTTCTTAATGCCTTTTTACTTTCTGTTTTCTGCTTTGTATCCTGTTATTTGTCTGCATACTCTGTTACACCTCCTATGTTCTGAGCTTCATAATCACAATAGCAAGTGTGAATAATTTATTGGACAGCAGTAACAGGCCAGAGTTTTTTCAGGGTAGTATAGGATCTACTATGTAGTAGTGGCTGACTAATGATTATTACTTCTACTGTTGTTTCTCTTCATTTAATACACTCTCAAATGTCCAGTGTTGTTTCAAAAATATTTAATTTTAGAATTCTATTCTCCAAATGTTTCCTTAACCATATGCTTTTTAAATTTTTATTTTTTGTAATTAATCTTTTGAAAAAAAAAACACTCGGAAGACAGTAACAATTAGCCATTCTGCCAGTTCTGGCTTTATCACTCCACAGCTATATGACTTTGTGTATATTAACCTATGTCTGCTTCAGTTTCCTCATCTACATAGTGGGATTAATAATCTATCTATTAGGCAGATCTCTGTAAATTTGAGGCCAGACTGGTCTACAAGAGCTAGCTAGTTTCAAGACAGGCCCTCAGAGCTACAGAGAAACACTGTCTCAAAAATCCAAAACAAAAAAATCTATTTAACGGGGTCCTTGTGATTATGCAAATTAATGTAAAGACATATAACAATATCTGAAGCAACAAACATTATAAATCTGGTAGCTGTAGTTATTTACAGAATAAACAGGCATCCAAACAGTTTTTTATTCAATACTCAAAATGACTCTGAGAAGTTAGATTTATTATTATTATGTTTGTTTTGCTAGCAGGAAGTCAAAAGTTTAAGAAATTTCGTATTCTAAGAGCACACAGCAGCAGGGCCAGAAGAAAATTCAAATCCAGGTACACAGGGGGCACACTAAAAATCTAGAGACCTAAGAACATTTGTAAATCATGGGGCGCTCGGTCCTAATGGACACATGTATATCAAAGCTCCTGTATCCGTAGCTCAGCACATATAGTGGAAGATGGGGACAATAGATTATAAGAGCCAGAATACCAGGAAGTCTGCTGTGAAACAGCCTCTCCTAAAAGTGGCTGCATGAATGAGACGAGACGGTGGCAATATCAATTGACATGTTAACATGCAAGAGGGGGAATGTCATGGGGTCTCACCCCTAGACAAAGAACTAGAGGCAACTGTTGACTGCTGGAGGATAATTAGCCTCTCCCAGACATGAGCCCCTTTATTGTTTGTCCAATGCAGAGTGGTCAGTCCTGAAACCATATAAACTCAAACAAACAAAACCGACTCAGCGGGTTATCCTTATATGTATTTTTGAATACACAGATGTGTAAAAATAATAATTAAAGAAAAAAAAACCTTATCACCAACTTGAGAGTGGAGAAACATAGGAGCAATTAGAGGGAGGGTAGCTAGGGGTGGGGAAAGTCATGTAGGTCTATTTCAATTAAAATGTATTTGAAATAAGAAAAAATAAAAAATAAAGAATAAGCTGCCCACAAAATAGATTTGAAGGAGACCTTGCTACAAACTCCTTTTACATACTTCCGTGCTACATGTTAGTAACATTGTCATTCCTTCCTTTTGTGAGTTAAGACTTGTCTTTTCACTCTTGGAAGGAATAAACTTAGCATAAAGGAGCTTTTAACCAATCCATAACATCAGTAAGAATGCTTGAAAGAGAAATCTCCAAAGGGCTCTTTTTTTTTCCTCAAACAAACTCTGCTATATTCCACTCCACTCAGAAAATCTGCTCCAACCCACTCTAACCTTAGATTGCTTCACACCTCGACGTGAAAACAGCCAGATTGGCGTAAGTATGATAGGCTTTCACACCCCAACTATGTCACTTCCTAATCAGAGCACCCTGGGCAAATCACTAAAACTATTTCCTTATCTAGTAAATGAAAATAAAAGTTTTATTTTTGCTGGGTGGTGGGGACACCCAGCACTCCCGAGGCAGATCTATGTGAGTTCAAGGCTAGAGCGAGTTCCAAGAATAGGCTCCAAAAGCTACAGAGAAACCCTGTCTCGAAAAATCAAAATGTGTTATTTTTACTCTCAGATGATCACTACTCAATACATATGAATCCAAACATAATATTGTGACTCATAAATATGTAAAAATACAACATATCAGCCAAAAAGTAAAAATTTAAAGTTACAGTAATAAAATAATGCTCTCACATGGCTTGACAGGGCAGGTACTTAAACAATATTAGCGATTTTGTTTTGAATTCTGTTGGCCCCAGTGTAGGACGTACCTTGCCTTCATGAAGGAAACTTTATCTTTGTGGAAACAATCCTCCTGACATCTGCATGGATTTGTTTTTAATAGAGTTTATAAATATTTTCTTTTATACAAAATTGTGATGAAAAGTTTATACCTATTGTATGTATGAAGGACTGAAGACACATACAAAAGGTCTAGACTTATTCCTGATTGCACTTTCAATGACTAATGAGCATGTCAAACTCACTCTCCATTCCATATATTTATCCTTCTTCACCAAATTAATAATAAAAGATTGAGATAGGAATTCTCACAGTTGTCAAATATCCTGCTTACTGTCCTTCCTTCCTTCCTTCCTTCCTTCCTTCCTTCCTTCCTTCCTTCCTTCCTTCCTTCCTTCCTTCCTTCCTCTCTCTCCCTCCCTCCCTGCCTCCCCTCCCCTCCTGTTCTCCTTCCTTCCTTCCTTCCTTCCTTCCTTCCTTCCTTCCTTCCTTCCTTCCTTCCTTCCTTCCTTCCTTCCTTCCTTTCTTCCTTTATGTTTTTGGTGTTGTTGTATAGCTCTGACTGTCCTGGAACTCACTCTGTAGACCAGGCTGGCCTCAACCTCAGGGATCTGTCTGTCTATGTCTCCTGAATACTATGATTAAAGGCATGTTCCATGACATGGCTCTCATTTAGTTTCTTAACCATATATACTTTTTTTTTATTGAGAAAAGGAGAAAAAAACAAAACAAAACAAAACAAAAAAAAAAAACAAATTTCCACCTCCTCCCAGCCTCCCATTTCCCTCCTCCTCCCACCCTTCTCCCCCTCCCCCTATTCCTTTCCCCCTCCCTCTCCAGTCCAAAGAGCAGTCAGGGTTCCCTGCCCTGTGGAAAGTTCAAGGTCCTCCCCGCTCCGTCCTTATCTAGGAAGGTGAACATCCAAACTGGCTAGGCTCCCACAAAGCCAGCACATTAAGTAGGATCAAAACCCCGTGCCATTGTCCTTGGCGTCTCATCAGCCCTCATTGTTCGCCATGTTCAGAGAGTCCAGTTTTATCCCATGCTTTTTCAGTCACAGTCCAGCCTTTTAAAAACCAACGACCTTCCTGTTTGGTCCTGTAACAAAATACAAGTGAGAAATTTGCTAGCCACTTTGATATCTACTATCTTCACCAGATCTAGTTGTCAAGAAGTGACAGTCTCTACATGCATACACAAGTCTCTACCAGGAAGCAGTTCAGAGGGAGAGAACATAAGCAGACTATCCAGGAAGAAAATGACCTGTATTCAGCAGGTAAAATGTGGTAGAAAGGAAGAAAGAGTTTGTAATTTCCTGTTTAGTTCTTTCCCTCCCTCCCCCTACCTTTTTCTCTCTTCAAAAATACCAGTGATGCCAAACTTTTGAGTTTCCTGACTTGTCAGTTAAAACAGTCTTAAAGTTCTTAAACATTATTCTAGACAAGATTTGGGGATACCCATTTTTTCTATTAACAGCATATGTGCCTCATTATATGGTTTTCTTTTCAGGCATGTGGAATTATATTGCAATGAAACAGAGGTCAAAGAACTTTTTTTCGTTCATTCTTTTTTAAAATGGGTGAAATCAAGTGGGTTGTGATAGATAATTTTCAGAAAATAATCGCTAAAGAGAGAAAACTTTTAAATAATCAATTATCTAACAGGATAGCAATAGAAAGCAGATAACGCCTTTTTTTCTCTGTTTCCCAGCATCAAGGGAAAGACAACAAGCAGATGTTGACCTTCACAGGTCCGAGCTAGATGGATTTCATGACTGTCCTACCTCTCTGTCTCACGTTAATCTACTACCTGACATTAATCAATGTTTGGAGGCATCCTGTATCAGTACTGCATAATTCAGTTTGGTGATTTCCTGTCTGATTCTTTCAGCTCTTGTTTTCCTTTGTTTGTGTGTCACATGGGGTTAAAGAGGTCAGTTGGCCCAGGAGCTATGAGCAGCGCTCACTGCAGCTCCCATTTGTTGCTGTCAGTCCTCAGCTGCCTGTCTTTACAACCTTGCAGGATGTTTCTGCTCACCAACAGGAAGATGGTAATTGATTTGTAGGAGCCCTATTTTCAGTTCTGTTTAGGTCACCTACTAGAGTTTCTGCTTCCACTGAAGAGATTTCAATTAACACACCACAAGTGTGACAACCTTTCCACTGTTCAATACAGTTACCAGCTGTCTGGACTTCTCTAGTCGTCAGCGTGCTCACTGATACTGGGAAGACTCTTTCAACTTTTTCCTTTCCTCTCAATTTTGGTTATTCACCTATCTAATAGAAACTTGATTTATTCAGAGAAAAAAATATGCATGTATATATGTATATGTATATATATATAAAGAGATAATGCATATATACATATAAATCAGATCAATACATTAATTGATCAAAATGAGGAAATACTGAGTTCCTTTCTCATTAAAGCAAAAACAAAACTCTGAAAACAACTCAGAGAATGCTACATTATCCTCAAACAGTGACCTAAACAATTTGTGTCTGGATACTGATACACATATTTATGTTTTTTGGTTGCTGCCAAAAACAATTCATAGAACTCTTTCTTCCTATTTCCAAGGCTCGCTACAATTAATAAAGGTGAATCATATTTGCAATGTATCCAAGTAGATTTTCAAATAAAAATGCATTGGAAAACCTACATGTTTTGGCTACCTACATCTGAAATTCTCAATATTTCCTTCAAAAAAAGGAGTGTTTGTTCAAACAGCAGCCTGTGCATTTTATGGACAAACAAATGTAATAATAATACTTAAGAGAAAGGGAAGGTTAAGAACCAGTTTTGACTCCCTGATGCAGATCAGCACATTTTATCGGTTTCTGCCTGTAAGCATGTATGGCATCTCACACATCCTCAAGAGGAAGACACACTATGGATGAGCTGAAGCCTTCATCATCTGAGTTATTTTGTCAACAAAAGCTGAATTTAAAGAAAAAGATGCCATCAATATTTTCACTTAACTCTTAAGATTGGTTTTTCAAAAAGCCATCAGCTGGAAGACATGTAAGTTTACATGGCATCATACATGTTAAAAAAGGTAGACTGGAAGCCTGAACCACAGGTTTCTGTCCCAACCCTGTCAGCTTCCATCTGTATGGCCCTGAGGAAGGGAAATGTGACTTGGTGCTCTAGCCTGGCCCTGAAGTTAGAGATGGAAATCTGACACTTTTTCTCTTTCAGATAAGCTAAAAACAAAATTTAATTATCTTTCTGCTTTCCTTTCTGAACCACTTGAGGGAGGCTGCAAATTATGACTCACTGACTCTAAATATCATAGTGGGTATTTCCAAAGAGTAATCACAGAATTTTATGAAACAATGGTACAGTTATCAGACTGAGAACTTGAAACACCGATATAATTCTATTATTCTGTGTACAGTTCATTTTCAAAACCTGCAAACTGCAGGAAGGATAAGCAATTTTTTAATGTCCTAGAGTGAAAGAGAGACAGGGTGAAGGAGACAAAGCCATTACGATGATTTGCTGCAATTCAAGACCTTCAGTTTCGTCTCAGTTACCCCTCAGCTCAAATGTTCCCTACAATATGATTACCTGGACAGCTGTTGCTTTCTCTCCTTTCCTGTCTTTATCCCCCTTCCTCACCAACTGGAGCATGATTCTTTAGGAAGCAAAGGGGCAACTGTTCACAAAGGAACTTGAGCAGATGAAATTGTTATTGCTGAAACACAGAGTAGAATGGTCTTAAGAATCTAGCTGAAGAGCTTTTAGCATTCAATAGTTGTAAAAAAAAGCGGCTTTTTTTGTTTTTTTTTTTTCTTTTTTATTTATTTATTTATTAAGGATTTCTGCTTCCTTCCTGCAACCGCTTCCCATTTCCCTCCCCCTCCCCCGATCAAGTCCCCTCCCTCATCTGCTTGAAGAGCAATCAGGGTTCCCTGACCTGTGGGAAGCCCAAGGACCGCCCACCTCTATCCAGGTCTCTTAAGGTGAGCATCCAAACTGGCTAGGCTCCCCCAAAGCCAGTATGTGCAGTAGGATCAAAAACCCACTGCGATTCTTCTTGAGTTCTCAGTATTCCTCATTGTCCGCTATGTTCAGCTAGTCCGGATTTATCCCATGTTTTTTCAGACCTAGGCCAGCTGGCCTTGGTGAGTTCCCGATAGAACATCCCCATTGTCTCAGTGTGTGGGTGCACCCCTCATGGTCCTGAGTTCCTTGCTCGTGCTCTGTCTCCTTCTGCTCCTGATTTGGACCTTGAGATTTCTGTCCGGTGCTCCCATGTGGGTCTCTGTCTCTGTCTCATCGCCTGATGAAGGTTAATATTCATGAGGATGCCTATGTGTTTGTCTTTGGATTCACCTTCTTATTTAGCTTCTCTAGGAACATGAATTATAAGCTCAATGTCCTTTATTTTTGTTGCGTTTGTTTTTGTTTTGTTTTGTTTCATTAAATGACGTGATCTTTGGTAGGCTGACCACATATCAGAGCAGACCCCAATGACAAATTGAGCTTGAAAACACAAATTAGACTTGAGGGGCAAGAAAATAAAAAGAAAAAAGAAGAAAAGAAAAGAAATAATCTCGAAGTTGGTTGGGAAGGAATTGGAAGGTTGGAATGGTGATAAATGGTGAAGTCGTGGGAAGTGAATATGCTCAAATTTGTAGGACATTTTCAGAGAATCAATATATGTAATTGAAAAAATCTTGCAGCAGAGATGGGGAGATGGCTCAGTGGATAAAGCATTTGCTAAGCAATCATGAGGACCCTAGAATCCATGTCAAAACTGTAACGCTAGTACTCACACTATAGGAATAATAATAAAAAAAAACATCATTTAAAACAGATAGTAAGCCAAGCTGACCTTGAACACATAAACCTCCTGGCCCTGCTGCTTCAGCATATTCTACCAGCATGCAACCATCAGAAGGCACCACGCAAGCTTCCAAAGATAGGGGGAGGAGAAACCAACAGTCCCACCAAGCTATGACACCAATGCAGCACATCAGTGACCAGCATGGCATAATAACCAGGGTCACACATATCTTGGTGGTAACTAACAGTTCTCTAATTGAACCTAAGGCATTTTCAACAAGAGGGAAACCATTCGTGGTACTGGGAACCTAGACAACTATCCAGAGACAGTGAAGTCATGGATCTTGGAGGAGAATCTACAATGACTAATTTACTAAACCAGCATAATCCCTAATGGCAATCTATAAACCTCTATCCTTATATCCATAGATAAGAGTAATCTTTACCCCTCGTCAAGAAAATTTTCTCTTGCAACAGATGGAGAACCTTACAGAAAACAACAGCCAATCAAAATGCGGAGTTGTGGAGGCCAGTTCCAATGGATACATCCACAAAACACTTCTACACTGAAGGCTCAGGGGACATTACAGAAGAGGAAGTGGGAAAAAGTAAGAGCCAAAGAATCAGGAAATTTGCTGTGAGATTGTGTTTTATAGTAATATCAAAAGCTACACCTATAAAGCCTTACCAACATGACCGCCCAAATGTGCGCTGAACCATGAAGACATAAAGGACATGCCAAAGTGGATGGGGAAATGCCCACGAGGCCTCAATCTTACACAAAGAACTATGGGTAACTGAGAAAAGCTGGGAGCACGAGAGATGATATTCCCCAGGGAAAACCACATCAATTGGTTGTTCAGTGCCAAGTGGTCAGCCCTGAGAACATACATGCATGCATCATTATATGGACTGAGCAGGTTATGTTCTGGCATATGCATGTACATATACATATATGTATGCATGCAGCAACAATTCATATAAAAGAGGTCATGAATTTTAAGGAGAGAAGTGAGGGGGTACATGGGGGGGTTGGAGGGAAGAAGTGGAGTTGAAAAATATTTTTCTCAAAAATATAATAAAAGGAAAAATTACAGAAAGGAAGGAAGGAAGGAAGGAAGGAAGGAAGGAAGGAAGGAAGGAAGGAAGGAAGGAAGGAAGGAAGGAAGGAAAGAACTAGAAAAGAGGCAGTAGGCAGAATCAGGAGAGTTCCAGGGCTAACAAGCTAGCTAGTATGACCTATGCAGAGGTATACAAGACAACAAATCGACCCTGTTTCAAATAAGGTGCAAGATGAGGACCAAAACCTGTGGTTTTCTTTTGGCCTCCAAATTCACGCCATGGCACATGTGTACCTGGACTCATATAAGACCCCTAAGAGCACCACCCAGAGAGTCCAACCATAACACAATAAATGAACAAAGATGGACAACACGGATTCCTTTTTTTTTAAACAGAAAAGAATGAATGCTTCAAATGCAATGGCTGTCAGTCCTTCATAAATGCAAGTTACTAGAAAGAAAAAAAACTGAGAGGAATATTTACACAATAGTCACATTTCTTAACAAATCAACACTGCCTGGTGCTATTATAAAGAGTTAGTGTGGATAGGATCTTAGGATCAGATTGATTGCTAGCCTTGTTAAATCCTAGTTAGACTCTGAAAATCTTTGATATATCTATGGAAGTGTTTATAAACCGAAGAAGACAAGGGAGGATATATCATAGGAGCATGTCTATATATGGGTGGGAACAAACTGTAGGTATCAGCTGCTCATCTTCCTTTATTTCAGAGGCATAATGTCTGGAATTTTTTCTTTTTTAAATTAATTTTTATTGATTTTTTTTATTGAGCTCTACATTTTTCTCTGCTCTCCCCCCTACCTCTCCCCTCCCCTTTAGCCCTCCCCCAGGTCCCCATGCTCCCAATTTACTCAGGAGATCTTGTCTTTTTCTACTTCCCATGTAGATTAGATCCATGTATCTCTCTCTTTGAGTCCTCATTGCTGTCTAGGTTCTCTGGGATTATGATTTGCAGACTTGTTTTCTTTGCTTTTTGATTAAAAAACCACTTATGAGTGAGTACATGTGATAATTGTCTTCCTGGGTCTGAGTTGCCTCACTCAAAATGATGTTTTCTAGTTCCATCCATTTGCCTGCAGATTTCAAGATGTCATTATTTTTCTGTGCTATGTAGTACTACATTGTGTAAATGTACCACATTTTCCTTATCCATTCTTTGGTCAAGGGAATTCAGGTTGTTTACAAGTTCTGGCTATGACAAACAATGCTGCTATGAACATAGTTGAGCACATGTCCTTGTGGCACGATTGAGCACTTTGGATATATACCCCAAACTGGTATTGCTGGTTCTTGAGGAAGGTTGTTTCCTAATCTGAAAATTTTCTTAGCCTGATGAAATTATAAATTTAGATTGCTATGTAAGATGTTCAAGAAATCCAACCACAAGAAACATAAACATTCTGAATAATAAATATATATAATAAAGACATAAGTCTTAAAATCAGTCAGAGAACAAAATACTCTATATACAGAGGCAAAAGATGAGGATAACAATGTTTTTCTTCTCTAGAGCAACATACAAACAGTATCACACTGTAGCAAAACCTTTAGAGTAGAAAAGCAGGAAAACTGTCAATCTGTAATATCATACTAAATGAAAATATTTTTAAGGATTAAAGATACAAGACTTTAAGCCATAAAATGATGGAAATACTCCACCATCAGAAGATTAATGTTACAAGCAATGTTAATGGGAGTACTTGAATTAGCAGGAAAATAGTATCCAAAGAAAATTTGTATGTGCACAAGTACAAACCATTTATAAAGTTAGTCACACTAAGATTATATATACATGCAAGTGTGTGTGTGTGTGTGTGCACAAGATCTACAATTATAACAACTATCATTAAAATTGTTTAGGTCTCTTTAAAATATGCACATTTAGAAAAATGATTAAAACAATATGCTTAAAAGATGGCAAAAATGTAAGATGTAAGGAGAAATGGAAGTTATACTATACATAAAGTGATATATGTTTCAGGTAGGTTCTAACTACAGCTAATAAGCCTTCAAAGCATCTAAGACATTATTGCAAAAAATTTCTCAAAATTGGAAACAAATGGAAAATAAAAGGATCAATTTAAGGCAAAATGTATTGCTAACTTTCAAAACCTGCCACTTGTTTAATAACATTAGTCATACGATTAAGAATAGTCTAATTGTCCCAATTAAAAGAGAGACTGTCCAGAGAAGTAAGATGTAAGTTGATACTACCTATAAAATATTCACCTCACATATGTAATAATAAATAAAGTAAGCTATAAAATGATGTAAATAGAAATACAATAATATATTAGTCAAATAAAAACTGAGGTAATTACTATCTCACAAGCGATGTTTAAAATGGAGCCAAAGTGCTGTCCTTACAACAGACACTTGCAGATGTCAATAAACAAGTGGCCCATTTTGAAAGTAAGCAGTTGTCAAAGCTGATAAAGTTCTAACAATTTACTGAAAGCAAATTAAAATTTAAAAAGTGTTAATATATTCTTGTGTGTGTTCTTAGCATGGCCAATTACAAGTCAACTAGGTCACAAATTTACTAACAATTTAATCAGAAGGATCTTCCAAGTCAGTTCTGCATCTCACTGATGCCATGTGATCTCAGTATTCATTATATTTCAGTTAAGTGGCTCTCTGGAAACAAGCACACTTAAAACTGAAGTTTAGAGTTTAAATAATGAAAAACTAAAGGTCAAAGGATACAGAGCAGAGAGAAAGTAGTATGTTCTAACTTTGAAAATAAAAGTTTCTTTCTACCAGTATTCTATACTCTCCTTTGATTTATTGAACAATTTAGTCTGTTGGCATTAATATAATAAATATTAGGGTTTGCTGTCCGAGCAATTAAAATTTGATATAACATTAACATTTAATCATGAAAACTATGTTTGCCTGCAGAAAATGTGAGTGTAGGTCTTTTGGTATGTTCAAGGCAATTCTCTGTTAAGTGTTTGAAGAGAAAGTTAGTGTTTAACTGTCATGGGTTTTTATTAATTTCCAGGTCATATGAATTCGTCGCAGTCTTTTCTAACAGGCTGGAACTAATGTATAACACTGATGGAGGGCAAATTAAGGTTTCCCATGATATATGTTAAAAGAAATTTTGATAGGTGTTAACTCTTCAATTATTTGTTAATTGCTTTGCAATTTTTAGTATGTAGGGCAGGGAGAAAAATCTAGGTGAATTTTTTCTTTTGAAATTATTAATTTTATGTGTGATATGAGGTAATGACACTTGAAGATAATGATGATTTTTCAGAACCATATCTTAAAAATCAAGATCATTTCTCATAAATAACATTTTTATGTGTTCACGCACAACCTCTCCATGGGCATGAACTTTATCTGTTTCTTTGACATAATGCTTAACTTTTAAGACTAAATATACTATTCCCCATCCAGTCCATTCTTCTTACTACATTATATTTAGCACCAAGATGTGTGTGTGTGTGTGTGTGTGTGTGTGTGTGTGTGTGTGTGTGTGTGTAGAGATGAAAACAATTCTGAGGTGTTGTTTCTCTGCTTCCATTATGTGAGTTCCAGGGACCGAATTCAGGTCGTCAAGCTTGCACTATTAAGTTCTCTGTATCTGCTGAGCTACCTCATTGTTTACTTCTGCTTTATTAATCCCCAAATTTAATCCTTTAAACTAATGCTAAAACAATCACACACACAAACTATTTATTTTATCTGGAAGCAAAATAATTGATGACTTGTTCTAGGATGCAAATTTTATGTTTGGTGTTAGGAAATGAGTCCCAGTTTGAACTACATGAGAAATGCCCCTCAGCACAAACTTTAAGAACTATGCCCCAATCCACATCTTACTTCAAGATAACCACACTTCTGATGCACACAATCTGTATAGCACACAGGGAAATCTTAACTGATCACATGAACTCCATGGCTGCTAAAAAGCAGTTCCTGCAGTTTAATGGCTCATGCCTCAAGCTCTTTGTTTACAGTCTGAGACATAGAGAGCTTGGATAATGGAGGAAACAGGGACAGAGGAGGGTACAGAGTGGGAAAAGGCAGCAAAAGCCTGGGACTCAAGATCAGCTCTTACATTCAAATCACCTAGTAGCTACGTCACTATTTCCTGGTGACATCAAGTATGGTATTTCCTCAATTCTTCCATTTGTACCATATAAACAGGAAAGGTGTTAGAGGAGTGACAGCTAAAGACCGTCTAGACCACGGATTCAAGAACTCCAGGAATGCTAACGGTGACACTATCTTTACCTTCGAGAGAAGAAGATTTCCTAACCCCTTTTAGATACAGGGTTTAATTCATGCTTCAAAGCATACACTTGGATTTTATAGTATTTGATTCTATAAAAAGTCTTCTTAGAAACAGAGTATCTTTGTTCTGAGTTGGCAGGTGAAGAAAGTGAGGCTCAGAGTCGGACACTCATCAATTAACACTTTGACACCTCAATACTCAATGAGAACATGTCCTCAAACTGTTCCTTTAATAACTTTTATGTTGGGTAATGTAATAATTTATGCGTTAATAGAGAAGATGTCAATGCACAAAGAAATTCACTTGGGGTTCCTATTGCTGTTAAGAAATACCATGACCTTCTCTGAGGAGCAGATGGGAGATGGGGTGAGGGAAAGTTGGTGGGACTGGGAGGAGAGAAGGGAGGGGGAATTGGGATTGGTATGTAAACAATAAAGTACTGTACAATATAAAAAGAAATACCATGACTAAAAAGCAAGTTGTAGTGATATTTCATTTGTATTTTAATAAATAAAGCTTGCCTGAAGATCAGAACACAAAACAGCCACACTAGCCAGCCATACAGGCCAAGCAGTGGTGGCACACACACCTTTAATCCCAGAAGACACGCTAGTCAGCCATACAGGCCAGGAAGTGGTGGCACATACCTATAATCCCAGCAGCCACACTAGTTAGCCAGAGAGGCTGGGTGGTGATGGTGCATGCCTTTAATCCCAGCACGAGAGAGGAATATAAGGCAGGATGAGACAGAAACTTGCTCTTTGTCAGTCTGAAGATTTCATAAAAGAACTCTCTAGTGCCTTGGCTGATTTGCTTTTTTCATCTTCAGGTTGAACCCCAATATCTGTCTCTCTGTTTTTATTATTCATGCTACATAAGCTATGGAGGGAAGGGTTTATTTGGCTACACTTTGACATCACTATTTGTTATCAAAAGAAATCAGGACAGGAACTCAAACGGGGCAGGAACCTGGAGGCAGGAGCTGATGCAGAGGCCTTGGAAGGGTGCTGCTTACTGGCTCACTCCTCATGACTTGCTCAGCCTGCTTTCTTACAGAATTAAGGACCACCAGCTTAGGGATGACACCATCCACAACGGGCTGGGCCCTTCTCCATCAAACACTAATTAAGAAAATGCTTGAGAAGGAACTGGTGCCTGAGGGCAGGAACCTAGAGGCGGGACAGAACCAAACATAACTGGCAAAAAAGTCAATGAAATGATTCTAAATTATGCAAATTATATTTTTGCTATACCTATAGATTGGTGCCTAGCTCAACTGTCATAAGAGAGCCTTCATCCAGCAACTGATGGAAACATATACAGAGACCCACAGCCAAACATTAGGTGGAGCTTGGGGAATCCTTGGGAAGAGGGGGAGAAAGGAGTGTAATAGCCAGAGGGGTCAAGGGCACTGATGGAGGAAGGTCATTGGCTAATAAAGGCACTGCCCTGGCCCATTTTATTGGTTAGAGGATAGGTGGGAGGAGAAAACAGGACAGAACGCTGGGAGGAAGAGGAAGTGAGGTGAGAGACTCCACAGTTCTCTCCGGAGCAGACGCCTCAGCAGAGACGCCATGCCCTGCTCCCTGGCAGACACACGCGATGAAGGTCCGACCCAGGATGGACATAGGCTAGAATCTTCCCGGTAAGCGCACCTTGGGGTGCTACACACAGATGATTAGAAATGGGCTAAATTAATATGTGAGAATTAGCCTAGAAGAGAATGGGCCAAGCAGTGATTAAAAGAATACAGTATCCGTGTAATTATTTCGGGGCATAAGCTAGCCAGGCAGGCGGCTGGGGTGTTGGGGACGCAGCCCCGCCGCTGCCCTTACTACTTCATATGGCGCCCACGTGGACAACTGCTTCCACATAAAGCCTGAGACAGCTTGGGAAGTAATTCTAGAACAAAATGAAAGCATTGTGCCTGGTTTCTTGGTAGCAGCATTTTCTCAGTTCTACTCTGCTTACTAGAGGCAAGCAAGCGCCTCATCTAAGAGAGGCTTCCTGACTCAGCTTTAGCTGCAAAGCCTGCAGCTCATTAAGAGGTCCTGCCACGAAACACTTAAATGGTGTTGACAAAAAGCTGAACACATGCTTATCAGTTTTCAGCCGTAACAGGAAAAAAGCTGTGCCGTTTAAAAATGCTGGCTTTCTGGGATATCCTGCCAGGGCAAACTCTGACTGTTTGAGGCAGGAGGGCCGGCTACCAAGAGAGAGGACTTGAGTGTTGTCTGTTGTAGCTCACTTGCTGGCAGGGACCTTGAAATGCCATACAGTTGTGGCAGTAAACATGACTACAGCCTGTATATCCGCCATGAGGCTGGAAAGCTAAGAAATGGACTGGATCTAGCTGGCAAAGCCACGCCTTTAGTCCTACTGAGATTGCTTGGTAAATTAAAGATTCATGTGGTCAAAAAAAAGAGAGATATACAGTAAAGAGAGATTCAAAGACAGAGAAAATTTCTGAATGGTTTAAAGTGTGTTAAAAATATATGCAGACTAAAAGTTGAAGTTCTTAAAGTAAAAAACAAAAAAAGGAAGAGAGTTGTTGTGTGTGGTAACACACGCCTTTAATCCCAGTGCCTAGAAGGTAGAGACAAACAGATCTCTGTGAGTTCAAGGTGTATTAGTGTACACCTTTAATCCCGAATGCCTGGGACGCAGAGACAGGCAGATCTCTGAGAGTTCAAAGACAGCCTGGTCTACAGAGTTACTTCAAATCAAAGATACAGAGAACCTGTCTCAAAAAGCAAAAAGTTAAAAGTAAAAATAAACAAAATAGAGGTTAAAACAAAGCTGTACAAAGATGGAAAATACACAGAGAATCTTGATACTGTATGCTATTATGCTCTCTTTGAATTGTTTGAATGCTGAGGAAGGAGCAACAGCTGCTAAAAGATATTTATTTATAAATGCTGCTGAACTAATCCGACATAGATATTTTGATGCCTTGACTTTGAAATTTGGATCTAAGGACATGATACTTTGGAAAGGAGTTTCTTATTTTGTTTTCACAGAGGATGAGACGCTGTTCATTTCTTCTATTCCGATTTGGTATGATGGACCACGCCCTCCTGAAAGGTTGGTGTGAACGCCTTCAAAAAATTGCTTCGCTCAACTGCCAACTGAGATGAAACTAGCACACAGGTTATACCATGAAAGACCTAATTAACGACGCCCCCATTCAGCAGGAAGCAGTTTGGAGAGAAATAACTGCGCCCATGTTCCCAAATATGGTTTATAAACGTTCTTTTACATTTAAAGGGGGATATGATATAGATATGAATAATTTACATTAGTATAGCTTTTGCTTTATTGATAGAGATTTAAGGTCAATTTTGTTATATGTATAAGTGTTTCTGATTTTGATTAAGGTATTGTGATTGTGTAGTTCATTTAAATATGTAATGTATAATTAGGAAATATAAGTTGTTAATAGATAATCATAAATAATAGTCAAGTTTGTAGTCATGTTAGTTAATATTTTCTAGATGTGCGTAGATATATTTTAGATAGGCATTCTTCATGTCTTTCAAAGATTACAGAATAGGACATTTAATGTTTTAATAACTGAGGACTTTTCATGACAATGAGACACTCTGCTCCTGGCAGCACCAATGTACTTCAAGAGGAAGATGGGCATCGAAGAGGCACCTTATGGAGTTTGATAGCCATTTGGGCAAGAAACTGCTCTTGCCTGGACTATTGCATAAACTGGACACAGAGAACCCGCAGAGAGAGGACTACTGAACTTGCCTAAAGGTGAGATGATCTTTCGGGGTTCCTGATTCATGAAAGAGTCTGCGAGACATTCTGCAGGACACAACAGATAGAGACTGAACTGACTTTGAATTTTCCTGCTTTATGGAAATGTCTGCTGGATAGCATGGGCCTGAAGGCTGAAGATGGATGCCCCAACGGTACAGAGGAACTTTGGGTGACTGTCCAGGCAGCAAGATGTCTCTGTCATTTCTAGAGTTTTGAAGGTTGCTTTTTTCTTGTTTGCTTAGGTAGTATTGTATCTTTCTGGAGTCTTTGATGGAGTTAAGAATAGTTAGTTATAGTTATAGTTTTCCTTAGTTATGATAAAGATTATTGTAACTTTTACTTGATAACTGTTTTGTTATATGTAATTTTGCTATGTTAAAGTTAAAGCCTTTTTTTTTGTTTAAACCGAAAAAGGGGAAATGATGGAGGAAGGTCATTGGCTAATAAAGGCACTGCCCTGGCCCATTTTATTGGTTAGAGGATAGGTGGGAGGAGAAAACAGGACAGAACGCTGGGAGGAAGAGGAAGTGAGGTGAGAGACTCCACAGCTCTCTCCGGAGCAGACGCCTCAGCAGAGACGCCATGCCCTGCTCCCTGGCAGACACACGCGATGAAGGTCCAACCCAGGATGGACATAGGCTAGAATCTTCCCGGTAAGCGCACCTTGGGGTGCTACACACAGATGATTAGAAATGGGCTAAATTAATATGTGAGAATTAGCCTAGAAGAGAATGTGCCAAACAGTGATTAAAAGAATACAGTGTCCGTGTAATTATTTCCGGGCATAAGCTAGCCGGGCAGGCGGCTGGGGTGTTGGGGACGCAGCCCCGCTGCCGCCCTTATTACTTCAGGGCACCACAAGAAAACTCACAGAATCAACTAACTTGGGCTCATAGGGGCTCACAGAGACTGAACTGACAACCAGGGAGCCTGCACGGAACTGACCTAGGCCCTCTGCATATATGTGACAGTTGTATAGCGTGCCCTTTCCATGGGACTACTAACAGTGTGGGCAGTGGTAACTTTTTTTTTTGCTGGGGATTGCAACCCTATTTGTCATACAGGGTTGCCTCGTCAGTGTTAATAGGAGAGGAGGTGCCTAGTCTCACTGCAACTTGGTATACCATGGCTGGCTGACAACCATGGGGAGTCTGCCCTTTTCTAATGAGAAATAGAGTGGGTGGGGGTGGGGTAAGGGGAAGTGAGGGGAGGAGAGGAGGGGAAACTGCTGTTGGGATGTAAAAAGAAGAGGAGGAGGGGGAGGAAGACTAGGAAGAGGAGGAAACTGTACCCAGTCATAAGGAGGCATTTTCTTAATGAACAACAACAACAAGATTTCTAATGATATTCTGCTACACTCATAGATTGGTGCCTAGCCCAGTTGTCATCAGAGGCTTCCTCTGTCAACTGATGGAAACAGATAGAGACCCACAGCCAAATATTAGGATGGTGTTTGGGGAACTGTGTGGACAAAGAGGAAGGAATGTAGGAGCCAGATGGTTCAAGGATATCAGGGGAACACAGCCCATAGAATCAACTGAGCATGGCTCACAATGGACTCACAGACTGAATTAGCACACACGGAGCCTGCATGTATCTGCACTAGGCTTTCTGCATATATGGGTGTTGAAGTTTTTGTTGGACTCCTTACAGTGGGAATGGAGGTATCTCTGACTCTTCTGTCTTGGTCTTGTTAGGTTCTACCCTAGTCCTTGGAGCCTCTCCTACCCCCAGCTTCTGGATCCTGGCCATCCATCCAGGCAGTGTCAGGCATGGGCTCCCTCTGGTGGCTTGGGCCTCAAGTTAGACAAGTCATTGGTTGGCCACCCCCTCAAGCTCTGAATCCCCATTGCCCCAGTGCATCTTGTTTAAGGAAAACCTAAACATATTCTGGGAAGGCATATACTTGGTAATATTGTGAACCTATGTTATAAATTTCATTGTCCCCTGGCATCTCCATTTCTACTAAGTCACACACACACACACACACACACACACACACACACACACACACACACACAATAAAACAATGAAGCTGGACTTATTGCTAAAGGTTCTACTCTCTGCAATGCAAAGAGGTAGAAAAGAAGTTTCTGGAGCAGAAACCTACTGGTCAGACCAGCACCTACTGGTCAGGGGTGAACATTTAAAACATGTCGCTCTTGGGAATTATATTTAATGGGTGCAATTTTGATTGAGAATGTTGTTGTAAATTATTTTATATATTATAATCACATAATCTCTCCTTACTACCTCCAAACTCTCCCATATGCCCCTCCTTGCTCTCTTTCAAATTCATCGCCTCTGTTTTTAATTAATTGTTGTTAACTAACAAAAGAACGCTAAGAACAGGAGTAATAGTCTTCTCCAGGGAAGAGCACACCAATTGGTTATCCAATACTAAATGGTCAGCCCTGAAAACATACATACAAGTGACATTATACAGACACAGCTTCTGGACTTACATATTTAGGAATGCACATACACACATGCACTGTTCTTACGATTTTAGGAATTTATAGACACACATACATATGTACTTGTATTTTTAGGAATCTCCACCTCCAACAGAGTTTTTAAGCCTCCTAACTGTAATGTGTAGCCAAGCTTCAGAACAAGTATTTTCAGTCCAGAGCCTGAAATCATGAGAACTTTTAAAGGTTAGCAAGTGTCCAACTTCCAGAAAATTTTGTAGCAATTGGTCTAGGGTGTAACTTCGACTTTTGTGATTTTTCATTAATTATTTATGAGACAAAGTCTTGCTATGTAGACTCTTTGACCTGGAACTCACTATGTTGTCCAGGCCAGCCTTGAACTCAAGAGATACATCTGGCTCTGCCTCTGAAGTGCTGGGATTACTGGCCTCAAGTAATGTTACTGTTTTTTTGTGATGGAAAATCATGATCTAGTCACAATAACTAAGATGCACTATATAGTTTACCACATAGTCTAAGTAACACTGGGAAATTTCTAGGAGGCATGTGGGCAAGGGAGTCATTATTCTCTGCAAAAGACATAGTGAAAATCCACAGGTGAGTTGGACTTGGTCCTATCATCTAGAAAATGAGAATAATAATATCCTGCCCCTCTTTTTTCTTCAGCTTAAAAAAACAGTCATAGCACATGGCAAGCACACTCTCAGATAGTGTTAGAGAAATCTGAGTTTTGAATAGCTGAATAATAATTAGGATGGTGAAAAAAATAAGCACAAGAAATCCTTGTCATGAAAAAATAGGATGAGTTAATATAAGTTCAAAAACATTTATTCACATTTATTCTCAGTGTACATGTTCAAGCATGTTCATGCACCACGCGTGCAGAAGCCCACAGACATTGAGAGCAGCTAGGCTACTCAGAGACTGGAGTTACAGAAGATTTATGTGGGTGCTGAAAACCAAACCCACGTTCTCTGAAAGAGTTGCCAGCGCTCTTTACTGCTGAGCCATCTCTCCAGGTCCCATTAGGATTTTAAAAAGGGACCATTTTTCAGTTTATCTTGAAATTATTAGCAACAAGCCTCATTAATCCACAGGAAGCTGTCGAGATTGCTTCTGTTAGTCTGTCACATTTTTGGCTTTCTCCAAATAATTCATATGCTCCTTCCTGAGAATTAAACTCCACAGCAAACTCCCTCATTCTCAGTTACCTGTTCCATTTCCCATTCCTTCTTCTGCATATGGTACTCCTGAGAAATCAACTAACCAGGTAAAATAACCTAGTCCATAATGCTACCTAAAATGGTTCACAGGCAAGAAGATGAATTTTAAGCATTAAGACAAATGAACAAATGAGAACTATCATTAGCCTCTTTAGCCAATGGGTGAAAGGGTAACAGGTTGTTCTGAACACTTGAGTATGTATGTTCAACCAAATGATAATCATCAAATGCTTAGGACACACATCAGAAGAAAATAAGATTGGCAGGGAACTAAAACTGGAAGCAAATGCAAAAAAATACTATTCTACTTTTCATGAAAGTAGTCTGATATGTTACTTATACATTTTTGAAGTCATCAAATTAGAAGCAAAATTATACTGGAGTCTCTGAGGTTATTGGTTTAGGAAAAAAGTCTAAGAGGTGTGTTTTTATTACATTAATAAAAATGAATAAAAGAAAACCTTAGTGCTTACCAATGTATTTTTCCCTTTCAAAAGTGTATTTGTGTGTACATAAGTGGATGCATGCACGCAATGGGATGTGTGGAGGTCAGAGGACAGTTAGGAGCTGCATCTCTACGTCCACGGTGTGGGTCACAGGAACCCAAGTGATGGCATCAGGCTTGGTAGCAAGTGGCTATACCTATTAAACTATCTTACCTGCCTTACCAATATTTTCCAAATAGTTTTTTGAGACGTGGCCTCATAATGTATTTCTGCCTGGCCTGGAGTTCACTATGTTGACCAGGAAGGCCTGGAACTCACAGTCTGTCTCCTGAGTGCAGGGATTAAAGATATGTGCCACCATGCCTGGTATGTTTTTATTTTAAAATAATGCGTATGTGTATGTAATGCATCTGTATATATGAGTGCAGGGGAACAAGAAAGGCCACTAGATCCCCTGGAGCTAGTTACAGGTGGCTGTGAGCTTACTGATGTAGCTGCTGGGACAGAGCCCAGTAACTTGGGGTACTGTAACAGTAACAGTATACTTGTAACAGTAGTATGAGCTCTTCACTCTCCAGCCCCAATATCAATACTTTTAAAAGGCAAATTTGACATAGTTGCAACATAAAAGGATGAGCAGTTAGCTGTGAAGTTAAGTGGTAGTAAGAAATCTGAAACTTTTATTCCAGTTAAAAGAAAAGAAGCTACTTAATTCACACCAGTGGAAACCACGTTTTTTATATCATAAATATCTTAGGCCATCAGAATCTCTTCTAAGGTTATCTACTGTGTTCTAATACAAACTTTGTCTTTATTTATTTATTTATTTATTTATTCATTTTAAGCATAAAGGAAATACAAACACTGAATTTATTTTGACTGAAATAAACTGAGATCGGAACAAAGTTCAGAATTGCAAAAAAAAAAAATGAGTGAGAAGTACCCTAAATATCCAAAATATTAAGCATGGTTGGTAGTAACTATATTTATGTACATCTATATAATGAAGTGAACATATGTACATGTTTTTATTTTAATCCTTTAAACAAGGTCCTAAGAAAAGAAAATACAATATATTTTAGTATGTATTCAAATATACTAAATTTATGAAGAAAAAGATATGTTCTGAAAGTTCTGCAATCACCATAGGAATTGGCTTTTAATTGTATGTATATTTCATCATTCATTTCTGTTTCTTGCTTTTATTAGGAAATTCATATGTCATAGCTTATTTTAGATGATTGTTCTTACACAGTGAATATTTCTGGCATTTTTTATATATTGATTATGAAGCTTAATTATTGCATATTTTGTATATTCCTATAATATGAAATATATGTGTAGATATAAATAAGCATTTATGGAAAAAGTTTTCTGCTATTACTTTAAGAAATTATTATATAGTCAGTTTACATTAAGTAATGTGATAGATTATTTTTAAAAAACGTCATATATATTTGATTTGTAATAAAATTTAGTCACTGTTTCTGAGCTTCCAAATAAAGATATAAAATATTAACAATACTGTAGTGATATATATATATATATATTACAGTTTTTTTGTTGGATTATTATTGTCTTATTAAAGAAATGTTTTATTCACCTAAAATAGGACAAATCAATTACAAACAAAATGAAAATATATATTATGGCCACAATCATATAATCAAGCACTATGGAAGTTAAAAAGTCTAACAAAAATTATAAAGAGAAGTTCTTCAACTGGTAACCAGTAAACATAATTTTCACTTACATACGCTCTTGTGCATAAGATAAGGCACGTATGAACAGTTAAGAACTTAGAGAAAAAGTATCTCTATGGTATCCTTTTTAATATCTTTATGACTTATGAGGGAGACAACATTTTGTAGTGCTGGGGATGGAACACAGGGTCTTAATTCTTTAATTGACTTTCAAGATATACTAGAACTTTTTTTCATGGATTGGTCTTTCAGTAAATAAGAGAAGGCATATGTTGAACCTAGAGTAGTGCTATACTTGCTAACATATAATTTTGTTACTTTTCCACAGTTGTTACTGGAACATCAAAAAGTGCAAATAAGTGTTAAAGTATTTTTTTCTGCTTGGTAGAATATAAATATTCCTGAGGATATTACAAGTAGTACAGCAGGTGTTCAAAGGCATTCTCCTAAGGGCCTTGGTTTATCAGTCTGTACTATGTATAAGCCTGCCTTTGGTGGCCCTTAATTCTATCTTATTTTTCCAACTTCCATTAGGATGGAAGATGTTTGCATGACAGAATTGAACAAAACATCTTATCATATCTACTTCTACTCATTTTGTTGTTGTTGTTAAAGGTTATTGTCTTAAAAGAATGGCTCTGGGAAACAAATCATTAATCACATGGAAAACTGTGACATTAATATCATGTAAGCTAACCTCTTTTTAAAATAAAACATAGCAATAATTGGGTATAAATAAATGAACCCTTAAATATGTTAAAGAATTTCATTTGAATGAGTGCCAGATGAACTGTTTATCTACATTATTATCTCATCAATAAAACTTGGGAGTCAGATATTAGAGTAAAAGTCTGATTGATCAAAAATTGATGGAGAAGTGACCAGTGACTTCCCCTCTCTCTTTCCTCAATCCAAAAGGATCTTTGAATCTAAGCCTCTCCCTACCACTTCTTGTGTCTCTCCATATGTCCTCTTTCCTCCAAAAATCTCTATAGATAATTTGGTTAGCTAGCAGCTAGATCTGCCCTCCAATTCAAGGTAAACGTTATTGTCAGTCCCAGGAGTGTAAAGAGTGTGATCAAAATATCCCACAACAACGTATAATGCATCCCTGAACAGATTTGTGCTTTTTTCTCTAATTCGTCCTCGCTACAACAAGAATAACCTTTCCTCAACAGCAAGTGCACTCTGGCAAAGGTCAAGATGCCTGGCTTCATTGGAAAACCTTGTTTGTTCTTCTCATCACAGATCCAGACTACATAACCTCTCCACTCTTCTTCACCCAGAGCATCAGCAGCGACATCTGTGGCCAAGTACTTCTCAGAAAAAGTACAATGTTCGTGGTCACTGTCTACTTCCATGACTTTCTGATAGCTGGCGGCTAAGGAGACATTCAACTTCACTTTGGCATGGCCAATCACCTAGGAATTTCCAGAAAAAAAGAGCTTCTTGGGAACTGTAACAATAATATGTTGCAAACAGGAAATTTAAAAAGGAACATGCCTTCATTTCTTCAGATTAGTTTTGCAGAATTTTCCTAGTAATGTAACAAATTGTCAATGAAAAGGTCTCAAAACTTGAATGAATAGCCAGGTGGTGGTAGCACATGCCTTCAATCCCAGCACTTGGGAGGCAGAGGCAGGCGGATCGCTGTGAGTTCTAGGCTAGCCTGGTCTAAAGAGCTAGTTCCACAACAGGCTCCAAAAGCTATGGAAAAACACAGTTTAACCAATAGTCATCATTGGTGGATGATGACTTAAACTACTGGTGGATAAAACTGTAATAATTTAAACTTAACAGCTGACAAAAACAAAGTAAACACTAACCGTGTTTCTCCTTACATAATGTGGTGGTTTGAATGAGAAAGGTCCCCCATATTTGAAACTATGATCACCAGTTGGTGGTGCTGTTTGGAAAGGTTATTGTACAGGTCACTGTACAACTTTGCTGGAGGAATTACGTCACCAGGGACAGGTATTGGGAGTGTATAGCCTAGTCCCACTTTCATTTTGCTGGGTGTGCTTCATGTTTGTCATGCAAGATGTGATCTCTCAGCTTCCTGCTCTTGCTTCCAAGCCTCCCCCTGCCTTGATGGACTCTTTCTTATCTCTCTGGAATGGTAAACCAAAATAAACTCTTTATAAATTGCTGCTGGCCATGGTGCTTAATCACAGAACAGGAAAAGTAACTAATACAGAAATTGGAACTAGAGAGCACGCTGTCGTTGAATGCAGCACAGCTCGGAGGTTAAGCCATCTAAGTCTTTGAAAGTAAAGTCCCATGTTGCTGAGACCTAATGTCTTCCTCAGGGGAGAGGGCAAGACGGCTCGATGTCAACAACAGACTCAAGGAGTCCGGTGAAAGGGACACAGCAGACTTGTTTATGTAGCAATGGGGAGAACCTTATATACCCTCCTAGCACCCAGGCATTCCGATCCATTGACAATGTAGGGCCACCCCTCATTGGCCAGGCATGATTAGGACCTCTGACAGCACCAGGCAGACTCCAGGTTGGCTCCTTTTAGCCTGGTAAGCATTAACTTCCTATAGATCTAGACATTAGACAGGGAGCTACAGGTTTTGCTTGTTTGCCCTGCTAAGTTTCAGTCTTTCTGCAGTCCACTACTTCCTCACTATGCTCTTATTCCTCCCCTTTAAAATGATGTTTATTTTGTGCCATTAAATGTTAGAAGTCTGCTAATTGCTTTTAGATTTATAGGTGGCTAGAGTTAAGGGATTGCCTTGAGTCTCACAAGAGATGTTGGACTTTGAAATTTGAAATGGTGTTCATACTGAGAAAGACTATGGTCACCTTTAAAGTTGAAATAAACATATTTAACATTATGATATGGCCACAGGCCTATGGGAGCCAGGGAGAGGATTGTGGTGGTGTGAATGAGAAATCTTGTCCACAGGTCCATGCATCTGAATACTTGTTTCTCAGTTAGTGGTGAGGTTGGGGGAAGTTATGCTAATGTGAGAATTTGCTGAACAAAATATGGCACTGGGGTGGGTTTTGAGAGCTTATAGCCCTGTCCCATTTCCAGTCTGTTTGCTCTGCTTTGTATTTACCAGTGAAGATGTGACAGCTCAGCGTCCTGTTCCTGCTGCCATGCCTCCCCTCTATGATGAACCTGCATCCCTCTGGAATCCTAAAGTAAAATAACTCCTTGCATCCGTAAGTCATTTTTGGGAGATGGTATTTTATCAAAGCAATAGAAAAATAACTAAAGCACATAGTGAAAAACCCATGAATCATAGCAAATGAGCTGGGTGTGATAGCATACACCAAGAGACCACGGCTGAAGGATCACTGAGTCTGAGACTACTCTGCATTACATATTCCCACGCTGACTTTAAAAACAATCCTACAACAAAACTAAACAAAATGGGCTGGGTATATGGCCCAAGAGTTAAGAGCACTGGCTATTCTTCTGGAAGGGCTGGGTTCAGTTCCCAGCTTCCACATGTTGGCTCACAACTGTCTGTAACTCCAGTTCCAGGGGATTCAATGTCCTCTTCTGGCCTCTGTGGGCACCAGGCACACAAGTATTATTACAGTTATACATGCAGGCAAAACAATCACATACAAAATAAAAATAATTTTTAAAAGTCCTATAGAAAATGATACAGCCTATTTGTGACGCTTGGGGCTATGTAAACATATTAAATAAACATGCTTTCCTTGTTTTTATTTTTACAACATCACATTTCATCACAATGACTGAAAATTCCCTAAAAACAAAGCCTTTATTCTGACAAAATTACTTTAGTTAGTAGGTGCTAGATGTTTTCTCTACTATTTGAGGAAGACATATAATATAAAGAAAATTAATGCTAGCTTTGTCAAAGACATCTACAAAAATATGTCCCTTACACCTTTACAAATAATATTCCGAATTATAAAATCTGCCAATGTGGAAATTCCATGGAATTTCTTAATGCACTGCAAATTACACAAGGCAAAATAAAGCATCATATATAAATAATGTTCAAACATTCTGGCATGTATAATGTTTTTCTCACTAGAGTGCAACTTTACATACAAACACAGAGGCTGTTTCAGACACACGTGGAGGAAACAGAAGCACCAGTTATTTAAGTTACACTTGATCACGAAGACGAGCAAGCCTCTGTGACAGTTCATCCTAGAGAAAGCCAAATTTACAAATCATCGAAGGCTGTAACAAATATGAACCATTAAAACGTGTAATCCCCTTAACATTTTAAATACAATTTAAAATCTTGTTTATAAAATTTATATAAACATTAGGCATTTAGTTTTCTTAAACAGCTAAAAAGAAACTTAAAAACTTAGAACAGCAACTATAAAGGTTATCAAAACAGTCTACAAAATAAAATGTGCATGCAAATTGAAAACGCCCACTATTACACAGCTATTGGCTGTTCCGGTTTTGTTCATTTTAATGATGTGTCATAGTAGAAAAATACTCTTTATAAAAAGTGAATATATATTTCCTTATATACAAATATATACATATCTTATAAATCATACATTTCCCAAATTTTTAATTTAAATATGAATAAGTATATTAATAAAAAAATTCAACCTCTACCTGCTCCGTAGAAGCAACACTTGCACCAACAGAGCCTGTCTGCCCCTGTGGGAGCTCCATATTGAGATCAAGGCTAAAGATGAATTTACAAATAATCATATCAAATGATGTTAATATAGACATTTTATAATAATCAAATAAGTACTGCAAATTTGGCTACTATATCCTTTTATCACTTTAAATAAAAATTGTGTTTACATGTAAATAGAACTTGAATGTCTTCAGAACACCTTTGGATACTTTAATGATGATTTTAAAGTATTTTTCTTGAGTTCAAATAGTGATCCATAGAGGTGGTATAATATTGGAATAGAAAAGCTGACTAAAGACTGAGACATAATCTAATGCACTAAACAAAAGAGCAAAATAATCATCATCTGTTGTACTCTATTTTCTGGATATTATTTGTCTCCTTTACTGTGAAGGCAAATTAATAAACTGTCAAAAAATTCAAAGATAAATGTAGCCTTAACACCCAGATTCAGTTCCTAAATTCTTTTAGTAGGAACCAGGATTTTCTTTCTTCTTCTTTGAATTAAAATTTTTAAAGATTTTTTCATTTTATTTATTTTAGATTTAGTTTTTTATGCTTTAAATGTTAGGTATAACTTTTCACTTATTAAAAATAGATTTTCTCATATAATATACTTTGATTGTAGTTTCCGCATGGTCCACTCCTCCCAGTTCCTCTCTGCTTCCCACCTCCCCTCTCCTCTGCATCCCTTCCTTTTCTGTCTCTCATTAGAAAAGAATAGGCTTCCAACAGAAGAAAAAGAGCCCTAAGAGAAGGTGCAAAGATCAGAGCTCGTTCACACACCCAGGAGTCCCATAAAGACACTTAGCTGAGAGCTATAATATATACACAGAGGACCTGTTAGAGACCTGTGTAGGCTGTGTCGTTGCTGTTTCAGTCTCTGTGAGGTTATACAGGCCCTGTTCAGTTGATTCAGAGGTCCTTGAGGAACCAAGGATTTCAACCAACTACACAGCTGAGGTTTAAAATATTTAATGCAGCTCCCCAAGTTCACATCACCCCAGTGAAAGAGATTTGTTTGTTTACTGCTACAGGAAGGTTTTAAAGACAAAATTTTCAATCCATAGTAGTGCTTAGTAGTACTATGCTCCAGTCCAGGACCTCACATATATTAGGCAAAAACACTTAGCCACACTCTAACATTGTTTCATCAAATTTTAGACCCTCTATTAAATCAAGATTATTCAAAAGCACTAGACTAACAACACCTTACCCAGCTTCATCTGCCATTTCCTGAAGCAGCATATCCACTTGGTTCTGAAATAAAAAAAATGAATTCATATTATTGTCTTATTACCTTTTGGGTGGGTTTTGGGTGTGTGTAGTTTGGCTTTGGAAACTGACCTACAATTTTTAAAATAGGAGCTACAGAGATGGCTCAGCAGTTCAGTTTCTAGTAGCCATGTCCAGAGGCTCACGTCTCTCTTTAATTCCCAAAACGGGGGGGGGCACGGTATACTACCTCTGTCTTCCACAGACACACGTATTCACTGGTACACAACTACCAACATAATTAAAGGGAAAATTAACAAATATTTTGGAAAAAAGCCCAACTCACTGTTCTGCAAAACTTTTAAAACAAACCTTTGAAAAATACTTTCCTGCCACAAGAGGGCGCTGAACCATCTCAGAGAGCCACATTCTAAACTTTAAGCATTTTAACTTGTCTGAACAATATTGGCAGACAGATTCATATATAATTCACATCTGAGTAATATAACACTCTAAGGGAGTGATCAAACTTAGAAATCCCAATAATAATCCATTTTAGTTATGTGCAATAGATTTAAATTTAGCTTAGATTTATTATTCTGCAAAACCACAAATAAGACATTAAAATTACTTTTCAGAAAGAAATATCAGTAGACAAAATATACCTAAAGTCTGTACCTATGGCACAGAACCCTATGAGGGTTCAATTATGGGCTTAATTAATTGTAGAACAAAAGCATTCTGAGTAGAAACTGACTTTTCATCTTGTTATCATTCCAACAACCCAGAAAGCTGTTTACTTAGAACTTACATTGTGCTAGACATTACATGTAATCAAGAGGTGATTTAAATAATATGAGATCTACATATTCTACATATAGACAACAGAACTACAAACAGGGAATCTGAGCATCATTGGGTTTTGATGTCTAATAGAGATAGTGGAGCTAATCACATAGGGATTTCTGGTTATTTTGTTGCTGCTGTTGCTTTCGTGAGATAGGGATTTCACTATGTAACTTAGCGTGGTCTGTAATTCCTGAAACTTGAAGCTCACTGGTTTCCAGCTTCCAAGCACTGGGCTTACGAGTACACACCATCAAAGCCAGTCCGATTGTAAAACATTTACTGTGGTTGAGGAGTTCTCAGGAAATACAGTATGCTTAATCAGAAACCTCTTCTCATTTTAACATAGTTATTAAAAATATTTTGAATATGCAAGAAGAAATTCTAAAATGTGGACACAGTTTAAAGCAAAAGATAAATATTCCTGTTGGGACTTTCCTTTCTCTTATTCTTTCAACTACTACAGAAATGTTTCCAAATATAGAAAAGTTTCAAAAAATAATACAAAAACAATCACTGTCTTTTAAAAACTCCATCTGTAAAGTATTACTGTGTCCTGAAATTTAAATATTGTATTGTATTATTCTACAGCTTACCTTCCTTAATCTTGTAAGATTTAAATTTTTGCTATCTATATATTTAGTTCATTCAATGTAACTCTTTTCTGGACACTTGCAAAATCTAAATACATTAAATTTAGCAAATATACTCAATTTCTGGACATTTACTTTTTTATTAATTTCTATCACAGGCAATGGTCAAATATTCGTGTGTGTGTGTGTGTGTGTGTGTGTGTGTGCGCGTGCGCATCTTTGTTCACATGCCAGGAAATTCTTGGTGCATGAACTTGAAGGTGGAACTCCTGGATTATAGGGTATGTATATTTCCATTTACCCAGCTATTGAAGGGAGCAGGCAAAGGACCTTGATTTGAGTACTGCCACTTTACTTCACATTACCTGCAGGGTGAAGTAAAGTTCAGGTTCCCAAGCCCTAGGGGTGATGTGGGAGTGTCAAATACCAATCTGTTGATTTCATTGGTTAAGCAATAAAGAAACTGCCTGGCCCTCATAGGTCAAAACATAGGTGGGTAAGTAAACAGAACAGGATGCTGGGAGAAAGAAGCTGAGTCGAGGAGTCGCCATGATTCTCCCACTCCAGGCAGACGCAGGTTAAGATCATTCCTGGTAAGCCAGCTCATGGGCTACACAGATTATAAGAAATGGGCTAGTCCAGGTGTGAGAGTTAGCCGAGAAAAGGCTAGATATAATGGGCCAAGCTGTGTTTAAAAGAATACAGTTTCCGTGTAATTATTTCTGGGCATGAGCTAGAGCTAGCCATGTGGGTGGCCGGGTGCCAGGGATGCAGCCCCACCGTTCCTATTACAACAGAGTGGCGCCCAGCGTGGTAAAGAACTTCACGTAAAACCTGAGAGAGCTTAATTTTAATCAGAAAAAAAAAACAGACTTTAACACAGCTTTTGGCTGTTAGTTGGTGACTAGCTGTAGAGAGATTTCCTGATTCGGCATCAGCAGCAGAAAAAACGCTGCATCATTTTAAAGCCCGGCTTCTTGGGGCTGTTCTGTCAGCGTGAACTCTGGCTTTAAAGCATTTCAATGGATTTTATGGGACTGGATGTTGGTGTTCCCACTTGGGATCGGAAGGAGAGTGCTCTGAGCCTGTGCCTATGGCTCAGCACTCCCTGCCTGCAAGTGGGCAGGCAGCCGAATCAGGCTTAGGCAGGTGGAAGGGCATGGCGTGTTTTCAGACTGCGCAGTGCTCTGCGTGTCAGATTTGGCTGTGACTTGGATGAAAAGAATTTCTGTGCTGCACGCTCAGTCTCAGAATTAAAGTGCTGAGTGCCGCTCCTACCTGGCAGCTCCAGAGCTAGCACAAAATGGTATGTCCTCCATTTTGAAATTTTCCTGACTCAGCAGCAGGAAAAAAACTGGCTGTTTTAAAATGCTGGCTTTCTGGGCTGTGCCACCATCGCAATCTCTGTCTGGTTCCTGCGGGAGACAGAGCTTTTGAATGGAGCATTTGGAGTAAAGTGCTACGATTTGTTTGATGGCAACTAGACTGCTGTGTGCCTAAAAGGGGGACATTGCGTGCCGCAGCTCAGAGGCACAAGCAGCTCTGCCATGCTAGTGGTGCAATGTGCAAGGATCAGAGGCACAAGTGGCTCCGCCATGTTGGACTGGGCGGGGCCAGCAGGCAGTACCAGTTTTTGACCTAGGAATGTCACAGCTTAGATTCTTAAGCGCCTAATGATTTAAAGGCGCAAATCAAAAGTGCTCCTGGATAGTAAAAAATTGCAGATTCACAATAGGACAGATTCAAACATAAAAGACTACACTGTTGGATGAATGTACGTAGGCTTGAGAGAGAGAAGAAAAAGAATATAGAGAATAAAGTTAATGGTTTTTAAAAAAAGGTAAAGTCTTTAAAGAGACAGAGTACAGTTAGTTAAGAGATTAAAAGAAATAAAGAAAAATAAGTCATGTAAAAATGGAAAATTCACAGAGAGTCAGGATTATGTACATTGTGTTTTCTTTAAAATTTTTGACTGTAAAGGAGCTAAGTACAGAGAGACATTTCATTACATGGGCTGCCAAGCTAAACCAGAATGGATATAAGGGTATTACGATTTCAAAATTTGGGTCTAAGGATATGATGCTTTGGAGAGGGTCTTCTTTTGTTTTCACAGAGGACCAGACCCTGTGGATTGCATCTATCCCGATATGGTATGATAGACCACGACCTCCCGAAAAGTTCCTATGAACACCCTCAAAAAATTACTTCACTCATCTGCCAACTGAGATAAACCTGGCACACAGGTTACACCCTAAATGATCTGATTAACAGAGCCCCCATTCAGCAGGAAGCAGTTTGGAGAGAAAAAACTGCGCCCATGTTCCCAAAATATTGTTTATAAATGTTCTTTTACATTTAAAGGGGGAAATAATATAGGTATGAATAATTTGCATTTGTGTGGATTTTAAGGTCAATTTTGTTATATGTATATGTATTTCTGATATTGATTAAGGTATTGTGATTGTGTAGTTCTTTTAAAATGTAATGTATAATAAGAAATATAGGTTGCTAATGGATAATCATCAATGATAGTAAAGCTTGTAGTCATGTTACTTAGATTTTCTAGATATATAGAGATATATTTCAGATAGGCATTCTTCATATCTCTCAAAGGCTACAGAATATGGCATTTAAAATATTTCAATAACTTAGGACTTTTCATGACAATGAGACATATCTGCTCCTGGCGGCACCAATCTACGTCGAGAGGGAGATGGGCATCAAAGAGGATCCTTATGGAGTTTGATAGCCATTTGGGCAAGAAACTGTTCTTGCCTGGACTGTTGCATAAACTGGACAAAGAGAACCCCCAGAGAGAGGACTGCTGAACTTGCCTAAAGGTGAGATGGTCTTTCGGGGTTCCTGACTCATGAAAGAGTCTGCGAGACATTCTGCAGGATACAGCAGAAAGTGACTGAACTGTCTTTGGAATTTCCTGCTTGATGAAAATGTCTGCTGGATACTATGGGCCTGAAGGCTGAAGATGGATGCCCCAACGGTACAAAAGAACTTTGGGTGACTGTCCAGGCAGCGAGATGTCTCTGTTATTTGTAGAGTTTTCTTATTTCTTGTTTACTTAGGTAGTATTATATCCTTCTGGAGTCTTTGATGGAGTTGAAGAATGAATAGATAGTTATAGTTTTCCTTAGTTATGATAAAAGATAAAATAGATATAAATATTGTAACTGTAATTCTTGCTTGATAACTGTTTTGCTATATGTAATTTTGCTATGTTAAAGTTAAAGCCTTCCTTTTTTTGTTTAAACAGAAAAAGGGGAAGTGATGTGGGAGTGTCATATATCAATCTGTTGATTTCATTGGTTAAGCAATAAAGAAACTGCCTGGCCCTCACCTCATAGGTTAAAACATAGGTGGGTGAAGTAAACAGAACAGGATGCTGGTAGAAAGAAGCTGAGTCGAGGAGTCGCCATGATTCTTCCACTCCAGGCAGATGCAGGTTAAGATCATTCCTGGTAAGCCAGCTCGTGGGCTACACAGATTATAAGAAATGGGCTAGTCCAGGTGCAAGAGTTAGCCGAGAAAAGGCTAGATATAATGGTCCAAGCGGTGTTTAAAAGAATACAGTTTCCGTGTAATTATTTCTGGGCATGAGCTAGAGCTAGCCATGTGGGCGGCCGGGTGCCGGGGATGAAGCCCTGCCGCTCCTATTACAACAGAGTGGAGCTAAGAACTTTGCAATGGCTGATCCACCTCTTCCCTAAACCACAGAAATCGTAATTATGCATATTTAATTCTTTAAGGCTGTTCCTAACACAAAAGGAACAAATGAATCTGATTGGTTGAACTTAAAGACTTGCATTGTATATTGGTTGACAACGATGGGACACTCAAGGAAGCCCCTTGTCTCTAATTCCAGATTGGTGGAAATTGTAACCATAGCCTGGCACCAAATGTTTGTGATTTTTGTGCTCATAAACCCCATTTTTGCCCTAGCTTGGTGCTGTCAGGAGAAACAAAGCTCCTGAGTCCTTATCCTGCAGCCCTGATTGATCAGTGTCCCACTTATGTGGTGATTCAATAAAATCTTTGGATCCCATAGGTGTTGTCTCTCTCCTTCCTCAAGACACCTAACAGGCTAGGTGTAACACTCTGTCCAAGAAGTTAACACCTGCTCATATTATTGTATACACTACTGAGCTGTTGATAAGAAACACATTAGGTCTAGGAGAGGGTAGGGAGGAGATAAAAGAAGAAAAGCATTTGTGTTGCCTATGTAAATGTGTAACTTTGCTTTGTGAGGACACATGGGGGGACACGTGTAGTTGCATACGAGAGGGCAGAGGAGGCCATCAGGTGCCCTGTGGTATGTCTCTCCACCGTCTTCACTGGACACAGGGCTTCTCATCGAACCTGGACTTAGACTGGAGGTCAGTAAGCCCCAGGCATCTTTCCTGACTCTGTCTACTGCAACACTGGGGTTACACAATGCTTCTGCCATATCTATTTACACTGGTTCAGGAGACTTGAATTCAAGTCCTTGTGCTTGCATGACAGGTGCTTTTACCCACAGAGCCATCTCCCTAGGTCCAGGGAAACTTAAAAAAAACATTGCTGGATGATTTATTTGCAATGCTATACATATTATATTTAAAATAGCTAAAAAAAAAAGATGGAGAAAGATTTTACA
This sequence comes from Microtus oregoni, assembly GCF_018167655.1. Taxonomy (NCBI): domain Eukaryota; kingdom Metazoa; phylum Chordata; class Mammalia; order Rodentia; family Cricetidae; genus Microtus; species Microtus oregoni. Next base: position 505,252 of record NW_024544814.1, read on the forward strand.
TAGAGGAGGAGGCATAGGCATTGTATAGCAATCCTCATCAAAATTGTAATGGCTACATTCATAGAACCAGGCAAAGGATCCTGAAATCTATATGAATATGCAAATCAATGCATATAGTCAAAGAAGTGAGACATAAAAGATCAAAGCTGGAAGGATAACAGCATCTTCCAAGACATACATCTGAAATCTAGTAACTAAAGTAGCATTAAGGTACTGGCCAAAAAGAAAGACACCAAGACCAATAGAACTGAACTTAAGCAATTGGTACAGGACAATTCTATATTCTGTCAATTATATTTTAAATAAATGCTGATTGATCGGTAGACTGGCAGGAAGTATAGGTGGGAAAACCAGACAGGAAGTAGAGGTGGGACAATGAGAACAGGAGTATTTTGGGAAGAAGGAAGCTCTTTGAGCAGTCCTGGCCCATCCACTGAAGAAGCAAGATGTAACCTGCCCTGATGAGAAAGGTACCAAGCCATGTGGCTAACATAGATAAGAATAATGGGTTAATATAAGTGACAAGAACTAATACAAAGCCTGAGCTAATGGGCCAATCAGCTTATGATTAATGTAGACTTCTGTGTATTTTCTTTGGGATTTTTTGGCTGTGGCAACTGGGAAAGACAGAAACTCCAATAAGCAGAACCTCGTTTTATAAGCAACTACTACATTAAAAATATTTTTTGACAAAGGCACTGGAATTGTACACTGGAAAAATATCAGTCACTTCAAAACATGATGCTAAGAAAGCTGCATTCAAAATACAGAAACTTGACATTCTTTCATGCTATATGAAAGTCAACTCAAAGTGGGAAAAACATAAATATAAGACATGAAGCTGTGAGAGTATTTAAAAACACAGGAGAAATACTTCCCATCATACTGAAAACATCTATACAGGAAACAACTGGCAGAGTGAAGAAACAGGAGACTAGGCGAAAACATTGTTAGATGCTCATCCATACTAGAATATACCAGGAGCTACAAAAAAAAAAAAAAAACAAATAATCCTAAATAGACCAAATAAAATGGGCAATAGATCTAAATAGGCATACCTCAATAGAAGACATACAAATCTCCAATAGACATTTGAAAAATGCTCAATGTCACCAACCAGGGTAAAAGCAAATCAAAATCAGAATGAGGTATCATCACAACCCAGTAAGAATGGCTCGTATCAAAAAAAGAATTCAAATGTTGTTGTGGTTGAAGAAATGGACGCCTTGAACAACTGTTAGTGAGAATGTAAATTAGCACAGGTACTGTGAAAAACAGTAAGGAGGCCTCTCCAAAAATTATATAAAGGGCTATTGTTTGATACTGAAGTATTCTACGGAGACTTGAAAACAAAGGACAACCACAATTCACGAATCCTACAAACACTCTGCATCACATTTAGGCAGTAGAAGGTATGGCCTATGGTGGCTTCAGAGCCACCTTTACTGGTGTAAATTCCTTCAAGTTAAGGTCACAGTAGACACTGATAGGCCTGAGCCCATGGTGGAGGGACTTGGGAGCTGCTTCCCCACTGTGTTATTTGCTGACAAACAGGAGCCAGAGCTCTGAGGGCAAGTCCAGTGAATTCCTGTATTTCCTCTTTCATCTTTCACAGGATAGTTAGTCCCTGAGTGGGATATGAAACACCGAGACATTCAAGTAAAGTACCAGGTTCCCTGAGCAATTCCCATCCAGTATAGATTTCTGTGCTGTTTGTTTCTCCCACTTTCTGTGGACTTGGGGACCAACTTATGGTCTACACATTAGCTACCCCAGGATGAAAAGTCTCAAGGAATCTCTTGGGTGAGTAAGAACCTATTAAGGACACATACTCAGAAAGCTAAATGTGGCTGGCCACCAATGGCTCCTGAAATTAAGTGATGTATTAAAAAGACTGTATACCTTAATAAGTGAGTTTCATTCCAGAGATACCAAGAATAGCTCAACATATACAACAAATCAACAAATGTAACATAGCACACAAATTAAGGACTAGAAATTAGATGATAACCTAAACAGATACAGAAAATGCCTTGACAAAGTTCAACATCACTTCATGACAAAAATTCTACGGATACTAGGAATAAAAGGAATATATACCAATGCAACAAAGGCTATATTAATCTATGTCAATATATACTAAATGGGGGATTTAGATGTACACAAGACCCTGACTAGATAAAGCAACTGATTTCACAGTGTATCAAACATCCATATTAACAAAACAGCACAGCACACAGACCAACAGAAATGATTTATCACTTTAACTCAACTATCCATTTCTTCTACTTTTTATCTTTGTTAGGTCACAAAACTGGCCCCAAATGGCAGTCCTGGGGATAATGTTTTAAGATGAAGGCTGGACCACCATGTCACCTAGATTTTGCTAGAAAACAGAAACCTTAAATATATCTCAGAGGCCTTTAAAAGTTGCCTGATCTTTCCTAACGGCAATTGTTAGGGCCTCATCTTTCTAAAACAGTTCCTATACTCACTAACTGGCTGTTCTGGCCCCCAAACTGTTTCCCCTGTTATCTACCCATATAAAACTCAATAAGCTTTTGTGGCTGGGTGCTGTACTGTGCTACTTGATACAGCCTGGCAGTCTGCCCCAATAAACTGCTTTTCTTTTCATGGAGTAGCTTTGTTTAGTAGATTTTTGTGCCTGTTTACAGTCTTCAAGAACTGAAATTCTCTCTGATATGTCTTGTAATATATATGTTGAGAAGGCTTTCTGCTGAGATTTTTGTTTTACAGTCTACATTTTTAAATTTCCACTCTGGGTTTTATTTCAGTTTTGGTTTCTTTAGTGTTTCTATTTCTTTGTTAAATTGTACTTTCATGTCTTAAAATTTTTTCATTCAACTATTTGTATTTTCATAAAGGCATTTATTCAAACTCTAAGATCCTTGAACATATTCATTGTTATGATTTTGAAGTCCTTGCCTGTGCTTCAACTAAATAGCTTTTCTCAGGGCATATTGCAATAGGGTTGCTGGCTTCTGGTGGAGAAATGTCCTACTGTTCATATTTGTGATATGCACTAGGATCTAGGCATCTAGAGTTATATGATATCTGAAGTGTTTGGAGTAGATAACTGGTCTCCTCTTTGTTGTGTGGATGTTCTGTTATTTGGTTGCTGTTGCCTATTCTAGGTCCTAGCTATGTGCAGTGGATTTGGGGTTCCTGATAGAAAAGAAGTTTAATGGGTTAGAGGGTAACTCAAAGGAATGAAGGCAGGCTAGGAGAAAAGGCTGAGAAAAGTAGCTGGAAAGAGCTAGGGGAATCAGGGGCCGCATGAAGAAGTGTTGTTCTCAGGGAGTGAAGCTAGGTGGGGAGGGTCTCTGCAGGCTGCTTTAGGATGAACAATAATTCTAGGGAAATCAGAAGAGGATAATACAAATTGCCTGTGTTTCAGCCCTGTGTGTCTGAGTAGAAAGTGTGCCTGTGGCTTGGCAGGTGACATAAAGAAATGGAGATGGGATAGAAGGTAAGGCTGGAAGGAACAGTGGGAAAGAGCTAAGGAGATCCTGGGTCCTGCAACAAGTGGTGGAGCCCCAAGGGAATGAAGGTGGGGTGGGAGGCAAGAGGACTAAGGGTAAGTCTGAGGAGAAAGGGATGGAAGGGTATACACCAAAATCCTCCCTTCAGGGAATGGAGGTGGTGTGGGAGGAGAAGCTCCTGAAAGGAGGCTGAAGAAGAATGAAAAGTTGGAGAAGACAAAAGAATAAAGGAAATGAAAAAAAATCACCACTTATGTCACCACTTAAGTCATCTGATTGTCTAGGTCTAAAACCATAAATTAAAAGAGATATTTCAATAAATTTTGCTGAGAAATCTGGGAAAACTGGATATCCACATTTAAAAGAATAAAACTAGACTCCTATTTCTCATCCTACATAAAAATAAAATCAGAATGAATTAACTACCTTAATGTGAATCTTGAAACTGAAAAGGAAAATATAAAGAACTCCCAGTAATAGGAATAGACATGACATTTCTGAAGGAGGAAATGGTAAAGATAACCTGAAGATGGGAGGGAATTTTTGCCAGCTGTGTTTCAAAGAGGTAATTAATATAAACTTAAAATCTTAAGCAGTCAAAATAAATAAAGTGAACACAGAGTTTTGAAAAGAAGTACATATGGCCAAAAATGTATGAAAAGACACCCTAGCACTGACTGCATGAGAATGACTATCATAAAGAAAACAAATACAGGAAGGCCACCTTCACTTTCCTTCCCGTCCAACATTGCAATTTCCCCAGGCACATCACCAGCCCTTGTAACAGACTGCTCACAGGGTCTTGTCCTCTCTGTCTTCCTTCCCTGGAGACTCCACCTAAGCTTGCAGCAGACCCATCTTTCTTTCTTCCTGCTGACTCTCTCAACCCTACTTGTAGTCTATCCCCTTTCTTTCCTGTCAGGCCCCAATCCTAAAAACACTTTCTATACAGAATCCCCAGTGGCCACACCTAGCAGGAACTCAGGTAGGTAAACCACACTACCCTTCCTGTCTTCCATTATGATCTCTCCATTCCCACCCTCAGTCCTGTAACAAACAGCTTGATTCCATACGCCTCTCCTACCTCAGCTTAATTCACGTTAGACTGCAACACCTGGTTCAGACCCAGGGCACTCCTTCGCCTTTCATCCCTACCTTTCTAGATAATTCTAAGCCTTCCTGTAACCCCCTTCCCACCACACCTCCAAGTCCCTGTGAAGCACATCACTAGGTGTGAGTAGGATCCCCTTAGCTCTTTTTTGAAGCCTCTCTCAGCCTTTTCTCCTGGTCCACATCTATTCCTCTCTACAAGCCACCAACATGCAGAAGCACTCCCCTCCAGGAAACACAGAGCCAGCACACTTCCCGAAGATCCAGAGACAGAAAGAGAAACCAAGGAATGAAACACCCACCCAACTGGGACCAAATATCAAACCTAGAATCCCAATAATTCCAATTGCAAATGCATAGGCACTTACATGAAAGCATAATATTTAGCACATAACTACATCAGGCCCTGAGAAATGCAAACAGAAGACAAGAACTTCAAAATAGCTATTATGAATATGCTCAAGGTCCTTAAAGAAGATATAAATGAAGTCTTTAATGAAGTCTGTGAAAACACAAACAAAAAGTCAACTGAAATGATAGAGTTCAATACATGAAAGTAGAAATAGAAGCACTAAAGAAAGTCCAAACACAGGAATGGGACTGAACCAGTGACCTGGGCCAAAGCAGGCCTTGGACAGTGAACTCCATGAGAGCAGGAGCAGATTCAGACCAGGGTCATTTGCAGAAACAGGACTGGGACAGCAACCTAAGCCAGAGCAGGCCTGAGGTGGTGAGCTCCACGGAAAGCAAGACTGAAACAGCTACATAGGCCCTAGGACGGCGTGGACATGAGAAACTCAGATACATGGGAGGGGGAGCAGATCCAATCCAGGGACATTTGCCAATGCAGGACTGAGCCACCAACCTGGGCCAGAGAAGACCTGAGACAACGAACTCTACAGGAGCAGATACTGGAGAGCAACCGCTGAGCAAGTAAGCCAGAGCAAGAGACCACTGTGGGTCTGGATGTAAATCTGGGACCTTCAAGGGGGTAGACCTAAGCCAGGACTGTGGGTCTGGATGTGAGTTTAAGACATCCAAGGAACTAGGTCTGAGCCAAGACCCCTGCGGGTCTGGGCGTGAATCTGGAATCTCCAAGGGAGTAGGCAGGAACTAGAGATCTCTGCAGGTCCAGGCGTGAGTCTGGGACCTCAGAGGTCGTAGGCCTAAGTCAAGACTTCTGTGGGTCTGGGCATTGGTCTGGGAATAGGCAGGAACCAGAAACCTCTGTGGGTCCTAGTGTGAGTCTAGGACCTTTGAGGGAGAAAGCCTGAGCCAGGTCCTATGCAGGTGTGGGTACACCTGATCTCGGGAACTCGGGGTGAGGTATAGATCAGAGCCAGAGTCCTTTACAGGACCAAACTTAAGCCAGGAACCTCTGCAAGAATGGATCTAGACCAGGGCCATTTACAAAAACAGGTCTGAGCCAGCAACCTAGGCTAGAGCAGGCCTGAGACAGCAAACTCCAAGGGAGTTGAGGAAAGCCCAGGAGTGCTGAGCGACCTCCAAGAACAAGGAGTGTTGCGGGAGGTCCTTCCGCTACTCCAGCCAATAGCCGCTGAGATACCAGCCCATTGGGGCATGGTCTCTCTCTTTGAAAAAGCGGCGTCTTCCCTCCTCGCTCTCTCTTACTTCCTGCTCCGCTTCCAGCAACTAGACTCCTTCCTGATTGCAGAGAGGGCTGTTGTCTGGGACGGTGATCTGTAAGTTTTTTTCCCCTATAAATAAATACCACCTTATTAATCATAATTCCAAACTGCTGTGGGATTGTTTGTGATTTACGCCTTCAAAGGAGTGACCACGATGGTAATTATAACCATGGCACTGACTGTACCACAAAGAACAACCATCTGAGCTTTGGATTCACTGGCACTTAGAACATTAATCAACAGAATCACTGACAGCTCCAACCTCACCTACTAGAGGAAAAGATGAGTAGAAAAGGTAAGAACACATGCAACACCACAAAGAGCAACCATGACACCAGTAAAACCTAAAAACTCTACAGCAGCAAGACTTGAACAACCAAATATAGATGAAGCAGAAGAAAATGACCTAAAAAATAACTTCAGGAGATTGAGGAAATGAGAAATTCCCTCAAAGAAATGGAGGAAAAGACAAACAAAAAATTTGAAGACATAAGCAAATCAATTAAAGAAAACCAAGAAAAAGAAATTAAACATATGAAAGAAACTATTCAAAACTTGAATACTGAAATAGAGACAATAAAGAAAATACAAACTGAGGGAATTATGGAAGCAGAAATCATGAGAAAATGATCAGAAACCACATAAACAGCAGAATACAAGAGATGGAAGAGAGAATCTCAAGCGTTGAAGATATAATAGATCAAATAGACTCATCAGTCAAAGAAAACATTAAATCTAATAAAAGCTTAACACAAAATATCCAGGAAATATGGGACACCATGAAAAGTCCAAACCTAAGAATAATAGGTACAGAAGAAGGAAAAGAAGTTCAACTCAAAAGCACAGAAAATATATTTAACAAAATGATAGAAAAAATGTTCCCAACCTAATGAAAGATATGCCACTGAAGATACAAGAAGCTTACAGAACACCAAATAGACTGGTTCAAAATTAAAAAAAAAGTCCCCTATCCACATAATAATCAAAACACTAAGCCTACAGTATAAAGTAAGAATATTAAGAGGTACATAGGAATAGGCCAAGTAACATATAAAGGCAGACCTATTAGAATTACACCCGACTTTTCATCGGAGACAATAAAAGGCAGAAGGTCGTGGTCAAAGCGTTATGCAGACATTAAGAGACCATGGATGTCAGCCCAGACTACTATACCCAGCAAAACTTCAATCATCACAAAAGGACAAAACAAGATATTCCATGACAAAACCAGGTTTAACCAATACCTAGCCACAAACCCAGCCCTACTCAAAATACTAGAAGGAAAACTGCAACCAAAGGAAGTTGGCTACATCAACAAAAACACAGGCAATTGATGGTCTCATAGTAGCAAATCCCAAAGAAGAAAAAAATACACAAATTAATATCACCAACAATGAAAACTAAATTAACAGGAGATAGCAATCACTGGTCATTAATATTCTTTAATATAAATGAACTCAACTAACCTATATAAAAAGGCACAGGCTAACAGACTGGATACAAAAGCAGAATCCATCCTTCTTCTGCATACCAAAAAACAACACCTCAACCTCAAAGACAGACATCACCTCATAGTAAAGGGTTGGGAAAAAATATTCCAATCAAATGGACCTAAGAAACAAGCAGGTGTAGTTATCCTAATATCTAACAAAATAGACTTCAAGCTAAAATCAGTCAAAAGAAGGTAATTTCATATTAGTCACAGGAAAAATCCATCAAGAAGAAATCTCAATACTGAACATCTATGCCCCAAATACAAGGGCACCCTCATATGTAAAAGAAACATGTCTAAAGCTTAAATCATACATCAAACACCACAAACTAATAGTGGGAGACTTCAACACTCCCTTCTCACCACTGGGCAGGTAAGTCAGAGAAAAAATGAACAGAGAAATAAGAGAACTAACAGATGTTATGACTCAAATGGACTTAACAGATGTCTATTGAATAGTCCATCCAAACAGAAAAGAATATACCTTCTTCTCAGCACCTCATGGAACCTTCTCAAAAATTGACCACATACTTGGTAACAAAACAAACCTCAAAAAATACAAAAAAAAAAACTGGAATAACCCCACGTATATTATCAAATCACCATGGTTTAAAACTATAAGTCAACAGAAATACTAAATCCAGAAAGCCCATAAAAGCATGGAAATTAAACAATGCTCACCAGAATAATCAATGGGTCAAGGAAGAAATAAAGGGAGAAATTAAAGACTTTCTAAAATTCAATGAAAATGACAACACAACATACCCAAATTTATAGGACACGATAAAACCAGTGGAAAGAGGAAAGTTCATAGCACTAAATGCCTACATAAAGAAGCTGGAAAAATCCCACACTAGTGAATTAACAGAACATTTGAAAACTTTAGAAAAAAAAAGAAGCAAACTCACCTAAGAGAAATATATGGCAGGAAGTAATTAAATTGAGAGCTGATATCAACAAAATAGAAACAAAATAAACAATAAAAAGAATCAATGAGACAAAGAGTTGGTTCTTCAAGAAAATCGAGAAAATAGATAAATCTTTATCCAAACTAACCAAAAGGCAGAGAAAGAATATCCAAATTTACAAAATCAGATATGAAAAGGGGGACATAACAACAGACAAGGAGGAAATATAGAGAATCATCAGGTCATATTTCAAAAACCTGTACTCCCCAAAATTGGAAAACTTAAAGGAAATGGACAACTTTCTGGATAAATATCACTTACCAAAATTAAATCAAGACCAGATAATCAAAGTAAACAGACCTATAACTGCTAAAGAAATAGAAACAGTCATCAAAAGTTTCCCGACCAAAGAAAGCCCAGGACCAGATGGTTTCAGCTCAGAATTTTACAGACTTTCAAGAAGAACTAATACCAATACTCCTCAAATTATTCCACATAATAGAAACAAAAGGAACATTGCCAAACTCTTTTTATTAGGCTACAATTACCCTGATACCAAAACCACAGAAAGACATTACTAAGAAAGAAAATTACAGACCAATCTCACTCATGAACATTGATGCAAAAATACTAAATAAAATACTGGCAAATCAAATCCAAGAACACATCAGAACCATCATCTACCATGATAAAATGGGTTTCATCCCAGAGATGCAGGAATGATTCAACATACAAAAATCTTTCAACTTAATCCACCATATAAACAAACTGGAAAATAAAACCACATGATCATCTCATTAGTTGCTGAAAAAGCTTTTGACAAAATACAACATCCCTTTTTGTAGAGAGCAGGGATACAAGGAACATACTTAAACATAAAGTCAATATACAGCAAGCCAATAGCCAACATAAAACTAAATGGAGAAAACTCCCAGTGATTCCACTGAAATCAGGAACAAGACAAGGTTGTCCACTCTCTCCATATCTATTCAATATTGTTCTTGAGGTCCTAGCTAGAGCAATAAGACATCAAAAGGAGATCAAGGGAATACAAATTGGAAAAGAAGAGGTCAAACTCTCACTGCTTGCTGATAATATGATAGTTTACATAAGCAACACCAAAATTTCTACCAAGGAAGTTCTAAAACTCATAAACACTTTCAGTAATTGTAGCAAGGATACAAGATTAACTCAAAAAAAAATAAGTAGCCCTCCTATACACAGATGATAAAAGGGCTTGGGAAGAAATCAGAGAATCGATACTCTTCACAATAGTCACAAATACCATAAGTAACTCTATTCAAACAAGTGGAAGACTTGAATGACAAGAACTTTAAATCTTTGAAGAAAGAAATTGAAGAAGACACCAAAAAGTGGAAAGATCTCCCATCCTCTTGGGTAGGCAGTATTAACATAGTAAAAATGGCAATCTTACCAGAAGCAATCTACAGATTCAACACAATGCCCATCAAAATCCCAGCAAAATTCTTCACAGACCTCGAAAGAACAGTACTCAACTTCACATGGAAAAGCAAAAAATCCAGGATAGCCTAAACAAACCTGTACAATAAAAGAACTTCTGAAGGCATCAAAGTCCCTGACTTCAAACTCTACTACAGAGCTACAGTACTGAAAACAGCCTGGTATTGGTAGAAGAACAGACAGGAGGACCAATGGAACTGAATAGAAGACTTGGATATCAATACACATATCTACGAACACCTGATTTTTGACAAAGAAGCAAAAAATATCAAATTGAAAAAAAAGCATATTTAACAAGTGGTGCTGATGGTTCTTCTTCTACATGTTGATATCCAGTTATCATTGGATATCAACATGTAGAAGAATTAAAATAGACCCATATCTATCACCATGCACAAAACTCAAGTCCAAATGGATCTTAAAGTCCAAATGGATCTCAACTTAAAGCCAGCCACACTGAATCTTACAGAAGAGAAAGTGGGAAATACACGCTTTTGGAGACCTTGGGTCACTGCTAGGATCTGGGAGTCTCTGATATAAACTTTTAATTGTCATAAATGCCATATTCTGCAGATCTCTGAAGTACTTAGGGCTGCCCAGGTATTAGACAAACTTTGTTACTAATTCCTTGTTTTAAGCTTGACTTTAAATAAATATACAAGGAACTAAGGCTTATCCCTTTAATTAATTATATCAGTACCTTGAGGATATCTGACTACTAACTTGTATTTTTTAAATTGTCTACAGTAAGTTAACGGCTTTTAAAGATTAGAACTTTATGTTTCATGTTCGTCAGGTTTTACCCTTAAAAATCCTTTAAGTATCAATATGCTTGTGGGACTGCTAACAGTGGGAACAGGGGCTGACTCTAACTCTTTTGTTGTTGGTTGGGCATCTATTCCTTATACTGGGTTGCCTTGTCAGCCTTAATTACAATGGGAGGAACTTAGTCTTACTGCAACTTGATATGCCTGCCATATTTTGTTGATATCCATGGGGGGGCATGACTTTTTCTGAATAGAAATGGAGGAGGAGTATACTGGCATGGGATAGAAGGGAGGTGGGGGGAGAGTAACTGGGAGGAGAGGAGGGAGGGAAAACTGTAGTAGGGATGCAAAATAAATTTAAAATAAAAAATTAGGAAGATGTGATTATAAAGGTACAAGAAGCACACAAAACACCAAATAGACTGAAGCAGAAAAGAAACTCCCCACAACACACAATATTTAAAACACTGAAAGTACAGAACAAAGAAAGAATATGAAAAGCTGCAAGGGAAAATGAGCAAGTCAACAATAAAGGCAGACCCATTAGAATAACAACTGACTTATCAAAGGAGACTCTAAAAGCCAGAAAGGGCCTGGACAGATGTTCAAAAAGCTCTAAGTGATCACAGATGCCAGCCCAGACTACTATACCCAGGAAAATATCAATAAAAATCTACTATAGCTAAATCTAGATCATACAATCAACCTAAACAGACCCACGAACCCCAGAGACATAGAAGTAGCAATTAAAATCTTTCAACCAAAAAAAGCTCAGGGCCAGATGGCTACAGAGCACATTCTACCAGACTGAAATTCAAAGAATTAACACCAATACTTCTCATATTATAATGAAAGAACACTGCCTAATTCTGTTTATGAGGACACAATTATCCTGATACTTAAACCACACAAAAATCCAACAATGAAAGAAAACTGTAGAACAATTCCCCTTATGAATGTAAATGCAAAATTTCTCAATCAAATGCTCTCACTGAATATAAAAACACATCAAAAAGATTATTCACCATGATCAAGGAGGTTTCATTCCAGAGATGAGAGATGGCTCAACATACATAAATCGATAAATGTAATCCACCACATAAATAGACTAAAAGACAAAAACCACATGATCATCTCATTAGATGAAGAAAAGGCTTTTGACAGAATTTAACACCTCTTCATGATAAAAGTCCTGAAGACACTGGGGATACAGGTACATACTAAAACATGATAATGATCAAATACAGTAAGCCCACAGCCAATATCAACCTTAGTGGAGAGAAACTGATATCTAATCTCTCCATATCTATTTAATATAGTACCTGAAGTCTTAGCTAGGTCAATAGCACAACTGAAGATCATTCGGCTATAACTAGAAAAGGAAGAAGTTAAAGTCTCCTTATTTGCAGATCAATATGGTTTGATAAGTCACACCCCCAAAAGGTTGCCATGAACACCCTCAAAAAATTATTTCACCCAACTGCTGACTGAGATGAACCTATCACACAGGATACACCATGAAAGACCTGATTAACAGTGCCCCCAAACAGCAGGAAGCAGTATGGACAAATCTATGCCCATATTCCCAAATATTATCTATAAGTGTTTGCTTACATTAAAGGGGGATATGCCATAGATATGAATAATTTGCTTTGGTATGGATCTTGGCTTATTGATACAAATTTAAGGTAAATTTTGTTATACAGTGTATGTATATTTCTACCTTTTATTAAGGTATTGTGTTTGTGTAGTTCATTTAAAAACGTAATGTATAATTAAGAAATATAGGTTAATAGACAGTCATCTATAATAGTTAAGATTGTAGTCATCAGATGAAGGTTCTATGATGATATGCAAGGTATTCGTCAGTATTGCTCTAGGATAGGGTCATTTCAGGTTCCCTATCCTCAACTGCCCAAGGAACTAACTGGGGACCTCAGCTTGGGCACCTGGGAGCCCCTCTAGGGTCAGGTCTCTTGCCAACCCTACAGTGGCTCCCTTAACTAAGAATTGTGGTTCCGTGCTCCCCTGTCAGACCCACACTGGAGCACTGGATTGAGCTCCCAAGGTACCAATGAGGAGCAGAAGGAGGGAGAACATGAACAAAGAAGTCGGGACCACGAGGGATGCACCCACCCACTGAGACAGTGGAGCTGATCTATTGAGAGCTCACCAAGACCAGCTGGACTGTGACTGAAAAAGCATGGGATAAAACTGGACTCTCTGAACATGGCGAACAATGAGGGCTGATGAGACGCAAAGGACAATGGCACGGGGGTTTGATCCTACGTAATGTGATGGCTTTGTGGGAGCCTAGCCAGTTTCGATGTTCACCTTCCTAGATATGGACGGAGGTGGGAGGTCCTAGGTCTTACCACAGGGCAGAAAACCCTGACTGCTCTTTGGACTGGAGAGGGAGGGGGAAAGGAGTGGGGGGAGGGGGAGAAAGGTGGGAGGAGGGGGCGTAGGGTGGGAGGAGGGGGAGGGAAATGAGAGGCTGGGAGGAGGTGGAAACTTGTTTTTTTTTGTTTTTTTTCTCTCCTTTTCTCAATTAAAAAAAAAGAAAAAAAAGATTGTAGTCATATTAGTTAGATTTTCTAGATGTATGAAGATATATTTCAATTAGATAGGTAGTCTTCAACACTTTCAGAGACCTTCAGAACATGGCATTTAAAAATGTTTAAGAATTTAGGACTTTTCATGGTAATGAGACACATCTGCTCCTGGCAGCATCAGTTACTTCAAAAGGAAGATGAGCGTTGAAGAGGCTTCTTAGCCATTTGGGCAAGAAACTGCTCTTGCCTGGACTGCTTAACTGGATATGCAGGACACACAGAGAAATGACTACTGAACTTGCCTAAAGATGAGATGATCCTTCAGGAAAGTCTGCCAGACATTCTGCAGGATACAGAAAAAAGTGACTGAACTGTCTTTGAATTTCCTGCTTCATGGAAAAGTCTTCTAGATACTATGGACCTGTAGGCCGAAGATGGATGTCCCAACAGTACAAAACAACTTTGGATGACTGTCCAGGCAGCGAGATGTCTCTGTCATTTCTAGAGTTTTGGAAGTTGCTTACAATGCACTTCCTGTTTACTTAGGTAATATTATATCCTTCTGGAGTTTTTGATGGTGTTGAAGAATAGATAGTTATAGTTTTCCTTAGTTAGGATAAAAGATAAAGTAGAAATAAATATTGTAAATAACTGTAATTCTTCCTTGATACCTGTTTTGTTATACGTAATTTTACTATGTTAAAGTTAAAGCCTTCCTTTTTATTCAAACAGAAAGGGAGAGGTGAACTGGGAGTCTCCTCTGTGTGCTAATATTACTATTAATTAATAAAGAAACTGCCTTGGCCTGTTGATAGGGAAGAACTTAGGTAGGCAGGAAACACAGAACTGAGTGCTGGGAGGAAGAAGGGTGGAGTCAGAAAGACACCATGGACCTTCTGCCACCAGAGATAGATGTGCTGAAACTTTGCTGGTAGGCTACTACCTTGTGGTGATGCACAGATTAATTGAGATGGGTTAAATTAAGATGTAGAAGTTAGCCAATAAGAAGTTAGAGTTAATGGGTCAAGCAGTGATTTAATTAATACAGGTTCTGTGTGGTCATTTTGGCTCTGGGCAGCTGGGACAAACAAGTGGCCCCTTGTAATAGCTAATGACATTCTGCTATACATATATATCTGTCTTACTCAGTCATCATCAGAGAAACTTCTGTCTGCAGTGGATGGGAACAAATAAAGAACTCACAACTGTACAGTGTACACAGAGTAAGAAGCCTTGGAATACACAGTCCTAAAAGGGATGTCTTTATCAAACCTCTCCACTCAGGGCTCAAGGAATATGTTGAAGAGGAGGCAGAGAGATTGTGAGAGCCACAAGGGAGGGAGGACGCCAAGGAAACAGTGACTTCAAGATACAACAACTGACACACATATGATCTCACAGAGGCTGTGGCAGCATGGACAGGACCTATACAAAGTCCCAGTCAGATATGAATCCATCACTGAGAGGACAAAGTGGACATGATCACCCACCCCTAACGAAGAAACTATCTCCAACTGACAACAGCTTGCAACGGAAAAATTAGTTTTCTCCAATACAGTCTCATTGGGTATATAGACCATGTTTGAGGACAGGCCCCATGCCCAGCAGTAGACAGCCAACACTAAATTGGTGTGGGAAGTCCTTCTACATATGTGTTGCTCTTATTGGTTAATAAAGAAGCTGCTTTCGACAATGGCTTAACAGAGTATAGCCAGGGAGAGAGAGAGAGAGAGAGAGAGAGAGAGAGAGAGAGAGAGAGAGAGAGAGAGAGAGAGAGAGAGAGAGAGAGAGAGAAGCCACCCATAGGAGACAGGCACTGCACTAGAACCTTGCCAGTAAGCCACAATCACATGGTGATACACAGATTAATAGAAATGGGTAAATTTAAGATATAAGAGTTAGCCAGAAATATGCTTAAGCTATTGGCCAAACACTATTACAAATACTATGTTTCTGTATGATTATTTCAGGTCTGAGCTGCAGGTAATGAATGAACAGCCTCCCTCAACAAATCGGCATGCCAACATGGTTGACTATATCCACATAAAACCTGAGAAAGCTTAAAAGGAATTCTAGACACAAAATAGAGTTAAGCATGGCATTTTGTAGTAGCATCTTCTTGGGTGGACTCTGTTTGCTAGAAGGAAGCTGAGGCATGATTCTTTTCGGAGAAGGCTTCCTGACTCAGCAGTAGCAGCAAAACCTGCATGGCTTCTTTAAAAAGGCTTCCTGGTTTGTGCTAGTTGCAAGAAAAGCTCTGACTCTTTTGGGAGGTCTGGCTACAGAGAATTTAAATGGGGTTTGTGGGCAGAGTACTATAACGTGCTTAATGGCAACAGAGAACTACTGTAACCTGACCCTGGATCTGGGGCAGAGAGAATGGCTTCAGAGGAGTGAGCATGCCTCTGCCATGTTGGACTGGGCAGAGCCAACAAGCAGTGCCAAGGAGTTGGTCCTAGCCACACCTGCTATTTGTAATTTTTCTATGTTAAAGTTAAAACCTTCCTTTTTATTTAGACAGAAAAAGGGAGGTGATGTATGCTGTGAATATGTTTTATTGCCATTGGTTAATAAAGAGGCTGCTTTTGGCCATTGGATTAACAGAATATAGCCAGGCTGGAAGATATATATCGAGAGAGAGAGAGAGAGAGAGAGAGAGAGAGAGAGAGAGAGAGAGAGAGAGAGAGAGACCATTTTTCTTAGGAAGAATTTAGGTTTTAAAAGTCATAAATATGAAACAGTGTTCATAACAGAAAAGTAGCCATGAAAGAGTAATGTGGATAATGCATGTATGCTACACATGCATTCTACCTACTGAGCTACAGCTTTAGAACCTCGGGGTAGTATTTTAATCCAATTCTCAAAGTTAAGTAGCAGCAGAACAGGAATGGAAATTCAAATATGTTTATTTAATCCAGGTCATCTTCCCAATTAATTTTGTTTCTAAAATCAGACTAGTGATAAAATCAGCTCTAAGTGACATAACGTACCTTCATAAGGAAATGTAGAAAAAAAGAGACTTGTATATACTATTAGTGGAATATAGATTGCATGGCCATCTTGGAAAACAGAATAATAGTTCCTCAAAATCTTAAACTACTATTTGACTGAGTAATTTCACTATGAGTTATACATTCCAAGGAAATGAAAATATTATTTTAAAGAGACATAGGTACTTTCACACTGATTGAATATTCAGGAGAGCCATGAAATAGAAACAACTTTGGTGTCTATCAACCATTGATCAGAAGAAGACCTGTTTATCAACCAATGATTAGAAGAAGACCATGTACTACATACAAAATACTATTTATTCCACCCAAAGAATAAAATTCTATTGTTTATCACAAGATGGGTGGAATACAAAATAATAAGTGAAATAAGCTAGGCAGAGAAAGTCAGGTACTGTATAATATCAGTTATATATGCAAATTGAGGATAGAAAAATGGTTATCAGAGACTGAATAAGATTGAGTTACAGAAAAGGTTGATAAATTAGTATTAAATAACAGTAAGGCTGGAGCAAGAATTTCTGGTGTGCTATAGCACAAAGAAGTAACTATAGCAACAGTAATGTATTATTTACTTATTTTTTCTTTTCTTTCTTTTTTTATATACCTTTTTTTCCGTTTATTTATTTATTAAAGATTTCTGTCTCTTCCCCGCCACCGCCTCCCATTTCCCTCCCCCTCCCCCAATCAAGTCCCCCTCCCTCATCAGCCCAAAGAGCAATCAGGGCTCCCTGCCCTGTGGGAAGTCAAGGACCACCCACCTCCATCCAGGTCTAGTAAGGTGAGCATCCAAACTGCCTAGGCTCCCACAAAGCCAGTACATGCAGTAGGATCAAAAACCCATTGCCATTGTTCTCGAGTTCTCAGTAGTCCTCATTGTCCGCTATGTTCAGCAAGTCCGGTTTTATCCCAGGCTTTTTCAGACCCAGGCCAGCTGGCCTTGGTGAGTTCCCAATAGAACATGCCCATTGTCTAAACACTAAAAGGGTTTTCCAATTTTAGATCATTAATATATCAATGTTTGTATATATATATATATATATATATATATATGGACATTGATTTAAACATTAAACAATTCATGTAGCAGTATCATACTATCCAAATACTATGTACTTTTAAAGTTTAATGTTATTAATAAGAGCATTAGGAAACATGTAGAAACAGGCTCTAGATTCTACATGTGTGATCCAATAAAATAATTAGAATTCCAAAGTACGCTAGGTGCTAGGTAACATTATCCTCTAAAACATTCCCCAGAATCCTTGGGCAGAGCAGTAGCAAGCTGCCTGCCTGCTTCCTTCCCTCTGTACTCACACAAGGTAAGAGATTTATATTCATAAAGCCATTACATTTTGAAAGCAAGTCATTTGTTGCTTTGAGACAGGTTCCCACTATGTAACTCAGGCTGACCTGGAATTTACTCCATAGACAGGTTAGTCTTGACTTCATAGAAATCTTCCTTCAGTTCCCAAGCACTAGGAAGCTGAGTGATTGGATTAAAAGTATGTGTCACTACAGCCAGATCAAGTCATTTTAAGAAACCATTTTAAGTAAAGAAATGATTCTTACCTGTGGTGTTGTTAGGGTTGTAGTGCTACTCATTGTATCTTCCATTTGTTGTGTTTGAACATCCAATGTTTCAAATTGATGTTCGAATTTGTCCATTAAGGCAGAAATCTATAAAGATATGATCATAAGAAAAATGTACCCTGAAAAGATGCTATCTGAACATCAAGTAATAATGATAATTGTTTGTTTTTACCTTTTCAAGGTTCATACTCCTCAATGTAGCATCCATAGATTTAACTACACCTGCCATGGATTTTGTCACCTATTTAGAAAATAAAACTGATTTAGTAACATGAAAATTTTATAAATTTTTAAATATATTATCTCTATGTCAACTTAGGAAACTTGTCTATTACTGTCTTTTTTTAAATTTATTTATTTATTAAAGATTACTGCCTCCTCCCCGCCACCGCCTCCCATTTCCCTCCCCCTCCCCCAATCAAGTCCCCCTCCCTCATCAGCTAGAAGAGCAATCAGGGTTCCCTGACCTGTGGGAAGTCCAAGGACCACCCACCTCCATCCAGGTCTAGTAAGGTGAGCATCCAAACTGCCTAGGCTCCCCCAAAGCCAGTACGTCCAGTAGGATCAGAAACCCATTGCCATTGTTCTGGACTTCTCAGCAGTCCTCATTGTCTGCTATGTTCAGCAAGTCCGGTTTTATCCCAGGCTTTTTCAGACCCAGGCCAGCTGGCCTTAGTGGGTTCCCGATAGAACATCCCCATTGTCTCAGTGTGTGGGTGCACCCCTCGTGGTCCTGAGTTCCTTGCTCGTGCTCTCTCTCCTTCTGCTCCTGATTTGGACCATGAGATTTCTATTACTGTCTTTAACAGTAAAATCACATTCTGTGTCTAGGTCTAGGAACTGTCTATTTTAGATTATTGATACTTCTTAGTATTCAGCAAATAAAAGAGTTGATAAGTCCTCTGCCAAAATCTTTTTCCTTACTAAGTCTAATTTTCCATGAAGTCCTTTATTAACACCATATAATACCTTGCAATACTCAAATTTGCTATTTTTGTAAGTCTTCCTACTCTCATTAAATACCAGTCAAGTCTTACCTTGCCCATTGTTACTGCAGTTTGAACTCTGGCTGCCACAGCATCAACCCTAGCACTCATTCTCAAGAAATTGATTGCCTGGTTTTTCTGACGGATTGCATTTTCAGCATGAATTCTTGCAACTTCTGTATTGCCTTTCTGAATGGCCTGTTTTAAGCAGAAGTAAAATAGTGTTGAAGAAAAATAGCAAACCAAGATACTTGTGAAGTCAAAGAGCAAAAGTATAGCTATTTTTAAAAATTAAATGCTACTAAATTAACTATAGTCTATAAGAGGTTGTAATTAGCCTTTTGGCAGCTAATTATTATAGTAGCTAAATAATAATTTACAATCCTATTCTCTTTTAATCTCATGATTAGAAAATACACATGTATTAATAGTTTAAGAAATTGGAAAATGCTGGACATGGCACATGCTTTTAATCCTAGCATTTGGGATGCAGAGGAAAGCTAATTCTGAGTTTGAGACCAGCCTTGTCTACATAGCAAGTTCCAGGCAAGCCAGGGCTACACAGTGAGACTTTGCCTAAAAAATACAATAGAAAGAAACTAAAAGGTAAAAGTGTTCCTAGTTATATTATGATGCTATTTTCATTGTTATTATTTTAGTACAAATGATCTTAATATATAAATACATTTATTACTGTATAGTTTATAACCAAAGCAAACACATAGAATATAGTTTCAAATCTTGTTTTCTTTCATGCTAAAAATATCACTTTAAGCTAAAAGCATACTTATCTACATCATTGTTTCCTAAGGGTTGCATCATACAAAGGTCACTGTAGTAAAAGAATTATTAGTCATACATAAAATTATTCTAGAAGTTACACAGACATTAGGTAGTTTCTATATGATTTTACTGAATAGGCATATGAAAGTGCTGTGTAACAGGAATCCAGCCTTTTCCTGGTATAACAATCAGATCAGGTATACAGCTAAAAGAAAATTAATTTAAAGAAAAAAAGCATTAAATAAATAGTTCAGGAAAAAAACAAAGTGAAATATTAGAGAAACTACAGAAATTCAAGAGTGAGATCCTAATTTTTCAATAAAATAAATAGCAATTTAAAAACTCTCCTAGTATATATAACTTTACACACTTTCCAAATGCTTCTATAAGACAAATACCTGGATATTGATTACTGGATGTAGATGTATATTTAAATTTAATTAGATTCCCTATGATGCTTATAATAAGTTTTGCCTTCCAGAATAGTGCTATTGCTTTATTCACAGGTAATCAACATAGGCATATTATTATTGTAGTCCATTATGATCTAAGAAGTAAAATGTAGTATCTCTCCATGAGATGGAACGCATATCTCACATTGCTTGGGTAACCAAGAACCTGAGAATAGATAGGCCGATGACCTAGGAGAAAACCAAATACTACTAGAGGAATGTAGCAATAAAATGTCTGCCAATAATATTCTGCTATAATCATTAATCAGTGCCTTGCCCAGCTGATGGAGGAAGGTCATTGGCTAATAAAGGAACTGCCTTGGCCCATTTTATTGGTTAGAAGATAGGTGGGAGGAGTAAACAGAACAGAACACTGGGAGGAAGAGGAAGTGAGGTCAGACTCGACAGCTCTCCTCTCGGGAGCAGACGCCTCAGAGAGACGCCATGCCCCGCTCCCGGGATGAAGCTCCGACCCAGGACGGACATAGGCTAGAATCTTCCTGGTAAGACCGGTTCTCACAGATTATTAGAGATGGGTTGATCGGGATGTCAGAATTAGCCTGTAAGTGCTAGAGCTAAAGGGCCAAGCAGTGTTTAAAAGAATACAGTGTCCGTGTAATTATTTCTGGGCATAAGCTAGCCGAGCAGGCGGCCGGGGTGCTGGTAACACAGCCCCGCCGCCCCTATTTACAACAGAATGGCGCCCACGTGGACAACTGAATCCACAGAATGCCTGAAAAAGCTTGGGAAAGAGTAAAGCATGTTTTCTTGATAGTGACAATTTCTCGGATCTACTCTGCTTGCTAGAGGCGAGCAAGCACCTCATCTAAGAGAGGCTTCCTGACTCAGCTTTAGCTGCAAAGCCTGCAGCTCATTAAGAGGTCCTGCCACGAAACACTTAAACGGTGTTGACGAAAAGCTGAAACACATGCTTTTTGGTTTTCAGCCGTAGCAGGAAAAAAGCTGTGCCGTTTAAAAATGCCGGCTTTCTGGGCTGTCCTGCCAGGGCAAACTCTGACTTTTACGCAGGTGGTTCGTGCGGTTTGCAAGCACAGGCTGCTGAATCTTGCTTGCTGGCAGGGACCTTGAAATGCCATAGAGTTGTGGCAGTAAACATGCCTACAGCCGGTACCTCAGCCATGAGGCTGGAAAGCTAAGGAATGGACTGGATCTAGCTGGCAAAGCCACACCTTTAATCCTACCCATATTGCTCAGTAAATTAAAGACTCATGTGGTCAGAAAAAGAGAGATATACAGTAAAGAGAGATTCAAAGACAGAGAAAATTTCTGAATGGTTTAAAGTGTGTTAAAAATATATGCAGACTAAAAGTTGAAGTTCTCAAAGTAAAAAACAAAAAAAGGAAGAGAGTTGTTGTGTGTGGTACACAACTTTAATCCCAACACTTGGTAGGCAGAGGGAGATAGACCTCTGTGACTTCAAGGTGTGGTAGCACTCGCCTTTAATCCCAATGCCTGGGAGGCAGAGACAGGTGGATCTCTGAGAGTTGAAAGACAGCCTGGTCTACAGAGTTACTTCAGGTCAAAGATACAGAGAACCTGTCTCAAAAAGCAAAGAGTTAAAAGTAAAAATAAACAAAATAGAGGTTAAAACAAAGCTGCACAAAGATGGAAAATGAACAGAGAATTTTGATACTGTATGCTATTATGCTCTCTTTGAATTGTTTGAATGCTGAGGAAGGAGCAACAGATGCTAAAGGATATTTATTTATAAATGCTGCTGAACTAATCCAACATAGATATTTTGATGCCTTGACTTTGAAATTTGGATCTAAGGACATGATACTTTGGAAAGGAGTTTCTTATTTTGTTTTCACAGAGGGTGAGAGTCTGTGGATTGCTTCCATCCCAATGTGGTATGATAGACCACGTCCTCCTGAATGGTTCCTGTGCACGGCTTCAGAAATTTGCTTCGCTCAACTGCCAACTGAGATGAAACTAGCACACAGGTTATACCATGAAAGGCCTAGTTAACGACGCCCCCATTTAGCAGGAAGCAGTTTGGAGAGAAATAACTGCGCCCATATTCCCAAAAAATGTTTATAAATGTTCTTTTACATTTAAAGGGGGATATGATATAGGTATGAATAATTTGCATTAGTATAGATTTTGCTTTATTGATAGAGATTTATGGTCAATTTTGTTATATGTATATGTATTTCTGATATTGATTAAGGTATTGTGATTGTTAGTTCATTATTAAAATGTAATGTATAATTAGGAAATATAGGTTGTTGATGGATAATCATAAATAATAGTCAAGTTTGTAGTCATGTTAGTTAATATTTTCTAGATGTGTAGATATATTTTAGATAGGCATTCTTCATATTTTTCAAAGATTATAGAATATGGCATTTTAAATGTTTTAATAACTTAGGACTTTTCATGACAATGAGACACTCTGCTCCTGGCAGCACCAATCTACTTCAAGGGGAAGATGGGCATCAAAGAGGATCCTTATGGAGTTTGATAGCCATTTGGGCAAGAAACTGTTCTTGCCTGGACTATTGCATAAACTGGACACAGAGAACCCGCAGAGAGAGGACTACTGAACTTGCCTAAGGTGAGATGATCTTTTGGGGTTCCTGATTCATGAAAGAGTCTGTGAGACATTCTGCAGGACACAACAGATAGTGACTGAACTGACTTTGAATTTTCCTGCTTTATGGAAATGTCTGCTGGATACCATGGGCCTGAAGGCTGAAGATGGATGCCCCAACGGTACAGAGGAACTTTGGGTGACTGTCCAGGCAGCGAGATGTCTCTGTCATTTCTAGAGTTTTAAAAGTTGCTTTTTTCTTGTTTGCTTAGGTAGTATTGTATCTTTCTGGAGTCTTTGATGGAGTTAAGAATAGTTAGTTATAGTTATTGTTTTCCTTAGTTATGATAAAGATTATTGTAACTTTTACTTGATAACTTTTGTTATATGTAATTTTGCTATGTTAAAGTTAAAGCCTTTTTTTTTGTTTAAACAGAAAAAGGGGAAATGATGGAGGAAGGTCATTGGCTAATAAAGGAACTGCCTTGGCCCATTTTATTGGTTAGAAGATAGGTGGGAGGAGTAAACAGAACAGAACGCTGGGAGGAAGAGGAAGTGAGGTCAGACTCAACAGCTCTCCTCTTGGGAGCAGACGCCTCAGAGAGACGCCATGCCCCACTCCCGGGATGAAGCTCCGACCCAGGACGGACATAGGCTAGAATCTTCCCGGTAAGACCGGTTCTCACAGATTATTAGAGATGGGTTGATCGGGATGTCAGAATTAGCCTGTAAGTGCTAGAGCTAAAGGGCCAAGCAGTGTTTAAAAGAATACAATGTCCGTGTAATTATTTTGGGGCATAAGCTAACCAGGTTGCCGGGGTGCTGGGGATGCAGCCCCGCCACTCTTATTACTACACCCAGCCATCATTAGAGAAGCTTCTTCCTGCTGCGGATGGGAACAAATACAAAGACCCACAGCCAGATATTATTTAGTGTGACAGATTTTGGAATACTTGGCCCTAAACACAATGTCTCCATCAAATCTCTCTAGCGCTTAGAGAATCCCACAGAAGAGGATGTAGAAAGCGTGTAAGAGCCATACGAAATGCCGGACACCAAAGAAACAAGGCCTTCTAAACACAATAGGACTGACTTACATATGAACTCACAGAGACTGTGGCAGCAAATACAAGGTCTGCATGGGTCTGTACCAGATGGGGTCCTAGAGCAGACAGAAGTAGACAGCCCCCCACCAGGTCCAATCAGAACTTAGTGCCAATTGATATCCACTTGCAAATGAAAAATTTGTAATCTCCAAGGGAATCTCATTGGGGAAAGAAAAACACTCTTAAGGGAGGGTGGGCTGTTAGGAATCCGGTTCTTGAATTTTCAGACCCCAATCGGGACATTTACCATAGTGAGAGAGACATGAGTGAACATGTAAAATATAAAATGGTTCCTATCTTAGCTATAGAAAAAGAAACCAGTCATGTGGATATAAAGCACAGAAGGTGGAAAACCAGCAGTGAGAAGACTCTGTATAACAGGTTACTACTAACACACCAGGACCATCAAGACAACTGAAGACTACAAAAGGAGAAATCAGAAATTAAAAGTTCAGTAATAAATCGGATATGGCTTTGGAGCCATTTTAAAACCCTGACTTTTTACTTAGAGGGAAGAGATAAAGATATAGTTCTGAGCGGAGCACTGACATGCTATGACTTCTCTTAAAACACTTCCTCCGGCTGCTGAGTTAAGATTACTTTTATGGGGTCGAGGGGTGGAGCTCTGTAGTTCAGTGGTAGAGTCCTTATCTAACAGAAGTAATGTTTATTGGGCTTGATTCCTAGCACTGGGGAAAAAAAACACCTCTAAAACAAAAGCATTATGGGAACAGGGTCAAAACAAAGAGGCTAATTGGAAGCTTGTTTGTAATAAGTGAGGTTAAGATAACCTGGGTGGGGATATTGCCTGGGTGGGGATGGGTACACTGGACTTGGTAAGAAGTGATCCAATTTTAAATACCTTTGAAAGATTTTGCAAGACTCAGATGTAGTGTATAAAACAAGAGGTTAAACATAATGCCAGTCTAAGACTATTTGCTTTGTCTAAAAGGCACACTAGGAATGACAGGTACACCAGGAATGCTGTACTGAAGGATGTCCAATAAGGAACCCTGTTTCAAGTTTGACCATCCAAGTAGAAAGAATAAAGCAGCTGAAAACAGGAGTGTTCAGGTCAGATATACAGGCTAAGCTAGAATTATCTATCACCATGCAAATAAAGCTAGAATACTAGATTAACTCACTTCTGGAGTCAGTATAGGTTGGAAATCACAAAAGAAAACAGTAGTAAAATGTGCTTGGATGGGCTGTGGTAAGTGTGGTTTCCTAAAAGCCAAAGCACAGAAGTGTTTGAAGGAAGGAGTACTGAACACTGACAAGAACTACTGATGGTTCTAATAAAATATGGATTCAGAACTGATTGGACTGAACAGTATAAATATCTTTAGTTTCTATTGAGGTAGAGGTCTAAGTGTAAATGA
The DNA here is from genome assembly GCF_018167655.1 of Microtus oregoni. Taxonomy (NCBI): domain Eukaryota; kingdom Metazoa; phylum Chordata; class Mammalia; order Rodentia; family Cricetidae; genus Microtus; species Microtus oregoni. Next base: position 530,588 of record NW_024544814.1, read on the forward strand.
ATAAGAAAACAAAAAATAACAAAAATTGAAGTGGAAAGAATTAGAGTTAACAAAATTAGGGGGCTATTTGAAAGGGTTTTGCAAATAATGAAAACAAAGCAAGGAAAGTATTGGTGACAGAAACTGGTTGCCAATTGTTTGCCTCATAGAAAAACCAAATAAACAAAACATCTCCCTCACCCCCAAAACAACCCTCATGCAAACAACAGCAAAAACCACAAGAGTACCGAGAGACAGAAGAGGCTCTCACACAAAAACTTCAAAAGATTTAAATAAATACGGTTGTGTGCTAACACAATGTATTCGGCACACAGGAGAAAACTGTTAATGTAAAACAGAGTGCTATCTGAGTAATGCTACCTGGAACAGGCCTTAGCAGAAAAGAGAAGACTCTTAATTCTCAGAATCATAGTCGGTTTATCTATTTTTAAAGGAGGAAAAAGACAGACTATGGCAACCGAAGCAGCTATCTATAGTGATCAAATATTTCTTAATGAATTAGAAAGGAAGAGCATCAGTCAAATTTGAGAATGAGAAAGGGGGGACCAAAGGTTACAAAGAAAGAGGGCACGATGTTACTGAAGTGAAAGTTAGAAAAATGGATTAAAAAAATGATCCATTGTCATATCATGGTGATTCTCTTAAGTCTTTTCACATCTAATAATTTGGAAAGATGTAAAAAAAAATCAGGCATATTTTTATGTAGCATTTTTACTGCTAAAATCTATCCTAAGGATAGAACTCCACAAAGGTTTATATGCAATAATGAAGTATTTAAAATGTCAGAAGAGCTGGGTAGTGGAGGCATGTATTTTTAATCCCAGCACTTAGGAGGCAGAAGCAGGCAGATCTCTGTGAGTTCAAGGCTAGCCTGGTCAATAAAACAAGTTCCAGGACAGTCAAAGTTATACAGAGAACCCACGTCTCAAATTAACAAACAAACAAAAACAAAACAAAAAACTTTGCCAGGCAGAGGCAGGTGGACCTCTGAATTCAAGGCCAACCTGATCTACAGAGTGAGTTCTAGGACAACCAGGGTTGTTACACAGAGACCCTGACTTGAAAAAAACAAAAACAAAAATAGAAAACAACCCAAGGCAAAATATAGAATTCAAAACTATCTGCTGAATATGACCAGCAGGAAGAAAATAATAATTTTAGTAAGAACAATTTTAGTGGAGTAGAAATGAAGGCCTGGTTACATCAAGTTGAGCTATGAGTAAGAAAGAATATGAAGATATATGTCCTCTTGACTAAAGTTCTGCCCTCTGCTCCAGACTTGTGTATTTTCTTATGAACGTATTGTTTCTACTTAACTCACTTCTCAATTCTCCCTAGTTAAATACTTAATTTGAACTTTTTGTATACACAGAACATTACCTGGTTCTGATCCATTATTCTTTTATTTCAGTAAAGAACTCATGCTCTTGTAAAAGCCAGAAGCCAGAGTCACTGTTCCTTAATGTTTCAGCTTACTTGTTGTCCACAACTAGTCTACATGCAAAATATATCCTGAACTCAACTAGGTCTTACCACTTCTGTCACTCATACCCTAAAATCAGACCACATCATTTTTTGTCTGCCTTTTCAGCTGCTGCCACTCTTGCCCTACCTCTCAGCTAGTTTATTTGTATCTACCATTGTACACTTTGCCCATTTCTCCTGGGTATCTAACCATAGCGGTCATTTTAAACAGCATAATATGATTGTGTCCTTTGGTTTACAGTTTCCAAGTGCCCTTATAAATATCTAATGTAAGTGCTTAAAGCCCACCTAGAGTTCTCGAAGGCCCCTATCTGATGGATTCTGCCTACATCCAGCTTCATCTCCTTACTGTGGTCCAGAAAACAGTGAGTTTCTCAGCACAAATAGTTAAACCCTTACCTTCAGGTTTAACTATGTCCTTTTACTAGACATAGTTTTCTCCCATGTATTTTCAGGGCTCGTTCCTCTTAGTCATTCACTTTAAATGGCATTTATTTTCAAGGGATTTCCTTAACTACTGAGCTGAAAGTACTTTAGTCCACCCTGTTACCCCATTAGATCACCATTTTATTTTCATTAAGGCACTTATTATGCTTGGTATATGTTTCACTTACTCTTTTGTTTCCTTATACCTGTAGGGAATATCTCTTGCTAAATATTTTAGCATTTGTACTGGATCCACAATATCCACTCAGCAGTTATTACTTGGAAGAGATTTTTCAAAATGGCTTATATATCCCTACTGTTATTAAATTGTGAGCTTGCCTGCCCATGCCATTAGTTAGTTATCTGCAGTCCTTTTCTATTTATAAAACACTATTCTGTCATGTGGATATATTAAATATCTTTAGATATTTAATTAATGGCTCTTTGAGTATTTTGTTTGTTTGAAGTACTGGGGATTGAACTTAGGGTCTTACACATATTAGGCAAATACTCAACAACTGAGCTGTATCTCAGTTCCTCAATTCCGCACTGTATCTGTTTCCATCACTACTTCCCTAGAAAAGGCAGCTCATTGTTTGTTGTTTAGCAATCACCATCCATATTTTGAGCAAGATGAGAAAATGTTAGCTCAAAATTTTCCCTTCACCTGTCTGTATTATTTTGTTTCTGAAAGCTTTTTGAAATTTATTTTAAAATTTTCATACATGTATACTATATTAGAACCTTCTCCCTTCATCCAGCTACTCCTGTGCCCTCCTCATTTCCTCTCAGACAACTTAAAACATTTAAATGCTTCAAAGTGTGATTAGAACAGGAAAATATATTATAGCTGAGACAGATAAACACCTTATATCGTTTTAGCTTCTAATAGTTAAGTGTGTATCTTTAGGTGGGTTAAATATGGGTAGAGACCTGGAAACCAGAAAGGTGTCCATAAAGGAGATGACAAGAGGCTTAGAGAGACGTGAGTAAGAAGAGAGTCCATCATGGAATGGGAAACGACGGAGGAACAGGGGGAAGAGACACAATTGAAACTAAAACATGAAAATGCCATAAGGAAACATTCTATTTTAAGCTAATGATAAATAAATTAATAAATAACCAAATAAAAACACTTTCATTCAAGGAAGTTTTAAAACCTATTCATTGCTGCAACCTCAGTGGAATTCTAAAACACAGCTTGCTACAATACTGAGGGGACCATGAGCTTACTGTAACCCTAAGGAGACCAAGTGAGAGGACCACGAGTGTGAACCAGGAGAGAAGATCAAGAGAGCAGGCGTAGAGAGACCTCAATGACTCCCTGAGACACAGACATTGACAGTATCGAGTAGACCAAGAATAGTTCCCAAAGACTCAGACAGCTACTGCAAGGACTGGGCCAAGACTCAAAGACACTGCCGGTCTCATGTGAAGGAAGAGAAGGGTAGGCGCCAATGCAAGAATTCATCCAACAAAAGCAGTGTGACGGTTTATCAGGAAATTCGGGATCAACTTACCCTTGGACCCAGCAATACCACTCTTGGGAATATACCCAAGAGAGGCCTTATCATACAACAAAAATATATGGTCTACTATGTTCATAGCAGCATTGTTTGTAATAGCCAGAGCCTGGAAACAACCTCGATGCCCTTCAATAGAAGAATGGATGAAGAAAGTATGGAAAATATACATATAAGAGTACTACTCAGCAGTAAAAAACAAGGGCTTCTTGAATTTTGCATGCAAATGGATGGAAATAGAAAACACTATCCTGAGTGAGGTAAGCCAGACCCAAAAAGAGGCGCATGGGATGTACTCACTCATATTTGGTTTCTAGCCATAAACAAAGGACATTGAGCCTATAGTTAGTGATCCTAGAGAAGCTAAATAAGGAGAATCCAAAGAAAAACATATAGGCATACTCCTGAATATTAACCTTCATCAGGCGATGAAAGGAGACAGAGACAAGACCCACATTGGAGCACCGGACAGAAATCTCAAGGTCCAAATCAGGAGCAGAAGGAGAGAGAGCACAAGCAAGGAACTCAGGACCTCAAGGGGTGCACCCACACACTGAGACAATGGGGATGATCTATCGGGAACTCACCAAGGCCAGCTGGCCTGAGCCTGAAAAAGCCTAGGATAAAACCGGACTCGCTGAACATAGCGGACAATGAGGACTGCTGAGAAGTCCAGAACAATGGCAATGGGTTTCTGATCCTACTGCATGTACTGGCTTTGGGGGAGCCTAGGCAGTTTGGATGCTCACCTTACAAGACCTGGATGGAGGTGGGTGGTCCTTGGACTTCCCACAGGGCAGAGAACCCTGCTTGCTCTTCGGGCTGAGGAGGGAGGGGGACTTGATTGGGGGAGGGGGAGGGAAATGGGAGGCGGTGGCGGGGAAGAGACAGAAATCTTTAATAAATAAATAAATTTAAAAAAAAAGAATTCATCCAACAACCTAAAAAGCAACATGGTAACACCAGAACCCAGTGGTCATACAACAGGAAGACTTGATCATCCTAACCCAGAAGAAACATAAGAAAATGACTTTAAACGTAACTTTATGAAGATGATGGAGACATTTAAAGAGGAAGTGAAACTTCCCTTAAAGAAATGGAGAAAAAGACAAATAAAAAAATGGAAGAAATTAATAAATCCCTCAAAAAAAAAACAAGAAAAAAAAAGAATCAAACAGATGAAGCAAACAGTTCAAGACTTGAAGACTGAAATAAAGGCAATAAAGAATACACAAACCAAGGGAATTCTGGATATAAAAAATCTGGGTAAATGAAGTGGAACTACAGAGACAAGTATAACCAACAGAATACAAGAGATAAAAGAAAGAATTTCAGGTGTTGAAGATACTATAGAGGAAATAGATTCATTGGTCATAGAAAGAATTAAATCCAAGAAATTCTTTCAAAAACATTCAGGAAATCTGGGACACCACGAAAAGACTAAACCCAAGAATAAAAGAAATAGAAGGAGAAGAACTCCAGTTCATTGGCACAAAAAATATATTCAACAAAATCATAGAAGAAAACTTTCCTAACCTAAAAAAGGACACACCTATGATGGTAGAAAAAGCTTACAGAAAACCAACTAGACTGGATCAAAAAAAATCCCCTTGCCATATAATAATCAAAACACAAAACATACAGAATAAAGAAAGAATACTAAGTGTTACAAAGAAAAAAAGGTCAAGTAACAAATAAAGATAGACCTATCAGAAGTATACCTGACTTCTTAATAGAAACCATGAAAGCCAGAAGGTCCTGGATAGATGTGATGCAGACACTAAGAGACCACAGATGCAAGCCCAGACTTTTATACCCAGCAAAGCTTTCAATTACCATTGATGGCAAAAACAAGATATTCCATAACAAAACCAGATTTAAACAATACAAATCCACAAACCCAGCCTACAGAAAACACTAGAAGGAAAACCCCAACCCAAGGAAGCTAACTACACTTACAAAAACTCAGGCGACAGATAATCTCCCACCAACAAAACCCAAAGAAGGGAAACACACAAACACTACTACTGAAAAATAACAGGAATTAACAAAATATGCTCATTAATATCTCTTAATATCAATGGACTCAATTCACCTATAAAAAGACACAGGCTAAGAGAATGGATACAAAAACAGGATTCAACCTTCTGTTGTATATATGAAACACACCTCAACCTCAAAGACAGGCAGACACATTACCTCAAAGTAAAGGGTTGGGAAAAGGGTTTCCAATCATACGGACCCAAGAAGCAAGTGGGTGTAGCTATCCTAATATCTAACAAAATAGACTTCAAACTATATTCAATCAGAATCGGAAGAAACGGAGAAGGACACTTTATACTCATAACAGAAACAATCCATCAAGATGAAGTCTCAATCCTGAATATCTATGTCCCTAATAGAAGAGCATGCACACATGTAAAAGAAGCATTACTAAAGTTTAAATCACACTTTAAACCCCCACACACTAATAAGAAGAGACTTCAATACTCCACTCTTGCCAATGGACAGGTCAACCAGACAGAAACTTAACAGAGAAATAAGAGAACTAACAGATGTAATGAATCAAATAGACATAACAGACATCTAACATTCCACTCAAATAGAAAAGAATATACCTCCTCAGCACCTCATGGAACCTTCTCTAAAACTGACCACATACTCGGTAATGAAGTAAACCTCCACAGGAACAAAAAAAATGGAATAATCCGTAAATCTTATCAGATCACGATGGTTTAAAGTTAGAATTTAACAACAGTACTACTCTCAGAAAGCCTACCAGTGCATGGAAAGTGAAGAGTGAACTAATGAACCACCATTGGGTCAAGGAAGAAATAAAGAAAGAAATGAAAGACTTCCTAGACCTCAATATCAGCCCGAACACACTGAACCTGATAGAAGAGAAAGTGGGAAATACCCTACAACAGATGGGCACAGGAGATCGCTTCCTATGTATAACCCCAGAAGCACAGACATTAAGGGCAACATTGAATAAATGGGACCTACTTAAACTGAGAAGCTTCTGTAAAGCAAAGGACATGGTCACTAAGACACAAAGGCAACCTACTGACTGGGAGAAGATTTTCTCCAACCCCACAACAGACAAAGGTCTGATCTCCAAAATATATAGAGAACTCAAGAAACTAGACTTTAAAATGCTAATTAACCCAATTAAAAAATGGGGCACTGAACTGAACAGAGAATTCTCAACAGAAGAAGTTCAAATGGCCAAAAGACACTTAAGGTCGTGTTCAACTTCCTTAGCAATCAGGGAAATGCAAATTAAAACAACTTTGAGATATCATCCTACACCTGTCAGAATGGCTAAAGTCAAAAACTCCAAGGATAACCTTTGCTGGAGAGGCTGTGGAGGAAGGGGTACCCTCATCCATTGCTGGTGGGAATGCAATCTTGTGCAACCACTGTGGAAGTCAGTGTTTCGGTTTCTCAGGAAATTCGGGATCAACTTACCCCTGGACCCAGCAATACCACTCTTGGGAATATACCCAAGAGATGCTTTATCAAATGACAAAAGCATTTGTTCAACTATGTTCATAGCAGTATTATTTGTAATAGCCAGAACCTGGAAACAACCTAGATGCCCTTCAATGGAAGAATGGATGAAGAAAGTATGGAATATATACACGCTAGAGTACTACGCTGCGGTAAAAAACAATGACTTCTCGAATTTTGCATGCAAATGGATGGAAATAGAAAACACTATCCTGAGTGAGGTGTCCCAGACCCAAAAAGATGAATATGGGATGTACTCACTCATAATTGGTTTCTAGCCATAAATAAGGACCACGGAGTCTACAAGAGGTGAACCTAAAGAAGCTAAGTAAGAAGGTGAACCCAAGGAAAAACATATAGTTGTCCTCTTGGCTAAGGGAAGTAGACCAAATTTCCGGGGAGAAAATGGGATCTTGGGGATGGGGTGGGATGGGGGTAAAGGGAGATGTGGAGAGAAAAGGTAGAAGGGAAGGAGGGGGGACCTGGGAAACAGGAGAATTGGGATGAAGGAAAGGTGGATAGGGGAGCACGGAACCACAATTCTTAGTTAAGGGAGCCAGTTTAGGGTGGGCAAGAGACTTGACCCTAGAGGGGCTCCCTAGTGCCCAAGATGAGGTTCCCAGTTAGTTCCTTGGGCAGCTGAGGATTGGGAACCTGAAATGACCCTATCCTAGAGCAATACTGACGAATATCTTGCATATCATCATAGAATCTTCATCTGGTGATGGATAGAGATAGAGACAGAGACCCACACAGGAGCACTGGACTGAGCTCCCAAGGTCCCAAGGAGGAGCAGAAGGAGGGAGAACATGAGCAAAGAATTCGGGACCACGAGGCGTGCATCCACCCACTGAGACAGTGGAGCTGATCTACGGGGAGCTCACCAAGGCCAGCTGGACTGTGACCGAAAAAGCATGGGATAAAACTGGACTCTCTGAACATGGCGAACAATGAGGGCTGATGAGACACCAAGGACAATGGCAGGGGGTTTTGATCCTTCTTAATGTGCTGGCTTTGTGGGAGCCTAGCCAGTTTGGATGTTCACCTTCCTAGATATGGACGGAGGGGGGAGGACCTAGGACTTACCACAGGGCAGGGAACCCAGACTGCTCTGTGGACTGGAGAGGGAGGGGGGAGAGAGGAGTGGGGGGAGGGGGAGAAGGGTGGGAGGAGGGGGAGAAGGGTGGGAGGAGGGGACGGGAAATGGGAGGCTGGGAGGAGGTGGAAACTTGTTTTTTTGTTTATGTTTTTTTTCTTCTTTTCGCAATAAAAAAAAAATGAAAACAAGAAAAAAAAAATGAATGTACAATGTACCCAAACCTATGGGACACTATGAAAGCAGGGTTAAGAGGAAAGATCATAGTACTAAGTGACCATATAAAGAAAACGGAAAAAGCTCACATTAGTGACTGACTTAACAGCACACATAAAAGCTCTAGAACAAAAAGAAGCAGACACACCCAGGAGAGTAGATGACAGAAAATAATCAAATTGAGGGCTGCACTCAAAAATAGATCCAAAGAAAACAATACAAAGAATCAATGAGACAAGGAGCTGGTTCTTTGAAAAAAATCAAAAACATAGACAAACCCTTATCCAAACTAATCAAAAGGCAAAGGCAGAAAAATCAAAATTAACAAAATCAGAAATGAAAAGGAGGAAATAACAGACACTGAGGAAATTTAGAGAATCATTGGATCATAATATAAAAACCTGTAATCCACAAAAGAATCACTAGGTCATAATACAAAAACCTGTCCGCCACAAAACTGGAAAACGTAAAAGAAATGGGCAATTTTTTAGATATATACCGTATACCAAATTAAATCAAAACCAGGTGAACAATTTAAATAGACATATAACCTACAAGGAAATAGAAGACTCTCAAACAAAAACAAAACATAATAAAACAAACAAAAACAAAACAAAAAAAAAGCCTAGGGCCAGCCAAATGGATTCAGTGCAGAATCTACCATAACTTCCAAGATGAGCTAATACCTATACTCCTCAAAGTGTTCCACATAATATAAACAGAAGGAACACTGCCAAATTCCTTTTTATTAAGTTGCAGTTATCATGATACGAAAAACCACATAAATACTCAACCAAGAAAGAGAATTACAGACCAATATCCCTCATGAACATGAATGCAAAAATATTCAATAAAATACTGGCAAACTGAATCCAAGAACACATCAAAAATATCATCCACCATGATCAAGTTAGCTTTATCCCAGAGATGCAGGGATGGTTCAACATGCGAAAATCTATCAATGTAATCAATCATATAAATAAACTGAAAGAAACAAACCTTATGATCATCACATTAGACACTGAAAAAGATTTGACAAAATCCAAAACCCCTTCATGATAATGGAGAGATCAGAGATACAAGGAACATATCTAAACATAATAAAAGCAATATACTGGAAGCCAACAGCCAATATCAAATTAAGTGGAGAGAAACTCAAAGCAATTCCACTAAAATCAGAAGCAGGACAAGGCTGTCCACTCTCTTCATATCTCTTCAACATAGTTCTTGAAGTTCTGGCTATAGCAATAAGACAACAAAAGGAGATCAAGGGAACTCAAATTGGAAAGGAAGAAGTCAAACTTTCGTTATTTGCAGATGATATGACAGTATATACAATTGACCCCAAAAACTCCACCGGGGAACTCCTACAGTTGAATAATACCTTCAGTAATGTGGCTGGATACAACATCAACTCAAAAAAATTCAGTAGCCCTCCTATATACAAATGATAAAGAAGCTAGCAAAGAAATCAGAGAAACATCACCTTTCACAATAGCCACAAATAACATAAAATATCTTTGGGTAACACTAATCAAAGAAGTGAATGACCTATTGGACAAGAACTTTAAGTCTTTGAAGAAAGAAATTGAAGAAGATACCAGGAAATGGAAAGATCTCCCATATCTTGGATAGGTAGCATCAACATAATAAAAATGGCAATCCTACCAAATGCAATCTATAGATTCAATGCAATCCCCATGAAAATCCCAATACAGTTCTTCACAGACTTTGAAAGAACAATAATCAACTTCATACGGAAAAACAAAAAACCCAGGATAGCCAAAACAATCCTCTAATAAAGGAACTTATGGAGGCCTCACCATCCCCAACATCAAGTTCTATTAAAGAGCTACAGTAATGAAAACAGCTTGGTACTGGCATAAACAACAGAGGCTTACCAAAGGAATCGAATTGAAGACCCGAATATTAATCCATACACCTATGAACACCTGATTTTTGATAAAGAAACTAAAATTATACAACGGAAAAAAGAAAGCATCTTCAACAAATGGAGCTGGCATAACTGGATGTCAACCTGTAGAAGTATGAAAATAGATCCATATCTATCCCCATGTCCAAAACACAAGTCCAAATGGATTAAAGAACTCAATATAAGTCTGACCACACTGAACCTGATAGAAGAGAAAGTGGGAAGTAGCCTTCAATGCATGGGGGGACATAGGAGACCACTTCCTAAATATAACCCCAGTAGCACAGACACTGAGGTCAACAATAAATAAATGAGACATCCTGAATCTGAGAAGCTTCTGTAAAACAAAGGACACAGTCAATAAGACAAAGAGGCAGCCTATTGAATGGGAAAAGATCTTTACCAACCCCACATCAGACAGAGGATTGATCTCCAAAATATATAAAGAACTCAAGAAATTAGACATCAAAATTTAAATAACACAATTTTAAAAAACGGGGTACAGAACTAAACAGAGAATACTCAATAGAAGAATCTCAAATGGCTGAAAGACACTTAAGGAAATGTTCAGTATCCTTTGCCACCAGGGAAATGCAAATCAAAACAACTGAGATACAATCTTAAAGCAGTCAGAATGGCTAAGATCAAAAACAGCAATGCTGGAGAGGTTATGGAGTAAGGGGGAAATCACCCATTGGCTGGTAGGAATGCAAACTAGTACAACCACTTTGGAAATCAGTATGGCAGCTTCTCAGAAAATTGGGAATCAACCTACCTCAGGACCCACAGATCTTGGGCATATAACCAAAAGATGCGCAATCATACTATAAAGACATTTGTTCAACTATGTTCATAGCAGCATTATTTATAATAGCCAGAACCTGGAAACAAACTAGATGCCTCTCAACTGAAGAATGGATAAAGAAAATGTGGCGCATATAGACAGTAGAGTACTATTCTGTGGTAAAAAATAAAAAAATGACATCTTGAATTTTGCATGCAAATGGATGAAACTAGAAAACACCACCCTGAGTGAGATAACCCAGACCCAAAAACATGAGTATGATATGCACTCACTCATAAGTGGATACTAGCCATGAACAAAGGATATTGATCCGAGCTAAGCTAAGTAACAAGGTGAACCCTAAGAAAAACATATATACATCCACCTGGAAAGTCGAAATAGACTAGATCACGTGACAAAATTGTGAATATAGGGGTGGGGGGAGAAGGGAGGGTGGAATGGGAAGAGGAAGGGAGAAAGGGAGGGGGGAAACTTGAGGGAATGGGATAGTTGAGGTGGTGGAAGGACAGAGATGAGAGCAAGGAAAGAGCTATCTTGACTGAGGGAGTCATTATGGGGTTAGCAAGAAACCTGGCTCTAGAGAAATTCCCAAGAATCCACAAGGATGATCCCAGTTAAGACCCTAAGCAATAGAGAAGAGGGTGCCTAAACTGGCCTTGCCCTGTAGTCAGATTGACGAATATCTTAAATATCACCATAGATCCTTCATCTAGCAACTGATGTAAACAGAGGCAAAGACCTACATTGGAGCACTGGACTGAGCCCCGAAAGTCCATTTGAAGATTGGGAGGAATGAGAATATGAGCAAAGAGGTCAAGACCATGATGGGTACACCCACTGAAACAGTCTACTTGAGCTAATGAGAGCTCACCAACACCAGCCAGACTGGGAAGGAACAAGCATAGGATCAAACTAGTCCTTCTGAATGTGGCTGACAGTTGCATGGCTGGGGCAGACTGAGGGGCCACTGGCAGTGGCACCAGGATTTATCTCTACTGCTTGTACTAGCTTTTTGGGAAACTATTCTCTTTGGATGTATACGTAGCTCAACCTAGATATAGTAGGGAGGGCCTTAGACCTTCCCCAAAACAATGTGCCTTACCCTTTCTGAAGAATGGAAGGAGGTGTGTGTGGGGGGGGGAGTTAGAGAGAATAGAAGGAGGGGCGGGAGTAAGAACTTGGATTGGTATGTAAATGAAAAAAGATAGCTTTTCTTTTTTTAAAAAAAGTTTAAAAATAAATAATTATAAAAAGGAAAACCTACTCATCACTGTTTTGTTAAAAATGACCCAAAGAGCTGCTTAGGGCCAAAACCTGGCCACAAAGCTAAAAGAGCAACTGAGAACAACAGATGGTACTATTTATTCATTTCTGCATAAAGCTAATGAAAACTAAAAGGCAAACTCACAGTATTCCATCTGGTTAGCTATTTCCTATCTCAAACATCTATTATGAATTTTAGAAAATGAAAGATAAGTGATTGAGTATAATGTTAAAATCAAGTGTAATGGGATGTAGTTATTTCTTCCTCAAATGGCCCAAGAGGTAAGCAGTTTCACACCTAACCCTCATGTCAACCAGGCAAGACACAAGTTTCATGCCCATTTTAATAAAAGCATTAACAAAGACTCAGGGTAATTGGTTTTCCATTCCTTTCTCGGTTAGTTTACCAAATTTGCTCCCTTTTAAACAATCCTTTCTCTGACCTCTGGTTTTGTAAAAAAAAAAAAAAATTCTCTTCACCTTTCTAGCTGATTCTAGTTTTTGTGTGGGAATATATGGTAGGGCATGAGTCCCTAAACTTAGACTCCTTTATTCAAAAACTCGGGGGAATTCCCAGTTCTGCAGTAATATGACCTTGCCAGCAACTACTCAACTCTTAACTGCAGCACAAAATATATGCAGGAATTAATGTTGCATGTTCTTGTTATGCCTGTCATATGCTTTGCTATATGCCTGGCCCTTTATGATATTGGTCACATAAGAGGCCAGTTTTCATAGTCTAAAGAAGGAAGGCCACGAATCTCTCTCTCTCTCTTGGGGACAGAGAGTTAAGAAGTTCCTCTGTGGTTGTGCTGAGTTGCTTTACACCAAATTTATAGCCTCCCCACCCCTCCAGGACCTGGCTCCTCCAATATTCTTACCATGTAGGCTATCCCACAATAATACTAAACCAAATGTTATTATTGTAGAACTTAGACATCCCCATTTGTTTGGGGAATTCTCTGAAAACTCTCTTTTCTGAACAGTCCCTCACGTATCATCCTGTCCATGAAGGCACCCTACCCTCTCTTCTGCTTTCAACCATACCTTTAAAGGAAATTTCTCTATTAGTTTTAAAGGAAAGCTTTGTTTTTAATGCAATGTACTGTTCCTTTTTCATGTTATCCTCCCTTGACATCTGATCACAGCTCCAAGGTCCTCACTCTAAAGCTAATTCCTGATTGGCAATTATGTGTCAGCCTCTTTGATAAATCAACAACTACAGTGTTCTTTTTCCTTTCTCTAACTTTTCTTTTGAAACTTCTTTTATAAAAGAGTGCAAAATGAATCAAAAGTGTAGACTACGCAGTATGCTTGCTGACTTCTGCTATAACACATTCATGTCAATATTTGACTGAAAGACTCTACCTTAATGAATAAAGTGGAAGAAAGCTCTAGGATGATTCCTGATGTCGATTTTACACTTCCACATACATGCATACCTGCACATACATGTATGTAAGAGCGCATGTACACACATACACAAGCAAATATATATATGCCTACATATATGCACACCACATACACAAAAAATGGAAAGAGTTTGCATTTTAATATACACAAAATGTTTTTGGAATAAAGGTTTGTATAAACAATCTATGTTTAAATGTCCATGGAAAATTATTTTGACACATTTTAATTGTAAAAATATAAACAATGAGTTGGAACATAAGGAAGGATGAGGAACAGAAAACTAAGGATGGAGTAAAGGACAAGAAAGTCCATAAAAATAAAAGGTAAACTGAAGAATGGTATAAGGTAGAATATTTTATACAATTAATATGATTGTTCTTGCCTGGGACTTGATACCTTAAGAAAATCATGGTTTATTCTTATTGAAATCCTCAGCATATAAAAATACTTGATCAAAAATCTATGGGGGTTTTCTTATTAGAGTTGAAAACGAATTTTAGGAAAGGTTGAACCTATAATAAAATCTGACACAAAATACCATTGTTTGCACAGAGTTCAGAGACAGTAATTGGCATATATTCGTTACATATAATGTCGGTCTCAAGGTATTTTCAAACAAGTATATCATGTATTTTGATCATATTCATGTCCTGTATTTTCCTTTATCCTCACTCTTTACTTTAAATTCAAAGTCCACACAAGTGTTTCCATCTCTTTCTCCATTTTATTCCATTATAATTCTCTCAAGCAAGGACAAAATATTCAAAAGGAGCTTAGGATATAGATACTCTCCTCCCCCACCCCCACCACCGCAAAATTACAAGCTATAGTCACTGCTCTTGATCTTGCTGGTAAGACCTTATTGTTGAAGATACCACACACTTGAGTCACTTGAAGAAGTATCATTCCTACTGGTTAGCTTTCATTGTAGAAAGGTACTATTCATGCTATGGAGGGAATTAAGTAATTAATAGTATTAGCCAGCTAAGCTGTCAGTGAGTGGCCTGGTAAGAGATGCCTGCCAGTGCAATAGAACGATATGGGAGTAAGCAATCAGTTTGTGATTAGATTGAAGATTGTTCCACTAGGTGGAACTCATGCCTGTCACCTGGCACCTTTAATGGGCCCAGGAGCCTATAGCTGGGTAAACCAAAAGTCCCAAATGGAGAAACTACTACTATTACTCTGCTGAATGGATACAGTATTAAACCTATTCTAATGATACTTTTCTTTATAATCAGTGATCAGTGCAACTGTCAACTTTCTTCAGGGAAGCTTTCTTTCTCAAACTGTCAGCCCCAAATCATAACACAGAGAATTGTTAGTTATGAATGCTCAGTCTTAACGTATGCTTGTTCCACTAGTTATTATACCTTAAATTAGCCTGTTTTTCTTCATCTATGTTTTGCCTTGAGGCTTTTTACCTTTCATTCATTCTGCATGTTCTCCTCCATGACTGGCTGGCTGGTAGCTGCCTGGCTGACTGGCTCCAGGCGTCTCCCTGGCTTTCTACACCATTCTCTCTGGAGCCTAGATTCCTCCTCTACTTATTCTCTCTGCCTGCCAACCCCACCTCTACTTCCCAGCTATTGGCCATTCAGCTTTTTATTGGATCAATTAGGTACCTTAGGCTGGCAAGGTAAAACAGCAACACATCTTTGCCTAGTTAAACATATGCAGCATAAGCAACTGTAACACACTTTTATACAGTTAAAGTAATAGTCTACAATAGTGATTAATACAAGGACACAACTAATCAGTATGAAGATAATGAGAGACCATGGTGTGCTCAGCCCTAAATGATAGATCTATATATCACACACCCACAATCCAAGGTTCCAGGATCATTCTGAAAGAGTGGGCAAAAAGACTAAGAGCCAGAGGTAGCAAGTGAGTACAGTGAAGCACAACTATCTTGATATGACAGGGCCACATGAACTCACAGATGCTACTGACTGCATGTGCAACACGTGCAGAAGATCAAGGAAGAAAATATCCCACCTCTAGTTGAGCAGCTATACACCACTGATGGCTTCTGGTAAAGAAGAGGCAGATTTCTTCAGGGATGTGGCCCACTATGTACCAGTAGACAGCCCTATACTTAATGCACATTTGGGCATCACCAAGTAGACTTTGTGGGTTTAAAGAGAAAGCAGAAGAAATTCTGAGGGAATAGTGGAGGGGATATGGGAAGAATTGAGGGGGAAGGAATGGGAGTGGATTTAACCACACACATTATATGTATGTATGGAATTCTCAAACAATAAAAAGAATATCATGTAAATACATATGCACACAACCTAACTAACACAGCATGCTTAAAAATATTATCCTTCAAAAGTTTTAATTCTAAATCTAGTACTTGCCTTAGTAACTTTGATTTAGAGATAATATCCAGAAATTCTAAAAATGGCTTATAGTCCAAGCAATAAATGGCATAATAAAATGAGCAAACAGGTTTCAAAAGATAAATTAAAAAGGTGCACATCATTAAGAAAAAATGTTCAACATCCTTAGTCACTAGGGAAATAAAAATTAAAACAAAACTGAGATTTCCACCATAGCTGCTCAGAATTGCTATCATTAACCAAACATTATTAATAATAGGATGTGGAGAAAATGGAACCCTCATATACTACTGCTGGTAGGAATATAAACGGAGTCACTCTATCCCTGGTGATATACTCAAATGTCTCTAAATCAACATATAACACAGTAATGTGCATACTCATATTTACCTCAGCAGTATACACAATCAACAAGTTACTGAATCAGGTTAGGTATCCACTAAGGGATGACAAAAACTATTTTCCACACACACAAAATGGAGTTTATTTAGCCACAGAGGAGAATGAAATTGTGCATCCGGGCAGTGGGACAGTGGTGTACACCTTTAATCTCAGCACTGAGACGGCAGATGCAGGTGGGTATCTGTGAGTTGGAGGCTAGCCTGGTCTACAGAGTGAGTTCCAGGACAGCTAAGGCTACACAGAGAAACCCTGTCTCACAAAACAACAACAAAATGTATGGGATTGAAGAGCATAATAGTAAGTGAAATAAGTCAGACTCAGTGTAAGCCTATTTCCCTATTTGCTGAGTCTGCTTTGCATCCTTTTACTACATCCCTAGGGAAACTACCTGCAGTGCCCTGTGACTCCTGCTAGTAAATATGAAAACACTATATACATTAATTATGTGCAATGTTTAGATAAACATCTTAGAATGTATAGACACTAAAATCAGCTGAAAGAAGAAATATCATTTTATATACCAGCTTCTCAAGAAGAATGAAATTAGCTAAGGACAGCTTTTACTAACACAAGAATTATAAAATTTTGTGATCTATATTTGCATAACAAAAAACATTTAAGAAGGCATTATTTACTATGTAGGATGACATATACAATTAACTACCCCTTCCATATCTATTTGTACTTCTCTTGTGAATTAAAAAGTAAAAATATTGGTGGTTCTGCTTCCACCTGAGCAAGGTGGTCATGGCCCAGCTGCCGGATTGATAGAGCCCAGAGACCAGCCACTCTGGTGCTGACCCAGGCTCGCTTCGCCAGGGGCAAGTTTTCCTAGGCACAAGCACTGTACTTGGCTTTCACTGGCCAGTGCACGAGTTGCACGAGCAAATGCAGCCCCGAGGATTTGGTCATCACATATAACAACAGGGGACAAACCAAGTACCTCAGCGTTGATTTTTATGAAGCCATGGACGACTACAAATCTGCTGTAGAAACCCTGCCCAACTCTGAAGTTCCGTATTACAACAGGGGCTTGATATGCTTTAGGCTGGGATATTTTGACAAAGCTTTGGAAGATTTCAAGAAAGCACTAGACCTCAATCCTGAATTTCAAGATGCTATTTTGAGCTTAAGACAGACTATTTTAGACAAAGAAGAAATGCTGAGAAAAGTTACTGAAACTTTTTTTTTGGGGGGGGGGGATTTTGAGACAGGGTTTCTCTGTAGCTTCGGAGCCTATCCTGGAACTAGCTCTGTTGGACCAGGCTAGCCTCGAACTCACAAAGATCCGCCTGCCTCTGCCTCGCAAGTGCTGGGATTAAAGGCATGCGCCACCACCGCCCGGCATTACCAAAACTTTTAATTTATTAAAATTTTAACTCATGATCCTTAAACCTCCACTAAGATATACATGGAACTATTTTGATTATATGTAAGAGACTGAATTTTAGAAGTTAAAGCAAAATAATTGTTTAATTAGAGTTATTCATTTCAAGAAAGGCCATGTTGGTTAGATCTCTTAATAGAGTAAATAAGTAATATCAATGTACATTGTTATGGTAAAATATTTAAATCAAAAAAGTAAAAAGATTAAAAGCAGTCTACCTTTTTTATCTTGGCCTTTTCAGCTTTTTCTTCTTTATCACATTTCTTGGCATTCCTATTAAGTTCTTTTGCAGCAAACTTCAAGCTAAATAAGTGTTCTGAAAATATAGGTTAAGGCCAGCTAGTCAAAAAGTCATTTTTCTAGCATAAAGACCCACAAACTTGACATTAAAAAAATCATCAAAAAATGATCAGATAGTATTATAATTTAACTAACCATAAAACTTCAGAAAGAGAACTATTTCTTTTAAACTTCCTTTCATCCAAAATCAAGAAAATAAAATATTAATTACAAAGGAAAATAACTATTCTAAAGAAACTGGGTAGACTTCATTTTAGGAGTTTAGTGTCATCAGTAAGAAAGCATGTCCATATTATTATCTTTCTGAAAGAGAGGAAGGCATCATCATCATGGCACTGTTGCTATAAACAAACTCATTTGTTGTAACCTTTCAAGAGTCAAATTCATGAAGAGCAAGGAACAACTCAATAAGTGTCACAAATTGGAGACTACAGAGACAAGGTGGTTGACTAATGAAACTCTACTGGAAAGCTCTGAGAAACTTTACCAATATGAAGGCAAAGCAAGAATGTGGAGGCAGAACTAAAGCAGAGAGCATGGAGTAACTGCTTACTAGCTTGCTCCGCTTGCTTTGCTTTCTTATTATCACCTAGGGCAATGTGCCCAGGGACAGCAGAACAAACATTAAATCATTAATCAAAAAATGCCTCAGGGAGCTGCCTACAGGTGTTCTCTCTTCCCAGATGATTAGCTTGTGTCAAGCTGAACAATAAAACCAACCACTACAAGTAAAACAGAAAACTGAAGAAAGCTGAGGAGAAGATGAGCTATCTGGAATACAGATCTGAATTACAGGGAGAAGAGAAGAGCAACAGAAGTAGACTAAGATGGTTTTATAGTATCTGGAGTACTTGGGCTAGAGGACTGAATCTGTGGGTAAAAGCACTGCTGGCTCTTCTAGAAGACCCGAGTTTAATTCCAAGCATTCATAAAGGAGCTCCAACTGCCTATAACTCCAGTTTCATGAGATTCAGTGTTCTTCTTTGGCTTCCAAAGTCAACAGGCATGTATGTAGGACAGAGATACACATGCAGGTAAAACACTCCTACACATATAACAATAAATTAAGAATAAAAAAATTTAAAAATCTGGAATCCTATGGGAAAAGATAATAACAGTGTGTAAATGATAATACTTAATGAGAATGTGTGACTATTCTGTAACTAATGAGCATAATAAGATAGTTACAAACAGGCCAAATAAGCGTAACTCATATCTAGATGCATCATAGTAAACCTACAAACATCAAAGACTAAAATAACTTTGAAAGAACCACAGTCAAAGTTCAGACAATTTATAAATGATATAGCCAAACAGAGTAGAACTTCCAAATAAAACTCCTAAGTAATTACCAAAGGATTTATGGTTGTACACTATTCAAAGTAGTAATAGTCTATCAAACTGCCATAAATACCAGTGGCAAACACTGAAGTATTGCTTCTAAAGAGAATCTAGGGTTTGGTTCTTATGTGTTACATTTTCATCAACTGATGTATTTTATGTGTATTTCTGTTTTAACAACTATTTAATACATATTGTTGATTCAGTAATAGCAAATTCTTAGCTAAAAATTATTAAGTAATTCTTTAGCTATAATTCATGACTGAAAACTTACATAAAATAATAATTTTATCTACAAGGCACACCACAGCCTTCTCATACTAAAAACACTAAATAGCACATCAGGACCTATAGTTGGGGACTATTTTAAATAGTGGAATTATAAACATAAGGCACAGAAATACAGAAAATATGGTATTAAACAGAGAGCAGTAGATACTCATTTACAGTAGAGGCATTCATTCCCTTTCCTAAGTGGGAAATAGGAACATTGGATGAGTCCAAAGTTTACTAATCTAGGCAAGTTAAAAACATCATTTGTGCTAGTTTGCTGTAAGTTTTGTCACGTAAGCAAATTTGCAAATACAGAATATTTCAATAATAAACTTAGCTTCTCAAGAAACTAAACTAGATCTAACAAAAGGCTTAAAGAGCACAGAATGTTATCCAGGAAATGCTGTTTACATTAGAGAATCACGGTGTCCAATTTTAAGATTAAAAATGCAGAACACAAGCAGAGGAAAATACCTAAGACAAAGGAAAGGAGGAGTTGAGTATGTTAAAACATTCGTGCCATTCACAAGTAAACTGTCATTCATTAAATTTAACATTAACTATGCATGTTAAAATTTCAAGGGTACCACTAAAAAATAGTATGTAACTTCCAAAGTAATAAAGGAAAAAAAAATGTGAACCATTTACAGACTCAACAGAAAGCAACAAAAGAGTAACAAATCTAGAGATAAAAGGCCAAACAGAAATTATACATTAAGTAGAAACTTCTTTCAAATGTGGGCTGGCCAAATAGCCCAGTGGGAAAAGTGCTTGCTTAACAGGCCTGATGACCTGAGTTTTATCCCCAGAACCCATATAAAAAAGGAGTTCCATTCCCAGAACATACTTTAAAAAGCTTCACGGGGTGGTATGCATGCATCTGTAATCTCAAAACTCTTACTGAGAAATAGGAAGAGAAGACTAGAGAACTGCCCAGAAGTTCTTGGTCAGCTAGGCAGGAATACACAGTGCAGCAGAAACATTAAGAAAGACTATGTCTGTATAAGGAAGAAGAGGAGAACTGAGTCTCAAAGGCTGACCTGTACATGTGTACTGTAGTGCAAACACAAATGAGTGAAGATAAATAAAACTCAACAAGAAGAAACATTCAAAAATTATGATGGATTAAAAAATAATGAACCAAATGATATACAGGACTTTACAATGCAAGGACATTGAATGATAAGATGGCAAAACACAGAAAAAATAATCAAACAATATTCTAAAATAAGAAGCCACGAGTTTATTATTATCAATTAAAACAATACAAAAAGTCAGTAAAGAATCTGGAATCAAGAAATATATCAATATACCTTAAGAGTATACATGTATGATTAATATATAAAGAAATGACCTGAAATCATTAATGTTAACTTTTAGATAGTAGCATCTGCAGTAAAAGAAAAGAGGAATTTAACTGATAACTTTATAGTATCTTAGGTCAAATAGAAGTCTCTCAGGAATGTTTTACTCTTTTTCTTAACTTTCTTAAGAGGGAAGGATTAACATTACACGTTTTAAAAAATCAATTTAGAATAAAAAGTTAGTGTTTGTTTGGCATAAAGTATGCATTCAATAAGTTATATTATCATTTACTAAATTTCAATTTTAATAAAGAAATTTATTTAGAAAGTATATCAAAAGTTCAAGTTTGTCTTTAGAGCATTATATAAAACTAGTATGCGCTATTACACTGTTTTTCTCCATTACAGCTTTTCAAAAATCATTAGGATTCCAAGAATTCATTGTATATAAAGAAGACTTAGTTTAAAATAGCATTCATCTCCTTACTATAGAAAATCTGTGACAGTTCACTATAAGCTGATAGTAAGATCTCTAAATACAGTAGTTTAGAAGCTATTTTATTACAAATGCCACCAACTAGATTATACGATTCCTGATGAACAGAAGTAGAGGTTGAAAAAAAATACAGGTAAGAGGTAAAAAAGAGTTTCCAGGAGAGTGTTGGGCTCTCGTGAGAGATGGCTCAGTTATGGTTAGCATTTGCCAGTCCTGCAGAGGATCAGAGTTTCCCATGCCAGGTAAGTCAAAATCATCTCTAGCTACAGCTCTGCCAGGATCAGACACTCCTTCGGTCTCTGCATTCATGTGCTCAGACCCAGACATACACATAAACACACATTAAAATAATTAGAAATAAATCTTTATTTAGTTGTTCCACTAATAGCTGTCCTACGATAAAAATAGTGGTACCAATATCACGGGACATTTATTTGATAAGTGGCATTATCCTTTTACCTTTCTGTCATTGTAAGCACCTTAAGTACTCCTGTGTATGTTTTAGGGAGGTAAATTTGGAATCAAAGAATCAGGTGAGGTCATCTGAACTAAAAGCAACTTTAGAGATAATTTTACTAATTTGAAAACATAAACTTACAGATGGATAAGCATGGAGTAACTAATGAATATAGAAACAAAGAGGAACTCAAAAGCAGCTTATCTCTTAGGTCATACATTGTATTTTAACAATTACAGGGAATTGTTCAAACTGTCCTTTAAATGGTATGGAAAGGAAGACCCAAAGTAACGTTTAATACTTCTTGTAAATGACAGCATTCTGTTGATCCCACAAGCCATAAATTACGTACATATTAGCAAGGAACCAATTTAATGATACTGTAAACACTGGAACTAATTCCAGTAAAGAGACTATGCCTCCCACTGACCCTTCAGAAAGGTTGACTTAACTGATTAGAGTTTCCTTGACTGAGGAGAGCTTGGAATTTTGCAGGTCCGGGCCCTGCTTTACAATTTCTCTTGGGCTATCTTTAGTCCCCTTAACAGCCATTCCTTGGCCACCTGGCTGACCTAATATCCTGTGACTAACAGATAAAACATTCTGAAATATATTAACAGATCAGCAGCTTCCACCAAGCAAAAGGCTGACTGTTCTCGGATATATCTGAGGCTGGGATTTTCCCTCTTTGCTGTGACCCATCTAGCTGATGTCTCCACTGATATGTTAGGAAAGAGTCTCGAATTACAACTTTATTCTATTACTATCAAAACGCATTAAATTATCACCACATTGGAACATGGAGTTTGGGAAATCCTGAATCTATGTCCTTAGGCCGTGATTACTCAGATTTCACTCATATTTAACTAGGACGCCCCTTTCAAGTGAGAATGGTTATTTATGTTGACAGTACCTTGATAAAAAATACATCATAGTGTATTTTATCAAGTCTCGAAAGTCTGGTACCAGTATATAACTCGTTCTGTTTTAGGATTTAAAGTGATTCATAAGATCTGCAATGACTAACAGCTATTTTTAAGGAGCTAGCTATTTTTGTGTACACATAGCCCCGGGTGATAGCTGTCCAGAACTCCCTTTTTGAACTCAGAGTTAAGTCCAGTACTTATCATGAACTTCATTGGTTCATAACCTCCTTCAAGTTAGAATGCATAGAAATAATCATGGCTACAGACAGTATCCCTAGCAAAAAAAGGCACATAGTAATATTCAAAACTGTGCACACAATTTTAAAC
This sequence comes from Microtus oregoni, assembly GCF_018167655.1. Lineage (NCBI taxonomy): Eukaryota > Metazoa > Chordata > Mammalia > Rodentia > Cricetidae > Microtus > Microtus oregoni. Next base: position 553,822 of record NW_024544814.1, read on the forward strand.
CATTTAGTTTAACTCTACACATCATCATTCATATGATTCAGTAGGAGTTATTTTGCATTAGTATTTATGTTCATATATATGTGACCTCTGGCCCCCAGATCCAAAGCTGTTAAAAGTTGGAAGTAGTATGTATGTTTACGCACATGTATCCACTATATAGGTATATGGTTTAGTCAACTAGCTCCGTTCCTTTCCAAATTTCTAGGAAAAGAATTAACAATTTTAAGCTATTCAAATAACTCACACATCAGTGTTTGGTCAAAAATACAATTTGGTAGGCACTACCATTTCCTTTTACCTTAAGAATACCTTCCTAGGGTTGAAAGGTCAGTTAATACACTTTCCGAATGAGTCAAGTGGGTGACAGAGGATGGATGCCATGCCTTAACTCGGTTTTTTCCCCTTTGGACATGGGGGAAAGAAAACTTATCTTCTGACTCATAATTCTGAGCCCTTCACTTTACGGTATTATTAAAAGTACACTACATTCATTACTTTTTCTAAAGTGCAGTAGAAACTGGACCTTTCTTAATCATCTATTCTTTTCAATGAAATGACCTATCTGCATCCTTCCTCAAAGGATAACATTTTAATTTTCGACATATTTTGGCTAGTGCTACACAAGTTATGTTAGCAAAATTTTATGTGTGACATAAAATTTAATTCATCAAAAAGTTTGCCTGTATAAACTAATGAACCAAAACACCTTCTAAAATGAGCTACTGAACAGTTAGCTACATTTTACCTTCTTGCCACTTTGGCCTGGGGGGGAAAAAAAGGCCTGGAAAGAAAAAGCCAATTATTCTACCTCTAATGCCAACTTCAGGAAGAAGTAAGAATTACAGCAACATGGAGTTGCTGTGATGGAATTTTAGTAGTGAAAAAAACATTCATACTCATGACATCACGAGGCAGCTTCATTCTTATCCCCTAAGTGTCCACACAGGTATGGCTGATGAGATTTCAAGGCTTCAGGAATGACCTTAGTTTCCTCAAGTGTTTGTTAAATTAGCATGCAGCAGGTTCAAAAAGCAATCAAGAGTTAGTGCGGAGGGCTCCGGGCAATTGCTCAACCTTATCACCTCAGTCACCTGCAATCGGAAAAGGGCAGCTCGCCAGAAACTATTCGTCCACGCAAAGCACTCAAACCCAACATCTCCGCCTCACAGCAAGCATAGGCAAACTCCAGCCGCCTCCCCTCTGTTCTGGCACCATTCCCTGTCAATTTCAAAGATGACAAAATTCACTGATAAGGCAGGTGACAGAAGTGCTCAACAAGAAGCGGGAGGAGCTCAATTATCTCCATCTGTCCACAGGCTTCCCTGACCCTCCCCACATTCTAGGATGGCGGTGGCGGCTGCAGCAGCAGCGAGGAGGGGGGGGGAAAGTCAAACCCCCGCTGCTCCTGGCTTGCGCTCGAGCGCCCGCACGCCACCCGCGGACCAAAAAGGTCAAACCCCTGGGCGTGTCTCCTGCCCCTGCCTTTGCCCTTTCCAGGTTCCCAGGGCCCCGTAGCACCCCCGACCGTTGGAAAGGATACTCTCCATGTTCGACATGATCTCACGAGTTCGCGGGGCTCGGAGGGGGGTGGGGGCTTTAACACTAGGGACAGGGACTGGACCGGTGGCGGGTCGCTAGGGTGCGGGGAGGCAGGCGCTGCTCCAGGCTTCTGGGGTTCCGAGCCACTTCCTGTTTCGGTTCGGGGGGGGGGGGGGGGGGGGGGGAAGCAGTGGTGGGTGGAGTCCCGTGAGCCACAGAGGCGGGTCTGGGACGACGCCAAAATGGCTGCAGTGAGTCGCCTTGGTTAGGACGGGCTCCGTCGCTGGGGGGCGGTGGAGATCCAAGAGCCGTGGCCGCCAAGGTCCCTCCCCCTCAGCAGCTTCACGTGCGCTCAGGATAACTCTGCGCTCAACCTGGTCCGGCATCCCACCAGCCTTCTAGTTCTTTCTTTTGTCAACCGGGACTCCGCTTAACGTCCTGCCCCACCTCGAACCTCAGATTTCACACTGTCTTTGGCGTCCCCCATCTCTTTTTCTCAGAACTTAAGTCTTAAAGGATGAAGACAAAGGTATAGGACTTTTAAAGTACTTTTTAAAAAAATTCTAACAGTGTAAAATAAGGGCTTGAGGGGTTAGTGCAGCTGGTAATGTTGAGGTTTTCTAAAGGCTCTGATCCTTCGCGTTTGAGGCTAGAAGGGGAAGGGGGAAAGTGAGGCTCTGCTTGCAATGTAATGTTGCTGCGAAATACCTTTTCTTTAGAATAGACAATGTGTGATGTAAAATTAATATAAAATCTTTATAATGGGTGGGAGTGGGTTATTATAAGCAGTAGATAGTGCTTGGCGTTTTTTACATGCGACTTATGAAAATGTCCAGAGGTGAATGTATTCGATGTCCTCTCTGGACTTAGGAAAAGAGGGAATCTTAAGCATTATTGGGACGTTTTAATTTTGTTATGATAGAAATTACATGTACTAACATATAACTTTGAAAGTTGGTATAATTATCGTAATTGATAAGTGTCAGAAGTTCGTCATTTATTGCATCTTTAAATTCAACCTGTGGAAATGACATATTTTTATCCTTAGGATTATTTCTTTAAAAAAAAGCTGGCTCTAAAAGGGAATATTTTGTTTTGTGCTGATGGTGGTTGGCAATGAGTTTCAGACTGTCTTCTAACTAGGAACTGAACTGTCGGTGCTTCTTTAAAGAAAAAAGGGGGAAAAAATCCTTTCTCAAGACAAGGCTCTGAGGAAGTGCAATCTAGAAATCATTTCAATAGACGGAACAGTGTAAAGATTATTTTTAGTTTTGTGTCTCACTTTATAGTTGAAGAACAAAACTTAGGTTATAAAAAGTAAAACTTTGGAAGTTCTATCAGTTTTCCGTGTGAGTTCCACAGTTGTATTCACTGCTGGAAAATTTGGGGATAAAGGTAAAGGTATGTTTTAAAAGATCTTTCCCTTAGCATTTACTATTTTTAATATCATTCTGTCAGTAAAACCATAGGACAATCTACCAAAACTTAAACACTTCTAGGCTTTAAAAGCTGTGAGGTTGTTACAGTTACATGTATATAATGTATAAAAATAAATATTAAATCTTAATTTTTTTCAAATTATAGAATTTCCCAACAGTCATCTTCTTGGAATAAGACCATTTATTAAATAAGATACTTGTTTAAAGAGAGTATTTGCTCTTGCAAATACTCTTAACTTAAAAAAAAAAACCTGTTGTATAGCCTGCACTAAACTTAATAGTTTTTTTTTTTATTTTTAATGAGGTCTTTAATGCTTTGAATGCCAAAGTTATCCTCATACTTTCCTTGAATATCTGAGTTTTTAAAGTGAGTTTTATGAAAAAAATTAATTTAGCTAGAAAAATTGAAACTGCTTAAACTCTGTGTGTGTTGCGTTAGAATGACTGCTATAGAAAGAAGTGGCTCCCTGTTAAGATTACAAAGCAGATTAGAAAAGTACAGAAAACAGACTACAGCTTGAATTATGTAGTAAGTGTTTGATACATTTAAACAGTATTTCTAAAATATATGCACCACAGTTTTCTGTGTATGGCATACAAAGTAATTCATTAGTAACCTGTCACCCAATTTCAGGAAATAATCCTATTTTCTCTGAATTCACCTGTGTTCACTTAGCAGGACGTTCCTAACTCCAGGCCTCTTTTCAGAAGCAGCTTCTTGTTTGAATTCATGTATAATCTCTCCACTTTTAAAAAATAGTTTTGCTGTAGTGTTTGCATTTCGAATCAATATATTAGAGTAGCCAGCTTTTTAATTTTCTTATATAAATGAAATCATACTGCTTTGTGCTCCTGTCCTGCTTTTGTAGCTCATCATATAGTTGCTAAACTGTGTTAAAATATACAGTGGTGATGGATTTATTGTGCTGCTCTAAAGTATTCCACTGTATGAATTTATCATTAATTTATCCATTTTCCTAATGATAGTATTTGGATTCTTTCTAGGTTGTTGTAACCTCTAGAAATATATGTGCCTAACATATATTTTGATGAAGAGTAACTTTCAAAATGCCCTGTGATATTTGTAAAAAAATTTTGTAAACTTAGGCAAATTTATTTACTTATTTTTATTATAATCATATTTCCTTTTGTTTGGGATAATCTTGTTTTTTTGCCTATGCCTTTCTACTGGGTGTAGCAAAAACCTACTACCTTGTCTCATCAAATAGGTTGCTTCCTTTTCCTTTTTACTATGGTTATCCATAGCTTCTTTTGGGGCCAAACTATCTATGAAGATTTAAATACAGCAGTCTAAGTCCCATGTGGGATAGTAAAATATGATTATTTTCATCTGCTTGTACTTGGAAGGATGAACTGTAATTTCTATGGCTTTCTGCAATAATGATGAAGATCTAAAGAAAGAGTGAATACCTTGTCTTAAGATGATTCCATAGCTATTGCATGTGTTAAAACTTAGCCTAAACAAAGCGAATGTGGGAAATTATAATAATTCCTCAGGAAATTGAGTGTTTTTCATGATTAATCATGGTTAGTTCTATTAATTGAGTTAGTTACATGAATAAGCCTTTTAAATGAAAATATTTATAAAATAATCTTAACATAACTACTAAAATTTTAATATTTGATGTGACTGCTTTGTGACAATGGCTTTTGTAACTTTTTAGCTAATGATTTTGAAGTAACTAGAAAGTATAATGGTTCATTACAGCTAAGCACCATTGAACTGGAAGGAAAGGAATGCTCTACAAATGAGAATAGTGTAGTTTTATACAATATTTTTCAGATTTTCCTGTCCTGTTAAAGTTGCAGGTCTTTCTAGATGTTCTCTAGGGAAAGAAGTTCAGTTGTAGAAATGCTGGAGAAGTATAAACTGAGAAGTTTTCCCGTTTAGATCAGAAAACCTTTTTATTATGCCATTTCGGATCTCATTTGCAAATTGTACCAGCAAAAAAAAATATTGAAGTAACTGATGAAAGAGATTAGAGCTACTGAAGAGATAAAGCTCTATTTGTGCTAGCAAATAGAAGACCAGATGAAAACATAGTTTAAACACAAGCAATATGGTCAGGCGTGGCGTCACAGGCCTAGAAACCTAGCACTCAGCAATATGGTCAGGCATGGTGTCACAGACAGGCCTAGAAACCTAGCACTCAGGAGTCAGAGGCAAGAAAATTGCTGAAAGGTTGAGGTCAGCCTGGTCTACATAGTGAGGTCTAGGTTAGCCAGGGCAGCATAGCAAGATGATTTCAAAAAAATTATTCTCCCCAAAATAAATAAATAACACTAACAAAACTAATACAAACAAAAGGAATAGGTCTGATTGATTGACATAGGTGTCCTAAAAATCATTGAGTTTATGATTAGAAAATGATAAATGAATTTATGAGATAAGATATATAAAGAGATAAACATAAAGGTAGGCATGGTGGTGCAAGTCTGTAGTTCCAGCACTTAGGAGGCAGAGGCAGGCAGATCTCTGTGAGTTTGAGGCCAGCCTCGTCTACAAAGGAGTTCCAGGATAGCCAGGGTTCTTATACAGAGAAACCTGTCTCAATAAAATAAATAAATAAACAATATGTAGATATTTAATCTCTAGATTTCATTCTTATTTAAATAATAAAGGGTGATATTTGATCATTACAGTGTCTAGAATCATCAGAAGAATATTTTTTCAGTAACATCTGATTTTCACAGAGCAATCAAGACAAAATTTTCCCTCTGTCAGGAAACCTTTTGAATACTTTAATAATCAAAATAAAATTACACTTTATCACTAAAAGATGTGATTGATTCTTAAAAGATGGCATGATAAGAAAGAATAAAGCATTCGCTGTCATTAGAGATACTTTATACTTGAGAATAGTTCCACATTAATTTTAGAAATTGCATGATTGACAAATTGTTTAATATAGATATTAATATGCTGAGAAACCCATTATTAAATAAACCTTTTTCTTTATTATTTTTTCATGCAGACACTGTTTGAAGAAAATTGTTAAGTGGAGAAGTAAAAAGAGATTTTTTTGAGAAGTGCAAATGAAGACAAAGTAAGAAAAGATAGTTCCTAAAAAAACTGTCATGTATTCTTACATTCTATTTTATTGGCCACTGAACCAGCACATTTACCTATAGATAGTGAATTTCTTTACTACTTTGTTATGAGCATACAACTCTTCACTCCATACTGATTTTCAAGTCAGAACTCCATCAAAGTCATTAACATGGCTCTTATTAGTTTATCTAGTAAAATTAGAGAAACACCTAAAATGGTTTTTAAAATTTGAGTCTTCTGTATTTATTGCATTAAATAATTTTGGAATATATATTATATTCGATAATTATATCCAGTGGTTCGGGGATATTATTCTACAGTGTGATCACAAATTTTTTCTCTGGCCAAAGATTTCTCATATGTTGCTATAGGCATTTGAGGTGGGACAGTTCTTTTGGAAATGGGGTTGTCATATGCAGCATAGGATGCTCAGTATCATTTCTGTCTCAGTCTGTAAACCAGTAACCCCCTCCAAGTTATGATATAGCCAAATATGTCTTGAGATATCACCAAATATTCTCCCTGGGATGCAAATCAGTCCTAGTTAAGAGTGACTTAATCTCACTTTAGAATTTTTTTAACATTACCTCTCTATTAAGCCATCAAGATTGACAACAGTAATAGCAACAAAAATAGATTTTATCCTGTTTTTTTTCCAAAGCTAAGCGAGCAATATTATTAGGTCTAACTTTTGAAATACTATAGTTGGTAAAATTAGAGTCCACGCAAGTGTGTTTGTGTGTGTGTCTGGGCGTGCATGCACCTGTGTGTGGATGTGTACTATGGAGACTCAAATTTGGCCTCAGGTTTCTTCCTCATCACTATTTATTGAAGCAGAGTTTCTTGCTAAGCCAGCAGTGCTCACAAATTTCTGCTAGTCTAGCTAGCTAGCTTGCCCCACAGATCTTCTGTTTCTGTTTACTGTTTGCTAGGATTACAGGTAGCTACCATGTCTGTCCAGCTTTTAGTTGGATTCTGGGGATCCAACTCTAGTTGATCCACAGAGGCATCTCCCCAAACCAGGAAAGAGATTTTGAAGTCCTCCTAATTTCTATTCCCTTTGAAGGCTGAGGAAAGAACAAGACATTTGGAGTCATTAATTCAGAGTTAGGTTTCACTTAATACACAGTTAATCATCTTAGTTTAACAGGTATGGACTTTGTTTGCTAAAGTATGGAAAATTTTGATAGTTTTATTTTTAGGATTAGATGCTATAGTATTAAAATTATTAAATTAGAAAATCTGAGAAATCATAATAATCTTTGTAGCTCCTAATCTAAAAGTTAGCCATCATTAATAATGGTACTTGTAAATAAAAGTAAAAGATATATGATATAAACACATGGTACATTAGTACTTAGTACTTAGAAAGTATCTAGAGAAGGCCAGCTAAACAAGTACTATAAGGGCATTAATTAGATATAATAGACTATTAATAATATATATATGGAGAGAAATAATGTATATAAATTTAATGAATTAAGGTGAAAAAAATTAGTAAGCCTGTGTAGATCACATTTGAATTTATATTTATGCAATCTCTACAAATAAGAGTACATAGTCCATTTTATAGCATATTATTTACAAAAAGTATATATTTACCATGTATGTGCAAGTTCCTGTGAGGCCAAATGGTATTGGATTCCCCTGTGCTGAATTAACAGGAGATTGTGAACCACTTGATTGCTGTGGGACAATGGTCTTGTACTTTTTGTCACTTGTATTTTAATAAATAACTGGTTGGCCTATTAGCTCAGGCTTCTTATTAACTAATTTCTACATCTTGACTCATAATTCTTGTCTGTGTTAAGCCACATGGCTTGGTACCTTTATCAGCGAGGCATTCTCATCTTGTTTCCTCTGCATCTGGGTGAAGGCTGCAGACTGAGGCTTTCCTCTTCCCAGAATTCTCCTGTTCTTCTTGCCCTGCCTCTATTTCCTGCCTGGTCGCTCCACCTCTACTTCTTGCCTGGCTACTGGACAATCAGTGCGTTATTAAAATATAAGTGACAAGTCTTTACAAAGTACAAGAACATTGTCCCATAGCATTTGATGTGGGTTCTGGAAACCAGAATGATGTTCTCTTCAATGGGAACAGTAAACGCTTTTAATTGCTGAGCCATCTCTCCAGTCTGGAAAAACTTTTAAATATAGAATATATAAAGAATTATTTGTCAGCCATTTTAATTCTTTCCAAGAGATTAAACTTTTTTATTTCATTTACTTTCCTTTAAAAATGAAGCACCATAATGAGGTTAAAATTTTGTTTGACTGCACTCATGAATATTTTATCTCTCCCTCCTGCAACAGCTTTTTGCATAAAGTGTTGTATATTATTTTCTTTATACAAGCATGTATTTTGAAGCAATACACTTTGTGATTTAAAACATATGGATATTTTACTTGAATGTCTAGTTTTCAAACCATTTTTTAAAATTATTTTGAGATCTACTTATATAATTTATTAACATTTATGTATAATCTACCCTAAATATTGAAATTTGTATTTATCTGTTTACTTTTTTTGTGATCATGCAGCTTGCTTTCCTTTTTATCAGTTACAAGCACTGCTGCAATTACTCACCGGGGCATGCCTCTCTCTATGTATTTGCAAGACTTCTATGAAGTATATACTGTAATATTGAGACATAGGGTAAAAATAACTAAGGAAAATAAAACAAATACTGATTAATATGATAAAAAGGTTTTCTTGACTGAAAAATTAAGATTCATGAAATAGCTAACTTCACATAAATTTTATAATGGCTTTTCTGATCGGGTTCACTCAGAAAGAGATTTTTCTCTGGGAAACATTAATGTATTAGACAAAGGTTTGTAATGTGTAAGCTTATCAGGCCAATTGTCTGTTTCATTTAAATATCCTTGATATAAAGAGTTTGCCATATTTTTTCATCTTCTTTAAATCACACAATTTTAAAACCATGTTGGTAGCTATCACAGATTTACTGCAAGTTAATATTTCCATGTATACCATTTTGTTCTATAATAGGGATATGGGTAAAACATTAATGTTAAATATCATTGCCATAGCATTAAAATAAAAGACATTCAATTAAAAGATAACTTGAATATAGGAATTTAGGAAAATATGTAGAAGTATGAGAAGCCAAGCTATGGGTATTCCTTTTCAGAAATAGCACCTATTTCTTTGAATAATAAGTATGTTTCCTATAGAAGTGATTTTGAGATAATAATTTTTGTGATACAATGTCCCAAATTCTATACTGAGTCAACAGAGATTCACAATCTTATTTCACAGGTGATCGTGTATTTATATTGTCTGAAAACAAACAAAAATGTGAATTGATATGATAACTAAATTCAACTGTGTATTTTTCTTTTTGAATTTCTGAGACAGGGTTTCTCCGTAGCTTTTGGTTCCTGTCCTGGAACTAGCTCGTGTAGACCAGGCTGGCCTCGAACTCACAGAGATCCTCCTGCCTCTGCCTCCCGAGTGCTGGGATTAAAGGCGTGTGCCAGCACCACCAGGCCAACTGTGTATTTTTAAAGCAAGTCCTTAATAAAAACTTAGTAAGAATTAGACAATGATTCATATTATATGAAAAACAATAATCTTAGGTCCTAGGGATAGTTCAGTGGTATAATGCTTATCTAACCTGGAATTCATAACCTCTGAATTCCATCCCCAGCACCAGATTTAGGGAGAGGAAATAGGGAGAGGGATGATGAGAAGAGAGGGAGGGAAGTAAGGGAGAACGGATACAATAATAGCCATGTGTTTTATCTCATTTTCAGACTTCTTAGTGAAAAATTGTCTCGTGATTCAAGTCCATCTCATTGAAGTTTTGTTAACCAGAGGTAAGATATAAAGTTTAGTAAGACAAGTTTAAAAATTGCAGGTTATTTTACTTGTACAAGAACATATGCCATGCTGATATGAATTAAGTCTTTAATTTTCAAATGTTAGCCTTCAGAAAAAGATGTACTTACGGACAGTATAGAAAGATCATCTTAAGAAATCTCTGACAGTTGCATTAAGAAAAAAAAAAGAAATGAATGTTCAACTTTGAGAAATAGCTGTAAAAATTATGAGCATGTATTTTGAAAAACAGTGAAATTTATTCAAGGTTGGTTTCTGTTGCTGTGATAAAACACTGACCAAAGTCTACTTGGAGAGGAAAGGGTTTATTTCATCTTAAACTTCCAGGTCATGGGAGGAAGTCTGGCCAGGAACCAAAGCAGAGACCACAGCGGAATGCGTCTTAGCGATTTGCTTCCCATGGCTTGTAGGCTTGCTTTCTAATACTACTCAGAACTGCCTTCCAAGGGATACCACAGCTCACAATGGTCTGACCTTCCACATCAGTCATTAAGAAAAATGTCCCCACAGCCTTGCCCACAGGCAAGCTGATGGAGGCAATTTCTCAATGGAGGTTCCCTTTCTCTAAGAGCACCTAGTTTGTGTCAAGTTGACAAAAACTAACAAGCACACTATTCTTTTCTCCTTTCTTATGATTCTAATTTTTCTTTCTTTTTCTTATCATCTGCCGTAATTATTATCTGCTCTATACACCTTTTAGGTACTTTAAAAGCCAACTAGACAAATGGCAACTCAAGCTGAATGTATTTTCCATACTTTAGATCCAAATTATGGTTTGTTGGAATTTTGGGGAGGAATACATTTAGTTTGAAAATTTAGTCAATGTTGTTACAGTGTACAAAAGAGGTTCAAACCAAGTACACGGTACTTTGAGGTTCAAATACTTCACCTTTCTTCTTCTTTTTTTTGCAACTTATTTGATATAAAAATAACTTTATTTTAATGAACTCACAAACAAAAGTTTGCATGAAGCTACATCAAGGTAACCCCTCAAAGCATTTGCCTGTAACCAAACTCTCTGATTCAGTGAATTTCAGTGTCTTTCTGTAGTCTGTGCAGAGGATAGCTGTGGCTATGGACGTTCTATAGTCTGTGTGAAAAACAATTACCTTTACATTCTTTTATTATTCATGTGTCTTTTTGCCTATATTCAGTCTTTCCTCACCCCTTACTATTAATTACCATTTTTGGTCCCCTTTCTAAATGATATACTATACACATATTTATGCCGGTTTACATATGTGCATATGTATCTGTTATGGGCTAGAATATGTGTATGATTTTTTCCCTGAGATTGGGTCACTTCAGAATTAGAATTGTACATATTTTCTATTATATATTGAGATCCTTTAAAACTTCTGACAATGTGCTGTCTAGAAATTTGAAATCAAACATTCAGAATGGTTCAATCGTTGTAACATCTTCTAAAAAGCAACATTAGTTATTACATACATTATATTTATACTTTTATGTGTACCCTTTCTCTTTAGTTAGTTTATATTTGTCTTAAGGATGAAGTCATTTTGCTTTTCATGTGCTTTTGAACAGTCAAACCAACATAATTCCTTACCAATAATCAAAACTTAACATGTTTTAATATTCATAAGGTATTAACATAGAGCTATAATAAATTAGAGATATCTTTTTTATTCAAAGATATGTTTTCATATCTCATTTCATAACTGGAAAAAAGTGTGTAAATACCCAAGAAATAAGAGATAAATTCAATCATTTAAAAAGTTTATAATCTATTTTCAGTGGCTAATATGGCCCTTTTGAATCATTTTACTGAAGTGAATGCATTCAGTTGAGGATTACTAGTGTAAGATAGATAGCAAATTATTTTTACATGAAAATTTTATTTTATTTTTTGTGTATATGTATGCATATATGTTCTTGCCCGTGCATGAGGAAGATGTACAATTGCAGGCAATAATTATCTGTCTTCCTGGTGATAGAATTTAGGACATCAGACTTGGCAGAAAATTTCTTTACCTATGGAACCATCTCACTGGCCCAGATAGCAGATTCTTTCTATTTAAGATATACTTTTGATAGCTCTTATGGGCTAGGCATAAATCTGCTTCCAACAAAATTAACAATATAAAATACTTTCATGAATTTTAGTTGTCTTTTCCAATAATGAAAAAAAATAAATTTGTTGCTAGCAAAATTGTTTATAATTTCATGAAAATATAATTAAGAATGAGTTAATACTGTGTTATTTGATTAATGAACCTATAATTTCCCAGTTATTAAGTTTCTACTAGAATACTTTTCTGATCAGTTGCTCTTTAAGAGCACCATACCCAGACACAAAAGAGCTTTTGTGTTATGAGTAGCCAAAAATTTCTCACTCTTTCATGTTGGTGCTATAGAAAGTAAGTTCTAGTTTTTTTATTGTTTTATCTGTATGAAGCACTTTTACCTATAGAAATACAGGAAGGACTTAAAAAATTGTGTCATTTCTATGTGGAATAAGGAAAACTATTTTGAAGTTTACAGTCATAAGAAAATGAGATCACATACATTGGGGAATGCACAGATTTTTATTACACTCAGTAGTTTACATAGATACCTGTATCTGACTTATAGGCTCAATTTCATTTGCCGAAAAGTTTTCTGTATATATTCTTATTAATGTCAAGAGAGCCAAGGGATACCTGTGTTGAATCAAATTACTTGGGATATATTTCAGATTACTCTTGGTTTTGGGAGTATTTTTATATTTTGAGTCATTCAATTTAGAGATTAATAGTAATAGTTTTTGTAAAACAGGTTAACTGTTAAAGATTTATGGCATAAACAAAATTAATTTTAATTAATTTTGGATTTACCCTAAATTAGAACTAGAAACTAGTCTTTAGAAAGTTATAGTAGTGTTTTTCTTAAAATCCTGGAATGAAGAAGCCACTGGAATGTTTCAGCTTGTTATGTATTTGTGATATGGGAGAACAATGATGTGCTGTATTTAATAGCAGTTTCAGAGATAATATAAAACAGTAGCTCTGCTTCCCTTCACATTTTCGATAAAGGCAAACAAAGACCAAAGACTGCTTTGTTTGGGACAGACTGGGTGTCAGCAATTATAGAGAAAAAGAAGGAGATTCTCTATATAGAAATGTGTAATTTGTAATTCACATTTTATGCAGTAGAAGTAAATATTCCTCAACACTATATAGGGCTTAACACAGAATAATGTATTCAAGGTTTTGAATTCTCAATTTAACATATATTTCATATATATTTATATATTTTGTATATGTAATATACTATCTCATTTTAAAGAAAAGTATTACATATTATTTCCCCAAACAAGGGAATTAATGTATGTATAGATGGCATAATTTGAAAGATAGGAGGAAGTACTTTGTACTCTCCCTTTCTCACAAGGAAGTGTAGCATAAAGCACTAAAAACTTTGCCTTGAACTTCAAAATGGAATTTCTCATCTAGAAAAGACAGGGACAAATTTTTCTCTAGGAGATAAAATATCACTATATATTAATATCAGCAAACAAAGATCAAAATATTATTTTAGAATTAAATAAATATGTGTGTGTGTGTGCGTGTGCGTGTGTGTGTGTGTGTGTTTAGTGTAGTGTGGGGAATGGAACCCAGGGCTTTGTACACACTAGTCAAATGGTCTAGTACTAAGTCATGCACCTGATACCTGTGAATTTTTTTTGAGACTGGGTCTCACTGCTTAGCCCTGGATGGCCTGGAACTCACAGACACCCACCTGCCTGAATTTTATATCCTGACTCTGCCACCTATAACTTTGGGAAAAATCAGTTGTCTGAGCTATAAAATGACAGAAATACAACTATAAAATGTCAGAAATACCCTTTCCATAAAGATCTCATAAGTATTAAATGAGATGATTTATTTAATATATTTAGCAGAATACAAGAAAACAACTAATTTTAATAACTATTGGGAGTGACTATTTTACATTTATGAGCAGCAAAATGGTAGTAGAATAATTATAATAGTAGTATATTGTGGCTACACTTTCTTATGCCATAGCATGTAAACATTTACTCAGCTTTTAGTTACTTTGATTGGTTTAAATCTCACTTGTGGTATTTAATAGATTTGTATTACAGCCTAAAACAAGTTGAAATTACTGTGTCACTAAACAGATTGCCACAGTGCTGACTGAGTGACATATGTATGTATATTTCTTCTGGAACTCATTTTGCAAATTCATCAGAAATCCTTAATTTGCCTGCAAGTCCAATAATTAAATGTTATTACTGAGAAAATAATGAAGTGTTTTATTTCCCTAGTTACCTTGACTCTAATATAGATCAGGACATCATTTATTGTATGAAATACAAATAGGATTATGTTGATTTATGAAAGTATACTTAAAATTGGAAAGCATTCCAAAAAAGTATAAAAAATATGGTTTTTGCTATAATTTCTTGTAAGGATTTCAGTGTTATTCTTTGACAGTGGATATGAAAGCTAATTGCTTTCTTTTTTTCTTTGCTTCTTTTTTCTTGGTTTTTGAGATAGAATGTCATTATGAAGCCTACACTGGCCTCAAACTCCTGTGATCTTCCTACCTTAGCTGCCCAAATTCTGAGGTTATAGATGTGAGATAGCACATCTGCTTGTAACTCTTGTTTTGGTTCGACATGAATTGATTTGTATTTTGAGCATAGGGTCTTACTCTAACAAAGGCTTGCCTTATAATTACTTGTATCTGAGGCTGGTCTTGAATTTACAATTGTCCTCCTATCTCAGCCTCTCAGTGTTTATTAAAACATTCATATAATCCTCTTTATTTCTTTTGTTGTTGTTGTTGTTGTTTTTCAAGACAGGGTTTCTCTGTAGCTTTTGGAGCCTCTCCTGGAACTCACTCTGTAGACCAGGCTGACCTGGAACTCAGAGATTCACCTGTCTCTGCCTCCCCAGTGCTGGGATTTAAAGTGTGCCATCACCATCCAACTTCTTTTTTATTTCTAGTGAAGGATAACAGTTTGGATTTGTATTGAATTGTCTATTGTTTATTTTTTTCCATTTAAACATCAATAGTCATATGAAGAATATTATTACTATTCCATTTACAGATGAAAAACATGAACAAATGTTAAATAACTTACTCATAGTAACATTGATTTCAAGTTACAAATATTCAGATTAAAGCACAATTATGTTTGGCTTTCAAGAAGACCATATTACCCTTTGTCTATGCAGCACTGCTTTATTTAAGACTATCTAAGGTCTGATGTACTATGTTGGGCACTTTAGAAACTACTGTTTTAATTTTCATGGCATCCATGAGATTTAAACATGCAGTTTTGTAAACAAGAGATGTGAAGCCTTAGTAATTCAAATAATTAACCCATGATTGCATAGCTATTAAACCAGAACTGAAATGTGAATCTGTTAACAAAATGGCAATTCAAGTCTAATAAACGTACCACACTTTTTAGTTCAAATAACTAATGAGAAGTGACCACAATTCAGTAGTTGTTTGTATGCTATCATAACGCAATGTCTTTTACCACAATTAATACAAGTTACAAATATGATTTTATATTTTCCAGTTCAGTATTATATGGAACATGATACCTTATGATAATTGTTACAGAGCTATTGTTAAATATATTAAGGGGTTTCTTTGATTTAAAACATAGTTTATTACAGATGGGCATGTCTGTAATTCCTGTGTCAGGAACAATGAGCCAGGAGGATTACCACAAATTTGAGAATAACTTAGTCGACATAGCAAGTTCTAGGCCTGCCAGGACTATAGAGTAAGGCCCTGTCTAAAAAAATCAGGATAATTAATAATTAGCATAGTTTGTTTTATTTTATTTTCATTACAGGACTTTGCTATATAGTCTTTCAGCTCATTGTGTAGCTAACTCTTGCTTCAAACTCATGCCAGTCCTTCTGCCTTGTTTCCCCTAATACTGGGATGTCAGGTGTATGCCACCAAACCTGACTAATTGTAAATAACTCAACAACTTCCAGTGTTGCTCAATTAGTTATGCATAGTAATCTAAATATCTATGTGCACTATGTGATGACTATTAAAAATACCCATTAAGTAAAGTGAACTTAGAGGTTAGTAGGGGTTGGGGAGAAGGAGAAAGAAATGGAGACTTCTTCCATAAACTTATAAATCATAAAATGTCAGGCTGAGGATAGCTCTGGTTAATTTTGTATTTCCTCTTATTTATAGTAAAATTGAATACCTGATTGTATTGACTAAGCCAATAAACATCAGGTGCCATATGGGTTTACATGTTATTTGGTAGAAAGAGATTTTTTTTATCTTTCATGATAAATAACATAATATGTTTACACTATTGGGCTAGATGGGAAATGTAAAGGCTGGTTCTTTTTGAAGGATTATATGATAAATCTTTGAGATTGTTTAATATTTTACTGCATGTAAATGATTAAAGTGTATGTTCTAATTGTATATTTCTCCTCATTTTAATTTTCCTCCTTTGAAAGAACAAGAAATAATTTAGATACTGAGTTCTAATTTTTATAATGGTAATGTCTATTTATAAAGCCAATAAAGCACCAAAGATTTTTTTGTATTTTTAAAATATTGTTAATTTTTCTCTACCATGATTGTAAACAAATTTATGTTCTAGGACTAGGTAGAATCAGAGAGTCACTTATTCAAACTGGTGGCTAAAATTTATCCTTCGGTCATTTTCTCCTTTCATTTATTCCTATCAAGTCTATTGTTTACCCAAACATTCTTTTCAAATGGAATGGAATGCATATTAGGTACACATGTTTTTTCAACATGTGTTTTGAAATTAGGTAAATATTATGTTAGGATATCAGTTTTTATGTTCTGTTCTTACTGTTTTGTGAATAAAATCCTTTCTAGACTTTCGGCTTTTCCCTTCTGTCATTGTGTTATTATATAGGTTGTTGTTGTTGTTGTTGTTGTTTAGGTTTTCTAAGTAGCCAATATATGTACATGCAAAGTATATAATCTAATCTTACTATTTCTCCTAATCAGAAAAATGCATATAAACATGAATTTTCTTCAAAAATCTTCCATGCATGTTAAGATTTAACAGTTTGGAGGGAATTATCAAGTACTTTGAATCATCTCTGTCTTTGTATACTTTATTGATCTTAAGCAACAGCAGGTAATCATAGATAATAATAAATAATTACAGTAGAAAATTCAAGGTATGTTAAGAATATAATGAACAACTCAGTCAGGGACAGGGTACTGTCAGTAATGATAAAAATCTGTTTGGCCTTCCAGGCTTGTTTGCATATTTTACCAAATGTTCCGAGGATATATGCAAAAGAAATAGCTTAGGTCTCCAAAGTCACAGAATGAATGTTCATGAGAAGTAGGAAATTGTCAATTACTTAGTTTGTTTCACATTTGATTTAGTAGATTGCTTGAATTTCTTTGCAATTATATTATCTTCATCTCTAAATACCATAAAACATTTTCTGCATCAGTTTGTTTTTCTCCAGGCAATCATATACATACTCATGCCAAATAAATTTTGAAAATGTATCCCAATTCCTTTTGCTGCATAATCTACCCAAGCTATTTGATTTTAAGTGATTTTGTAGTTTGAACCTTATTTTCTAACATGAATTGAAAATGTTGCATAGTTTTTAGATATATGCATATCTTCTTAAACATGTGTACATATAATACAGCTAATAACTTATAAAACACTTGTATATTTGATGGAATGTCCAAGAAACATATACAATCATATATGTTCACAATATCGTAGAAATGGAGATAATATGCTCTACATTTTATGTGTTTAATTTACTTAGATAAATTCCGAATAAGTATTTTAAGGCCAGACAAGTGGCATGTACTAGAAACTGGAAGAAAATTCACTTGTGCTCCAGGATTATTACTTCTTCAATGATTGTTAATTTTTCATCTATTGCTTAAATCTGCTGTGTAATTCTCCCTCCCATTTTAAACTCCTCTTACTCTTCTTACAACCCACTTTAACAGGACTTGTATTTTCTTTTCTTATGCATCTTTAATACCTTTCCCTGCCTCTCATTTGTTTTGTACCATTTATTTCATAAAGCATAATCTCAAAATTCTCATTTTCTAGGAACTATTCCCATATGAATACCTCCTTATTCTAAATACTACATGACTTATTCATATATTGTTTTAGTGCTTTATTGCTTGTTTTATTTCTGTTGCTTTTAAATTGGATTTATATCAGTGCCAGGTGTAATTTTTGCCTCATTTTCAGTTCATATATTTCACTTTAACAAATGTAGAGAAAACAGTTAAATTTATTTTATGTTCACAGGGGAACTAACTAAAGAAACTGAGTAGATAAACATTTTATAATATACCACATAGTAATTCACTTGCTTTGTCAGCATTTGGTTGATAAGGAAGATATAGATTATATTGATTCATATTATATTCTGTGAAGTTCTACACAGAGCATTTGGCTTATATTGATGAAAAATTATAATATAGGTTTATTTTTTAAGAATTTTTTTTATTTATTATGTGTACAGTATTCTCAGTATTCTGTCTGCATGTATGCCTGCAGGCCAAAAGAGGGCACCAGATCTCATTACAGATGGTTGTGAGCCACCATGTGTTTGCTGGGAATTGAACTCAGGACCTTTGGAAGAGCAGGCAGTGCTCTCAACCGCTGAGCCATCTCTCCAGCCCCCAATATAGGTTTATTTTTAGTTTGATTGAATGTGTTGTGGCATATTTTATGAAGAAACGGAATGGTCAGTTTTTCTCATAAACCAGTGGTCTAAGAACATGATGGTTCTAGATAAAGAATAGTGGTTCTCACCATTGACTAAACTGTGCAGTCATCTGAGAACTTCTAGAGCAAGCCAATTTCAGAATATTTTTATGTCATCCAGACATCAATTTCATTTGGGAAGATGTTTTATTGTTAACTTTTCCTGGATCCTGAAGAATTACACTTCTGGCATTCTTGGACATGCCTGCATGTCTCATGCACATGTGACTCTGTGCCCACACACCAAAGATAAGTATGTGCATGCTCACACACACACACACACACAAATACATAAACACAGATGAGGTTACTGCCGTCACCAACATCATTTTGAAGTATTACACTGTATAACCTGAGCATAATCTAAGGACAGGACTGCTTCCTTAAGTCATACTTAATTCATAGCTATATGGATTATCATGTATAATTTGCTTAGTATAGGATTTTATTTTACATATCTGTCAATAAAGCAGCTTTTGCACACAGGATAAATTCAGCTTTTTTAATAGTAAATGCTTGATTAATACAAGATAAATCTTTTCCTTATTATATAATAAAGGTAAATGTTCATATTTACACTGTTTACGATTTGATACAGCATATCTTCTGAAATTGATAACTTTGGTATAAACTTTAGAAGTTGTTTTAGCTAAGGTTTCTAATGTTGTGAGAAACATCTTGACCAAAAAACAACTTGGGGAGAAATGGGTTTGTTTCACCTCACAAATTACAGTCCATCATTGAGAGAGGTCAGAGCAGAAACACAACACAGGAACTTAACAGAAGTAGGCAGGACTTACCGGAAGCCATGGAGGAACACGGTTTACTGACTCCACATTGCTTCCTCAGCCTCCTTTTTCATAACTTTGAAGACCACTCACCTAGTGGCCAACCCACTATCATTAATCAAGAAAATGTCCCATAGTCTTGCACACAAGGCCAGTTTGGTAAAAGTAGTTTCTCAACTGAGCTTCCACTCTCCTAAATGATCCTAGCCTATGTCAGGTTGGCATAAAAATTAGCCAGCACATTAACCATTGAAAAAATTGACCATGCAAAACAAAGTAAGATACCCTGGGGGAAAATCCACATAGGATTGGCAAGTTGGCTCATTTGGTAAAGGTGCTTACTAACAAGACTGAGGACCTGAGTAAGATCACCAGGACCTGCAAGGTAGAAACAGAATCAACTCCTGTGAGTTGTCCTCTGACTTCCATATGTGTCCCAAAGCATATGAGAACATGTGCACAGACACATATATACAAATAACAAATGTAATAATGTTTATTCCACATATAATCACAACCCTTGGCCTCCACAGGCATCCACATGGACATATATACTATATCCAAAAAGGCTAAAAGTACATATTTTTCTCTTCTTGTGATGTCTTATATTAATTTATTATTCAAACTTCATTTTTTCACAAAATATTAAGATAACTACAATATCATCTTTAAAGAAAAAATAATGTTTGAGAATTCTGAAAGCTGGCTAGTTATATTCATAAAAGTGGCATCGACTCCGTTCTTGCTTTATGCAGCTAACTTTTAAGCTTATATCGCAGCAAGAATTGACAAAATCAAAATAAGCAGCATAGTGACATGCTTGTCAGACAAATTAGTCTCTGTTCTTAACTCAAAGCAGCCTGTGATGTACTTTTTCTACAGAATAGATTGAATTTTTAGCAAACTAGTCTAATTTCTGGTTCCATTTTCATTCTCTGATAGTTATATTGTAATGGCTACCCATCACATAATCAAGCAAAAATATATGTTGGACATGACAATATACACATATGTATGTATGTATGTATGTATGTATGTATGTATGTATGTATGTGTATGTATGTATGTGTTGTAACTATGAATTTGAAATCTTTGAATTAGCTTACTGGTGTAATTTGTGAGCAATAAACTTCAGTTTATTGAAAGGTATTTTGATTAAGTCAGTACAGATGCCATTAATGTTTTATCATTTCTCTGAGAATGTAAGTTATTATGAAATGATAATTCAGACATTAAAATGTTTACAGGATCTCAGGATTATCGATAGATAGATGGTTAGATAAGGTATAGAATATATAGCTAAAGATAGAGTAAACTTATGATAGATCATTATATTTTATAGTCTGATAAATTCTTCCCCTCTGTTTTCTATGAAAAAATGTACAAAAATTTATTTGTATTTTAAGATTTTTTAATGAACAAAATTAAATAGAATATACTGTTTCTCTTCTTGCCACTGGGGAGATGGTTTAGTGGGTAAAATGTTTGCCACATGAGCCTGAAGTCCTTTCAGATACCCAGCATTCATATGAAAGGCTTGCCATTACAGCCTGTGTCTAATTTCAGCCCAGGGGAGCAGAGACAGGTAGCTCCTTGCGGCTTTCTGGCAGCCCGCCTAGTTGAATTGATGAGTCCTAAAGTCAGTGAAAGACTCTGTCTCAAAAAGATAGATGGAGAGCAACTGTTGAAAAAAATCCAACTTTCATATCTGTCTTTCACTGAACCTAAAAGAATATTTTCCTTAGCACATAAATACATGTACACATGCATATACCATACACATGGAATTTTCAAATATGTTATTTTTCTTCTTAAATTTATTCTAATTTATTACTAAAAGCTTTAAATATGGAAAAGTTAGAAAATAAGAGAGAAAAGACCCGCCATACTGAAAAGTTAATGTTAAATTAAGACCTGAGGAAAATGTGAAAGGTATTCTAAACGAGGTAAACTTCAGCTTTAGTGTGCTATGTGTGTTTACAGAGCACAAAGATGGACAGTATAGTTGGAGTAGATATGGAAAGAACAATTGGAACACATTAGGTAAATAAAAAGGGAGTCGAGTCATGAGGCTTTGTAGGTCATAGTCAAACTTACTTTTACTTTTATTTTATTTGGCTTAGTACAAGTGGGGATCTTCTATAGAGGATTCAGTCTTTGAGTTTCAAAGGATTACTCTAGGTTCTTTATTGACAAGATTTCTGGGAGTTAAAGGCAAGTACATGGAGACCAACTAGGAAACTTGCATTAATATATGCAAGAGATGATAGCTTGGATTAGAGTGAAAGTGATGGGTGGCAAGAAATGACTTGGAATCTGATTATATAGTGGTGGCAGAAATCAACAATTCATTTCGATGGTTTATATTTAAGTGTGAAAAAAATTTAGAGTCCGGGATTGATGTGGTAGTGTCTTCTATCTATCTGTTGCTTTCATTGGTTAATTAATAAAGAAAACTGCTTGGCCTGATAGGGCAGAATTTAGATAGGTGGAGTAGACAGAACAGAATGCTGGGAAGAAGGGAAGTGAGGCAGACGCCATGATTCTTCAAACCGAGACGGATGTAGGCTAGAATCTTTCCTGGTAAGCCACCACCTCATGGTGCTACACAAATTATTAGAAATGGGTTAATCAAGATGTGAGAGTTAGCCAGTAAGAGGCTGAAGGTAATGGGCCAGGCAGTGTTTAAAAGAATACAATTTGTGTGTTGTTATTTCAGGTTTAAAGCTAACCATGCAGGAGCTGGACAAAACGAAAAGCAGGCCAGCTCGCCTCTTCACTACACGTGATGACATGGTTAATTAGGGTCTTGGCCCAATGCTTAACTGCGAATCTCTGCATCTGCTTTCATCAGTTACTAGATAAAGGTTCTATGATGGCATTTAAGGTAGTCATCAATATGGCTACACCTTTCTCAGTCTAGATACAGGGGGGACAACCTTGGTCCTGTCTCAAGTGATGTGACTGACTTTGTTGACTCCCCAGGACAGGCCTCACCTTCTCTGAGTGGAGGGAAGGTGGGGGGAGTATGAGGAAGGGAGGGAGAGGAAACTGGTATTGGCTTGTAAAATGAAAAAGGTTGTTTTTAAAAATGAAACAAAAGATTAAATAGGGAAATTAAATCAGTAGAATTGTTTAATTTAAAAGAAATAATATGAAATGCTGTTAGTGAAAAAAAACCATCAAATGGAGATGGGGGGCCTACTGAGATAGTATCTTGTGTATTTAAGAGAATAGATTATGACCCAGGGACAGGGAATTTCTTTTGCATGAATGTGGATAATTCAGTCATTACTAGAAGAGGATATGTAAACCTATGTAATCACACATAAAAGGAATATAAATAAGTTAAAGATACTTATAGAATAAGTGTTTTCTTACTAAGGCAGGAAACAAGGTGCTCAAGAGTGAGGACTAGGGGACAGGTATTAAACGGTCAAGGAAAAAAGACACACTATAGGCAGTTGTTTGGGAATGTGGGAGTGTGAATAAACTGAGAAGCTTTAATAAGATCATGTGGCTATAATACAATTTTACTTGCAATTAGTCTTTATTAATTTTAAAGGGAGTGTTGTTTTTTCTTCACAAGACACCTAATCTGAAGGAAATTGATTTTGAATTAAAATATTCAGTTTAATGTTCTAGAATTTATTCATTTCCTCATGCACCAAAATTTTTGAGTGTTTTAATAAGATTTACTCATTTTAGTTTATGTGTATGGGTGCTTTACCTGTATGTGTCCTTGACACCATATCCATGCAGTGTCCACAGAGATCAGAAGACGGCAGTGGATCATTTGCAACCTGAATAAGAGTTCTTAGCCTCTATGTCAATACTGGGAACCAAATCTGTCTTCACTTCAAGAGCAACTAGTGTTCTTATCATCAAAGGCATCCCTTCAGCTCCTGGAGCATTTTTAAAATTAAATTTGTTTTTATTTTTATCTTATGGGTGTTTTTCCATAGGAATACATATATGCCTATGTACCTAATCTGCATTCTGATGTTCATGGAGGCCAGAAGTGGATAACCTGTAGCTAAAGTTACAGATAGTGGTAAAAACCTCCGTATGGGTGCTGGGAATTGAACTTGGGTGCTCTGGAGGATCATCCAATACTTTTAACAGCTGAGTCATCTCTCCAGCTCCAATGTTTTTTAAGCATTTAAAACATACTAGACATGAATTCAGTGTTGTAGAATATAGTAGTTAGGAAACATTCAGAGTCTGTTTCTGTGGGGCTTTCAGTCTTGACAGTGTGGAATAATAAAGAAATTGTCACAAGAAAGCAGATATATTCATAGGAAATGAATAGTTCCAAATCTGTACTTTAGTGACTGGCCATAATTAATAGAGTGAAAAGTAAGTTAAAAAGGGTTGACAAAGTCAAACCATTATTAGCTTCCACAAGATACAATTTTTCCAAACCTATCTAAATTGCAAAGAGTGATGCTAATGCTATTCTTATCAAAACCTAAAGGTAATTTTTAAGAAAGGAATAAGTATATAAAGAAATATTACCTGGAAACAGCTATGAGGAGTAGTATATTTCTTAAATGTAATTGAGGAAGATGCTATATGGTCACTAATCTGGGTTTCCAAGAGGAGAAATTTAAAATCAATTATATACTTCATCTTATATGAAACATATAGAAATAATTTCAAACAAATATTTCGATGTTCTTTAAATTCTTGGAGGATTTATCTTTCAAATTTACAGAATAACTATTTTTGCATCTTACTAAAATTAATATAAAACAGCTCTGTGATTTAAGTTAAAACACTGTAATCATGTCCTTTTGATGCTTCTCGGTAACCTTCGGTCTCTATTTTGCATTTCAGTTAGTTTCCTCCATTAAATATATTCCCTACAGCCTTATTGTTTTTCAGTGGAATTCACTTGTATTAGCTTATTTTATATATCTATGTTTGCAACTTATATTCCAACTGTAGTTTTCCCTTCCTCCTCTTTCCTCCAGTACCCCCACCTCCCTTATCCCCAAGATCCATTCTTCCTTCATTTCCCTTCAGGAAAGAGCAGGCCTCCTAGGGGTATCCACTGAACATGGCTCTCAAAATACAATAAAACTATGCACAAACTGTCTTATCAAGGCTAGGAGAGGCAAGCCAGTAGGATCCCAAGAGCAGGCAAAAGAGTCAGAGACATCCCCACTCCTACTGTTAGAAGTTCCACAAAATCACCAAGGTACCCAACCACAGAATATATACAGAAGGCCTAGTTCAGACCCATACATACAGGGTCTGCATTTGTTGCTTCAGTCTCTGTGAGCCTCTCTGAGTCCTGCTTAATTGATTCTGTGGGCCAAGTTCTCCTAGTGTTCTCAACCCTCTGGTTCCTACAGTTCTTCTCCTCTGCCACAGTTCCTTGATCTCCAAGGGGGAAGAATCTGAGGGATGGATGTGGTGGAGATCTTTAATTTGGGCTCTCTTTCCCCCTAATGTTTGGCTGTGTGTCTCAGCAACTGCTCTCATCATAAAGCTTCTTTCTTTATCCTACAGTATAATTAAAATTTCAGTGGTGCACATCATTTAGGTGACATAGAACTTGTCTTATTATCCTTCATCAAACCAAATTTGTATTCTGCTTCCTACAGTTGCATGAATGTTTTTTTAAAGGGATTCATTAAATATGATAATCTGTAACTAACTCCATAAGAAACTCAGACAAGAAGGCAAGCATTCAAGAGAAATATTTTGATTCTTTGTAAATAATTCAACATTCAATTAATTGGTGGAACATGATCTGTCTAGATGTGTGTTTCGTATTTTGTGTTGTTTGAGTTTTTACAACTATGATTTGATATTTACTGCTTTTAGAAAATTATTCTTCTAACATTTTATTTGTTCATTGAAAATATCATACATTTATAAAATATATTTTTATCAGGTCCATCCACCATACCCTTCCTCCAACTCCCCCTCTGCACCCTGCCTCTCTCCCATTTTCATTTCCTTCCTTTTCTTTTGTTTCTAATGAAAATCCCTTAGTCTAATTAGTACTACCCATTTGCACATGGGTGTGGATCATCTACTGGGGCATGCTCAATATAATGTTGACCACCTCCTTCATGTCAAGGAAAACAACGGTCATGCAACCAGCAGCCATCAACTGCCAATAGCTCCTTAGCTAAGGATGGAGATTTAGTAATCCCTCCTCATTTAGTATTTTTATTTTTTGAGAATCCTATACATGCTTACAATGTTATTTTAATCACATTCACCACTCACTTCTAGATCCACTCCCTGCCCCTGCAACCCCAAAACGTTGTATCTTCTTTTATATTATAATGCTGTCCATATATTGATGGGTGTGGGGCCAGTGAATGGAACATAGTAGTTGAACTACCAGGGGCCACTCCCTTAAAGAAAATTGAATCCCCATCCCCTAGGAGAACCAACTGTCAGTGGCTCCTCAGAAGCAGATGCTGTTGAGCCCCTCCCCCTTCATGCTGTAATGCTGAGGAACTTGATCTTGTGCGGGTCTCATGCAGACAAGCATGAGTGCTGTGAGTTCATGTGTGCTATGTCACATCTGGAAGACAGCGGCTCGTAGCACTCCTTTCTACCTCTGGCTGTTATATTTTTCCTACTGCTTCTTCAGAGATGGTGCACAAAGCCCTAATTGTGAGGGCAGGTTTATATTGATATTCCATCTCTGGCTGAGCACTCACAGCTGTTTATTCTCAGCACTATGAACAATTATGAGTCTCTCTTATCCACTACCCTCTGCCACAAGAAGCTTCTCTGAGCAAGGATTAGAACAGCACACGTCTATGGATATAAACTGCATTCTACATATTTATGTTTGTAACTCCTTTATCTATCACCTACCATGTTTTCTTTCTTTCACACACACTACTTTCTTCACTCCGCTTATCCCATCAGTAAATGTATGTTATGACTCGTTATATGAAGCGATATGTAATGACAAGCAGTTGCTACTATTTGTTTTAGCTTTTTTATGCCAATGAAACAAAAAATACTACTATAAATAGATAGTTGAGAATGCAAGTCATGTTTAGTAGATGTTATTGGTCAAGTATATATCCAATCTGTAATGCAAATAGTTAACTCTTTTCTCTACTGGTAGCATCAGAAACCCATTTAGCAAGGTTTCCCATTGTCTACGTTAATTTGCAATTGATTGGCCTGATTTCTACCTTTCTGACTCCCCAGAGAACAATTGCTCTACTGTTTTTTTCACAACTTAGAGGAATTCAGTGTTCTTTCCTAAGATGTGAGAGGTTGCTCAGTGAAATTAATATGATTCTTGTTTGAAGAATGATCTTAAATTGTATTTTAGAGAGATGAAGGTATAGATCAGTAATAAGATATTTTATAGAGTGTATGGTGTTTGGGGTTGAGTGCCAATAACAAACACATTAATGTGCATGTATGTACTTAATCCAAAGACTTGCAGTACTGATAATCAAGTAAAATTGGAATGGATGGATGTGAGGCCAAATATTTAGATTACTAAGCATCTATTTAGTGATAGCTGTTGTTCACTTGTTTTGTCTTCTACCAAATTTCCTACTGAGCTTTTAATGGCATTACACTATATTATGCTAATATGTTATCACATTCATACACTGAAAAAATTAAAACTATTTTAACAAAATAGATGTATGTCTGAGCAACACCTGATATATATTTTATATTAGTTTCCTAAATTGGTTATTACTGACCAATGAAATCTTTTTGTAATAATTTAAGATTTTTGCACAATTTTTCTTATATATTAAGTGACAACACAAAATACCTGATGTTTTATTCTACTTAAAATTTCTCTTTCACTCTATGACTATCTATTTAACTCAGCTCATTTTTAGTTATTTTATGTATTCTATTTATGGATTGCTTTATATATTTTTTTTCTACCAGGTTTATGAGTTCTTCTGATTACATTCTTTTGAGTGAAAATTACATGAATTATAATATTGAATATATGTAACAAAATTATAGTTATTATTTAAACATATGTTAAAAATATGTAAAATTGATAATCTTTACTCAATATTACATATAAAATGTATTTCCCATATTTTTACTATTTCCCATATTTTAACTTAGAAACATATTTTTTTTACAATTTTCTTTCCTTATATATGGGGTTTATTGTCTTATAAATTATTCACAATTGCTTTGTTCTGTTTGGCATGTATGCTACAGTTCCAGGAAAAAATAAGCAGGTATCTGTACTCATCTTCAGTCATTCCAAAATATACTCAGTCCCTTACCTATTTTACTGAAAAAGCATTTTAAATGGGTTATCCAAAATGTATCACTTACATTTTCAAATAATTTACTTCATATTATTACTTAGTAGCCTATCTTTAAATTTTATAGTTCTATTAGAACATTTATGAGATAATTATAGGGTAATAGTACATTATATTTGGAACTTTACCTTTGGAAGTTAGTCTTTAACTATTTTATTATTTTTCATTTTGGAACTCAAATTGCAAATATAAATTAGAATTCATTTTGACTAAGAATATTTTAAACAGCGTTCATTTGTGAAGTTTAATAAAAAAATAAATGGACATTACTCTTCCAATGTTTGTATTTCAAAACTTATAATTCATAAGTCACGGTAGCCATTATAAAACATAGAACACAAATATCTGAAAACCTGTGAGTACTTATATGATTTCATTTAGCTTTATTATTTTTATGTCTAAGAAAAAAACGACTAAAATACATGGCAGTGGAATGGGGACTTGGTGAAAGTGGAGAAATGGTGGTAGTAATAATGGGTTTATGAAATTGTTAAAGAATAAATTATATTAAAATATTCTTTAATATAGACTATCCATTCCTTTTAGCTATATGTATTATTGGTGCAATAGTAATATCCTTTGTCTCCTAGAAACAGTATCCATAGTGTTGTGAAGAGTGAGGTGCAGAAACTGTGGGGAGATAAGTTGATGGGGAACTCTAGAGAAGGAAGTTAGTCTTCAGAGATGGAATGTTGTTAAATTCAAACTCAACAAAGTACATAATCAAAACTGTGGTAAGATTCTATACAATGGAAATTTCATTTCTCTGACTTTGAATTTCTACTGTGAGTAGACACTAAAATTGATGTTTAACTTTTGGTTTATTCAAAAATGTATTTTATTTAGCTGAAATGAAATTCTATATTGAATATTATGGGAAATGTAATTTATGAATAATTATGCTGATAATCATAACTGTGATAAAAACTGAGGCATTAATTAACTGAAAAATCCACCAGCAATTATTTGCATATATTTTCTGAGCTCATGAAGAAGATATGATATATATTATCTTTTTTGCATTACCCAGAACTTCCTTTATTCATAATTCTAGGTTAAAAGAGTTATCAAAACTTCCCTAATGTAATTGGGTACATAGACTGATAGTGAATAATTTATCAAAATCATCTTTAGATATTTCTTACCTGAAGCATATAAAAGTAGCAATATATTATTAGCTCTCTTTTTTGATAGCAAGAAGTCTTTATCTACAGATTTCATTGAATGAAAGTTAAGATAGGCAAGTATGCATATTTACATTTTTTATAAATTTTTCAATTTCCTGCCTAAAATTTTTTTCTTCCAAATAAACATTCATGAGTCATTTCTTTAGTATAGTCTTTAAGTACCTTAAAAGTGAGTTAATTTTTTTCCTGTAGCAGAGAAATTTAATGCAATTAATTATTAGAGACAAGAATCAAATTAATACTAAACTTAGTGGCTTTCATTAAAACAACTTTATTTTAAGCTTTCAGTGATTGGATTTTAAGTTTTGTTGTTTTTTTTAAGAATGTTTGTGCTACTGTTTTGTGTCTACAGATGTAGGAAAAAACAACAATAACAACAACAACAACAACAAAAAACAGGGAAGCCCTGAATGTTTTTAGCCACTGGGAGAGCAAAAAGTGTTGAAGTGCGGGAGGAGATTTCCCCTGGTAATGCAAGTTATGCAGAAATCTGCTGCAAAGGAAACAAGGCAATTGTATCAGCAAAACTGCCTGTGGGCAGAACTTTAGTTTGCTTTGTGTTAGTAAGGACTGAAGAAACACTGGGAAGCTAAAAATCAGTCTCTTCTCCATTCCTGCCTGCACCTCCCCCCCCCCCCCCCCCCCCCCCGGTTGTGTGTTTGTGTGTGTGTGTGAGAGAGAGAGAGGGTTATGGGGGGGGGGGTGGATAGAAAAGCCATGAAGCCAGGCAGCATTTGCAAGGGAAAAAGGGAGAAGTGGCAGGTTGGGGAGGGAGAAAGGGCAATATTATCATACCAGAGAAAGTTCAGTGCTAAAGGAGACTGGAAGTAATAGATCTCCCTGCCTAAGCTATGAAAAACTCACATAACTCGAAGGTACAGACCACCTTAAATTGTATGACGACAGGTTGCCATGGAAATGGTTTTACGCTACGGGGGGTGGGGGGTGGGGGGAGCCTGGGAGGAAAGGAAGTCTGTGGAGTGGGTGTATGGGACTAGAGGGGCATATTGGGCAAGTCATTTCAGCACCTAGTAGCTCTTGGACAGCAGCAGTTAGCAGCCCTGCCAGCTGTTTGCAGGAGCTTGCTTTCTGTGTTCTTTTCCTGAAACTCATTCTTTCTTCTTTCCTTCTTCCCTTATTCCTCGGTGTCTTTTGCAACATTTTTTTTATTCTTTTAGTTTTTCTCTCCCCCCCCCCCGCCCCGTTTTCTTTTCCGGGCTTCCCAGCAGGCTTCTTCAGAAACCTGACTCTAGCACCCCTCCCTCCCTCTCAGCTGCTCCTTGACTGGTCACTGTGAAGAGGTCAGCAGGTGGTGAAGTGAGTTTGAAGGGCTGAGAGGGTATGGAGAGGGGCTGGGGAGAGTCATGAACAGAGTGTTTTGTTACGCATTTAAGAGGGTTTTTTGTTTTGTTTTCTTGGACTACTGTGGTGAGTTCCTACTTTCCTACTTTTTTAGATAGTATTTGTGCATTATGTGGACCATGTATGCGGTCTTAACTATAATTCTGGAGTCCTCTTCCGTCTTCATATAGTCTTTAATCCCTGAGTACTGACAGGCATATACAGAAGAGGAATTAGAGATCTTAAATGATTTGGTAGCTGCTTCTTGGGCTTCTGGATTTATTATGAGTGTCGTATTAGTTAAACAGCAATCAGTACAGAGAGCATGATATTTTGTCTCATTATGTAGCTTTGACTTCCATCCAGGAAGCTCTTTGCACTTTAGAGACTTCTCACTAGTACTATAGTCACGAATTCCATTGATAGGAAACAGGAGTTTTATCTGATCAGTTCATCTCTGCAAATTTTACAGCAATTTCCAGAGGCAACAACTCTAATGGGCAATATCAGAAGCAAAAGTATCCCAAAAGTAGCTATTGAATTTTCATAGTGACCACCCTCTACCAGGCAATACAAGAAGAGGAAGAGGAAAAAAGATGCTATATTGTCACCTCCTTATAGTTTTCACTGTAAAGGATTCTGTGCTAAACCTGAAAGAAAGCATAGGTGATTTACTCAGTAGAGTGCACACTTTCAACGTTTTAAAGCAACAGATAGCAACTAAAGCACAATTAAAAAAAAAAGAAGCAGAAGAAACGTATGCATGTGTATTAGGCAAGAAAAGGAGTTATAAGGTTTTTGTTTCCTAGAATTAATGGCATAGGTTTAACCTGATGTAAAGGCATTCCTTTATGAGCACCATGCCTTTAAATCCAAAGGTGTTCCTTTCTTAGGTGAACAGGTGCCTGGCATGTTTCTTAATTCTTATTAAACACATTTTGCCTAAGCCTTTCCACTCAAAGGCCTTCTTGCAGCGTGATTCCACCTACATAAAGAAATTTTGAGAAGTTTCTTCTCTGTACATTAGTGAGAGGACATTGTTTATTTGTGTAAGTATACCCAGTGATAATACTTTGATTCTTTTAGCAAGAAGTGAACTTAAGCATAATATTTGAAAAGACGTGTTCACAAATGAAGTACAGACAAATATATAATTTATATTAGAATGGAAAATACATTACTGTGTTATTATATGTCTAAATAGAATTAAATCCTTTAAGAATTCCATAATTTTTTTGGCAGAAAAGAAATTGATATTATTCCTTGCCCAGCATGACTCTAACTCTTATTATAAGCCTCTTTAATCTTTGAGAACTATGTCATTTTTACTAGTTTAAAATGTTCATAAATACCTTCATTCACGATGTAATTAAAGATCTTGCTTAAAAACTAAGCAGTTTAAACTTAACACCCTTCATACAAGCTTCACAGTTATCCTAGTATACATTTGTTAGTAGCTAAAAATTTTGAAAAAGACTATCCATTTCATTAAGAGAATTCAAGACAAATAGATTATTGCAACTGTTTTGGGATATGGACCATAATGAAAATAAAATAAGTTTGTGGATTGGCCAAATTGAAACTATTTTAGTATTAGTAGTGATGTGTTTCATTTTTCAGAATCAAATTTGTAAATGACTAATGCAAAAAAATGAGCACTGTTGAGAACATCTGTTTGAACCTCTAATCAGACTTGTAACATTAACAGGGCATTATGGCATAAGAGACACAGGACTTTTGATATACCTATCCTTCGGTTTAGAAGAATTATATACTAGATTAATATATACTAATATATATAATAGACTTACATATTCAAGATTTAGAAGAAATCTTGATTATATAAACATTTAATGTAAAAAATATTAAAAGCTTAAAATAAGCCTTTAAATGTCTTTACCTTACTGTGAGTTCCTCACTCTTAAATATATTTGACTTTTAAAATATAGCACATCTGTATTACACTTCCAGATTTAACAATGCCTGGAAAATATTTGAACATGTTACTTAATGGCCCTTTAAAAAGGCTTGTAGTTTTTAATTAAAAATCTTTATCATTTGCTATATTTAACCAGAAAAAAGGATTTAGGGTTACTTTTTTATTAGTTTTTAATTCAATAAGCTAATAGAAAAAATACCAGAATGAAGTAACAAATTCATTTTTATCATTTGCGAACAGATAATAAAATATCCATCTGTATAAAAAAATGGTAAACACTTTGTGATTATGACTTTTATAGACATCTGTATAGACTGTCAACAGGGTATTATTTGATAACAGATATCCTTAAAATATAATGCATCTATAGTTAAACCACATACACAAAATCATTTCTGTTTCATTTGTAAGCAAAACCTGCTTTGAAATTAGTAAAGCAAAGAGATAATGAATTTAATTTAAAGTAAAAATTAGTTCTTTAGTTATCTTAATTCCATGTGTGTGAGTATGTGTATGTGTTTTTTAGACTCTATCATAACTTATTATAACAGCCACAATAACCACAGAAAATCAGTCTTTTTCATGCTGTCCCAACTAAGATTCCTTATTTAAATTTTATTTATTTTTATGTGTATGAGTTTTCTGCCTGCCTGTGTTTTTGTGCATCACATTCATGACTGGTGCCCACAGAATCTAGAAGTGTGTCAGATCTCCTGGGACTGAAATTACAGATAGTTCTGAGGCACCATATGGATGCTGGGAATGTAACTGGTCCTCTGGAAGAGCACGCACTGTTCTTAACCGATAAACCATTGCTCCAGACCGGATCTTATTTTAAGGAGGGATCTAATTATAATCTGAAGTAGCCTTTGAAAAGACTTACATTATGATTTGTTGGAATTGTAAGCATTACTTTGATATTATATAGGTCATATAGTAGTTATCCAGAACATAAAATATGGATAATTACATTGGATTTAGTTCAGCTGGGCTACTAGAGAAATCTTTGGTGTGTTGAAAGTCACTTCAAATAACAATGACTTTTACAAGGCAAATTAGGTTTATGTTTATTTTTGTTGATTTCCTGCACATTAGTATTATAGAGACTACTTCTTTAATTTATTTGCCTCTATATTCAAACAACTAAAGAAGTACCATAGTTCTCTGCTATGACAGGGATCACTTTTACCATATTTAAAACAACTCAATTGTTTTGATATGTATTACTTATACTAATTTCAATATCCTTGTTTGCAGTGTTAAAGATAAAGACAAAGTCAAGTCTGATGGTTAAGATAATTTAATGAGCTGTTCTTATTCTTATATAGTTGTTACACTGTTTTCTCATAATTCTTGACATCCATGACAATTATTATATCAAAAGAATATGTTTTGAGAAATATGTATTTGGCATTGCAAATAATTTTGGAGGGGAAAATGACAAAACAGTACACATCTTATATTTTGATCATTGATTCAGACCAAAGTAGAACCCTAACCATATAGCATGTCTTTCTGACTTTTGTTTAGCTTAGTAACTTCAGGTATCACACAATTAATATTATATTACGTATTCTTTTAAACTTGTAGTCAAATATAAATTGGAGTTTTCTCTTTTATTTTTTCCAGTGCTGGGGGTTGCACCTAGCACCTTGCATATGTCAAGCAAGCATTCTACCTTCGGGGTATATACATAGTCCCTTGGGGTTTGCTGTGTTAAAGTTATATGTCAGCCTTTACTTTGAGCAGAGCAGAAGCATTGAAATGGATTTCCATGAGATAATTTATCATTTTCATGATGTTCGTGATGCTCTTTACTATTAATGTTAGCCAGGGCATTCTATTTACTGCTTCACTCAGTACACTATGACAATACCTAATCATTCAGTGTTTTCATCATGATATAAATATGAATTTCTTCTTGAAGTTAGTACTTTCAGTTTTTATTTCATTTTTTAAAGAGATAATATTAAATTGTTGGTAAACTCTACTTTAATTAAATACACCAGTTTCATTTCTCACAGGCCTTAATCTTCTCTATAGAAACAGATGTAGTATATCAAATAAAATGTGCAATATCTCTTTCTGGTAATTAAATAATACTTCATATTTCTTTGAATCTATGAAATATTGTGCATAGTGTAACTAATGTCCATTTCCTTATTTAACTCCAGGTGGATACCAGTCTTGAAGGTTTCCAAAATAGGAGACATCTCCTTCTACATATAAGCATTTTTTCTGTTTATTTATTTATTTATTAAAGATTTCTGTCTCTTCCCTGCCACCGCCTCCCATTTCCCTCCCCCTCCCCCAATCAAGTTCCCCTCCCTTGTCAGCCCATAGAGCTATCAGGGTTCCCTGCCCTGTGGGAAGTCCAAGGACCTCCCACCTCCATCCAGGTCTAGTAAAGTGAGCATCCAAACTGCCTAGGCTCCCACAAAGCCAGTACGTGCAGTAGGATCAAAAACCCATTGCCATTGTTCTTGAGTTCTCAGTAGTCCTCATTGTCCGCTATGTTCAGCAAGTCCGGTTTTATCCCAGGCTTTTTCAGATCCAGGCCAGCTGGTGTTGGTGAGTTCCCAATAGAACATCCCCATTGTCTCAGTGTGTGGGTGCACCCCTCGAGGTCCTGAGTTCCATGCTCATGCTCTCTCTCCTTCTGCTCCTGATTTGGACCTTGAGATTTCTTTCCAGTGTTCCAAAGTGGGTCTCTGTCTCTGTCTCCTTTTATCATCGCCTGAGGCGATGAAAGGAGTCAGGCGATAAGCATTTTCTATAACTAAGGTAACTAGTAACATTTGTCTTAGAATCATTGCACAAGTTTTAGAATTTGTTAGACTTTACATCTATTTGAAAAATATTATTAGGCTATTAGGATGCTTATAAAACCCTAATTTTAAAATTTGCTTGAATTGGAATTCTCTGTTTTATTCACTGCAATTTTTAAAATTTATTTTGTTGTGATAAGAGGTCAGTATGAAGTGTCTTTCTCACTTTCTCTATCTAATCTTTTGAGAAAGGGTCTTCTCACTGAATCTAGAACTTGCCATTTCAGCTCTACTGGCTGGTTAGTGAGGCTTTGAGAATTCATGTGTCGTCATCTTCCCAGCTCTGTGGTTATAAACATGCACTGCCATGCCTGCTTCTTATATTGGTGCTGTACATAAAACCCAGATTCTCATGTTTTCCCAGTGAGCCATAGCCCAGCTTTTAGGGTAGGTTTTGGTTTTGGTTTTGTAATGAAATGGAATTAGCCAAGTCATGACATGAGGTATTCCTGTTGATAGTAATGATCCTTGATCATTTCTTCTAAGTTTCCTTTAGTAATAGGATTCTTAAATTATAGCTGCATCAGCACCATCTGGGAAGTTGTTTAAATGCATGTATTCAGATTTCCCTTTTAAATGCTTATTCAGAAACTCTGGAAATGGGACCGAGAAGTATTTCACAAAACCTGTATGTGACGATGCATCATGAAAGATAAGAACTTCTATTTCAGAGCAAGTGTTTTAGCATCATTTATTTAGTGTATATGTCTATACATGTATTCATAGAGCTTGTAAGATTATGATCAGTTCGTGTGTAATATGTATCAAAATGCTCTTTTATTTTTTCTTCTTTTTCAGATTGGTTGCCTCATGACTTTACTCTGTAGGATGAAAATTCATTTCTTCTCTGAAATATCTACTCAGTCATCACATTGACCCTATAGAGTTCTTGAAGGTTATCTTTACAACGTAAATTGTAAGTCATTCTTCTGTCTCCGTGAAGATAACTTCTCAATTGAGCTGGAAAATTATTAGCGAGTTTTCGCTTTTATTTTTGTGGTCAGAAGCATAATAAATGTGTGTGGTAAGGAAAACACATTGTAATTTATTATACAAATGACCGTTTCTGACCCTTTGTGAGATAATGACAATTCACTTGCCTTATTTGTATTTCAGATTAATTCAACCAATTAAATAATGGAAACAACTTAGTTTCAATTTCAATGTCTACTAGAGTCATATATATTTTTATATCTTATTTATTATAGACACACCAATATTAATTAAGATAGATAGGAAATGTGTTAGCATAAAAAATAAATAAATTGGAAGAAGTTAGAAACTCAAGATCTTCAGGAATGAACTAATAGGAACCTCATAATTTAAGAATTCAGTGTGTGACTATAAGTGTGTATATATATTGTGTATGTGTGTATATATGTGTGTGTATGTGTATATATGTATATTATGCATATGATATGTTATGGTAATTATGATGTTTTAAAATTTTGTGACTCATTTTTTGAGCGTATGATTTAACTACAGATGGCGAGAAAATGGTAATTTAAAAAATTCTTCAGTTAGAATGTGGATGACAGTTGTATAGCTGGGGCAAAAAGTAGCACCAGGATTTAACCCTACTGCTTGTACTGGCTTTTTTGGAACCTATTTTCTTTGGATGGATACCCTTGCTCAGCCTAGATATAGTAGGGAGTACTTTGAACCTTCCTCAAAGCAATGTGCCTTATCCTTTCTGAAGAGTGGGTGGGAGTGGGGTGGGGAGTTAGGTGGAGGGCATAGGAGGAGGGGAGAGAGTGGGAACTGGGATTAGTATGTAAAATGAAAAAAAGATAGTTTGTTTTCTTTTTTAAATAAAATAAAATAAAAATTCTTCATTCAATAATAATAAGCTAATTTAATAAAAAGAGTTTATGTAAAATAGAAGTTTATTTAGTTGTAGCAAGAGAATACTAAAAAATATGAACCAGTTATTTAAAAATATCATTTAGATAGTTGAAACATATACTGATCAATGACAGCATTCCTCACATCCTAGCAAATTGACTTCATGTGTTTATATTTAACAAATGCTAATAATAAATTATTATGCACACACACACACACACACACACACACATATATATATATACATATGTATAAACATATACATTCTTACATCTTCAGGCTAGTCTATGTACTAGAAGACAGAATCATTAGCATAGGTGTCAAGTGAAAAATAGAATGCTGTACACTGATGAGCAGTTTCTCAATACCACATTTCTAGCATAAAGTGAAAAGAAATGTTAATTTTTGTTTTCTTTGGAAGATCTTTGTATGCTTTTGCCTGGGAAACAAAGTGCTTTTCCCTTCCTTTCTCCTATAGTATCTATGTGTAGATCTAGGATATTAAGTATCACATCCTAATAATTTGTTTTATGTGAAAGAAAACTTTTTGATCACTTGCTCATTTATTCTGGCAGTTAGTTCATTTAATCTTGATTTGGTTGACTATTTCCATATAAAGTTCCCATGGACTTCTATATAGAAAATATTTCTTAATATTGAAGAAAGTATGTATATCAATAACAATCTCTTCTCACAGATTGTAAGACTAGTATTAAGCCATTGAATTTTTTTATTTTTTACTAATATTCAGAAAGGAAATTAATAAAATAGAAATTTCCATTTTCAAAAGTAATTTGAATATTAAGGAAGAATTTTAAAATTTAAAATCGGACACCCTAGATGTTTTTAAGACTCAGGAATCTTATGCTTCTCTAAAGTCAATACGGACTTTGTGAATGATTTTATAATTATAGAATTAAAGTTACTTTATTGTATATTAGTTGCACTTTGTTCATGCTATCTCATCTCAACTTAAGTTATTGACAGTTTGCCTCACTGTTGTACTATGATTATCCTATAAGTATTTATATGACCACACACCATCATTATCATGTTTATATGAGGAAAAATTAGAAAAGAAGACCATTTTTATCTTATGAATTACATAATTGCAGTTAATCTCTGAGAAATCTGTTTGAACTTACTAATGAACCAAAGATTTGATATCTTTGTGACTTTTATTTTTCCATATTAAAGAATGATTATATTCATTAATAACATCCTAGTATTCACTTTGTTTCTTATAGAGGGTAAATCTGTTTTGAATCTTTTCATATGCTTTAGGTGTAATCTTAGTTTTAAGATGCTGACATTTCCTAATATTCTTCTTGCCCCGTAGTTAATCTATTGACTTCATAATGTCAGAGATCAGATTCAGCAATCTCACTTGGGATCACATCATAACACTGGATCGCGTGTTAGATGAAGTAATCCCAATCCATGGAAGGGGCAATTTCCCCACGCTGGAGGTAAAACCGAAAGATATTGTTCATGTTGTGAAAGATGAACTAATAAAGCAGGGTATTATTGTTAAAGATACCAGATTGAATGGCTCTACAGCAAGTTACATACTTGCAAGTCATAATGGAATCAGCTATAAAGATCTGGACATTATTTTTGGTGTTGATCTGTCAAGTGATCAAGAATTTCATGTTGTTAAGGATGCAGTTTTAGGCTGTCTACTTGACTTTTTACCAAAAGGTGTTAAAAAAGAAAAGATTACCATAAAGACAATGAAAGAGGCATATGTGCAGAAAATGGTCAAAATCTGCGATAACAGTGATCGTTGGAGTCTCATCTCTCTTTCAAATAACACTGGGAAGAATGTAGAACTAAAATTTGTGAATTCACTCAGACGACAATTTGAATTTAGTGTAGATTCTTTTCAAATTCTTTTGGATTCCATGTTAGATTTCTATAGTGTCCCAAATGCTAAGCTCACCAAAGAATCCTGTCCTGTTGTGGTGGCTGAAAGTATGTATGGAGACTTCCAGGAAGCAATGATACACTTGAAATACAAGCTTATATCTACCAGAAAACCTGAAGAGATCAGAGGTGGTGGCCTTTTGAAATACAGCAATTTGTTAGTCCGTGACTTCAAACCAGCTTGTCAAACAGAAATTAAGACTCTGGAACGTTATATGTGTTCTAGATTTTTCATTGATTTTCCTGATGTAACAGAACAGCAAAAGAAAATTGAATCATACCTCCGAAACCATTTCATAGGTGAAGATAAAAGCAAGTATGAGTATCTTATGACCTTGCATGGTGTTGTGAACCAAAGCACTGTCTGCCTCATGGGTTATGAAAGAAGGCAGACTCTTAATATGATCACCCTTTTGGCTTTGAAAGTACTTGGAGAACAGAATATACTACCCAATACAGACAATGTAACTTGCTTTTACCAACCTGCTCCATACGTAGTTTTTGAGGGAGGGTACCCAAGTTATTATTTAGCATCTGGACCGCCACTTGTTTACTTCCAGCCATGTCCCAGAGTGCAGTTTCCAGTACAAAATTATATGATGTAAGAAGTATGCATACCAGAAGCATTACTTAAGTACATCTGAAAAGGAATTTTCCAAATATTGTAAAAGTTAAGATCTATTTTTGTGTGGTTGCCAACTATTTTTCACCAAATGCAGCTTAAATTATGATAGTAGATTAGGTATCATCCCTAAACTCATTTTTAAGTGATCTTCAAATGTTGGGACTGCAAAAACTTTCAAATGTTTGGGGTAAATCCTTTAAATGATCTTTCTAATCTTACTGACACTTAAGACAAAATTCGCTGCAACCAGTATGTTAAAGATGCCTGCATCTTTGGCTGAAGATAAAAGAACACTTCACATGTTTTAAAATGGAGATGCATAGTGAAGACATGTTGCAACATCTTTATGTCCAGTTAGCTCCTTGTTACACTGTTTGCTTCATCAGTAAATAATTACGTGAATTTTTAGTGCTTAAATTGAAAATAAGTGATTGCAATGATAACAAATTTAAATGACGTTAAAACAATAGATTATAAACCTGCGTTTCCCAATAGAATGTGTTGGGTTGAATATATGGCTAAAGTTTGAAGGACCACTGGAAAAAATGCTCTGGAAAACAGTAATTATGCATCATATAGTAAGAATTTAGCTGATCTGAGGATTGAAAACAAACCTGTAATCTGAACAGTCAGCAAGAGAACTTATTATGCAGAGTTTCTGGCACTTAAATAAGTTGAAAAGAAAAAATAACCAACTCTGAATGTGAAACTATTTTATCATCATCTCCTAAGAAGAAACTAAAGGGGACAAGAAAGAGAAATACTGCCACCAACTATGAAAAGTTAGAGAATTCTGTCATAACTTTTCAGATTTTTGGCTTATTTGATTAACATTCTAACACATCTGGGCAATTTTCATCATTAGTAATTAAAAGTACTTACGACCAAATGAAGCACTTTCACTTTTCCTATCGCAAAGCCTGATTTGTAGTGTGTACTTTGATGTTAAATTTCAGTTAACACCATATTTTGTTCAGTAATTGTCTATACATACCATTATTCTGAATATTTATTCAGTAACAACAGATGTCCACTAGTAAATATATGAATGGGATTTAAAATGAATTTCTCTCATATGATGAAAAGAGCCATTGATCTCTTATCTGGGATGATAACAACAAGCTGCTCTCAACGAATGTCAATGAGGCCATCAGAAAACTACTTTTTTCCCATCACAATAAGAACCAGCAATCAAAATCTGAGAATGTGCTACCTATAGATTGTAGTTAAAGTCTCTTCTTGGCATTATAGTATTGAATACAAAAGTACAGCTTCTGTGGGATTTTCAAATAGCCAATATTTCTGATATTTGTGTACCCATACATCACTGACCATTGGCATATTCAAATAATTACATTTGTATGACAGAATCCCAAGGCTTTAAAATATTTGGATTTACCCCTTTGGGTGGAGAACAAATAAAAAAGTATTGAACACTGTATTAAGAAATTGTATCACTGAATCTTTCTACATCTTTTTTGGCTATTGGCTAAATTATAGTGATCCTTCTTTGTGTCTTAATATATACACTTTAGTTTTCAGAAGGTAAGACTACATATACATAAAACTGAACTTATTTATCAGGAAAAAGTAATTCTAAAAGATACAGGGGAATTACTTGAGACTTAAAACGATTGTGTTAGTGATGTCATTGCTAAAGGTTCAATATTTCCCATAGTGGTTCAGTAATAGAATTGTGAAGATGTTTGGAGTATTTTATAACATCTGCAATCCCATTGCTTCTTACTGGTATTTACTCCAAAGTTTTTATTTCCTAAGAAGCAGTTTTTCCATATTATTATCCTAAAGCTTTAAACTGCAGTGTAGAGAGAATGAACTAAAATGATCATGCTCACGTTCTCTTGTGAAAAACTCAACATAAATACCTAATATTTTCTCAGGTTAGAGAATCCAAACATGTTGAATGGGAGTGATACCACAGAAGAAAAGGCTTTAGCCTGTTCCTCATAGTTTTGTTTCCCTAAGCCTTCCTGTATTACCTACTAACCAGAAAAATACTGTGTATTCAATGGCATGTCAGCATCTCTCCAGGACTAGTGTAACTGCCTTAAAGAAGCAGTACTAATTCCTTCTGTTCCTTAGTTTAATACATGGGATTTGTTAAAATAAGTAAACAGATGCTAACCTTTTTTAACTGAAGTCACTCAGTTATTTTAAAACCCCATTCCATCATACATCATCTCATTACCAGATACGCACTAGATTGCCCTTTAACTGTTTTAACCCATGGTAAAATCCAGTAGTAAGTTTTATTCTAGAAGTTGTTTTCATTTTTCACCTCAGTAATCTAACCTAAACCAAAAAAAGAAAAGAAAAGAAAAGAAAATGTAGTTCTAGCATTTCTATTAGTTAAATTAATTGGGTTTCAGCCACACACATATTTTCTTAAACTAGAATATTCAGTGCCCAAATATCCACAAAAGATCTAATAGGGTATGTAAAACTTTTAAATTCAGAAATAGTCTTCTGATAGTCACTAATCTACTGCTTTAAGAGAAATTATTATCTTGTTTGGGGTAATTTCATACTAGCTGGAGAATACACTACTTAGAAACCAATTTTACATCACTAATATTTGAACATAACCCATTTTCTTTTACTTTGCCTTGTTATGGAAGGATGTAAGATTATTTGAATGAATTAGAACAAAATTCATTTTTATAAATGTACACTGTTAAAGAACAACAGATGTTTTATAGATGATTTTAATGCATGTGGTTTATATGTCCCCTCCAACAGGCAGACCTCCTTGTTCTATAAAAGGAGTGCCACATAGACACAACTTTTAATGCCTCAGAATAAAACCATTAACCCTTGTAAATGAATAAATGCCCTTCTTAAGAGAGATAGTGTATTGAGTAGCTACTTCTCCAAATTATGCCAAATTAAAATGATGGGTTAAATGTCAATTCAATTAATTTGGTGATTTCTTATATAATTCTAGACTAATGGAGAAATATAAATTATTCTCTCTAAAATTCTAATTAATCTATTACACATTATAGATATGAC
Source organism: Microtus oregoni (assembly GCF_018167655.1). Classification (NCBI taxonomy): domain Eukaryota; kingdom Metazoa; phylum Chordata; class Mammalia; order Rodentia; family Cricetidae; genus Microtus; species Microtus oregoni. Next base: position 596,311 of record NW_024544814.1, read on the forward strand.
CCATTTATGCATATTACTTAGCCTGAACTCTGGAAACCAGAAGCCTGGGGTTGGATTCTTGTTTAAGGGTTTTTAAAGAACTTGAGGTAATGAGTAGGGGATACTAGTCTTTGTGAAAATGATATTATAGAGCAGTATGAGGATACAAACTAATATACTATTAGACCTTTATTTTTACTATAGTAGAATAACTTTATAAAGTTTTCTATATAAAATTAAAGCTTTGTTCCAAAACAAAAAGGTAAAGATATTATCAAATCCTTATTTTAAAATCAGAATTTAAAGGGAATTCTTATATATTTAGTCTCTTCCAAATTCTTTGAAAATAGAAGGTAATATTAGTAAATCATTGATATGTACATTTTCTACTTTTAAAAGGTTTTACAATTTTAGTGCCTCCCGCCAATAATATTAGAGTCAATACAACCAATATTAGCAGGTATTTGAACAAAGAAACTTGCGAATAGTGATTTTCTTTAAGGAATGTGGGTGCCCTTCTTGAGCATGCATATTTCTCCATACTTCTCCTCTTTACAGATGTAAGACTTTAAAAATACTTTTGGTACCCTGACTTCAAAACACAATACTTTTTCAGGCAGTAAATTCCAATACCTGTTGTTCACTAACTATTGAAGCTGTATTTTCACTGTCAAGTACAAATCTTTCAGATTCACCCTGAAAGTTAGGAATTGAAGTTAAGCTGGTTTTAAGAGTAAAATTGTCTTCTTTGAAAAGCACTCAAATAAATCTTTAAAGTCAAAAGCAAAATATCCTTCTATAAAATACCGCATCTGGGTACCAAAACAGAAATTATATACATAAGCTCATAAGATTTAGTCATGTCGAGCACTGTATTTAAACATTCTAACCATAGAACTATATTAATTTCAGTGGCTGTTTACTAAAACAAGGGGAATACTTGTATAAAAGATATACAGCTCCTGGTAAGCTTGATAGTTTCCAAAAAAATAAGAAGCATTTATACATTTTGCTGGAGGAAGGTTTTGATGTTATCTTTACTTAAAATGTGTTTAACATACATAATAAAACATGGACAGTATACTCATTAATAGAGTATCATGTAGTGTTTTGATACATGTGGACATTGCTGATGCTTAAATCTGATTAGCACAAGTATTTCCTCAAACACTTTTCTATTCTTTTTGGTGCAAACTTGGAATGTCGTCTTGCTTTTAGAAATTTACAGTCTATTAGTGTTCTCTAGTAATCCTGCTGAAGAGCAAGGTTTTAATTCATCCTGTTTCTCTTCCACATTTCCCTCATTTACTACAACAGCACTTATATTTTTCTCAGTGGCAGGATAGAAAAATTAAAACTAGGGGTTATTTTTTAGTATTTATTTTTACAAAAGATTAATTCCTAGTAAGGAGGGTATCTGGAACTGTTAATTTCATGAGATTGGTATTATAGATGTTCAATTCTAGAAAAGTAACTTCCTTGTGTGCATTGTAGAGAACCCAAATTTAGGCTCTCTGGTTTTCAATATTTTTCATGCCTGGGGCATGTTAACAATCTTAAATCAGAGGCTATGATTCCTTGAATAAATGTTAACTTTTTGATTCTTGAAGAATCGTTGAATTCTAGACAATAGACAAAGATATCACTGGACTTTTTCTGTCATTTGATGTCCAGATGGGTATAATTTATAAGCTAAGTGCTTTTTTAGTAGGATGCATTCAGAGCCATTGTGCACAATGTTTTGTGATCTTGACCTCTTCTGCAGAATTTTTAAGTAGTTGCATTAAAATTAATAGTCAAAACACTAAAAGTTTAAGATCAAAAGGCACTATCTAGAAGCATAAGGCTACAAATTACATAAAAATTTCTATAGCACATTACATTAAAGGATAATTATAGGCAATTTGCATTCATAAATTATATCGCAATATCACATTCAATGAATAATTTGTTTCAGTAAATATTATGTACTTCATTCAGTCAGCTAACTATCCCAATAAGATTAGAAATAACCCATTTCATTATCTGAAATTTTCTCATATCAACCAACTGCTGTTAGAGAATGTTGTCTTCTGGCTATATTTGCCATTTAAAGGTGACTGTGGCAATCTGACTTCCTCTTTAAATTAAGACCTCCTGCTATGTTAAAGCAGGTCGCATATACCTTGAATACTACTGCCACCTCACATCTACACACTGCCATTAGACGTAACTGAGGAGTGTTCTCTTTGGCAGCTTGTGACTTGTTAAACTTCACGTAGCCCTGTTTAGATGACATGAACTGAATGTCACTAACTTTTCCTTCTGGTTCAAAAAGCATTAGCAAGTACAAAACATTTTTCTTTAAAACCCTTCTTGATGTTAAGAGAATGTCTTCGCCTGCAAAACAAAGAAAGGCAAATGCTCAGATAATCCAGGCCATGAACATGTCAACAAATAATGAATGATGAAAGATTAATCTGAGTTACTTTCTTATTCAGGATCCAAAATGACTACTGAATACAATAAAAATCTTATAATATAATTTCAGTATATTCATCTGATAAGAACTAAAGTTAGCATCTCACTTCAAAACTAGGCAAGCTGTATCCATTAGTATGCCTGTACAAGATATGTTTCAGCATTCAGTTGACTTAATAAACCTAATCATTTAACATGAAAATGTCAGTGACACAAACAATGTTCAGATTGGGAAAAGAAATACAAACATTTAACTGCAGTTGCCCAGCTCCACATGAAGTTGATTGCTAATAGTATTCTTTACTATATCAAGAAGAATGATCTTTTAAACACTGAATTGTTTGTGTTTTGTTTTAGAAAAGCGGGCAATATAAGTATAGCTTTATAATGCTTAAGGTGCCTTTTCTATTTTTATATTTCATATCACCATCTTTAGTCTCTTAGTGCAAACATTTTGAAGTGCTGTAATAACTTACCATAATTCTGTAAATAAAATTTTCGTGACTATTTTAGGAGTGGTATATTTAAACAGATGTCTGAAATGTCCAAAGTTTGTTGAATCGTACATATTTGCTTTAATGTTTAACATAATGTTAATAATGTTTAAATAAGAATAGTTTTTACATTGTTATACAATTTGAAGACTTGTATTACTTTTTTGCAAAATGTATTTTGCTGTTTGACAAAAATTAATATATGAAGAGTGAAGTATCTTTTGTGGAAACTATTTTTGATTCTGATAATAGTATAAATGTATGTTTTGCTGTTCACCATATAGCTCTTATACTTGTATCATTTGCTTTGTGTGTTTGTAAAGTTGGTGGAAATTTTAGTGAAGATATTGTTATTAGACCAAAATAAGTTTTGAAATAAAATGACCATGGAACATGCAGCAGGTCATCAGCTGCAAAATGGGTAAATGCCTATTATTTCAAACGCAACAACATCTTTTTAAAAGAACTACCTGGAGATTTTTCCATAGGGTTTGTGTAGAATCACAGCTTTCATTAAAGATGGCAAATATAGAACATAAGAAGCTACTGGCCTTAAGTATATTATAGCTTTGTATCAGGAACTGCCTTCATCATTTATGACAAATGAACTGATTAACACTATCCAATACAAAATACTATCCACAAAACCTAAGTACATAAATCGTTTGTATTCATTTACTTCCCTTAGCATCATTTGACTGTTTCATTGGTAAACCTTATTTACTATCTTCTCCCATTCAAATTAATTACCTATAATTGACAGAAAATGAAATTAAATACCAGAATCATTTAGAGAAATGGGCCACACTAATATAAGAGATACTGAATCTGTACCCCTACACACATACATCGTACCTTTAGCAGAACTTGGTATTTTTGGATAAGTGACTAAAGAATGAAAAATGGTTTTGAATAGAGCCATCATTAAAATAATGAGAACTGGTAAAAAAAAAATAGTAACGTGAATAAGGGAAAAAATGGCTGTACCATAAATCTGGTGCCAGGGAATCTCCCAGGAATCCACAAGATGACCCCAGCTAAGACTGCTAGCAATAGTAGAGAGGGTGCCTGAACTGGCCTTCCCCTGTAATCAGATTGATGACTACACTAATTGTCATCATAGAACCTTCATCCAGTAACTGATGAAAGCAGATACAGTGATCCACAGGCAAGCACTGGGCCAATCTCTGGGAGTCCTGTTGAAGAGACAGAGGAAGGGGGATCAAGGTCATGATGGGAATCTACAGAGACAGCTGACCTCATCCTGAGGGAGCTCAGGGACTCTGAACCAACAGCTCGGGAGCCTGCATGAGGTTGACCTCTGCATATGTGACTGTTGTGTAGCTTGGTCTGTTTGTGGGGCTTCTAGCAGTGGGTTCAGGACCTGTCCCTGGCACTTGAGTTGACTTTTGGAAACTCAATCCCCAAGCTGGGTTGCCTTGCCCAACCTTGATGCGGGGGGGGGGGGGGGAGCTTTGTCCTGCCTCAACCTGATGTGCCCTACTGTGCTGACTCCCATGAGAGGCCTGCCCCTTTCTGAATGGAGACAGAGGATGAGTGGATGGGGTGTAAAATGGAGGTGGGCAGGAGGGAATGGGAAGAGAGGAGGGAGGGGAAACTGTGGTTGGTATGTAAAATAAACAAAAACTTAATAAAGAAAACAAAGTCACTCACTGTAGTTTGCTTGAGGTTTAAGTAGGCACAGCAACTGTTTAGCCACTTTCTAGGGGTTTAAATTATGGCTAAAAAGAAGCAGTTAATAACTTTAATGATAATAGAATGTTTTCTCTTCATAATGTAAATTACTAGGTGACTAAGTTTTCAAATCAATAGATGATTGTAAGAAAAAGGCAAAATGACTCATTTTTAAATCTTTTAATATACAAGGATAAGTTCTGACTTACGCAATCCCTAAAACATGGCAAGAATCCTAGTTTCCATATTTTCAAAAATAGACCTCTTTAAATTTAGTAATAAATGGATATACATAAATTCTAATATATTCCCTAATATTTTGGTTCTATAATATTTTGCTGATGACCTTCTAGTTAAATCATGCCTGGTATATAAAAATGTATCATATTTATATATTTCATCAAACATAATATCACTGTTTCATTATTTAGCATTAATAGAAGTCAGATTCATCAACTTTTGAAACCTGACAATGGTGCCGTTAAATTATTTACATAAAATCTAATTTCTCATTATACTAAATAACTGCTATGCTTGGATTCTTTCTACATTATTTACAACATTTAAATAAAAGCACACACATGTATATTATGTAATATATACATGTATATATACATATATGCATTTGTAAGCATACATGTAAATATTCTGATACATTGTCATACCTCACCAAGTAAATCGGGTTCTTAGCAAGATTATGTAAAATTATCTAGTATATGATTGAAGGTTATCTTTTGCTTTATATTAAAATTTAAATAGATTTCAGACATTTTAAAAAGTTACCAGTAAAATTATATGTAAAGTCATAAAATTATTAAGAGTTAGTGCAATATTTCTAATCATTCCTAACTTTAGATACTATTGAACATACACGTATGCCTTTCTGGTTGCTTTATTATAGCTCTTTAACCTGTATCATTGTACAATCTTCATCTCTGAACTCTTAATTAGTTTCTATTGAAACAGCAAAACACCAAATTTATAATTTCAATGACATGAACAAAATGGAAAGCCTAAACTCCTTTAGATTATACATATATCAGTGAAATGGATCCCACACTTCTTTCAGCTCTGTGGTATTAACTTATTACTCCCACATCAGCTCTTCTAAGGATACATAAATATGGCAGGTATAATAAATACATTCATGGAGAAAATCATTTTTCCAATTTCAAAGACTGAATAAAGATAAATATTTGAAAAATGACTTATCTTAAAGTCAAAAAGTTTGATTAAAACCACTTTTCTGGACACTATGATAGATGTAACAGTGGCCAAACTGACCATTTTAATTAGCATTATAGAAAATTTAAAGGAAAATGAGGGAAATTTGTGGTTTTGTGGGAGGGTAACTTACAGAGCTCACATATCTGGGTACATTTTGAAGGTTATCTGAAACTCGCCTGAACAACTCTTGCTCTGGAAAGATACATTCCTTTAAAAATCACCCCAAGGTTATTATTTCTAGAGAAGTGGTTTCGATCAAAGCCTTCAGTGTCTAGATGAAATAACTTTAAGCAAACTTGTTGGGGGAAACCCACAGAGAAAATGTTGACTCTATCGCTCTGTTAACTCAGAAGACCGTGTTTGACAATTTGATGTGATTTCTCAACTCTCGGTTTGTCTTGTATATATCGTTATATCAAAATATTAAGAGATCCTGTGAAATAGCCAAAGTCAAGTCAGTGAATATGGTAAAGTAAGGGGTTCCAAAAAGTAAATTATTGGAATAACTGGCAATGGGGGCAATGTGTACATGATTAGAATTAATGACTTCAAAACTCTCAAACAATGTTAGAAGAAAAATGGTTATTAGTAAGAATAGCCAACTATGTGACACTTCTAGAATAAGGCTTCATTTTTCACAGACATTTTAGATCACAGCAAATTCAGGAAGAAAGCACAGATTTCTTATCTATTCCTACGTTCAGTATCCCCTATCAGTATGACACACCAGAATGATCAGTTTGTTCAGATTCAATAAGCCTACATTGGCAACTCATTGCTACCTGAAGTCCATAGATCATTTTGGGTTCTTACTGTGTAATTTATGGATTTTGACAAATGTAAAATGGCATGTATCCATCATTATACTATAATGCAGAATACTCCAAATACACTGGGGGAGGGGGAACCTACCTATTCATTCCTCTTTCCCTTCTAACCTCTGGCAATTATTATTTTACTATCTCCATAGTTTTTCTTTTCCAGAATTTCATGTAGTAGGAATAATTCATTACACAGCTTTTCAATTTGGCTTCTTTCAATGAGTAATTTGTTGTTTCTTCCATGATTTTTCATAGCTTGGTAAAACTGATTGCTTCTCAGTGAAGAATATTTCTTTGACTGAATGCATGATTTCATCCAAATTTGGACAGTTTTGAATAAAACTGCTCTAAACATCTCCAAAGAGTTTTTTGTGGGACGTGCATTTCCTATTCATTTGAGTAAATACTAAAAATATGATTTCTAGGCAATATGGTAAGTATTTGTTTATTTCTAAAGGAATTTACAATGACAAAAGTAGCTGTATTTTTTTTATTTCCACTAGGAATGAATGTGAGTTCTTTTTGCTTTACATCCCCTGTAGTTTATTATTGTACGTGGATGTTTGCCATTCTATGGGTGTATATAACATAATGATATTCTTTTTGATTTAACTTAAAATTCCCTAGTGCTTTATGAACTTGAGTATCTTTTAATATGTTCATTGTTCATCTGTACATCTTCTTTGGTGAGGCAACTTACCACCTCTTTTACTTATTTAAAAAAATTAATTATTTCTATGTTATTGATCTTTAAGAATAATTTCCATACAGTTGATAAGAGTGATTTTTCTTCTAATTTACCTTCTCAGAGAAATCCATTCATCCCCTTTTGGGACCTCCTTATTACTTACTTTCTTTGTGGATGTGGACTATATCATGGTTATCAAGAAATCGCCTTGTTAGCCTGGGGGTAGATGGGGATGAGAACATGAAGGATATGGTTGAAGGGTGGATAGAGTAGGAGAGTACTGAATGAGATGTCTTGGTAGAAGAGACATTTCAAGGTCAGGCAGAAACCTGATACAAGGGAAAGTCCCACGAATTTACAAAGATGACCCCAGCTAAGACTCCTAGCAATAGTGGATAGTTAGCGTGAACTTGCCATCTACTGTAGTCAAATTGGTGACTACCCCAATTGTCATCAGAGAGCCTTCATTCAATAACTGATTGAAATGTGCAGAAACCCACAGCCAAACATTAGGCCGATTTTAGGGAATCATGCTGAAGATAGGGAGTCAGGTTCATCACAAGGGAACCCACAGAAGCAACTAGTCTGCTCATCTCATAGATGCTCAGACTCTGGACTGATGTCTAGGAAGGTTGCATAGGTCAGGCCTAAGCCATCTGTATATCCTTCCTTCCTTCCTTCCTTCCTTCCTTCCTTCCTTTTTTGAAGAATCTTCAAGCTGATTTTTATAGAGGATGGACTGTTGCAAACTTACCATTAGTGACACAGGGTTAGTGCCCCGCCCTGTATTCCCTCTAGCAATGGTACAGATTTTCTTTCTTTCAAAATTTTTATTGCATTTATTTACCCATTTTTTAGTGTGTGTGTGTGTGTGTGTGTGTGTGTGTGTGTGTGTGTGTGGAGAGGAGGGGCTGAATATCATAGTACATCTTATGGAAATCAGTTCTCTCCTCTGAGTGGGTCCCAGAATCCAGCTCAGATAGTCAAGTGTGGCAGAAAGCACCTTTACACAAAGCCATCCCAACAGCTCTGTTTTTTTTCTTGCTGTCAATTAATTATTATTACCAGGACGACATGGACTTGTAGTGTTAGTAAAACTTACACATATCTCCACAAGGGGAAAAATAAAAGAAAGAAAAAAATTATTCTTACCTTACAACATCTGTGAAAATTAACTCAAAAATGGTTTAAAAACTTGATCATAAAACTTGAAACAGCAATCCACCTGTAAGGAAAAGGGGGGGGGGCTTACTTGTTAGTGGCTTTAGCAGTGGCTGCTTGAGTGTGTCTCATGAAGTGCTGGCAACAAAAAGTTGTGTTAGTGTGTTACATAAAAATTTAAAAACAGGGTTTTCACACAGCAAAACAACCAAAGAAAAGGTACCCCATGTAACGGAATAATACATATCAGGGCCACATATCCGAATAGAGGATCAATTTTCAAAAGACATAAGGACTTCCTGTACTATCAAAACAAATATGAGAAATAAGAAGAAGGTGAACCCAAAGACAAACTTATAGGCATCCTCCTGAATATTAACCTTCATCAGGCGATGAAAGGAGACAGAGACAAAGAGACCCACATTGGAGCACCGGACTGAAATCTCAAGGTCCAAATCAGGAGCAGAAGGAGAGAGAGCATGAGCAAGGAACTCAGGAACGGGAGGGGTGCACCCACACACTGAGACAATGGGGATGTTCTATCGGGAACCCACTAAGGCCAGCTGGCCTGGGTCTGAAAAATCATGGGATAAAACCGGACTTGCTGAACATAGTGGACAATGAGGACTACTGAGAACTCAAGAAAAATGGCAATGGGTTTTTGATCCTACTGCATGTACTGGCGTTGGGGGAGCCTAGGCAGTTTGGATGCTCACCTTACTAGACCTGGATGGAGGTGGGTGGTCCTTGGACTTCCCACAGGTCAGGGAACCCTGATTGCTCTTCTAGCTGATGAGGGAGGGGAACTTGATCGGGGGAGGGGGAGGGAAATGGGAGGTGGTGGCGGGGAGGAGGCAGAAATCTTTGATAAATAAATAAATTTAAAAAAAGAAATTAATCAAATGTTAGTCATGGTGGCAAATACCTGTAACCCCAGCACTCAAGAGGTTAAGACAAGATCTTAAATTGTAAGCCAGCCTGTTCTACTCTAGTGAGTTTCAGGCTAACTAGTGCTGATACTGTTTCAAAACAAACAAATTTAAAAAAACAGTCTTGGTAATGATATATAGAGAGTGAAACTGTTGACCAATGTTGGTGGGGAATGTATAAGAGACCAACAGCTATGGGAAAGAGAATGCAGTTAGCAAAAACTGAAAACTAGAGCTTTCCTGCGACTTATCAGAGCACATTCACTACATATTTAAACTAGCTGACATGAAGGTCTCAAAGAGACACTGCCATGTCTACTGTAGCATTATCTATAATAGACAACCTATACCACCATGCACATGGCTATCAACAAATTCATAAATACAGTATGTATAGTAATGTGATGGTATATTACTTAGCTTTATGAAGAAATTTATCTCGTTTATGAGTTGATGCACCTTGAGAAGATTGTGCAAAGTTAAAAAATCTGTTCATAAACAGATCTGATGTGCTCCTACTTCTATGGACTGTCTCCAGAAGGACAATTATCACATGTGCTCACTCATAAGTGGCTTTTAGACATAAAGCAAATAAAACCAGCCTACAATTCCCAATCCCAGAGAGCTTTGACAACAAAGAGGACCCTAAGATACATGGATCTAATCTACATAGAAAGCAGAAAAAGACAGGATTTTCTGAGTAAATTGGGAGAATGGAGACTATGGGAGAGGGTAGAAGGGGAGGGGAGAGGAAAAGGGAGTGGAGAAAAATATATAGCTCAATAAAAACAATATAATTGTCATCCTTATACAAAAACTGAGAATAGAATGACTGCCAGGGACTGGTAGATGGGAAAGGGGAATACTTATTTAGTAATTACAAAACTTTAAATATATAAATGAAATCTTGATATTTGCTATATAACAATGTTTGTTGTTAGCAATACAGTATTATGAGCAGTTAAAAATTCGTTATCATGTTAAATGTTACTTAAATTCACAAAAGCCTCACAATAATTAAAAGAGACACAAAAGGAACCTATGAGAATACGTTAGATGTGTTTATTACCTTGATTGTGGTGATTATATCATGGGAACTTCCCTTGTACACAACAAATTGTACACACTGAGTATGTGTAATTTATATACCAATTACATCACAATAAATTATTTTGTAAGAAAGGAACATAAATAACTCATATCCTATTCGCAGTTAAAAGGCGAAGATGAAAGGTAGTTTGGCAAAGCCCCTTGGATTCAGGGCCAGTATGCTTCATTTAGTTGGAAATAAAAGGGTGCTAGACACCTGGTACCTAAGAAGAGGTGTTAGGATTTCAGGTGGGCTAAGAAAGCAGCAGCACAAAAGTTCCCTTGTTCACTCACAGGGCAAAATTGTCCTGTAGGGCTAGTCGGCACTGAAGCAAAGAACAATGTCTAGTCTCCAATAGAAGTCACACTGGCATTCCTATTGAGCATAGGATTTTCCCTCATTCTTTCAGTCTGCAACTTACTCTTCAGGAAGTGTCTGAGATTGGATGATGTTGGAATAAAGGAAAACTTCCTTCTGTTAGCAACAAGAAACATTTTTTGTTAAAATTCAATTGTCTGGATAGTGGCAAACTTCTTAACATTAATCAATTAGAAGGAACTCCAGAGATATCCTCACGGCATACATCTCCCACTTCAGTTTTCCCTCTATAGACAATAGCAAAGACCATTTCAGCTGTGTGACTCAAATCAGCAGAAACATTTGTCAACCGGTAAGAAGAAAATAAACTTGGTTGAAGAATGTCTAATTCAAAACGAAATTGCCTACAAATCATCATGCTATATCATAGGGAGTATTTATTTATAAATTCCTCTATAAACCTTAAGTTTTTCTATAGATATCAGGGCCATCTACAATCTGATTTAAACTTTTATCAGCATAGATAAATCAAAAGTTGATTGATCTCTCATGTTGCCTATTTCTATTTTCCAGGAACTAGGTGAAATTGATTTTTCTATTATAGTATTGAATAAGGTTCAACTACTTATGTAAATGAACAATTGTTCCTATTAATTGTATCACATTTTATACTGAATAGAGTCAACAACTCATTTTTATAATATTATGAATAGAAGACAGAAAGATAAGAGTCATTTTTTTGTTTGGATGAATACCCATTCCCAGTAGATAATATTTTATGCTAGTTACTATTGCTGTAAAGGAGGTTTTTTTTAAATACCTCTGATCAAATGTTGCTGCCCAAACCAGTTTGCTTATGCATCAAATGATGTGGGAAGTCAGGCTTCAGCTGATTCCAAACAAAAGGAAAGATAGGACAAAACCCTGGTTAACATTTCAAGGAGTTGTTTCTCCAAAAATTTACTATCATTGAGAAATGAGATTTTTCTATAATTTATAATGTTTTTCAAATTTTTATTCACAAAATTTTCACTCAAAAATATGAATATGAAGCCTGTTACTGGAGACACTTCCTGAATATGTACTGTAAGCTTGAGTTAGGCAGCAGGAAAGTGACAGATTTTGTTTTATCTTACTGTATTGTATTTTGTCACATTTTTTTTTTTGTTATCTCTTAGAAGCCTGTTCTTTCCTAATGGAAGAAAGAAAGAGAGTGGGTCCAGAGGAAAGAGAAGTGAGGAGGAACTGAGAGAGAGAAAGAACTGTAATTAGGAAATACTGTATGATAACTATTTTCAATAAAAGGGAAAATGTAATTTATTATGAAAAATATCTGAAACAAAAAGAAATAATAGGAAATTATAGAGTATCTGCTGAAGGAACAGTATTATTTTTAAGCTTTTACTATTCCTTGAAATCTCCTCTATGGTTCACCTTTTTTTGACTCTGGATAAATTTTTTTGCATTTATGTATTATTTATTTATTGCCTGGGTCAGAAGCAAGAACAAACCAATTCTGCATTGTTCATACTGTTCACCTGCACTCTTGCTGTATGTGAGGAGCCCGAGGGGTTTATCCTCTGTGTGCACATGTATGTGATCCTTCACAAGTCTTCACTTCCTTTGTGCTCTTCCTAATTTCATTTGCTGGAAATACGTTTGATTTGATTTAAAGGAGAAAAAAAGAGTTGACTCCACATTGCCAGCCCTGGGAGTGGGAGATGGTTCTCTGGATGAAAAATACATGTGTCTAACTGAAAATCATATTTGTAATCTTCATCATTTTAGTCTTTTAAATACTCCAGTCTTTGGATAGTCTAAAATATATATTTTTTCATACAAATTCTAAACTATGCCAGAATTGAAGCTTGATTATTAGGATATTGAATTGTGGCATTTGGTAATTTTTTCTGGGATTGTGCGGAATTTAAATCTGTTGTGATTGTTGGTGTTAATCCCTGATGGTATTTAAAAATCACCTTTAGAACAGGCCTCCATCTGGGCATGCCTGTGACATTCTCTAGATAAAGATTAACCTCTAGGAGGTCTGTGGGGGATTACCTTGATTAATTAAACTGTAAAGCTCTCTCTTCTGGGAATAGTACCTTTTCTTGGGTTGGGTCCTGGACTGAAGAAAAGGGGGAAGACATGAACTGAGTACAATTATTCATCTGTTCTCAATTCCTAGTTGTGGATGTCCTATGAGCAGCCACTTCAAGCTCCTGCTGCCTTGAGTTCTTTGTCAGGATGAACTGGATCCCTCTGAAACTGGCAGCCAGAATCAACCCTTTCTCCCTTAAGTTGCTTTTGTCAGGGTATTTTAGCATAGCCATAGGATAAGAAACTATGATATCTACCCCAGTCTCTAGAGAAATGCTTTAATATTTAGTTTTCATGTGTTTGTATGCATGTTCATGTGTGCATGCATGTATAGATGTCAGAGATCAAGTGCTTTCACTGGTATGTTAGTGATGTCCCTTGAAGTACTACTTTACGGATTGCTTTCCAAAATGACTCAGATCAATCCTCATTTTTAGGGTCCATATATGCTAAAAATAATCAAAACTCTTATTTTTTTCTGATTACATGCAACAAAATATTTGACTACTTTTACAGGCTCTTTTTTTTTTTTTTTTTTTTTTTTTTTTTTTTTTTTTTTTTTTTTTGGTTTTTCGAGACAGGGTTTCTCTGTGGTTTTGGAGCCTGTCCTGGAACTATCTCTTGTAGACCAGGCTGGTCTCGAACTCACAGAGATCCGCCTGCCTCTGCCTCCCAAGTGCTGGGCCTTTACAGGCTCTTATATCAATGACACTGGTTTCTTGGGGGAGCTTTTCACTCTACTGAATTTCCAAGAGTTAATCAACACTAGTTTCTATGTTTGTCTTTTGCTATTGGAAATCTGTAACTTCATTATTATGAATTCCATATTCTATTTTATTTCGTCTATTACTATTAGACATTACAATTCTAGAATGAGAGACTTTTTGGCTGCCTTTAGCAATGCACATTAATAACCACTAACTAATTGAATATTGCTTGCCAATTTCACTTTCAATTCAGCATCTATCAGCCTCATGGTAGACACTTTACTCTCTCATGTTTATTTTTCATATTTCTCATTTTGATACCTTTCCATGACACACTATATATATATATATATATATGCCAAATTTATCATAGGCAGTTTATAAATGTCATTTTATTTAATCATATAACAATCTTACAAGGCAAATATTTACACTTTTACAAATATATTAGTCTGTTCAAGTTGCCATAGCAAAATATCACAGACTGACTTAAACAACAGACGTGTATTTCTCATAGTTCTGAAGGTTGAAAGTCTGTGGCCAGGCTGCCAACACCAGGATTCTGGTGATAGCCTTTTCATGGCTTCTAAATTGCTGCCTCCCTCTTATGCTCTTACATGATGGAGGGAGAAAATGAAAACAAGCACTTCTGTCTGTGTACAGATGTCTCAAGGGCCAAAGTTAAGGACCTCATTTAGATTTTATTTAATTATGTTCTCTCTCCAAATGACTTCCCTTTCACATTTCAGGTTTGAACACCAATGGATAACAATTCAGAACTCAGTAATCACCAAAGAAACTAAGGTCCCTAATACAACAGGTACATAGTTTGTTCAAGGCTAAACAGGTAATAAGGTTCCCTCTCAAATTTTAATTGCAAGGATTTGACGAAATTTTATAGTTTTAGAAGGAGCAAGGTCAGTCTTACAGTTTTTTTCAAGAGAATACAGTTTGTATTACTAAAATATAAAATATACAGAATTTAAAAGAACGTAAATTTCAATAATAATTCCATAAGTCATATGTATTAACCCCTTAGATAATTATTTTTAGTCCTTTTTCTCAGTATATCTCATTTATATTAAGTTCATATTTTGTTTTTCAATTCTCTTCCATTTATTATGTTTAAGTATTTAAAGCATCATTTAAGTTATTTTCATAGTGCATAATATTTTAGCATATAAATAATAATCAGTTGTGGGATAAAGCTCTTGTATGCTGTAACGATTTGTCATTCATATTGGTTTAATAAAATACTGTTTGGCCAGTAGCCAGGAAGTAACTATAGATGGGGCAACCAGACCAGGAGAATTCTGGGAAGAGGAACAGCTCAATCTGCAGTTGCTACCCAGATGCAGAGGACGCAAGATGAAAATGCTAAAGATACCAAGCCAGGTGGCTAAACATAGATAAGAATTATGGGTAAATTTAAGTTGTAATAGCCACTTATTAATAAGCCTGAGCTAATAAGCCAACCAGTTAGTTTATAATTAATATAAGCTTCTGTGTGTTTTGCTGGGACTGAACAGCTGTGGGACCAGGCAGGACAGGAACTTCCGACTACATTAAGTTTTTGTTAGCTTAGTCACTTTTTTAAATCACTTTTCTAAATAACTGTAATAATATTTTCATATACTGATCATTTGTTACTATAGCCTTAACAAATGGTAAAATTTGAAATTTTATTGTACAGATGTAGAACATCATGTTTACTATGTAATTTCTTAAATGCTTCAGATATCATATTTCTAAAATGAGACTTTTTGTGTGTTGGCCCACAATGCCACCTGTCACACATGGCTACTAGCATGAAGAATTAGCAAGGATTGCATAAGCAAAACAAGGAAAGCAGTGTGATTTGCACAAGGAATGTCTATCCCTCACTTAATAGTGGGGTAGCAGTAGGCAAACCTTATTCCTGTATGGGAGCAAATAGTCTTGGAACATCCCCTACCATATGATATAGGACATAGAGAGGGACCGAAGCAACTATTCAGACTGCTAAAATTTGGGTGCAACACAGAATAATGTAATATTCTTACATCTGGTTAAAGTTTGTCTTATTTCTGATATGAGTAACCATCTCAGAATCAGCGCTATTGCCTTTATGTTGTCCTGCTGTCACTGGATCCCATAAAAGAAATACTGTACTTGCTAGAGTGTGAACTCACCAGACATTCACTCTGAACTTTGGAATAATCCTGGGATCAAGGAACCCCATAAGTACACATCTCAGAGTGCTCATGAACAGAAATCTAGGAACCTTTTGAGTACCTGTACAATGCCATGTGTAGAGCAGCATGGTACCACAGAGTATTTTGAAAAGAAGACCAGGGTCTGCAAGTCTTGATCTAGCTTTGGATGACTGCTTCAATGACAACAGCAATCTATCTGCTTTCACTCAGCCATTAGAAATGAATTAGAAAATTTTCAAGATAGTATTCTTAGGTCCTAGGGGTGTGTGTATGTGTGTATGATCAGCCTGACTTTTGGACACCCTTTTTGATGACATTACTGCTTCCTTGATGCCTAGGTATTTGCCGTTAGACTGTTTATGATACCTCAAATCGATACATTCTAGTGCTTATAATAAGAATAATTTATAGTTGAAAATTGGTTATGTACGTTAATCTTCATTGGAAAAAAAAGGGAAAAAAATGAAACAAATGTCCAGTGTGATGGTGTTTGGAGATCAGTTCTTTCATAAGTAATTGATTCATGACAGCAGTCGTCACATATAGAAATAATGCTTTCACAAGATGAGGATACTACCTCCTGCCTTTTTCTTCACTGTAATGATACCAAGACAAGACATCATTTGAAAACCTAAAGGTAAACCCTCGTCTGACGTAATATCTTCTAACACCTTGAATTTGGACTTCTCAGAATCCATAATAATGAGAAATTAGTATTTGTTGTTTAAGCTACTCACTTTATGATAATATGTTGCAGCAGTTAGAAATGAGAAAGCATTTTAATAATTTAAAGGGAAGCATTCTAAAGCGCAGGGCCTGTGACATGTCAGTTCCATGGCAGGATTTCTGTGCTTTTGAGTTCTAAAAGTGATACTGAGACCTGAATACTAATGTATAAACACACGCGATGCTTTTGCTTTTTTTTTTTTTTTTTTTTTTTTTTCGAGACAGGGTTTCTCCGTAGTTTTTGGTTCCTGTCCTAGAACTAGATCTTGTAGACCAGGCTGGCCTCGAACTCACAGAGATCCGCCTGTCTCTGCCTCCTGAGTGCTGGGATTAAAGGCGTGCGCCACCACCGCCCAGCACACATGAAGCTTTTTACAGGCTGGATTCAGTAACAAGTTTTGAGCAATAACATAGGAGTGAGGTTGTATTATGATTGTTGGTCCTTCTTTAGGCTTTCTCTTTACCACTTGTATTTCTGTCAATTTAGAGGATTCATTTCAGTAAGTGAATATATAGATGGGAACAGAACTTCTCAAGAGAGAAGTTGCCTCTTTTTCTTTTATCATAACACCTCCAATGTACTATGTGAAGAAGTAAACCTTTCTACGAATGGCGAGAAGAAAAAAACCGTCAGCTTTTTCAAACATTAAAGTAATTAAAATCTCTGAATAGATTAGCTTCCCAGTTGGTGCCACAAATTCCTTTTGACCCACTGCCACAGTTTCCTGAAAGTACTGATTGAACATAAAGCCCTGTGTTCTTTGTTAAAATTGGAACACTCCACAATTAGTATCCCCAGTACCTGAGCAATGACATCTCTCTCAATGCCACGAAGCAGTGTCCGCTGTTTACGTCCTGAAACCTTTAGCACAGCTGTGTCTTATATTCCATACTTTTAAACTCTTAGCAGAATCAATACAAATAGGCATTTCAGGGTAAATCAACAGAATAAAGCATTTTCAGTGCGCTTTAGATTTCTGACATGGTGAATTTCTACCAAATGAGATTTAGAGGTACAGATATAAGCATCTACACCCAGCAGTTGATGCTTGGATGGTAAAATGGATTAAGTGTGCATCCCCACCTCCATACTCTTCATTCTAACACCAACAAATCAATCACATGTGCTTGCTTGTTCTCTCCCTCCAAAACTGTGTCTTATCCTATTTCTAAGAAAGAATTTTTTCTTCCCCAGTTGCCAAATGACAGCGTCCAGATGTGCCTTTGGCTGTAAAATGTCATCAAGGTTGAGACAGCTTGAAATTCTACACTAGAGGGAAATATTTTCTGGGTCAGAAAATAGTGTGTGCATCCACGCCAGAGACTAAACTATCAGAGCAGGAATAGGGCCAGAGTTGGGGCATCTTGTCTGCTCTTAGTAAATTCCAAAAGTGCCCCCCACTCCACCAAAGAGTGGTTCTCTATTGATCATTCTCTATTGGAGTAAACCTTAACTCAAAGCCTTCCTGTTTTCTTTAGAGTAAACCGTAACCCCCCCCCCCACTATGCCTTCTAGTTTGACTGTTCTCCTAGACTTACTCTTTATCTGGCTTTCCATCCTTGTCTGAAACTTAGAATTACTGCTACCAAGGCCCTCCTTTTAAATTCTCAAATGTTGTTTTAGGTTTTTCTCACATAATTTTTAATTTATTACTGAAAATTTGATATATGTGTGCAATATATTTTGATTATGGCAGCCCACGTTTCCCCCTCTGATTTCTCTCAGACTCCTCTCTTGTCCCTGTCTCAACTTTGTCATCCATTTATTTTTATTTTTAATTAAAATATAATTACATCACTTATCCCCTTCCCTTTCCTCCCTCCAAGCCCTCCCATGTAGACATGCCCCCTTGATTCATCCCAAATTAATGGTCTCTCTTTGTTATTGTTAGACATACACACACATATGTATATGTGAATAAATATATAAGTACAACCTGCTAAGTCCATATACATACAAGTGTTACTTGTATGTATATGATTTCAAGACAGACCACTTAGTATTAGGGAGCTCATCCTAAGAAAAGACTATTTATCTTTTGTCAACATTCCTTAGTTGCCTGTAATTCTTTGTCTAAGATGAGGCCCAATGAAATTCACCCATCCATGTTAGCATGCCTACTGATGTGCTTGTTAGGGTCTTCTTTAGGCAGTCATATGTCTTAGGTGTCATGAGTAAGTCTTTCTTGTCATTTCTAGACAACACAATTTCACAGCAGATTCTCTGGGTCTCTAACTTTTATAATATTTCAGCCCCATTTTTCAGATGTTTCCTGGGTTATTGCAAGGAGAAGGAGCCTTTGTTTGTCCCAGCCACCTGGCTAGCTTACACCTGAAATAACTACACAGAAATATTAATTAAAACACTGCTTGACCATTAGCTCTAACTTCTTTTTGGCTAATTTCTACATCTTAATTTAACCCATTTCTATTAATCTGTGTATCACCACATGACTGTGGCGTACTGGCAAGATTCTAACCAGTGTCCATCTCAGGCAGGAGATGCATGATGTCTCCCACTCTGTCCTTCTTCCTAGCATTCAGTTCTGTCTTCTCAGCCTACCTAAGTTCTGCCCTATCAGGCCCAAAGCAGTTTCTGTATTCATTAACTAAGAAAACAACACCTGAACAGAAGAGCCTCCTACACCATTTCCCCTTTTCTATTTAAACAAAACGGAAGGTTATAACTTTAACATAGTAAAATTACATATAATAAAACAGGTATAAAACAAAAACTGCAGTTACCATATTTATATCTATTTTATATTTTATCATAACTAAGGAAAACTATAACTATAACTAACTATAACTATAAATTCTTCAACTCCTTCAAACACTCCAAAAGAATATAATAGTATCTAAGTAAGCAGAAAGTCATTGTAAGCAATTTCCAAAATTCTAGAAATGACAGAGACATCTTGCTGCCTGGACAGTTACCCAAAGTTCTTCTATACCATTGTGGTATCCATCTGCAGCCTACAGGCCCATCTTATCAAGCAGACTTTTCCATGACGCAGTAAAATTCAAAGACAGTTCAGTCACTTTCTTCTGTATCCTGCAGAATGTCTCACAGACTCATGAATCAGGAACCCCAAAGGACCATCTCACCTTTAGGCAAGTTCAACAGTCATTTCTCTGCAGGTGCTGCATGTCTAGTGAAGCAGTCCAGGCAAGAGCAGTTTCTTGCCCAAATGGCTACCAAACTCCATAAGGAGCCTCTTCAATGCCCATCTTTCTCTTGAAGTAATTGGTGCTGCCAGGAGCAGACATGTCTCACCAACATGAAAAGTCCTAAATTATTAAAACATTTAAATGCCATATTCTGAAGGTCTCTGAAACACTTAAAGAATACCTATCTAACTGAAATGTATCTCTATAAATCTAGAAAATCTAACTAATGTTGATTTAATAAGCTTGACTATTAAAGATGACTCTCTATTAACCTATATTTCTTAATTATACATTACATTTTTAAATGAGCTACACAATCACAATACCTTAATCAAGAGCAGAAATACATATACATATAACAAGATTGACCTTAAATTTATGTCAATAAACCAAGATCCATGCCAATGTAAATTATTCATATCTATATCATATCCCCTTTTAAATGTAAAGAACATTTATAAAAAATATTTGGGAATATGGGCATAGTTTTTTCTCCCCAAACAAAAGAAGAAACTCTTTTCCAAAATACCATATTCTATGACCCAAATTCTGAAGTCAAGAAACCTTTATAATATACATGCTGGTTTAACTTAGCAGCCCATAAAATAAAATGTCTCTTTGTACTTAGCTCCTTCACAGTCAAAGAATTCAAAGAAAATACAATAATATACAGAATCCAGACTCTCTGTGAATTTTCCATTTTTACATGGCTTATCTTTCTTTACTTCTTTTAATCTATGACTATTTGTACTCTACCTCTTTAAAGACTTTACCCCCTTTTTAAAGTATTAACTTTATTTTATGACTATCTATACTCTTTTTCTTCTCTCTCTCAAGCCTATGTACATTTATCCAACACTTTGACCCATTTAGAGGAATCTGTCCTATTGTGTATCTGTAATTCTTTACTCTCCAGGAGCACTTCTTATAATGCTAAGTGCGTCTTAAAATCTTAAGTGGCACCATTAGTAGGGGAATTATGGTAACGTGTTTATTGCCCAGTCTGAAACTTAAGCTGTGCTGTTATTATGGTTAATACGGTAGTTCCTGTTAGCATGGCAGAGCTGTTTGTGTCTCTGAGCCTCTTACAGGGACCAACTTCCAGGCACACAGCTGGTCCAAGTTGCCATCAAGCAAGCCACATGCAGCACGATGCTCACAACCCCCATCCAAGTGCTTAGTCTCCCAAAAAAGCCAGAGGTCACACTGGAAGCACAGCCCAGAAAGCTGGCATTTCAAAACTGCCACTTTTTTTCTTGCTGTGGCTGCTGAGTCAGGAAAATTTCTCTGCAGTATGCCATCAGCAAACAGCAAAAAGCTGTGCTAAACCTTTTTTTTTTTTTTTTTTTTTTTTTTTTTTAGAATTTCTTTTTAAGCCCTCTTAAGTTTTATGTGGAGTTAGTTGGCCACTTTGGGCTGCCAAGTGTTTCAAGGAGAGGGAACCTTTCTTTGTCCCAGCCACCTGGCTAGCTTACACCTGAAATAACCACACAGAAACTATATTAATTAAAACACTGCTTGGTCATTAGCTCTAACTTCTTTTTGGCTAATTTTTACATCTTAATTCAACACATTTATGTTAATCTGTGTATCACCATGTGACTGTGGCTTACTGGCAAGATTCTAACCAGCATCTGTCTCAGGCAGGATATCCATGGCGTCTCCCACTCTGCCCTCTTCCCAGTTCTGTCTTCTCAGCCTACCTAAGTTCTGACATATCAGGCCAAGCAGTTCATTTATTGATTAACCATTGAAAGCAACACATAAACAGACGGACCTCCTACACCACTGGGTCATTTGTGTTGGAGATATATTCACTGGGACTGGATAGCACATGGTCAGATATTCTATTTTTTTAGCAACTGTAACAACTTTGTGTAATGACATCTGTCTATTTCAAGAAATACTTTCTTTTATGGGGAGTGAGAACTATCTGCATCTGTAGATATAAGAATAAATATTTAGTAGTATGCAGTTAGGAATTGTGCTAGGTAACAGGCTCTCCTCTAAGAGCTAGGATCTTAGTAGCTCTGTATAGTTGGCTAGGTTTCCAGTACAATACATAATATCCCTCCTGTTGTGTGGGTCCAATTAGATAGCTGTTGGTTACCACCAGGAAGTGAGTGCCACCATTATATCATAAGTTATTATGACATTCTGGTAACTGTTACAGTTAATAGGCATCATTACTGGTAGGATTTTTGTTTTTCTTTTCTTTTTTTTTTTTTGCAAGATTGAATGGTGACTATGAAAACTAGCCCTCAGGAAGGAGACTTTCTGGTCAGTTCCAGCTCAGGTCCTCCAAGTTTGTGTCTAACATGTATATTGTCTTCAGCAATAGAGGCTTAACTTCCCTTCAACTTCTGGGAAGCATCCAAGGGCACCAGCAATAGCCTATATTGATTTTTGAGTCTTTTGGACTCCCCTAACCAACAATTCAAATGGGAATTTCTCATGGCTAATATTGGCATTTTTTGAGATAATCTATAATTCTTGGGGGAAGCACTATGAGCCCGAGTGACATAATTTCATTTCAACTATATATGCTTATGTATAAATACACACATATATTATCATCACTTTTGGCAAATAAAAAATAATTGGATTAATTATAACTTTTTATTACTTTTTTATTTTTGAGATTACAATTACATTTCTCCCTTCCCTTTCATCTTTTCAAACCTTCCCAAATACCTCTTTTTACTCTTTTTCAATTTTAGGCCTCTTTTTAAATTGCTATTGCATGACTTATCGCTTTAAAAAAATCATTAGTGCTATTTTCATTTCCCTTTCCCTGTACTTCTCTCTTGAGCTCCTTCTTTATCCCTAGTTAAAATCTCTCCTGATTTTCCCATTTCTTCTTCCACATAGCTTATATTCCACTATTCATCTTTCTAGTACTTCATCAATAGTACGTTTTTACTTTTCTGGTTTCTACAATTGCTCCAGGTAATACATTTACAACAGAAGATTTAGAGATAGAAACCACAGATGATAGGAAGCATGCAGTGTTTATCTTTATGGGTCTGGGTTACCTCACAATATAATATTACCTAGTTTCTTTCATTTACCTGCAAATTTCATAATTTCGCTTTTTCTTTATAGATGAATAGAATTCTATAATGCATATGTACCAAACCCCATTATTCATTTTTTTCCAGTTGAAAAACAAGTACAATGCTTCTATTTCTTAGTTATTGTGAATAAAACAGCAATGAACATAGCTGAGCAAGTATGTGTGAACTAGGAGGTCAAGTACTTTGGGCATATGCCAAGGAGCTGTATAGATGATTCATATGGTAGATTTATTTTTATCTCTTTGAGAGTTCTCCACACTTACTTCCAGAGTAGCTGGGCCAGTTTGCAATCCCACCATCAGTGAATAATATCCCCTCACCCCTCACTTTCCCTACAATTTCAAAATATTTTTTTCATTGTTTATTAATTTTATCTATTCTGTCTGAAGTAAGATAAAAATCTCAAAATGCTTTGATTTGCATTTCCCTAATTGTTGAGGATGATTAAATTTTTACATATTTCTTTTTTTCAAACATTTTATTTTATTTTATTTTATTTTGCTTTATAAATAACCAAAATTTTCACCTCCTTCCCTCCTCCAATTTCCATCCCACTCCTCTCCTCCCCCTCCCCCTCCAGTCCTAAGAGAGGGCAGGATACCCTGCCCTGTGGGAAGTCCAAGGCCCTCTCCCCTCCATCCAGGCCTAGGAAGGTATGCATCCAAACAGACTAGGATCCCAAAAAGCCAGTACATGCAGTAGAATCAAATCCCAGTGCCATTATCATTGGCTTCTCAGTCAGCCCCTATTGTCTGTCGCATTCAGGGAGTCTGGTTTGATCATGTGCTCATTCAGTCCCAGTCCAGCTGGCCTTGGTGAGCTCCCCTTTGATCAGTAACACCGTCTCAGTGGGTGGGTGCACCCCTCACGGTCCTGACTTCCTTGCTCATCTTCTCCCTCTTTCTGCTCTTCATCTGGACCTTGGTAGCTCAGTCCAGTGCTCCAATGTGGGTCTCTATCTCTATCTCCACCCATCACCGGACAAAGTTTCTAAGGTGATATTCAAGATATTCATCAGTGTGGCTATGGGATAAGGCCAGTTCAAGCACCCTCTCCTCTACTGCCCAAGGACCTAGCTGGGGACATCCCCTTGGACAAGTGGGAACCCCTGTAGAGCCAAGTCTCTTGCCAACCTAGGTGCTCCTCAATGGAAGAATGGATAAAGAAAGTGTGGCACATATACACATTAGAGTTCTACTCAGTACTAAAAAACAATGACATCTTAAATTTTGCATGCAAATAGATGGAAATAGAAAACACTATCCTGAGTGAGATAACCCAGACTCCAAAAGATGAATATGGTATGTACTCACTCATTAGTGGATTCTAGCCATAAACAAAGGACATTGAGCCTATAGTTTGTGATCCTAGAGAAGCTAAATAAGAAGGTGAAACCCAAAGGAAAACATATATAGATCCTCCTGGAAACTGGAAGCAGACAAAATCACTGGGCAAAGGTTGGGAGCATGGGGGTGGGGGTGGGGTTGGGGGAAGGGGAGAGGGGGACAGAGAAGGGAGAAGGGGAGGATTGGGCGGAGCTTGGGAGAGTGGGATGGTTGAGATGGAGGAAGAGCAGATATGGGGGCAGGGAAGAAGATATCTTAATTAAGGGAGCCATTTTTACATATTTCTATCCACTTTTATTTTTCCTTTTGAAAAAACTTTGTTCAGATCCATAGCTCATTTTTTGAGGTCCCACTTTTCAGTTGTTGGTCTAATTTTTGAGCAAAAGGATCCTATTATTTAGAACATGTTTGCCTAATATATATACTGTAGGGTGGTGCCTGTTTTCTTCTGGCAGTTTAAGTTTTTCAGGTTTCACATTAAAGTCTTTTATCCATTTTGAGGTAATGTTTGTGCAAAATAACATATAAGAGTCTAATTTCATTCTTTTACATATGAACATACAGTTTTCATAGAACCATTTGTTGAAGATGCATGCTGCCTGTATTTTTCCATTGTCTATTTCTGGTATCTTTGTCAAATATGAAATATCTGTAGTTATGTGTGATCATGCTTGGTTGTTTTATTTTATATCATTAGTATTCAAATCAAAGTTTTTGTGCCATTATCATACTTCTTTTTGTCCTTTTTTAACCCACTGTGCCCATTAGTGTTGGCTGTATGCCCACGAGTACAGGGCCATCCACTGGAGCATGGTAAACCTATTAGGGGCCATATCCCTGCAACAAACTGATTTGGTTCTGTGCACGAGAAACTTTGTCAGGTAAGAGCCCACACAGTGGGTAAGAGACAGAGATGCCAGGAAGATAGAGCTTACATGGGAAGTTTTATAATGAGTGATGTGACCCAGACCCAGATAGACAAATATAAAATGTATTCATTCAATAAGTAACTTCTAGACATAAAGCAAAGACAGTCCAGGCTACAATTCATAATCCCATAGAACCCAGACAACAAAGAGGACACTAAGAGAGACATACATGGATCTAATATACATGGGAAGTAGAAAAAGACAAGATCTCCTGAGTAAAATGGGAACATGGGGATCACGGGAAAGGATAGAAGTGCAGGGGGAGGAAGGGATGGGATCAGAGAAAAATAAACAATGAAAAAAGAGCAAAGGAATGAAGAAGGGGAGGAGAGGGAAGAAACAGGCCTCTGGAGACAGGAGTGGCAGAAGAGAAGCAGGGAGAGGAAGAAGAGGTAGAAGTCAGCAGAGTTTTACCTTTTAAAGGGACAGGATACTGCCTGTCCTGCACTCAGGTGTGACACAGGAGTGACACACTCTGTAAGGCCCTCAAGGAGCAGGGACAGGTGTACCAGGATGCTAAGCCTGAC
This sequence comes from Microtus oregoni, assembly GCF_018167655.1. Taxonomy (NCBI): domain Eukaryota; kingdom Metazoa; phylum Chordata; class Mammalia; order Rodentia; family Cricetidae; genus Microtus; species Microtus oregoni. Next base: position 621,951 of record NW_024544814.1, read on the forward strand.
TTTCCACCAACTACGTCAACTCGCAACAGTTCCTGACCTGGTGTTGGAACTTCACATGCCCTCCCCCATCCATACTGAAATGTTAGCTCACTTGAATTTGTGCCATCTTTGTGCAGCTAATCACAGCTTTTATGAATTCCTGAATGTATTGGCCTTGTCATATCCAGAAGACAGTTCCATACCCACTCTCCCTAACCTATAGCTCTTACAATCTTTTTACCCCTTCCCCAGCATTCCTGAGCCATGTAAGAAGGTGATACAATATAGATAATCAGGGTCAAACATTTCACTATCACCTTTTTTCACTTTAATCAGTTATGAACCGATGTACTGACTGTACTGTCATCCCTTGCAAAATGAGCTTCTCTGATGAAGAATGAAAGCTTCAGTAAAGATAAGTGTTTACAACTCAGTTTGATAGTGTGTTCATTTTCTGCATGAGGGCCTTCTTTAAGCCTTCCAGCACAGGTTTATAGGCAGGTTTATAATAATAGCCATGAGTTCTTTCTTATGGGGTGGGCATTATATACAACCAGAAAGCAACTGGTTACCCCCAGAGCATTCATTACACTGTTGCAGCAATGGGTACATCTTGCCAGGCCAGACATTCTTGTATCTTGTAAATCATTAGGTTGATAGCTGTGAAAGGCAATTGATGATTTTTGTCTACCGGCTGCCTATACAGCAATTTTCAGCATTACAAAATCTAATCAATATGGAGGAAGCTTTTGGGTGGATACCAGGTTGATTTCTTTATGTTCTCTGACTTAAATAAGTAGCATCTTCAGGAATATGGTCTTACCATCAAGTTATTTTATGTTCATAACTTTAACAAATACCTGTTTTTTGTTTTGTTTATTTATTTATTTATTAAAGATTTCTGTCTCTTCCCCGCCACCACCTCCCATTTCCCTCCCCCTCCCTCAATCAAGTCCCCCTCCCTCGTCAGCCCAAAGAGCAATAAGGGTTCCTTGCCCTATGGGAAGTCCAAGGACCCGCCACCTCCATCCAGGTCTAGTAAGGTGAGCATCCAAACTGCCTAGGCTCCCACAAAGCCAGTATGTGCAGTAGGATCAAAAACCCATTGCCATTGTTCTTGAGTTCTCAGTAGTCCTCATTGTCTGCTATGTTCAGTGAGTCCGGTTTTATCCCAGGCCTTTTCAGACCCAGGCCAGCTGGCCTTGGTGAGTTCCCGATAGAACATCCCCATTGCAAATGGATGGAAATAGAAAACACTATCCTGAGTGAGGTAAGCCAGACCCAAAAAGAAGAACATGGGATGTACTCACTCATATTTGGTTTCTAGCCATAAATAAAGGATATTGAGCCTATAATTAGTGATCCTAGAGAAGCTAAATAAGAAGGATAACCCAAAGAAAAACATATAGGCATCCTCCTGAATATTAACCTTCATCAGGCAATGAAAGGAGACAGAGACAGAGACCCACATTGGAGCACCGGACAGAAATCTCAAGGTCCAAATCAGGAGCAGAAGGAGAGAGAGCACGAGCAAGTAACTCAGGACCGGGAGGGGTGCACCCACACACTGAGACAATGGGGATGTTCTATCGGGAACAAATACCTGTTAACTACCTTATAACTACCTAATCACCTTTACCTTCCAGGTAAAGATTCATTTGGCTCATGACTTTCAAGGTTTCAATCTATGATTGGTTGTTGCTTTGGCTATTTCACTTGTGGTGAGTTGACCTACTCTGGAAAGAAACATAAAGCAGAAAAAGTCATTTGTTTCATGTTCAGAAAGTAAAAAGAAGAAAAGGAGGCTAGGCCCTACTATGTAGTTCAAGAGCACACCCTCATTGTCCTGAAAATTTACTTCAAAACTCCAAATCTTAATGGTTCAACTGTTACCTTTCAGTAATGCCATAGGCTGGAACCAAGTAAACCATATGAGAACCCTCTGGCCCCAAACTATAACAAATGGATGATGATTTGCTTTGTCCCAAAGCTTTCACATATGGTTTTATTTTTGTCTATTGTCAACATATAATTATTTAATATCACTTTTATTTTCTTGAGTTTGTATTCCCAGACTTCAGAATCTGTAGCAGTTGATGACTAATCTCATTTGTCAATTTGATGAGATTTAGAATTACTACAAAACTGGAACTCTGTGCTTGCATGTGAAGAATTTTCTAGATTAAGTTAATTAAGGTGAGGAGACACCTTAACTATTTATGACTCCATCCCATTTGCTGGAGTCGTACACTGAGTGAAAAGGAGAAAGAGCTGAGCACCAGCATTCGTCTTTCTCTCTGCTTTATACTCCTGTTGCCATTGTTTTCCAATCTTGCTGGAACATTATGTAGAACTGTAAGCCAAAATAAAATTTTCCCATATTTAAATTGCCTTTAACAGCTACTCTGTCATGGCAATGTTGTGGGAACTCCTTCAGCCAATAGCCTTTTAGATACCAGCCCATTTTGGGCATGGTCTCAGGTGCGGCCCCTTTTTCTGCTGGATTCAGTTCCCAGTTTCCAGTGCACACAGAGGACTGTGGATTGGTACCCTGACTGTGATCCCCAAATAAATAAACCTTTGTTTTACACCATTTTGGGTTATCGTGGAACTCTTTGATATGCCTACAAAGTAACAAAAAAAAATCAGGCAGCTATTTGGATGTGCTAGTACTAACACTTAAAATCCATGTGCTATTTGGATGGCTAGTACTAACACTTAAAATTATAAACCTATTTGACCTTCTAAGCTTCCTCTTCCCTTACTATCAGTTCCATGAAGACAGGCACCATAGTAGTTTCACTCTTCTTGTGTCCCCAGAAATTAGGCACTGAGTACTTATTAAATAAATATACAGCTTTAGTCTAAATACAAATGGAGTAGGATCCATTTGACTTAACCAGCAATCAGTGTCATACATTTTGATGTGAACCTCAAATTTAGTTACTGGACATCATTGTTCAGAAATTTTCTAATGACTGTAATAAAGTAGGAACTGTGTCACGTTGCTTATAGGCTTTTATAACCAAGTCCCTTCCTCCCTCCTCAGCCTTAAACTCCAATGATCTTAAACTCTTTGGGGGCTCCTGCCCAATTTCACTCTTTCTTTGCCTCAAATTCCCTCCTGTTTCCTTTACTTTGATGAGTTCTTGCATACTGATTCAGTCTCCATAGCACCTCTGCCAGGAAACTTTCTCTAGTAATTCACTGTGATTTCAAAACTCCTGGCGCTCCACAGATACTTCTGTTTCTTTCAATCCCATTTCTCTAACAAATCCCCTTTGCTGTCCTAATTGTATCCTTCCCAGAGTTCTCTTTTAGCATTTACAAATTATCATCTGTGATGCTACTATAGAGACTATTGGGATTAAAAGAGAAGTGGCTTTTAGTGAAACTAGTATTAATTCCTCATTCTGTGACTTAGAAGCATATTAGCTCACTTTCCTCATCTATAAACCAGGTATAAATGAGATTATTGAATAACTTTTATGAAGTTTTCACAATAAACATTTAATAATTAATAGTAATTTTAAAAGGCCTTCTTTATATAGTATGCATGGTGATTGCCATGTGAATACTTCCACCACTATCAATTTAAAAAAAACCAAATTGATACTGAATTTGAGGTTATGAAAAAACAATGTGCATTCACAAATGGGAGGGTTCACTTTAGCATATCTCTGTCTTCAATGAATCTTTGTTCAAAGGAATTCTTTCAATGAAGGCAGTATTATTTGTTTCCAAGCCTATTTATCTCCCAGTATCCTCCCGCTTCTTTCAAGATGCATTGCTTCTAAGTATTCCCTCTTATGCCATTAGCTTTTTCCTTTCTGGTGATTCTTTTATCTTTGACTACAAATACATCTGTCCTACTCCTGTGCTTTGAGATTTCATTCTTCTCCAGCATGCCTCTTTACTTCACAATGCCTTTCTTAGCTGTACATTAGATAAATGTATTTGAGTAACCCACAGTGAGTCAAGTGCTGTGCTGTGCTAAACACCTCCCCTCCACTACATCTTGCCACACTAAGCATGCTTCAGCTACAGATTCACTGGATCCTTTCCCTTCTCAAGGACTTTGCACATGGTGTTCCTTTTGTTTGGAAATATTTTCTAAAATTCATTACATTTTATCTTTAATATCTCAACTTCAATGTCACCTCCTCCAAAAAGCGCATGTTCCTTTCTTCCTCAGTTACCAAGTCTAATAGAACTCTGTTCTTTTAGTCCGCAGTAGCTGCACTTCTGAGGAAGTAATTACAAGCTTTAGTTTAATGTCATTGTCTTTTATTAGTGCCTAAGTTTCATAATGAAAGTAACCATAGGAGTTTTATCCTTTCAAATAGTTTTTAATGATATTGAATGAATACATGAGCAGGGCATTATATTAAATGAGCCCATAAAATTTTTCTTGTTACTCTGTCACAAAATATAGCCTCTGTTTTCCTCATCTGTAAAATGGAGATAGTGCAGGTTGGCCTTCCCAAATCTGTCACAGAGCATCCATTCCTCATGCTTTTGCACAGGGTGGTATTTTAGAAAGGCAACGCTGCTCAGTTGTGTCCCTGATTTAAACCTCTCTAGTGGTTTGCGAATGCTGCTTTGGTTCAGCCTAAATCCTGAGAACAGTCTAAACATAATAAGATATGGTTGTTTCCACCTGGACTTCCATTCCCAGCTCTTATGCTTTCTCTTCTTGTTTGTAGTTCAGATAGAAGGCGTCAATTTAACTCCCTGGATGCATTGCTATGCCTTGCCTCAAATAGGGCCTTTAGTACTTGCTCTTTTATCCCATGAAGATGATATTTCCCTAAGCACACCCCACACTTATAGTTATGTTTGGTTTCATATCTTTTTTTAAAAAAACAGACTTAATTCACTTTTATTTTCCTTGTATAAAAACCCTTATGTGGTGGCCACAGCTAGAGCCAGGGTCCCCTGAACAGAGACTCTAGTATGGGTTTTCACAAGATGGTCAGTGAATTCCTGGTAAGGAGACTTGGTGAGCATAGTCTCTTTCCAGAGGTCAGGGGTCAGGTCTTAGAGATAGCATCAAAGGTGGCCTTGGCAAAGTTGCCCAGGGTGGCAGTGCAGCCCCTGGCTGATGTGTAGCAGTCATCAATGCTGGCCATCATCAGTAGCTTCTTGGGCACAGGAGCGGAGACTATGCCAGTGCCTCTGGGAGCAGGGATGAGATGCACCAGCACAGAATCACAGCGGCCTGTCACTTTGCAAGGAACAGTGTGGGGCTTGCCAATCTTGTTCCCCAAGTAGCCTCTCCACACAGGGACAATGAAAAGCTTGGCTAAGATGATGGCCCCTCGGATGGTAGTGGCTACCTCCTTGGAGCACTTAACAATGAGACCTACATGACCATTGTAGTCCCCAATAGCGACAAAAGCCTTGAACCTGGTCCACTGGCCTGCCCTAGTCTGCTTCTGCATGGGCATGATCTTCAGAACCTCATCCTTTAGGGATGCTCCCAGGAAAAAGTCAATGATCTCGGACTCCTTAATGGGCAGGGAGAACAGGTAGATCTCCTCTAGGGACTTGATTTTTATGTCCTTAACCAGGCAGCCCAGCCTCGTGAAAGAATCCACTCCTTGTCTTCAGCTTTACCTCCATGAGCCCCATGGCCTAGGCCATGGCCTCATCCACAAACATGTCCCCTAAGTCCGCAGCTGAATCCTCCACAGAAGCCACCAAGGCCTCCTAATCCTGGGCCCCCACTACTCTGGGACCTCCCACTACACCAGCGTCAATGGCCATTTGTTGTTTTCTAGAAGAAGAAGAAACTGGTTTCAAATCTTATGGAGAAATCTACTACCAATGTTTTGCTAGATAATCATTGCAATTAAACAATCTTCAAAATACTTGTTTTATTTTTGTTGTATTTACTTCTTTTTCCATTTATTTATGTTCTCTCTCTCTCTCTCTCTCTCTCTCTCTCTCTCTCTCTCACACACACACACACACACAGAGAGAGAGAGAGAGAGAGAGAGAGAGAGAGAGAGAGAGAGCCTGCATGTGCGCACACATGTACATGCATGAACATGCCTCAGCACCCATGTAAAGGTCAGAGGGGCAACTTGCAGGAGATGGTTCCCTACGTCTACCATGTGGACTTTTGTTTTTAACTTATATCATCTAGCTGGACATCAAGTGTCTTTACATGACGAACCATCTCAATAGCTTGCAAATATTTATTTTTATATGAATAGATAAGTGTAGTTGTCACCTAATCACAGAAGTATCAGACATCAGAAAAATGGTAAAATTGAAGACTCATAACTGGCCACAGTTCTGCAAATCAGTGACAACTGAGTGGTTGGCCCACAAGTGGACGCCTTTGTCATTCCCACGTTCCAAGTAACATTGCATAAAGAATGTAAAAGTGTATGGGTCTGAGAAACAAGAGAGGAGGGAAATGCTGTCTTCTCGACAGCACACAGCAACTGAGACAACCTATATACATACAAAAAGGAGCAGGAGGAAAAGGAGGGTCATGAGTGTGGAGTGAAGACTATTTAAGACAAATGGGGAGAGGGTTGGCAGAAGTGGAAGGGGGATGAGAAAAGGTACTGAGGGGTGACTATGATCACAGTGTACAGTATGTATACAAGCATGGAATTATCGAAAGTAAAATTTGAAACCTCAATTCAGTGGTTGAGATATATTTACAAGTCCATCCCTTAGCATCCTCTGACTTTTTAGAAGATATCCAATCTTTTATTTGTTGACATTTCTGAGAAATGGTGGAGTAGATCATTGCTGAGTCTATAAGCTGTATTGCTCTTCTAATAGCCATTTTCTTTTAGTTAGCTTTGGATCATTTGACAAAATACTAGAGGTACTTTATCCAGGGATAATATTGGTGAATCCATTGTTATCAGAAAGATGGAAATATCCTGAACTTTCTCGAGCCCTATTCCACACTTCCTTACTCTGGGGTTGAAAAGACCGAAGGTAAACATTATTTAGAAGTCTTGTTTCTCTTAATATTTTTATTATGACCACAGCAGAAGCAATTGTTGTTATTTCCAACCATCAAGGAATATGTTACCTTTGTATTTTTTTACCACTATCTATCTATATGTAGAATCAACATATACAGGGAAAGAAAGAATGGAAGATCGATTTCTCACTTAAAAAATTATGAGACAGCAAATGATAATCAATCTTATTAAAGAGACTAAACATAGGCCTTTCAATCATATTAGCTAAATAACATGACATATAAACTATCTTTATGAGATGACACCATATCTAGTGAGTGACCTGTTAACCCCACTTCACATATTTCTCATACTCTGTCTTCAACTATACTTTCTCAATTGCCTATTCAAATTAAAATGTTTTATATGGTGCAAGAGTTTTTACAACCAGAATAGTTCCTAACTTCCCAGATTCCCTTCTCATGAACTTACTATTCTTTCCACATATCTTATTTTCTAGATATATCTGAATTCCGTGCATGTTCCATGAATTACCTCTTCAAGTGTTCAATTTATTTCACACTGTGTTTGCTATATCACATTCCTTGAATGCTCATGTTATCTCACACCTTGTTCATGATATCCCCTTTATGCGGACTGTCCTCCTTTACATTGAGAATCTCTCATCTAGCCTATGAGGCATAACTTACAATGTCACATACACTTAATTGCTTCCTAATACTATTTTCTATCTTTTAATATTATTCAGCCTTTCGAGTTCATGCACAGAGCAGAAACCACTAACTGTTCTCTCTTATATACCCTCTTGGTATTAATATATTTTATACTGCATTTAAGTAAAAAGAACATTTTATACCTCTGTATAGACCATAATACAGATTTAACCCACAAACAAGCCCAATTACTTAATGACAAATTTGTGTCTGGCAGAAATTACTAATTTCTTTGTCTCATAAGCATGACATCATTCATAAAAAGAAAAAAAATTAAATTATATAGGACATAGTAGTTGCTTTCAAATAGCTAAGAATCATTGGATTAGGTATATAAGATGGATTTAAAATTTACTATTATGTAGTCTGATTTCAGTTTTTCTTAGGTTTGTATAATTTGATTTGAATATTTAAAAAATTCAAATAAATTTCTGAATCTTTTCAAGTGACATTTTAATCTTTAGAAGAACATGATGATCACTGCTTTCTATTTACAGCACTCAAACACTAATAGAAACCTCATTAGCAACACTTCAGTTAACTATAGTCAAGAGTAAAACAGTCTCTTTCAAATTTGAATAATGGAGAGATAAACCACTATAGAATCCTTCCATTCTTCCCCTCTGCTGCCAGGCCTACGGCAGAGAAACTATTCTCTATTACATCCAAGGATGAATTCATGGCTCCACTACCCAACTAACATTTTTAGCAATTGCTTCTCTGGTGTTTTAGGGTTTCTACTGCTGTGACAAGGCATCATAACCAAAAAGATAGTTGGGGAGAAAAGGGTTTATTTAGCTTACATTTCCATATTGCTGTTTATCATCAAAGGAAGTCAGGATAGAAACTCAAACAGAGCAGGAACTTGAGGCAGGATCTGATGTAGAAGCCATGGAACATGGAGGGGTGCTACTTATTGGCTTACTTCCCATGACTTGTTCAGCCTGCTTTCTTCTAGAACTCAGGGTCACCAGTCCATGGTTGGGACCACCCACAATGGCTGGGCCCTCCCTCATTAATAACTAAGAAAATGCCCTACCGGCTTGGCTGCAGGCAGAGCTTATGGAGGCATTTTCTCAGTTGGAGGTTTCCTTCTTTTTAGGTAACTCTAGTTTGTGTGTCAAGTTGACATAAGACTAGCCAGCACACCTGGTATATCAGCTATTTAATTCTTCAGATTTTTTGATCCCCTTGGCTTGGATTAAAAATTTTTGTTTTAGTTTAGATACAAAGTAATGGTTTTCGTTTGTCATTATTATAACATATAGCATTATAGATTGTTCTTACTCTCTCCCTAGTGCCCTCTCCTGCTGCCTTGGCTTCTCTTGATGATTCTCCCAAACAGCTTACACCTTCTGATTTCATGTCACACATATTCTATTATCCTTTCTTGTTCAGGCTCCCCTCCCTTTAGGCCTCTCCTCCCATCGTCCCATGTATTTTCATGTACTACATCACACACACACACACACACACACACACACACACACACACACACACAGTTAATATATATGTATACTTAAATCTAGCCATTTTACTGAATGCTTTTACACCCTATCAAAATGAACTCTAATTTTAAAAGAATTAATTAAAACATAGTTTCATGTCTTTGAGTCTTATGTTTGCCTAAATCTTATTCCCATTGTTCTTTTGTTTTCCTAAGAATGTCATCTTATTCTTCAGATGTTTACTTAACTGTAATCCCCTCTATGAAATGTTACCAAAGTCATTTGGGGAGACACAGGGCTTTTATCTGAATCTAAAGTTGATATAATTATTTGATTTTCTTTAAGATATTTAATACTAAGGAACCTGTATTTTCACTTTCAGTTTTATCACTTAAAATACGATGAAAAAATTCAGCATGTTGTATGAGAACTGACTCTGCCTCTTGTTTATCATCATCTAAAGCAGTGGTTATCAACCTATGGGTTGCAATTCCTTTCAGGGTCCAATGACATTTTCACAGGGGTCAAATACCAGGTATCCTGCTTGTCAGATATTTACATTATAGTTCATAACAGTAGCAAAATTAAAGTTATGAAGCTGCAACAAAAATAATTTTATGATTGGGGGGGTCACCACAATGTGAGAAACTGTATGAATGTATCACAGCATTAAGAAGGTTGGGATCCATTGATATAGAGAGTTTGGAATACGTTAGGGAAAGAAGAGAGGAAAGAAAAAAATACAAAAGAAGGTTAAAGTCAAAGTCGAAGTTTCTGAGGGAGTTACAAGGAATCATACTATTAATTATCTGCTTCAAATACCTATAATACATTTAAGTCAATACATAAACATACATATACAATTTCCCCATCTGGGCTGACAATGCTCCCCACAGGATCCATAGACTACTTAACAGAAACCTCAACATCATGCATGAGAATCTCTCTTTTGAGTTGTAACAGATCGGGGATTTCCAAAAGACTCTGAAACATATAGAGACTATTACTACTGCCCTAACTTTTTTTAAATATAGATATTATTCTTTTCTGATAAGTTTCCTACCTTACTCATTTCATTTTACTTATAATCTACTCTCCATGCTCTCTTAATGTATCCACTTTCTACTTTTTCAGCTTCTAACTGTACTCCAAACTAAATACATAGAAATTTTGAAGGTAGGATACACAAATGAGAGAAAGAATAATATGTTTGTCAATTTGGACCTCATATACCACAGTCAATATAGTTGTTTCTAGTAGTGTCCATTATCAGAAAATAATAATATCTATATTTAAAAAAATTAGGAGTAACCCAGGATAGCCAAAACAATCTTATATAATAAAGGATTTTCTGGAGGCATTACCATCCCTGACTTCAAACTCTATTACAGAGCTACAGTATTGAAAACAGCTTGGTATTGGCATAAAAACAGAGAAGTCGACCAATGGAATCGAATAGAAGACCCGGATTTTATCCCACAAACCTATGAACACCTGATTTTCGATAAAGGACCTAAAAGTATACAATGGAAAAAAGAGAGCATCTTCAACAAATTGTTGAACATAGGATGTACTCACTCATATTTGGTTTCTAGCCATAAATAAAGGACATTGAGCTTATAATTCATGTTCCTAGAGAAGCTAAATAAGAAGGTGAATCCAAAGACAAACACATAGGCATCCTCATGAATATTAACCTTCATCAGGCGATGAAAGGAGACAGAGACAGAGACCCACATTGGAGCACCGGACAGAAATCTCAAGGTCCAAATCAGGAGCAGAAGGAAATGGAGCACGAGCAAGGAACTCAGGACCACGAGGGGTGCACCCACACACTGAGACAATGGGGATGTTCTACCGGGAACTGTCTGAAAAAGCATGGGATAAATCCGGACTTGCTGAACATAGCAGACAATGAGGAATACTGAGAACTCAAGAACAATCGCAGTGGGTTTTTGATCCTACTGCATGTACTGGCTTTGGGGGAGCCTAGGCAGTTTGGATGCTCACCTTACTAGACCTGGATAGAGGTGGAAGGTCCTTGGGCTTCCCACAGGTCAGGGAACCCTGATTGCTCTTCAAGCAGATGAGGGAGGGGGACTTGATCGGGGGAGGGAGAGGGAAATGGGAAGCGCGGGGAGGAGGCAGAAATCCTTAATAAATAAATAAATTTAAAAAAAAATAAAAATAAAAAAATAAAATAAAATAAACATTTGCGAACAGGCAAAAAAAAAATAGGAGTAGAAAACTGAAAGAAAAATCCACATGATGATCTCAATGGGGCCACATGTGAGTCTGGGGCCTCAGAGAGAGTAGGCCTGAGTCAGGACCTCTGTGAGTTTGGGCATTGGTCTGGGACATCAAAGGGAATAGGCAGGAACCTGGAACCCCTGTAGGTCTGAGCATGAGTCTGGGACCTCTGAGGAAGTAAGTAGGTCCTCTGCAGGTTTGAGTGCAACTGAGCCTGGGACTCCGAGGCAGTAGACCAGAACCAGAAACCTTTCCAGGTCCAACTCCAACCCAGGGACTTCTGCAGGAGGGAAGCCAGACCATGATTTACAGAAACAGATCAAAGCCTCGGCCAAAATAGGCCTGAGACAGCAAATGCCAAGGGAGCAGAGCAAAGCACAGGAACACTGAACTATCTCCAGGAACAGGAGTAACCAACGGGATAACTAGAACTGTGACACTGACTGTACCACGAGGAACAACCATCTGAGCTTTGGATTCACTGGCACCTAGAAGATTATTCAACAGAATCTCAGACAGCCCCAACCACACCTATGAGAGGAAAAGATGAGTAGAAAAGGTAAGATGACATGCTACACCACAAAGAGCAACAAAATACCAGTAAAACCTAAAAACCCTACAAAAGCAAGACCTGAACAACAAAATATGGATGAACCAGAAGAAAATTATCGAAAAAATAACCTCAAGAGAATGTTTGAAATTCTTAAGGATGAAATGAGAAATTCTTTTAAAGAAATGGAAAAAAAAAAAACAAACAAAAATTGGAAGGTATCTGCAAATCACTTAAAGAAAACCAAGAAAAATAAATCAAACATATAAAAGAAACTATCCAGGACATAAAAACTGAAATACAAACAATAAAGAAAACACAAGCCAAAGAAATTATAGAAACAGAAATCATGAGAAAATGATCAGGAACCACAAATGCAAGCATGAACAGCAGAATACAAGAAATGAAAGAGAGAATCTTAAGCACTGAAGATACAATAGAGGAAATAGACTTATCAATTAAAGAAAACATTAAATCTAACAAAAGCTTAACCAAAAATATCCAGGAAATATGGGACACCATAAAAAGGTCAAATATTAGAATAATAGGTATAGAAGGAGAAGAAGTTCAACTCAAAGGCACAGAAAATTTATTTAACAAAATCATAGAAGAAAACTTTCGCTACCTAAAGAAAGATATGCCTATGAAGATACAAGAAGCTTTCAGAACACCAAATAGACTCAATCCAAAAAAAAGTCCTCTCACCACATAATAATCAAAACACTAAACATACACAGTCAAGAAAGAATATTAACAGCTGCAACGGAAAAAGGCCAAGTAACATATAAAGGTAGACCTATCAGAATTACACCTGACTTCTCATTGGAGACAATGAATGCCAGAAGGTCATGGTCAAGCATTATGGAAACATTAAGAGACCACAGATGCCAGCCCAGACTACTATACCCAGCAAAAATGTAAATCACCATAGAAGGACAAAACAAGATATTCCATGACAAAACCAGGTTTAACCTAGAAACAAACTCAGCCCTGCACAAAATACTAGAAGGAAAACTCCAACCCAAGGAAGATGGCTACGCCAACAAAAACACAGACAATTGATGATCTCATTATAGCAAATCCCAAAGAAGAAAAAATACATAAATTAACATTACCAAAGATGAAAACTAAATTAATAGGAGTTAACAACCACTGGTCATTAATATCCCTTAATGTAAATGGACTCAACTCACCTATAAAAATGCACAGGCTAACAGATTGGATACAAAAACAGAATCCATCATTCTTCTGCATACAAGAAATGCATCTCAACCTCAACCTCAGAGTGAAGGATTGAGAAAAAAAAATACTAATCAAATGGACCTAAGAAACAAGTGGGTTTAGCTATCCCAATATCTAACAAAATAGACTTCAAGCTAAAATCAGTCAAAAGAGACAAAAAAGGTCATTTCATATTAATCACAGGAAAAATCCATCAGGAGGAAATTGCTGAACATCTATTCCCCAAATACAAGGGCACCCTCATATGTCAAAGAAACACTTCAAAAGCTTAAATCTTACATAAAACCCCACACACTAATAGTGGGAGACTTCAACACTCCCCTCCCACCACTGGATAGGTCAATCAGACAAATAATGAACAGAGAAATAAGAGAACTAATATATGTTATGACTCAAATGAACTTAATAGACATCTATAGAATATTCCATCCAAACAGAAAAATATATACCTTCTTCTCAGCACCTCATGAAATCTTCTCAAAAATTGACCACATACTCAGTAACAAAACAAACCTCTACAAATACAAAAAAAATGGAATAACCCAATGTACCTTATCATATCACCATGGTTTAAAACTAGAAGTCAATAGCAACACTAATTGCAGAAAACCCACAAACACTTAGAAATGAAACAATGCTCACCAGAATAATCAGTGGGTTAAGGAAGAAATCAAGGGGGAAATTGAAGACTTCCTAAAATTCAATGAAAATGACCACACAACATACCCAAATTTATGGGACACAATAAAAGCAGTGTCAAGAGGCGAGTTCATAGCACTAAATGCCTACATAAAGAAGCTGGAAAAATCACCCACTAGTGAATTAACAGAACATTTGAAAACTTTAGAAAAAAAGGAGCAAACTCACCTAAGAGAACTAGATGGCAAGAAATAATCAAATTGAGAGCTGAAATCAACAAAAGAGAAAAAAACAATACAAAGAATCAATGAGGCAAAGAGTTGGTTCTTCAAGAAAATGAACAAAATAGACAAACATTTATCCAAACTAACCAAAAGACAGAAAGAAAATATCCAAATTAACAAAATCAGAAATGAAAAGGGGGACATAACAACAGACACGGAGGAAATACAGAGGATTATCAGGTCATATTTTGAAAACCTGTACTCCTCAAGATTGGAAAACTTGAAGGAAATGGACAACTTTCTGGATAAATATCACTTACTGAAATTATTAAATAAAGACTAGATAAGCAAATTAAACAGACCTATAACTGTTGAAGAATGATAAACAGTAATCAAAAGTCTCCTGACCAAAAAAGCCCAGGACCAGATGGTTTCAGCTCAGAATTCTACAAGACTTTCAAGAAGAAGTAATACCAATATACCTCAAATTATTCCACACAATAGAAATGGAGAGAACATTGAAAAACTCTTGTTATGAGGCTACAATTACTCTGATACCCAAACCACAGAAAGACATTACTAAGAAAGAGAGTTACAGACCAATTTCACTCATGATGATTGATGCAAAAATAGTAAATAAAATACTAGCAAATCAAATCCAAGAAGATATCAGAAATCATCCAACATGATCAAGTCGGCTTCATCCCACAGATGCAGGGATGGTTCCATATACAAATTCTGTCAACGTAATCCACAATATAAACAAGCTGAAAAATAAAAACCATATGATCATCTCATTAGATGCCGAAAAAGCATTAGACAAAATACAATATCCCTTCATGATAAAGGTCTTGGAGAGAGCAGGGAACATATCTAAACATAAATAAGGCAATATACAGCAAGCCAACAGCAAACATCAAGCTAAATGGAGAGAAACTCCCAGCATTTCCACTGAAATCAGGAACAAACAAGGTTGTCCACTCTCTCTATATCTATTCAATATAGTTCTTGAGGTCCTAGCTAGTGTAATAAGACATGAAAGGGAGGTAGATCAAGGGGATACAAATTGGAAAAAAAAAGTCAAACTCTCACTGTTTGCTGATAATATGATAGTTTACATAAGTGATCCCCAAAATTCTACCAGGAAACATCTACAACTCATAAACACATTCAGAAATGTATCAGGATACAAGATTAACTCAAAAAAATCAGTAACCCTCCTATACACAGATGATAAAAGGGCTGGGGAAGAAATCAGAGAATCAACACTCTTCACAATAGCCACAAATAGCATAAAACATCTCAGAGTAACTCTAGCCAAACAAGTGGAAGACTTATATGACAAGAACTGTAAATGTTTGAAGAAAGAAATTGAAGAAGACACCAGAAAGTAGAAAGATCTCCCAAGCTCTTGGGTAGGCAGAATTAACATAGTAAAAATGGCAATCTTACCAGAAGCAATCTATATATTCAACACAATGCCCATCAAAATCCCAGAAAAAAATCTTCAAAGACCTCAAAAGAATGGAACTCAACTTCATATGGAAAAGCAAAAACCCCATGATAGACAAAACAATCCTGTACAATAAAAGAATTTCTGGAGGCATCACAGTCTCTGACTTCAAACTCTATGACAGAGCTACAGTACTGAAAACAGCCTGGTAAAGACATAAGAACAGACAGGGGGACCAATGAATCCAAATAGAAGACTGGGATATCAATCCACATATCTTTGAACACCTGATCTTTGATAAAGGAACAAAAAATATGGAAAAAAATGGAAAAAAAAGCATGTTTAAAAAGTGGTGCTGGCATAACTAGCTATCAACATGTAGAAGAATAAAAATAGACCCATACAGCACTCAGGAGGCAAAGGCAGGTGGATCTCTGTGAGTTCGAGCCCAGCCTGGTCTACAAGAGCTAGTTCCAGGACAGGAACCAAAAAGCTACGGAGAAACCCTGTCTCGAAAATCAAAATAAAAAATAATAGACCTATATCTATCACCATGCATAAAACTCAAGTCCAAATGGATCAAAGACTTCAACATAAAGCTAGCCACACTGAACCTTATAGAAGAGAAACTGAGAAGTACACTTGAACACATTGGCACAGGAAACCACTTCCTAAATATAACCCCAGCAGCACAGACACTGAGAGAAACAATTAACAAATAGAAACTCATAAAATTGAAAAACTTCTTTAAAGCAAAGGACATGGTCAACAAGACAAAATGACAGCCTACAGAATGGGAAAAAAATCTTCACTAACCCCACATCAGACAGAGGTCTGATCTCCAAACTATACAAAGAACTCAAGAAATTGTACACCACAAAATCACATAATCCAATAAAAAATGGAGTACAGACCTAAACAGAGAACTCTTAACAGAGGAATCTAAAATGGCTGAAAGACACTTAAGGAAATGGTCAACATCCTTAGTCATCAGAGAAATACAAATCAAAACAACTCTGAGATTCCATCTATACCTGTGAGAATGGCCAAGATCAAAAACACTGATGACAACTTATGCTGGAGAGGTTGTGGGGAAAAGGGAACACTTCTGCATTGCTGGTGGGAATGCAAACTGGTATAACCCCTTTGGATGTCAGTGTAGCGATTTCTCAGAAAATTAGAAAACAACCTTCCTCAAGACCCAGTAATACTTTTGGGTATATATCCAAAGGTTGCTCAATCATGCCACAAGGACATGTGCTCAACTATGTTCATAGTAACTTTGTTTGTCATAGCCAGAACCTGGAAACAACCTAAATGCTCCTAGCCTGAAAAATGGATGAGGAAAATATGGTACATTTATACAATGGAGTACTACACAGCAGAAAAAAAATGGCATCTTGAATTTTGCAGGCAAATGGATGGAGCTAGAAAACATTATTTTGAGTAAGGTAACTCAGACACAGAAAGACAATTATCACATGTACTCCCTCATAGGTGGTTTTTTTAAATATTTATTTATTTATTATGTATACAACATTCTTTCTGCGTGTATGCCTGAAGGCCAGAAGAGGGCACCAGACCTCATTACAGATGGTTATGAGCCAACATGTGGTTGCTAGGAATTGAACTCAGGACCTTTGGAAGAGCAGGCAATGCTCTTAACCGCTGAGCCATCTCTCCAGCCCCTCATAGATGGTTTTTAAACATATAGCAAAGAAAGCCAGCCTACAAACCACAATCCCAGAGAACGTATACAACAATGTGGACACTAAGAGAAACTTACATAGATAAAATCTGCATGGGAAGTAGAAAGTAGAAAAAAAACAATATCTCCTGAGTAAACTGGGAGCATAGGGACCTTGGAGGAGGATTGAAAGGAGAAGGGGAGAGACAGGGAGGGGAGCAGAGAAAAATGTAAAGCTCAATAAAAATCAATAAAAATGTATTTATTTATTTCTTTTTTTTTGCTTTCAGCATGTTTTATTTTATTTTTTCCTTTTTTTATTCCTTACAAAAAATTCCAATCCAAATTCCCACTCCCTCCCCTCCTCCCATTCCCTTCCCTCTTTCTCCACAGACCCCCCTCCAACCCTAAGGAAGTGCCATGCACTCCACCCTGTGGAAAGTCCAAGGCCCTCCCTACTACATCTAAGTAGAACAAGGTTTACATCCAAAGAGAATAGGATCCCATGAAACTGGTATATGCAAGTAGAGACACATCCCAGTGTCACTATCAGTGCCCCCTTAGTCTACCCCAGGTATCAACCCCCTTCAGAGGGGCTTGGTTTTTCCCATGTTCATTCACTCCCAGTCCAGTTGGAGTTGGTGAGCTCCCATTAGCTCAAGAAAACTGTCTCAGTGAATGACCCACTCATGGTCTTGAATTTCTTGCTCATACTCTCTCTCACTCCACTCTTCAACTGGATCTTGGGATTTCAGTCCAGTGCTCCAATGTGGGTCATTTCCTCTGTTCCCCATCTGTTGTTGGATGAAGATTCTACGGTTATATTTAAGATAATCATCATTATGACTACAGGGTAAGGTCAGTTCAGACACCCTCTCTTCTATTGCTTAGGGTCTCAGCTGGGTTCATCCCTGTGGGTTCTTGGACATTTTTCTAGAGCCAGGTTTCTTGCTAACTCCATAATGGCTCCCTCAATCAAGATATCTCTTTTTCTTGCTCTCATATCTGTCCTTCCTCCATCTCGACCATCCCATTCTCTCACGTTCTCCTCCACCCTCCCTTTTCCCCTTCAATATATAAAAATAAAAGAAACCAGAGAAATGTCAACCTTCACAATATCCACAAATAACATAAAATATCTTGTGGTATTACTAACCAAAGAAGTGAAACACCTTTTTCACAAGAATTTTAAGTCTTTAAAGAAAGAAATTGAAGAAGATACCAGAAAATGGAAAGATCTCCCATGCTGTTGGATAGGTAGGCTCAACATAATAAAAATGGCAATCCTACCAAAAGTAATCTATGGATTCAAAGAAATCCCCATCAAAATCCCAATACAATTCTTCACAGACCTTGAAAAAACAATAATCAACTTCATATGGAAAAATAAAAACCAATGATAACCAAAACAATCCTGTACAATAGAGGAACTTCCAGAGGCATCACCATCCCCGACATCAAGCTCTATTACAGAGCTACAGTAATGAAAACAGTTTGGTATTGGCTTAAAAACAGACTGGTTGACCAATGGAATCGAATCAAAGACATGGATATTAATCCACACACCTAGGACGAAGAAGCTAAAATTATACCATGGAAAAAAGAAAGCATTTTCAACAAATGGTGCTAGCATAACTGGATATTAGCATGCAGAAGAATGAAAATAGATCCATATCTATGCACAAAACTCAAGTCCGAACGGATTAAGGATCTCAATATAAATCTGACTACATTGAACCTGATAGAAGAAAGATTGGGATGTAGCCTTCAATGAATTGACATAGGAGACCACTTTCTAAATATAATACCAGTAGCACAGACACTGAGAGCAACAATAAATAAATGAGACCTCTTGAAACTGAGAAGCTTCTGTAAAGCAAAGACACAGTCAATAAGACAAAAAGGCAGCCTACTGAATGGGAAAAGATCTTTACCAACCCCACATCAGACAGAGAATTGATCTCTAAAATATATAAAAAATAACCCAAGAAGTTAGATATCAAATTTCTGAATTACCCAATTAAAAATGGGGTACTGAACTAAACAGAATTCTCAACAGAAGAATTTAAAATGGCTGAAGGACACTCAAGGAAATGTCCAACATCCTTAGCCATCAAGGAAATGCAACTCAAAATGACTCTGAGATACCATCCTACACCAGTCAGAATGGCTAAGATGAAAAATATCAATGATAACTTATGCTGGAGAGGATGTAGAGTAAGGAAAACACTCCTCCATTGCTGGTGGGAATGCAAACTTGTATGACCACTTTGGAAATCTGTATGGCAGCTTCTCAGAAAATTGGGAATCAACCTACCTTAGTACCCAGCAATACCACCGCCCTTGGGCATATACCCAAAGATGCTCAATTATACTACAAGGACATTTGTTCAACTATGTTCATTGCAGCATTATTTGTAAGAGTTGAAAACAACCTAGATGCTCCTCAACTGAAGAATGAATAAAGATGTGGCACATTTACACATTAGAATACTACTCAGCAGTAAAAAACAATGACATCTTGAAATTTACATGCAAATACATAGAACTAGAAAAAAACGATCCTGACTGAGGTAACCCAGACCCAGAAAGATGAACATGGTATGTACTCATTCATAAGTGGGTACTAGCTGTAAAGCAAAGAACACTGAGCTTCTAGATCATGATCCTATAGAAGCCAAGCAACAAGGTGAAACCTAAGGAAAATATACTTAGATCGTCATATAGGAGGTCCTTCTATCTGTGTGTTGCTTTTCTTGGTTAACGAATAAATAAACTGCCTTGGCCTATTGATAGGGCAGAACTTAGGTTGAAGGCATAAGTCATAAACAATGCCACACCAGTTTGGAATTATGATTAATAGGGTGGTATTTATTTAAAAGGGAAAAAACTTACAGATCACTGTCAGCCCTCTGCGCAACCAGGAAGTGAGTCTAGTTGCCAGTGGAGTAGGAAGTGAAGAGAGAGAGGAGAGGGAAGTGGCCGCTTTTTTAAAGGGAGAGAGACCACGCCACAATGGGCTGGTATCTCAGCGGCGATAGGCTGGAGGAGTGGGAGGACCTCCAGTAACACTCCCCCTTTTGATTAAATAAGAGAGTTCTAAACCTACTATGAAATTATATACAATAAGTACAAATATCCTATTCTAACTAGCTTAGGTCTTGTATAATAAATAACTTGGCCAAGTCATGAGAGAAAGTAACTACATTTATATAGTCTTCAACCCCATCAAAGATCTGAGAAGGGAAATAATGTTACCTGGGTAATTAGGAAGTTCAGTAAAACAACTTCCAAAACATGCAACAAATCACAGAGACAACTGGCTACCTGGGCAATCACCCAAAATCACGTTAGCAGCGTTGAAGCAACCAACTTTGGCTAAGGCCTAACATAACTGACATACCATTTTCAAAGGCAAGCAACTTTTCAAAACTATCTTACCCTGTCTTGGCAGGATATGACAGCCCCGTTTTATCCATTGATGCATGCTCTGTATCTTTGTCAGTCGTTGAGGTATGGGCATTTCTTTGCCCCAAGGCCAGTTCTGCCAAAAAGAAGGCTCCAGGTGGAGTGTCTTTGGTGCTCAACATTCTCTCAGGAATAGAGTGGTGTTGCCAGGAGCAATTGTGTCTCACTACCACAAAACTCTGAGTTAGATTAAAGGCCATTTTCTACAGCTCTTTGAAGAAGTTGAAGATTATCTATCTATACTGAGTATAATCTCTATATACCTAAAGAACCTGATTAGTCTAATTATAAATGACAAACTTAGATGACTATTAGTCTATATAATTCTCAATATCTATCTAACTTAAAGACTAAGACAATAAACGACTGTGAAACAAATGAGGACAATGGCCTCCAAATATAAACAATGTACAAATATACATTGCAGTAGGTAAATATATATCAATACACAAACATTATATAAGTATCTTAATCAGAGGTAGAAATGTACACTGCAATATGGTAAATATATACAATATATATATATCAATACAATATATGTCAATACATAAAAAATGTTTTAAACAGAGGTAGAAACATGCATGTATACAATAGTCAATATAATTTAACTTTGTGTCAATATACAAGAATCTATACCAATATATTTGTCTAAAAACAGTAACTCACAATTACAAATCATCATCCCTCTTTTTTTTTCCAAAATGATCCCTGAGCTTATAAAATACCTCCCCCAACCCTCAATCGTATACTAATTATAATCAACCCCTAAATGATGTCCCTAAACCCAAGGGCAAACTTTACTGGGAGAGGGGATGTCGTCCTCTAGAATTACTTCCAGCTGTCATGGGGGCGACGTTCTTTCTGGGGGATCCTGTGAAAGTAAAATGATGGTTAAATTTCAAGATCAATGTATTTTAAAATTGCCAATAGTCTCTGACTATTTTGTGCAGGTCTGGCCAAAATGTTGTATAAGTTGTGCACCATTTCAGCTAACCAAGTTGGAACTGTCTTGTGCAGCTGGTATCCAAAGCAGGTCTTGTAGTTATGCTATCAGTATCATGACGTCATATCAACCAGGTGGAGTTGTTATTATGGGGCCCCATCTTCTTCCTGGAAACTTCAAATGTCACTTCAGGAAAAACTCATTGTTCATTATGAAAAACTTAAACATTAATCATATAGACATATATATATATATTCAATGAAAGACATGATAGATATATTCAATGAAAAGTATGATAGATATGAAGAAAAGCAAAGATGTTTTCTAAACTCATATTTCTTTCTGTCCCACATCATGGCTCTTGACATGAGACAGAAACTCCAGAAACTCTGGTTTTTTCTCTTACTAACAGGCTTGGAATTGGAGAGGGACTGAGCCAGAGTCCAACTTCAAAACCAGCTTTATAAATTTAGAAATATGGTTTAATTTTACTTACACAACCCATTCAGTTTTCTTGATATTTCCTATTGGGCAGGTATTTTTCCATCTGTCAGTATCCAAATATCCAGGGTCCCTTGAATTTTTCAAAGATGAGTGTTTTCCTGTGGAGATAAGAACAGAACCCTGCCCCCATTCTATATGTTTTTCTTACCACCTGTATGAATATCATCATTGTGGATAAGTTGTCATTTCTCCTTTCCAAGAGGTTTCTCCTCTTCAAATCGAAACTTTATTAATTTTGATGGTATCCACAATTTTTCTTCTCCTGTGGAAACAAGAGCAAAACCCCTTCCCCAACGTAGCACATCTCCTGGCTTCCATTGAGAGGTCAGCACATCTTTGAAATAAATCTGTTTATTTAGTTAAGCAGACTTTTCCATTATCCAATGTCTCTCTGCTGCTGTCGTTCCTTTTTCATTAGCATTAAGAAAATTCAAGGTTAATAAAGCATTATGTAATCTATTCCTGGGGATATTTTCAGTCCCTTTCTGTTTGTTCAGCATATCCTTTATAGTACGATTTGATCTTTCTATAACTGCCTGGCCTGTAGGATTATTTGGTATACCTGTAATGTGTTTTATATTATAATAATCAAAAAAGCGTTTCATTTTCTTAGATACATATGCTGGACCATTATCTGTCTTTATTTGCGCAGGTATACCCATGATGGCCATAACTTCCAATAAATGTGTGATTACTGAATCAGCCTTTTCTGAGCTCAGGGCAGTAGCCCATTGAAAACCTGAATACGTGTCTATGGTGTGGTGTACATATTTTAATTTACCAAATACCATAAAGTGGAACACATCCATCTGCCAGATTTCATTTCTCTTAGTACCCTTTGGGTTACTCCCTGCAGGCAACAGTGTTTGATTATAGAAAGAACAAGTAGGACATCTCTTTATAATGTCCTTAGCTTGTTGCCAAGTAATGGAAAATTCTTTCTTTAGGCCTTTACTATTGACATGATGCTTCTTATGAAATTCTGAGGCCTGCAACACACTTCCAATCAATAATTGATCAATCTCAGCGTTGCCTTGGGCTAGAGGACCAGGCAGACCTGTATGGGACCGGATGTGTGTTATGTACATTGGACAAAGCCTGTTCCTGATTATGTCTTGTACCTGGATAAACAATGAAGTCAACTCTGTGTCATCTGGTATAAATTCAGCGGTTTCAATATGCAAGATAACTCTTTCTGCATATTGTGAATCTGTAACTATATTAAGAGGTTCTTTAAAATCCCTTAGCACCATAAGAATGGCATATAATTCTGCCTTCTGGACAGAATTATAAGGGCTTTGTTCCACCTTACTCAATTAATCTGACTTGTAACCTGCTTTCCCTGATTTATTTGCATCAGTATAGAACGTACGGGCTCCAGTTATTGGAGCATCACGTACAATTCTAGGAAGAATCCAAGAAGTTCTTTTTATGAGGTTAAGTCTACCACTTTTGGGATAGTTGCTATTAATTTCTCCCAAAAAATTAGCACAAGCTCTTTGCCACGGTTCATTATCTTCCCTTAACTTTTTTATTTCTTCAGTAGTAAAAGGCACTATAATTTCTGCTGTGTCTATACCTGCTAGTTGACGAAGTCTCAGCTTACCTTTTATAATTAATTCAGAGACTTTTTCCACATAAGTTTTTAATTTTTTACTAGGTTTATTAGGTATAAATATCCACTCTAAAATAATATCTTCCCTCTGCATTAGAATCCCTGTAGGAGAAATTCTGGAAGGCAATATGACTAGGATGCAGCTAAGATTTGGGTTCACCCTATCCACATGTGCCTCCTGTAATTTTTCCTCAATCATTGTCAGTTCCTTTTCTGCTTCCGCTGTCAGTTTTCTTGGACTATTCAAATCTTTATCACCATCTAAGGTTTTGTTTAAATGAACTATTAGATCAGGTGTTATCCCAACAGCTGGTCGTAGACTGGAAATGTCTCCTAACAATCTTTGGAAGTCATTAAGAGTCTTTAAGTGGTCTCTCCTAATTTGTGCCTTTTGCGTTTTAATTTTCTCTAACCCTATTCTGTAACCTAGGTAATTAATAGAATTTCCTCTTTGAATCTTTTCAGGGGCAATTTGTAATCCCCACCTAGGCAAGACTTTCTTTACTTCTTCAAACATCCTTTCTAAAGTATCTTTATTTGAATCAGATAACAAGATGTCATCCATGTAATGATAAATGATGGACTTGGGGAATTGTTTACGAATTATTTCCAATGGCTTACTTACAAAATATTGGCACAGTGTAGGACTATTGAGCATACCCTGTGGGAGGACAGTCCATTGATATCTCCTATTAGGCTGAGAATTATTATAAGTAGGCACTGTGAAGGCAAATTTTTCTCTATCCTTTTCTTGTAACGGTATAGTGAAAAAACAATCTTTCAAATCAATAACTATAAGAGGCCATCCTTTTGGTAACAGAGAAGGCAAAGGAATTCCAGATTGTAGTGGGCCCATAGGTTGAATTACTTTGTTGACAGCTCTTAGATCTGTCACTATTGTCCATTTACCAGATTTCTTTTTTACAACAAACACAGGAGAATTCCAAGGGCTGGTTGATTCTTCAATATGGTGAGCATCTAGTTGCTCTTGCACCACCTGTTCCAATGCCTGTAGTTTATCTTCAGCTAGAGGCTACTGTTTGATCCATATTGGCTTCTCAGTTAGCCATTTTAAAGGTAGGGCTGTTGGTACCTCTAAAGGTTTGGTATTTGCTGTATGTTCTTGTACAGCCTGAATGGCTGGTGACCTTTTTCCATAATACCTCATCATATCCTTCCCAGAATTATGAGTTCCTGGAACTACAGGAATGTTAACCTGGGTATTCCATTGCTGTAGCAGGTCACGGCCCCATAAATTTATGGCAATATTGGCTATATATGGCCTTAGTCTTCCTATTTGCCCTTCGGGCCCTATGCATTCAACCCATCTTGTGCTTTGTTTTACACGAGATAGGGTTCCAATTCCCAGGAACTGAACATCTACCTCTTGAAGAGGTCACTTCGGATGCCAAGATTCTGGGGTAATGATACTTACATCCGCACCTGTGTCTAATAAGCCTTCAATAAAATTGCCATTTATACAGACTCTTAGCTTTGGTCTTTGATCATTAATAGAAGTCTGCCAAAATAACGTTTACTCTGTCCTACTGGGTTTTTTGACTCATCCTCCACACGTATTTCATCATTTAGACCAGTATTACTTTTTACAGCAGAAATTGGAGCTTTTAATTTTCTTGTTGAGGCACGTTCTCCACTGTGACTGGGAATGACTGGGCCACTGTTGGCTTGGGGGCCTGCGAGAGGCCCCTCAAGGAGTTTCCCGACGGTATCGGGTTGCCTTGTTTGTCTGTTGTTGACCTGCATTCATTGGACCAATGTTGGCCTTTACCGCATCTCCTACATATACCTGAAGGCCTAGGTCTCCTATTTTTGTCATTCCCAGAGGAGATAATATTCCTAGAAATTCTGTGCCTGCAATCCCTTTTCAGATGTCTTAATTTACTACAATTAAAACACCTGGCAGTTTGATGTCTCCTCATTGCTGTGGAAATCGCTTCTCCTATCCAAGGTTCATCGTTATAACTAAACGTCTCAACATTCATCGTATGCTGAATCCATTCATCCATAGGTGCTGATCTAGACTTTAAAGGCCCAATTATCTTTTTGCATTCTATGTTTGCATTCTCAAAAGCTAGAGATTCAAGAAGTATTCGTCTAGCTTCTGGGTCTGTTACCCCTATGTCCAGAGCCTTAATTAATCTTTGCAAAAAGTCAATAAAGGGTTCTCTCGGTCCCTGCCTAATTCTATTATATGATTCAACCCTTTTTGCTGGATCTTGTATCCTATTCCAAGCATTTAACGCTGCTTGGTGACATAGACACAGTACTTCATCATCATAAAGAGCTTGGACCTGTGGATCAGCATATTCTCCTGCACCAAGAATTTGATCTTGGGAAACCTTGACACCTTTTGCTCTTCCTTGCTGTTCCATATGTTTGGATTCTTCTCTGAAATAAATTCCAAACATCAAGGAAGGTCCATTATCTAAAACTGCAGACACTAACTGATGGAAATCATGGCGGGTAGCTCTAACATTAGAAGCCCAAGTCCTTATCATTTCCTTTACATATGCAGAGTGCAAGCCAAAATTAACAATAGCTTGCTTAATTTCTTTTAGATCATTCATTGCTATTGGCGTCCATCTAGCTTCTCTGACTCCCTTTGAGCCTTTAGAAGATGACGCTTTGTCAGAATTAAGTATAGGGTATGCTGCTAAAACCTTGGGTAAGCCAGTTCTAATGGCTGGTATTGGCATTGTATCCTGTCCTTGTGCCTTATTACTCTGTTCACCAGCTCCAATCATTTCTTCAATCATTTCAAGTCTTTTTATTATTGTCTTTATTATTGTCTCTTTTGAATCCTGAATCTCCTGACCTGCATGAGTTTCTAGTAAATATTGTATGGTTCTTAGGAGTGCCATGATCTTCCTAAATGATAGAATATTCAAAAGAATACTGAAGCCTAGTAACCAGTAAATTAAGTTATCCCCATAGTCATATAAACCTTGCATGATATAACCCATTGTATTGGCAACCAGAACAGTAAAATTCACGTTGGAAATGAAAACTGCCATATTACCTATTATCCAGCAGGTGGCGCTGTTGCCAAGTCGCGACGAAAACAGAGTCCTGTTTCAGAGTCTGCCTAGTATTTGTTAAAAACTGGAAAATGTAAGTTGCTCAACAAAGTAAATGTAATTAAATCAATTCCAGAGACAGAACCAGAAACCCAGAATCCAGGCATAGAGAGAAGAGCAACCTGGAAGCCGCTTATGCCTCCACGTGACAGAGTCACCCTGAGGGGTTGCAGCTTTCAGCAACCGCGTGCTCTGGTTCGTGCCACTTAAGAGCTGTGCTTGCAAGGGAGATTTAAAAACGACTCAGAAAAGAGCAAACCACGCGGCAGAGACTACGCGGGCCTGTGGAGTTTAAATCCATGTGGGGAGGCCAAGGCCGCCGGCGGTGGCTGAGGAAGGGAGGGCTCCCACCAAGCCGAACTCGCGGCTGGCAGCTGAGCGGGGAAAGGAGAGGTTCTAAAACCAAACGTTGGGTGCCAACTGAAGGCGTAAGTCATAAACAATGCCACACCAGTTTGGAATTATGATTATTAGGGTGGTATTTATTTAAAAGGGAAAAAACTTACAGATCACTGTCAGCCCTCTGCGCAACCAGGAAGTGAGTCTAGTGGCCGGCGGAGCAGGAAGTGAAGAGAGAGAGGAGAGGGAAGTGGCCGCTTTGTTAAAGGGAGAGAGACCACGCCCCAATGGGCTGGTATCTCAGCGGCGATAGGCTGGAGGAGTGGGAGGACCTCCCGTAACATTAGGTAGGCAGGGAGATGGAACTAAATGTAGGGAGAAAGAAGGGTGGAGTCAGGTGACACCATGAATCCTTTGCCAGAATAAGACATGCTGAAACTTAGCCAGTAAGCCACTGCCATGTGGTGAATCACAGATTAATAGAAATGGGTAAAATTAAGATGTAAGAGTTAGCCAATAAGAAGTTAGAGCTAATGGGCCAAGCATTGATTTAATTAACACAATTTCTGTGTGGTTATTTCAGTTCTGGGCAGCCAGGACAAACAGTCGGGCTCTCCTCCTACAAATTGGCACTCCAACGTGGTCAACTAACTCCATGTAAAACCTGAGAGAACTTGAATTCTCTAGACAAAAAATTACAGAGTTTAACACAGCTTCTTGCTGTTTGCTGGCAGCTTTCCTCAGCTGCTTTAAGAGAGATTTTCCTGGCTCAGCTGTAGCAGGAAAAAAGTGGTGGTTTTAAAATGTCGGCATTCTGGGCTATGCTGCCAGTGTGACCTGTGGCTCTTTGCAGAGATGGAGCATTTGAATGAGGTTTGCGAGCAGACTGCTGCAGCTTGCTTAATGGTGACATGGACTGGCTGTGTACTTGAGATGGGGGTAGTATCTGTGGCTCAGAGGCACAAGCGGCTCCACCATGTTGGACTGTGCAGAACCAACAAGAACTACCATATATATCATAGTAATAGCACAGCTTCAGTTTTAGACTGGGCAGGCAAACAAGAAGTACCATAAGAAGTGCTCCTGGACAGTAAAGAATTAGAGATCCACAATAGGACCTATTCAGACATAAAAGACCTTTAAATAGGTCACAGTGTTGTGTTGGATAAATGTATATAGGCTTGGAAGAGAAAAGAAAAAGTATATGGAGGGTCATAAAATAAATTTAATGCCTTTAAAAAAAGGGTAGAGTCTTTAAAGAAATAGAGTACAGATAGTCATAGATTAAAATGAGTAAAGAAAAATAAGCTACTTAAAAGTTGAAAATTCACAGAGAGTTTGGGTTTTGTATATTATTGTGGTTTTTTTTTTTTTTTGAATTTTTTGGCTGTGAAGGAGTTTAATACAGAGAGACATTTCATTGTATGGGCTGCTAAGCTAAACCAGAATGTATATTTTAAAGGTATCTTGACTTCAGAATTTGTGTCTAAGGATATGATGCTTTAGAAAAGAGGTTCTTTTATTTTCACAGAAGATGAGAACCTGTGTATTGCTTCTAGACCAATATGGTTTCACTGGACAAGACCCCCTGAAAGGTTGCTGTGAATACTCCCACAAAGAAAATAATTGCTGACTGAGATAAACCTAGTACAGAGGATACACCATAAAAAAAACATGATTAACAGCACCCCCATACAGCGGGGAGCAGTTTGGAGAGAAATTACTCCACCCATATTCCCAAATATTGTTTATAATTAATTATTTGTTTACATTTAAAGGGGGTATTATATAGATATTAATAATTTGTATTGGTATGGATCTTGGTTTATTGATACAAATTTAAGGTCAATTTTGTTATATGTATATGTATTTCTGATCTTGATTAAGGTATTGTGCTTGTGTAGCTCATTTAAAAATGTAATGTATAATTAGGAAATATAAGTTAATAGATACTCATCTATAATAGTTAAACTTGTAGTCATGTTAGTCAGATTTTCTAGATGTAGAGAGCTATATATTTTAGTTATATAGGTATTATTCAAACCTTTCAGAGACCTTCAGAATATGGCATTTAAATGTTTTAGTAATTTAGGACTTTTTATGATGGTAAGACACATCTGCTCCTGCCAGCACAAGCTACTTCAAAAGAATGATGGACATCGAAGATGCTCCTTATGGAGTTGATTAGCCATTTGTGCAAGAAACTGCTCTTGCCTGGACTGCTTCACCAGACATGCAGGACCCGCAGAGAAATGACTGCTGAACTTGCCTAAAGGTGAGATGATCCTTTGGGTTCCTGCTTCATAAAAGAGTCTGCAAGACATTCTGCAGGATACAGAAAAAATGTGACAGGCAAACTTCCAGTATAGGTGGAACTGTCTTTAAAATTTCCTGCTTCATAGAAAAGTCTGCGAGATACTATGGGCCTGTGGGCTGAAGATGGATGCCCCAGTGGTACAGAAAAACTTTGGGCAGCAAGATGTCTCTGTCATTCCTAGAGTTTTGGAAGTTGCTTACAATGCACTTCCTGTTTACTTAGGTAATATTATATCCTTCTGGAGTCTTTGATGGAGTTGAAGAATAGATAGATAGTTATAGTTTTCTTAGTTATGATAAAAGATAAAGTAGATATAAATATTGTAACTACAATTCTTGCTTGATAACTATTTTGTTATATGTAATTTTACTATGTTAAAGCCTTCCTTTTTGTTTCAACAGAAAAGTGGAAATGATGTGGGAGGTCCTTCTGTCTATGTGTTGCTTGTATTGGATAATGAATAAAGAAACTGCCTTGGCCTGTTAATAGGGCAGAACTTAGGTAGGCGGGGAGATGGAACTGAATTCAGGGAGAAAGAAGGGCATAGTCAGGAGATGCCATAGATCCTTTGTCAGAGTAAGATATGCTGAAACTTAGCAAGTAAGCCGCTGCCATGTGGTGATACACAGATTAACAGAAATGAGTTAAATTAAGATGTAATAGTTAGCCAATAAGAAGTTAGAGCTAATGGGACAAGCAGTGATTTAATTAATACAATTTCTGTGTGGCTATTTCAGTTCAGGCAGCCAGGACAAACTGGCCCTCCTCCTGCAAGATCCACCTGGAAAGGGAAAACAGACAAGATTGCCTGACAAAATTGGGAGCATTGGGGTGGGTGAAGAACGGAAAGACAAGGGGAGAAGAGAAGTGGGGAGAACTTGGGGGAATGGGATATTTGAGATGGAGGAAGAATAGGGATGAGACCAAGGAAAAAGATATTTTGATTGAGGGAGCCATTATGAGGTTAACAAGAAACCTGGCACTATAGAAATTCCTAGGAATATAGAAGGATGACCCCAGCTAGGACCCTAAGCAATAGAGGAGAGGGTGACCTTGCCCTATAGTCAGATTGATGAATATCTTAAATATCACCATAGAACCTTCATCCAGCAACTGACAGAAACAGAGGCAAAGACCTGTAGCAGAGCACTGGACTGAGCTCCCAAAGTCCAGTTGAAGAGGGGGAGGAGTGAAAATATGAACAAAGAGGTCAAGACCATGATGGGTACACCCACTGAAACAGTTTACCTGAGCTAATGGGAGCTTACCAATTCCAACCAGACAGAAAAGGAAACAGCATACTTTCAAACTTGTCCCTCTGAATGTTGGTAACAGTTATGACTGGGGCAGACTGCAAAGCCATTGGCAGTGGCACCAGGCTTTATTCCTACTGCTTGTACTGGCTTTTGTGGAACCTATTCTCTTTGGATGGATACCTTGCTCAGCCTAGATATAGTAGGGAGGGCCTTGGACCTTCCTCAAAGCTATATACCTTACCCTCTCTGAGGAGTGGATGGAGGGTGGAGAGTGTAAGTGGAGAGGGTAGGAGGAAGAGAGGGAGTGGGACTAGGATTGCTATGTAAAATGAATAAAGATAGTTTGTTTTCTTTTTAAAAATAATAAAAAATTTAAAAAATAAAAATATATTTGGAATACAATGTAAAATAAAATATGTAAAGATAAGGTGTAAATTGAGTTACATATGAAGCTCCCTTTCTCACTGCACAAAATCCAGACAAACTGCAAAGCAGAAACATTTTATATCATCACTAGCTTAAAAGTAAGAAAAGGAAATCTTCATGTACCAGAAGCAAACAGAAAATTAAAACCAAGGCTGTGAGATGTAAAAACTTCCACATTCATAGTAATGCCAGAAGTAGGTATGCCGTATTGACAGAGGTGGATTTAGCCTGAAGCCAATAAGCTTCCATTTTAAGACTCTTCCATTTCATAGTTCCATTTCTAAGACCTAAGATGGAGCTATTTTGCCTGGTAATTTTATTTGTTGCTTTTTTTTGCCATCAGCTAATACATTTGTTTCTTCTCACCTTGAATTCTTCTTTCTGATGAATGTAAAAATGTGGTATAACTGTTATGAAGCAGTTCAAGGTTTGAGACATGGATACTTTATGGATGCTCTAATTTTTCATAGATAATAAATAAAATCACAGATGATATATAAAAAGGCATATTCAAGAGGGGGTTTGTAGGAATCATGGGGTCAAGGACATTACAAGAAAAATCACAGCATCAACTAGCCTGGGCTCATAGGAGCTCATGGAGACTGAAGTGACAACCAGGGAGCCTGCATGGGACCCACCTAGACCCTCTGCATACATATGACAGTTGTGTAGCTTGGTCCTCTTGTGGGACTCTTAACGGTGGGAACAGGGGCTATCTCTGACTCTTTTACTGAATCTTGGGATCTGGGTCACTCTGCCCATCCTTAATATATGTTTTGTTAAGGCCTGTACTTTCCTAAACAGAAAAGAGGAGTGGATTGTGGTGTGGGAACAGAAAGTAGGGTGGGGGAAGGACTGGGAGTAGAGGAGAAAGAGGAAACTGTATGTGGCTGGGATAACGTGTGTGTGTGTGTGTGTGTGTGTGTGTGTGTGTGTGTGTGTGTGTGTGTGTGTGTGTGTGTGTGTGTGTATGTATGTATATATATATTAGGAAAAAAGAAAACATTTTAGAACATACAAACAATATTCATAAAGGTTAAATTCTTCATTTAAACTGTAAAACGAGAATGAGTTTTCATGTTTCAGTGATTCAGTAAATCAAAGTGTATGGACTTTTGATTCAGCCATTCTTTATATGTAATTTTGATTTTCACACTTTTACTTACTGTAACCCAAAAATATTAAGTAAAAATTCCCAGCATAAATATCTCAAAAGTTTCAAGTAACTTTAATATTGTGATAATTGTTCTATTTAAATGAGTTACTAATCTCTTACTGTGTTTACTTTATGAATCAAACATTATTTTTTGTGTATATGTATAAGAAAAACTATATCATCTATAAGATTCAGTATCATCTGTGATCTTAGAATGTATCTTCCACAAAAAAGAGGAAGTGCTATATGCTTCATTATATTTAAGGTTATTTATTAATGAGATGAAACAGAAACAGTAAAGAAAGGAATTGTCCACCAAAAATACAGTCTGATGCATTCCAGAAAAGAATCCAGCAGATTTCTAGTAGATGCTATTAAGAATGAGGTTCTACTGCTTTGTTGATATTTTTGTACCAGACTCTCATCTGATCTACTTCATGTTTTATAATGGCAGTGCTGGAGATCTTTAAAGAGTGTTGATTAGATTTTATAAAAGAGAGGGAATGAAAAACTTTTTTTTCAGTGACATATCTAAAAAAAAATCTGATAGATTGAAAAATGTGTTAACTCTATTTAAAAGAGTGTAAGGTCCTGCAATTGCTTCTCAAAATCTAATTCCAAAAATAAGAAGACAGGTTGGTATGACTGTGTAAAATACAATAATCTAGAAGTGGATTAACTCTGAAAGGTTCGTGACATTGTGGCTGCATTAAATATTTCAGGGATGCCTGGAGGACACAGCACTCCAACTAAAATTAACATTATAAGAGAAGGGTTTATTGAATAACTTTCTATGTTGGAGGTAACTCTATTATTCTACTAATGGCATTGTGATCATTTAATTTCTCAGTTTTATTTTATAATTATTTAAAGAAGCACACAGAAGTTATAGTGACACATGGCTGTAATCTCATCATTTATGGAAAGGTTCTCTAGTTGGAGGCCATAACAGCATAGTGAGATCTTATCTCAAAAACAAAACAAACAAACAAATCCCAGGATGCATTAATAAAAGTATAAACTTATCTTAATGTGGGCAAAATTGAATTGATATCCAAAAAAAAAGGAGCTGAGAAGTTTCAGCACGTTGGATATGAGGATGAAAAAACTGTCAGTAGAGGCACAATTATGGTGGTTATTTTTCTAGTGGTAATTACAATCAAGTTACTCTACCAGGCATTCTTCATATATTATGATATGTAATTCTCAAAACAGCCTCCTAGAGAAGTCTCATTACCCCTGCTTTCAAATAGGGTCAGAAGTACAAGCAGATTAAATACCTCATCTATGTTAATGCAGTTAGCTAGTGCACGCTATCATGTGAATTTAGATCTGCCTAATACCAGAAGACACTTTTAATGTCCTGAAATTCTCTTCCCTACAGTTTACAACTTCAAATACTATATTGTCTAATTTTATACTATAATATCTGAACATATGCTAAGCCTTCACAAATGCATGGGAATCTAGAGTGAGCAGAGTACATTGTTTATCTCAATTACCTTTTATAAAAACCTATGAAGCTTATTTTGTCATTATAGTATACATGAGTGATTGAAACCAAGACATTC
This sequence comes from Microtus oregoni, assembly GCF_018167655.1. Classification (NCBI taxonomy): domain Eukaryota; kingdom Metazoa; phylum Chordata; class Mammalia; order Rodentia; family Cricetidae; genus Microtus; species Microtus oregoni. Next base: position 655,785 of record NW_024544814.1, read on the forward strand.
TTAGACTGTTTTACTTTTCAAAGCTTAATTTCTCTCATTTAAGATGTGTCTCATTCAGCTATCCTCCTAAAAATTTCTGTCCAGGTAAAAGAAATAAAGAATTATGTTAGGAAGAGCTAATAGAGGAACAGGACTGATAGGATAAACAAACAAGGTGTGAAGAATTAATTAAGTTGGCTTACATTCAAATAGAAACAACAGGTATCTCAGACCTAGGAGGCTGAGAACCTAATAGTTGCTTAGTCCAAAAGACAGGGTCCCTCAATTCCATGCAAACACCTGGGGGGGGGTTACTAGATAGCCTCTGGCCCCATCAATGGTGGAAGACTGGAAATACTGGTCCATCAATGAGCAAAGGTTGCAGCAGCAACAACAGAGCAAATTGACTCAGCCATAAGAGTGAAGGTCAAGCAAGCTGATGGGGGAGAGTCTCCTGGCTTGTGTTAATTTCATTGGTTAAATAAAGAGACTGCCTTGGCCCTTTAATAGGACATAAAATTAGGTAGGCAGAGTAAACAAAACAGAATGCTGGGAGAAAGAAGCTGAGTCAAGGAGTCGCCATGATTCTCCCACTCCAGACAGACGCAGGTGAAGATCTTTCCTGGTAAGCCAGCTCGTGGAGTTACACAGATTATTAGAAATGAGTTAGATCGATATGTAAGAGCTAGCCAATAAGAAACTGGAACTAATGGGCCAGGCAGTGTTTAAAAGAATACAGTTTCCGTGTAATTATTTCGGGTAAAGCTAGCCGTGCGGGCGGCCAGGTGCCGGGGACACAGCCCGCCACTCTTAATACTACAGCAAGCAATATGTGGAAGACCTTCCTTCTGCTGTGCATTTTTTTTTAAATCTGGGCTGCTACCAGACGGTATCCCCAAACCTGGGTGGATCTTCCCACATCAATTAAGGCTCCCTACTCAGGTGATTTGTGGCAAGTTCACATTAAAAACCGCCATTGGACATTATAATAATCAGTTTAAAGAAAAGGTGACTAAACTCTAGAGAACTGAAGATACAGGCTAAAAGAAAGAGAATTAGCATGCAAATGGGTATATTTTTGTACCCAGTAATCTGCCCAGAAGTGAAAGTTGTTTGTATTAGGGATGTGCTAGAGAACAATACTGGAGTTGGGGGAGGGATTCTTGAATGACTTTCTGTATGATGATCTCTGAAATCCACTCATGTTGTGGTTGCATTCCATTCCTGAGTAAATAATATCTGTAGGGTGAACAGGGTCATCTTAAGTTCAAGGCCACTTACCTTATCATGAGTGGATTCTTTCAGATGCAATGTCAGGCCCCAGGAAGCAGGCATCATGCCTTTAGCAATGTTAACACCAGTTGGAGTGCAGTTTCCTCAAGGCATCTGTAAAGTGGTCCCAGCAGCCAACGTGTCATGATGACAGTCTTGCCTGTCACCAGCACAGGAACTGCTGGCTTTACAGCTCTGTATTCAAGGCATAGGACAAGTCACATGTCATTCAAGGGCCAAATGGCTGTGCTTGATAGTTCTGCTGTTTCAAAAGAAAAACACAGTAAGAAAAAAAAAAAAAGAAGACATGTTAACAGGTATTTACAATTAATATTCCTAAAAGCTTTTAAAATACTTAACTTATAAACAGGAGAGTTAGGTGCCTTTGCTAAGTTTCAATACGGTTGCCTATCAGTTATATTTCAAATAATTTGTAATGACTACAGAATGGAAGTGGCACCCACAAATGAAGTTACAGTGGCTGCCATCCGTATCAATACCACATAAAACTATTGTAACGTGATTAGTGCTTTGTATGCATTATCATTTAAACTATATGTTCTAGGAGGCACAAGTTATGTTAGTGTTTCATTTTTATAAGATGAAAATTTAAGGTCACAAAACACTTTTGTGCTAAAAATATTGAGAATTTCTTTTTTTTTTTAAATTTATTTATTTATTAAGGATTTCTGCCTCGTCCCCACAACCGCTTCCCATTTCCCTCCCACATTTTACATGTAGTAACAAATTTATTTTTACTAATTTATTCCAGTAAGGGACAGACTAAACCTCCATTTGACAACCAAATAATCATTCAAATTTCAGGAAGCCTTCATGGCAGAAAGACTTGTGGAGAATCTCTGCTCCTGTCTCACTCCTCCCATTCCAGACCCCACCCCTCAGAAAGCCCTCCAAGGGTCAATTCCTCTCCAAGAGTTGCTCAAGGGCCTAAAGGGTATTTAAGACCTGACCACCAGACAGGTGCTCTCTTTCTCTCCTGCTTTCCCAAGAGTCTCAGGGAGTTGCTTTACTCTGTTTATTAAATCTGGATTTATCAAATTAGTTTGATTGCATGGGTGGAGGAACCCAATCACCGGGAATCCAGTAATTACTTAGCATTTCTGTCCCACAACCTCAGGCAACATTTTCCCCAGCCTGCCCTCCACTGAATTACCTCATCACCAGGCAGGGAGATCTGCACCCAAGTAGGGCAGACTGGTATTTCAACCTGCCTTATGCAAGGTGAAGTATAGAGCACCCTGAGATTATGCAGCTCACAAAAGCTCTGTGCCTGATATTCTCTTTAGTATCCGGTCACTGAAGCAGATCATTTCTTGAACCTACGAGATTTATTAAATGCCAGAAAAAGACTCGGACCACCTAAAAAAGCGAATCCCGAATCTTTAAGTCTTTGGTGGGGGCATCTCACATCATCGGGTAATGAAGAAGCAATCTAGGTGTCCTGTGACTTACAGGATGTGGAGGAGGTGAGGAGGAAGGGCACTTTTTAGTTCTGGTGAGCTCCAAATAAGATCTGGGAAGTGATCCTGGGCCTGTAATACCTGGAGTCTGCAAATTCCTGTTCTTGCCCCTCTCTTGGAACGCAGACACCTGGGGAAGTCTATTTCCAAACTCAGAAAGGCTGTTTTTCTCTTTCTGTGGCAGGAGGGGTGTCCCAGAAACAAAACTGGAGATCAGAGATATACAAGGCTGCTGTTTCTGGACCGCAATTTCAACATTTCTTCTGTGAAGTCCCTGCACCACTACCCCTAGGGAGTCTAATGCAGATTTACATCCATATTTTTAATAAGCTGCTTGCTAGTATCTGTGAGGATGCAAGGAAATGGTGGTCAGATTGGCTTGTAGATCAAGCCAAGGGCCTACCTCTACAAACACTACCCTAGCCTCTGACACTGTTGTATGGTTCAAGTCACTGTGGGTGCAGGACAGGAAAGTAAGCTTAAGCTGCTGCCCTGTGGTCATCACAATAGGCTAATGAAACCCAACACTAAGCAGATCCTAATCAGCACCACCCACAGGCTTGCCCATGGACAGAAATTCTCGAACTGGTCAGGTGTCAGGGAGGACAACAGCCCCAATGTACTGACTGTGCTTCTTTTCCAGCTGAGGTCACCTCTAGTTGGTTGCAGCTGTCTTGGACAATATGTGCAATAGGCAATAGACAGCTTAGAGTAACATGGAGACATCTTGGTGCTTCCCAGGTGCTGTGGTGGTCTTGGGAGGGCAGGAGAGCAAGGACTAGTGTCCAGGTGATACCCAAATATCAAGATTAACACACAAAAGAAGCCAGTTAGTTGCCAGAGAAAGACTGGACACCCTTCCTCTCCTGGGTAGCACACAAATATCACAGAAAAGGCCTACGGAAAAAAATGTAAATGCCCTCTAGATGGTCGTGCAGTTTTGGCCCACTGCTTTTGAGTTTCTGCTTTGCTTTCAGCACGCTACCCTGTCTTCAACAGTGCTTTCCTTTCATAATAAAATGCTTCTACTCCTTTTTCTAGCCCCGTGTTCTGGACAACTCTTTGCCCTGGGCCACATGAACCTTGTTCTGTTAACAGACAACCCTGGAACACCAGCAGGTGATCTCTGCACTCAGTGTCAGAAGTTTGGTGGGTGAAGTTAGGAGGCACAAGTTTGGCATACAAGTCTGGGACTTTTATTCATTCTGACTCTGCAGAGAATTCTGTAGTATCTGGCTATAGGTCAGTGACTTTGTGCAAGGCATATTAGCCTACGACAGCCTCAGGGAGAAACTTCTGGGGACACACCGTGCTCCTAGGTACGTTCTAACTGATGGAGATTAGGGTGCCAATAACTCAGAGAAACCATTTGGCTAGTTGATTATATCTTGCTTTTTTCCCTATAATTTCTAAAATACTGTTGTTTAAGTAATACTTGTCTTTTGTTAACACTCCCAGTCAGTGTTAATACAGCTCTCACTCATCTCAAAGAGATAAAACAGAATTTATTCTGGAGCTAAATTTGAGTCACTATGGCCTGGGAACACAGAACCAGATTACTCCCAAATCAACATTCCTATGTGGTTGACAGTTTGGTCAAGAGCATTTGTTCAACTATGTTCATAGCAGCATTATTTGTAATAGCCAGAACCTGGAAACAACCTAGCTGCCCCTCAACTGAAGAATGGATAAAGAAAGAGTGGCAAATCTACACATTAGAGTACTTCTCAGCAGTAAAAAAATAATGACATCTTGAATTTTGCAAATGGACGGAATTCGAAAACATCATCCTGAGTGAGGTAACCCAGACCCCCCCCCAAAAAAACGAATATGGTATGTACTCACTCATAAGTGGATACTAGTCATAAACAATGGACAAGGAGCCTATAGCTTACTATCCTAGAGAAACAAAGTAATAAGGTGAACCCAAAGAAAAACATATATAGACCCACCTGGAAATTGGAATCAGACAAAAATTTAGGAGTGGGGGGGCCTAGAGGGGGAGAGAAGGGAGGTTGAGGAGAACTTGAGAGAATGGGATGGTTGAGATGGAGGAAGGACAGATATGAGAGCAAGAAAAAGGGATATCTTGATTGAGGGAGCCATTATGGAGTTAGCAAGAATCCTGGCTCTAAAAAAATGTCCAAGAACCCACAGGGATGAACCCAACTAAGACCCTAAGCAATAGAGGAGAGGGTGTCTGAACTGACCTTACCCTGTAGTCAGAATGATGATTATCTTAAATATAACCATAGAATCTTCATCCAACAACAGATGGGAACAGAGGAAATGACCCACTGGACTCAGCACTGGACTGAAATCCCAAGATCCAGTTGAAGAGTGGAGGGAGAGAGAGTATGAGCAAGAAATTCAAGACCATGAGGGGGTCATCCACTGAGACAGTTTGCTTGAGCTAATGGGAGCTCACCAACTCCAACTGGACTGGGAGTGAATGAGCATGGGAACAACAAAGCCCCTCTGAAGGGGGTTGACAGCTGGGGCAGGCTGAGTAACCATTGATAATGACACTGAAATGTGTCTCTACTGCATATACAAGCTTCATGGGATCTTTTTCCCTATGGATGTAAACCTTGCTCTACCTAGATGTAGTAGGGAGGGGCTTGGACTTTCCACAGGGTGGGGTGCATGGCACTTCCTTAGGGTTGGAGAGGGTCTGTGGAGGGAGAGGGAGGGGACTGGGAGGAGGGGAGAAAGTGGGAATTTGAAATGATATTTTTTAAGTAATAAAAAGGAAAAAAATAAAAATAGCAAGACAATGCACAAAAAAACCCCACACACCAAGAGATACCAGGTCTGCAGGTTACAGCAAAGTGAGAAAAGTTCAGGTTGAGGCAGGCTTTACATCTTGTCTGATTGTGTTCTTTTTCAGTTGGTGAAAACTATGGTTTTGTTCAAGTTAACGCATTCCAAAAGGTTTTCTCAACCTGTCTCACATAGGTGCTGAAAGAAATGCCTAAATATATTACAGTTAGGCTCTAGACCTGCAACATTCCAACTTCTCCAGACAATCAGCCTTGACAGAAGAGCAATGTAAGGTGTGTGGGTTTTTTTTTCTCCAGAAACTTTTATTATTGAAGATGATATAGGACCCTAGCGTCTCTCTCCTTTCCTCCCCTTTCTGGGTATCCATCTTTCTTTCTCTGTACAATAAGACAAATGCATCTCTGCTTTCCTATATTGATGTTTCTGTTTCGATGTAATATGCTACTACAGACCTAGAACAATATGGTCAAATGACCATAGAATGAAAATGAAAATTATATCCCTTAACAAGGACTTCAGTTTTCCACCTCAAGTCTATTTTCACAGTAATGGAAAGTTATCAACATGACCATAGAATGAAAATGAAAATTATATCCCTTAACAAGGACTTCAGTTTTCCACCTCAAGTCTATTTTTACAGTAATGGAAAGTTATCAACATATGTACCGTGTGACTAAAGAAAATGGAAAACCATAACAAGGAAATTCAGACAGTATTATTGATTGCCAATTTCTTTTAGAAAGGAATGTTTTGGCTAAGCACTGCATCAGAGCAAAACCTACAACCAGCTGAAACCAACGGACTATGGAGTGGGTAGTAGAGCAAGGTTTTTATTAATTTTAGCTATTATCATATGGCACACATAAAAAATGAAAAATGAAATCGGTGTCAATATGTTTTTCTTCCATATTATTTCTATTTATCTATAGACAAAGTTGTATTGACTTTAAGCAATAATATTTAGATGTTAATTCTAACATAATGAACATTGAGAATAATGATGACCATGACAAGAAGACTCTATCATCTTGGGAGGACAATGATAAAATATTTCAAATATAGACTTAATTATATCATGTTATGCAAAGTCTAGACCTCGTATTTTCTTTCGAGGTTAAGTGTGGTTTTTAAAAGATGGAAATCTGAGGTTCGAGGCTCAGTCAGTAGAAGCACATGCCTTGCAAGCAATCCCCAGAACACATATAAATATACTTTCTGGCTAGGTAAGCTAACAAGGGAGCCCCAGATCACAGCAAGAGACACCAAAAGATATAAATATTGAAAGCTCCCGATGAATGACATCCCAGGTTGTCCTGTATATTCTACAAGCACGTGCATACAAATCTACATTACATGTGCACAAACAAACACACATCTGCTCACACATGTACTCCTCTATTCACATACATTGTGATGGTTAATCTTGACAGCTTGATAGGATTTAGAATCACCATAATTATCTCTGGGCATATCTGTGAGGATATTCTAGGTCGAAGTGGGTCCACCCACCGTAAAAGTGAACAGTACCATTTCATAGGCTAGGATCCAGGACTTACTGCAAAAGAAAAATAATGTGCAATATTAACCATTATCTGCTTCTGGACTGCAGACATGTGATACTATTATAAGCTCTTGTACCATGACTTCCCTGCAGCAATGGACTGTATCCTCAATCTATGTGCCAAAATTAGCCTTTGCTTCCTTATGTTTCAGCATCAGGAGAAATAACTAATAAAAAAAATTGATACTGAGAAGCCTTATGGTTATTGGGCCCTTGGAGTTGGTATGTGGGGGGAATATTCAAGTTTGTTACTTTGTACAATAGGCCTGTATACTCTATGGAATATTTAATGACCCATTCTCTCATGGGAGCTTGAAAGAGAAGAATGCTTGGAGAAAGACAGTGGCTGCCCAGTTTGTGAGCTTTCAGAATGGAACATCAACTGTCAGAAATTGTGCTAGGAGCCACGAACATTATATTCTGGCAAAGAAATTGCCTGTATTGTCTTCATGTCTTGATAGTCTGAATGTAAAGTGAATGAACTTTGATAGTGGGAATTTCCAGGGTATTCAGATTGTGGTATAGTTGCTACGGCTTACCTTGGTTTATCCTGGTCTGCAGTCTGGTGAATATGATAAAATCATTTGTGGTAGTTTAAATGAGAATTACCCCATAAGTTTATATATGTCTAGTTGGTGGACTGTTTAGCTAAGGATTAGGAAGTGTGCCCTTGTTGGAGGTATGTCACTAGGATGGGAACTGAGGTTTCAAAAGCCCATGCTAAGTCCAGAGTCTCTGTCTGCCAATAGCTATGGATCATATGTAAGCTCTCAGCTACTGCTCCATGCCTACCTGCTTGATGCCATTCTGCTTACCACGACGGTCATGGACTAACCTTCTGAATCTGTTAACTCCCCAGCTAACTTCTTTTGCACTAAAATCCATTATTTTAAATATTAAAGCTTTGTATGCAAGCTTTGGATGTTGTGTGTGTGTGTGTGTGTGTGTGTGTGTGTGTGTGTAGTTTTAAGGTAGGGGTTCTAATTCAAGGGGGGAAATTAGAACACTAGAAATGACTTAGATGTAATAGAACAAAACAAATACTAGTTTTCACTTTGATGGGTTTATTTGCTTATGTTTGCTTATTAAGCCCATTCACTTTCGCTATCCGATTTTCCGGAATTATACCCCATTGCTCTACGACGGTCCCGGATCATATCTGCTTCATTTTCATGTAACTCAGCACTTGGTCTCTCTTTATGAATTTTGCGTAGTTTAACGCCTGCTTTTATGGCGTCCATCAGTGCGTTCCTTGCTTTGCCCATCATTGGTAGGACTGATGAAGGATTTTGGTTTCCAGGATTTGGATTTACAGGCTGAGTTATTGCAAGAGATCTATGGCTTGAAGCAGATGTTGATTTCATCGAAGGCAGTGATGACTGTAGAGTGGTAACTTTTGTTGAGGTTAAACATGATAGCTGCGGTGGTGGTGAATACAAATGTCCTTTGGACTTTGTCATGTGTAATTTTGACTGTGCTTCAATAAGTTTTGTTAAGTGGCTCACTGAACGTTTTGATGATGGTGATAAATTTGAAGACATCTGGGTTTTTTGGTTTGATGAGGCAGGTACTGAAACAGAGCATGGTACCCTGGGAGATCTTGGTAATTGGGCACTCGAAGAACCTGATGTATTTGAGACTTGGTTTTGTGGTAGTGGTCCACTTGCAGAGCTTAATTTTGATGCAGATTCTGGTGATGATTTTGCAGTTTCTGGTGATTTTTGAAAAGACTTCACGGGTTGACAAATGGAATATTTTGATTGCACGGCTATAGCAGAGTCAATGAGATCTAAAGCGGAATCCCATGACTTATTTAATGCAATTACTGAAGGAGATAAAAGTGAAGTGATCATCTGATCTTGACTCTGTGGACTTAGACTACCTGGTTGCAGTTCCAAACATTCATGAGATGCTGATGTTGAAGTGAATTCAGGTGGCATCTTTAGATGTATTTTAGAAGTGGTCTTTAAGCAAGCAGATGTTGTAGTTTCCAAAACAACGAATGAAGATGTTACTGGCGAGCTAACAATCCTGGGAGCAGATGGTCTTTTAGAACTGGCAAGGTGGATCAGCCTATCAGAAGGCAATGGTGGTGCTTCTGGTGCAAGAGGGTTGACAAATATATTTTTTTTGCGATGAATTAGCGATGGTGGCTGGCTGAGCATCACGTCCCCCTTACCAGTTCCATAAAGGACACGAGGACGTGACTGGCTCATATGCCCAATACCATAATGTAGATGTTCTTGCTCACCAGGTAAGTTGTTCGCTGCAGATTTTTCTTGAGGCTTGCTTTTATTCAGTGGAAAAATGTATAACGAAGAGCCACCTTCAGATTGATCTAAATATGAATAAGATACTGCACAACCAGAGGCTGGAATGCGGTCCACAGAAATACGTTCTTTCACCAGTTGACACTGTAGCTTAGTTTTGGTTCCACTATCATGGTCTAGATTCTTCTCCTGTATGTATTTCTTGCTTGCTTGTTCTTTATTCTCAGGTACAATTTCTTGTACAAATTTGGAAGAATATAAACATGAGTGGAATGAACCGTCAGAAGAACTTGAATCTTCCATGTCATTTTGGTAGTATGTAGGTAATGTAAGAAGTGGTATTGCTGTATTAGTATCATTTCTTTCAAAGATGTTAACAGGTAATGATGTACAGGAGTACACTTGCTGGGTTTCAATAGTTATATTTGGAAGAGTCTTCCTTGACTTCCACACTTCCATGGATAACACATCATTTGGAACTTTGTGAGCAATAACTTCAGTTAGCTGGATTATATTTTCTTGTAAATTTTGAAGTTTAAAGGAGATGCTATGAATCTCTTCATCTAATTTTCCGAATAAGTCTTCAGTGTGTTTATCAAGATCATTTACTCGACTCACTATTTTGTTTAATGATGTCAGAATTACATAGATGAACTTAGAAATTGTCTGTGGTTGACTTAGATATTGTTCAACCTTGTCTTCATTAAGCGACATGATGGATTTTTGTTAACAAAGAAGTGAAGTGTAGAAAGATGCTTCTATAACCCTGCTTTAAGCATCCACCACTCTTACCAGTCCATTCCAAGTTGTTAAACACTATCCTAAGCTTTTCCACCATCTGTTAATCACACCTTTGGAGAAGTGAAGGCACCAGCTTCTTGCCTTCAGGTTGTCAGCAGTTACAGGACAAGCATGTTGTTTCATCAGATTCTTTTCTTTGAACAAGCAGTGAGACAACTTATGATTACATCATTGCCATACCCAATCACCCTTCCTCCTCCTGGTCTTATCTTCAACCTGCCCTCTTGAAGCTGGTAGCCTTCTACCTGCCTCGCTCTCTTAACACCACCTCTTTGTTTCTTCTGTCCTCTGCCCTCCCCCACCACCCCGTTCTCTGGTTCTCTGTCCTTAACTCCCTCTTCCTAACCCACCTTCGTAACTCCACCCTCTGCACTTATGACATCACCTTCTGCTCTCCTGGCTCCTCACTCCTTGGTTTCTTCCCTCTACCATCCTTCTGCAATCAGCCCTCCCCATTCTCCAAAAACTGTCTTCCTCCCCCTACATCCTACCCTCCAAACTTCACTATGTCAACACTACTCTCTCCTTCAGAAGTCCTCTGCCTTCCTGCTCTCCTACTCCTTCATCCCTGTTCTTCCGCCACATTTTTCTCCATCTACTTTCCCACAATCTCCTACCCCCTCCAACCTCCTCTGCCCTCTTCCCTCTGATCTTCTGTCCACTCCTGCTCTTAGGTCACCATACCCCATTCTTGCACACCCTTGAATCTCCTAAGCCTCTCATAAATCTGCTCTCTGCCTTCATTTCCCCTCTACATTCCTATCTTGTCTCCCGTTGCATTCCTCTTCCTCCGGCTTCTTCCTTCTCTATGCCATTTATCCTTCTCCGTTCTCTATTAAACTCTATATTCTATCTACCCTCTACTTCCACCTTCCCTCCCTTTTCTTCCTCCCTCTGCTAGCTTCCCTGTGTACTCTACTGTACTATTTCTCCTAATCCCAGCTTCCTGACACCACCCTCCCCGATTAGGACATCACACTCCCGAACTCCAGCTCATCCTCCCTCTACCCTCCAGTTACTGTCTCATCCCTTTGATCTCTTCTTCCCTCCACTCAAGCTTTTCTCCCTCTGATCTCCTATTCCCTGAGTCCTCTTTTATTCATAGCCCTCCACACTCCTCCCTGCTCTCTTCCCTCTATCATTTCCATATGTCCTGGCACCTATTACTTCTGCCCTTCCTCCTCAAACCTCCTAACTTTCCTCTTCAGCCCTATTCTTTTCCTCTATGCCCTTGGCTCTCCTTTGCCCTCTGGTCTCTTTCATTCTGCACCTCCTTTCCCTCTCCTCCTGCCCCCCTTTCCCTCTTACCTGGTCTTTCTTCCTCCCTTAGCTGTTTGCCCGGTGTCCTGTGCCCTCTCTTCATCTGGACTGACCTCCCGCTGTGCTCCTGCTGACCCTGCCCTCCTGACTCCGCCCACCCTGCTTATGACATCACACTCAGCTCTCTGCACTCCTTCCTCTCCTCAGATCTGCTGTCCTCCCTCTGCCCTCACCCCATCCTCTCCTCCCTGGACAATGCTCCTCCCTGGGACCTGCTCTCTTCCCTCTGCCCTCCACACTCATTTGACTTTTCCTCCTTTTGATCTCTACTCTCTTAACACAATTCCCTCCTCCCTCCACCTCCCCCAACCTCTTTTCTATGCTTTCCCTTCAACCTTGTTTCTTTTCCTTTCCTCCCTCTGAGGCCATTCGTGTGCCATCTTCCCTCTGTTCTTAGCTCTCCAAACTTCTCCCTCCTTTCTTCACTCTATGTCTACCCCCTGGCCCCTCCTCCTTCTCCCCTACCTCTTCAACCTTCCTCTGATGCATACTCAGCACTCTCCTCTTTGCCCCCTTGGTTTCCTTCCCCCTTCTATCTGTGGTTTCTTCTTCCCTCTGCTCTTCCACCCTGCCTTCCTGCCTTCTGCTCTCTCACTTCTGAGTTTTCCCCTCCTGCCCCCACCCTACTGACTGCACCCATCCTAATTATCACATTACATTCTGCTCACAGGTCTCTGCACTTGCTCTTCTCCATCTGCCCCCCCCCAATCCCTCTGGAGACTCTTTCCCAGACGCAACTCCTCCCTCTGAGCTCCACTTTCTTCTCTCCTCCCTTTGATGTCCATCTCTCTTTCCATGATATCCTAATCCTCCAACCTCTGACTTCACCGATGATCTCTCCCACTTTCCTTCTGCTTCCACAGCCCTTCTCTTCCTCTTTCTGATCATCTCCTCTCTCTGCTCTCTTCCTGCTGACTTCGGTTCTCTTGACCTCTCAAACACTCCTCCTGGCCCCTCAAGCTTCCACTGCTCCTCTCTGTGTGCTGTTCTTTCTTCCTCTATGCCCTTGGCTATCCTTTTTTCGCCCTCTGGTCTTTCCATTCCGTACATCCTTTCCCTTTCCTCCTGCCCTCCTTTCCCTCTTACCTGGTCTTTCTTCCTCCCTCAGATGTTTGCCCTGTGCCCTCTGCTGTCTCCTGCCCTCTGCTGTCTCCTTCCTCATCTGGACTGACCTTCCCCTGTGCGCCTGCTGACCCTGCCCTCCTGACTCCGCCCACCCTGATTATGACACCACAGTCAGGTCTACACTCCTCCCTGCTTTCCTCTTCTGCTGCCCTCCTCCTGCTCCCATCATTCTCTCCTTCCTAAACTGTGCTCCTTCCTCTGGGCTCTGCTCTCTACCCTCGGATCTCCACACATTTCACCTTTCCTCCCTTTTATGTCTCCCATCACACAATTTGCTGCACACTCTGACCTCTTCTGACCTTCGGCCTCCACCATTTTTCCTTCTACCCATACTTGCTCTCTTTCCCTGCCTGTGCATCTCTCTACAGCCCTCTGATCCACTCCAACTGTGCTCTTGGATCTCAACACTCCTCCCTGCACTTGCCCCTTGTTTTCTCCTTCCTCCCTCAGTTTTACCATCTTTGCTCTTTACCTGCTCCTTCTTCACCCTATGATCTCTTCCTAACCCCAGTGCCCTCTTTCCCCCTCCCTCCCTGAGGTTTCTTCCTTCCCTATCTTCCCTCTGCCCTCTGCCCTCTGTAGTGACTCCCCTTCTCCTTCTGACTTCACCCACCCTGATTTGCCATCACACTTTGCCCTCTGCACTCCTTCCTTTTCGCCCACCACCCTCCTCCCTCTATGCCCAACCATCCCTGGATAGCCACCCCTGGCTCTTCTCTTTTTCCTCTGCCCCCCACACTCATTTCACCTCTCCCTATGATGGACATCTCTCTTCACAACATTTCCTACATCCTCCAACCTGACCTCCTCACTCTAATCACCTTTCCCGCCAACATCTTCCTTCTCTCCACTTCTACCCTTCTTCCCTCTGATCTTCTCGCTCTTTCCTCTTCCACTCCTCTCTGTTCTTAGGCCTCCATCCACACTCTTCCTTCCTTACCTACCTCTAGTGTCTTCTCCCTCAACCCTGTTCTTCATGCCCATTACCTTTCTTTATCTCCTGTGTCTGACCTCTACTGCACCCCACCTTCTTTCCCTCTCCTACTGCCTTCCTTTCCGGCTTACCTGGTTTTTCTTCCTCCCTTAGCTGTCTGCCCTGTGCCCTCTGCCTTCTCCACCTCTAGACCGACCTCCCCCTGTGCTCCTGCTGACCCTGCCCTCCTGACTCCGCCCATGCTGATTATGACATCACACTCAGCTCTGCACTCCCACTACCCTCCTCTCTCTGCTTTCTGCCTCCATCTCTCTCCTTTTTTCTTTTGATCTCTTCCTCCCTCTGGAAGTCTCTCCCCTCTCCCTCAACAGAATTCTCTTCCCTTCAGAAGTCCCCTGCCCTCCTAGGGCTCTCCTACTCCTTCATCCCTGTTCTTCCTTCTCAATGCCCTTTGATCTCCATCCTCCTCTTGATCTCCATCTCCTTTCACACTATTCCCTCCCCCTCGAGCCTCTGACCACCTCCCTCTGGTCGCCTCTCCCTCTACCACTGTTGCTTTATTCTCTGCTCTGATTTCTGACTTTTGTCCTCAGCCCTCTTGCCTACTCTTCACTCTGTTCTCTTGGATCTCCACACTGCTCCTACTCTTCTTGTAATTTCATCTCCTCCTGATTCCCTTTCTTTCTGCTCTAAACTCTCAGCACGCTGGTCCTCTGTCAGCCCTGTTCTTTTCCTCTACGCCCTTGGCTCTCCTTTCTTTGCCCTCTGGTCTCTTCCATTCTGCACCTCCTTTCCCTCTCCTCTTGCCTTCCTTTCCCTCTTACCTGGGCTTTCTCCCTCCCTTACCTGTTTGTCCTCTGCCCTCTGCTGTCTTCTCCTGTGAACTGACCTCCCCCCATGGTGTTCCTGCTGACCCTGCCCTCCTGACTCCGTCCACCCTGATTATGATATCACACTCACCTCTCTGCACTCCTCCCTCTCCTCCTCCAACTGATCTGCTGTCCTCCCTCTGCCCTCTCCCCTGTGACCGCATCCAACTTCTCCTCCATGGACTCTCCTCCTTTTTCTGGGATCTTCTCCCTTCCCCTTGCTCTCCCCACCTCCTTCACTGCTTCTCCTTTTGATGTCTACCTCTCTTCCCACAATTTCCTACCACTCACATCTCTTCCAGGCTCCTTTCTCTACTCACCTCTCCTTTTCCCTTCCATATGCCCATCCCTTCCTCCCTCTGATCTCCTCTTCCCTGTGTCCTCTTTCCCCAGCCTTCAGTCTGGTCTTCCTGTTCACTCCTCCCTTTGGTCTCTTATACTTTGACACTCCTTCTGCTCTTTCTATTTTCACCTTTTTGGGCCCATTTCCTTCGCCCCTATTCCCTCAGACCACCGCCAAGCTCTCACCTTGTTCCCGCTCTTTCTACTTTCTCTTCTTTGCTCTCCTCTCTTGTCACTCTTATATTTTTCTTCGTCCACCTTCTTTCTGCAACCTATTACCTTCCTCTCCTCCCTTTCTAAGGCAGTCTTCCCTCTGTTCTCCTTCCTCAGACAACCTTGCTCTTCTGTCTTTAGACTGCTTCTCTCTCCTTTTCCCTCTACTCTTCTCCTCCCTCCCCTCTCTGCCCTCTGCACCCTTTTTCTCCTCCTTCTGATCTCCCCTCTTTACTCTCTTCCCTCCTCCCACCAACATCCTGTGCCCTCCTACCTCGACCCGCCGTCCTATTCTGTCCTCCTCTTCTCACTCCATTCTCTTAACTTGGCTCCCCTGTCCTCCCTCCTGTTCCACTACCATATTTTGTCAGCGCTCCTTCCCTCTTCCCTCTCATTTCTTCCTCCCTCTGCCCTCTTCCATGTCTTCTTTGCCTTCCTCATCCTTCTGCTCCCTTGTATTTCCTCCTTCATCTCAGTCCTTCTCCAGCTCCTGATCCCCTTTGCCCTCAGCACTGTTTCTTCTTCTATTCAGTCTGTCTTCCTCTTTCTCCTCTACTTCTACTCTTGTCCCCCCCAGTCCTATTCCCTCCACTCTCTCTGCTCCCATCTTGCCTCCCATTCCCCTCTGTTCTCCTCCTCTCTCATCCCTCTCCCCTCAGTCCTCTGCCCTCCTCTCATCTGCTCTCTCTGGTCTTCTCTTGGCCTTCACTATGGACTCAGCCCTCTGACCTCCTCTGCTCCTCTCTCTTTGCTGGCTTCCCTCAGCCCTCTGTCTCTCTCCACTCTTCCTCTGTTGTTCTCCTTCTTCTGCCCTCTACTCCCGCATCTCTCTGCTCTTCCCCCTGCCTGTCCCTGCCCTCTTCCAATCCTACAGCTTCTCTTCCCCCTTTCCCTCTTGCTTCTGGGCTCTTCCTTCCACACTGCCCTTCTCCATCCTCTCCTCCTTGTGCTGTCTTCTTCCCTCAACTCTCTTCCTTTTGCCTACTTTCTGTCTTCTTTTTCCTCCCTCTGCTCTTTTCCTAACTCAGCTCTCCTGCCCTGCTTTAGAACTCCTCACTCTAAGCCTCTCTCTCTGTTCTGCACTCCTCCTTACCCTCCTCCCTCCGCTCTCATCACTCTTCTCTCTTCCTCCCCCCATTCTCCACCATACTCTTGCCCCCCTCTTCATTTTCCTCTGTCACTCCCCCACCTAAGACTAACTTTGAGAAAGTAGATGGGGGTCAGGAAGTGGTCAGGAATTGAGTAGGCTATGGTGAACCCCTTTGTCCCAGTTCCATGATGCCTTCCTGCCACCACCTTCTTTCAGTCTATATCTGGGATTGGCAACTTGAGCAAAGTGAAGTACAAAAATACACCACTACAGGAATCCTAGGAACACACACAGTTGCTTTACAATTATTAGTATTAGCTGCTGGAGAATTTCTCAATTACTGTTTTAAGACGTGCCCAAGCAAATATTTCTGGCCATGTCAGGCCTTTGAAGCATGAGTGGATTGACCTCCCTTTACTATTCCTTCAGATGTACTTGTATAGCCTTCTGATACTGAGGTTTGCATACTGAGTAACAAAGCAAGATCTGGTGGCACAGCTGTAAGGCAGAGATAAGACTGTGTAGATAACTGGGAAAGATACTCTCAAAGCCCATTGCTGGCCATGCCAGGGAAATGTGAATGATCTTAGAATTCATTTGCTAAAGAATATCAAAGTTATTTGGAAGATTGAAACGAGCATCTAAAACGCACACCACTGTTATCCATCCAGATAGTTGCACAAATGGAATTATTTATCACTCTATAATTTACTGTCATTTCCTGAGAACTACCTTGTTTCTTTACTGGCTATATCAGACTGGTAAAGAAACTTTGGTCTAAGCCAAACAATTCACCTTTTAAGATATTTCAATAGTGACCATGACCTCTTCACACACGCCTACAATTCTATGTAGTCTGACATTCACTATACTGTTTGGGGAAAGCATTTCATTAGCTACCACTTTTCCCAACCATGTGACACTATCTTTATTGTTTTGTGACTGTAGTGTGCAAAGTGTCGTCCAGAAGCACATTTTCCACTATTGTGCTCTTTAAAATGGTTTAACATTTATTTTCTTAGTTTGTATGGACAGGGAGTGTTTGTTAACTAGCAACCTCCTGTAGGTTGGGAGACAGTGACTCAGCATCAGGACTGATCTCTCCTTCACTTGCACTGTCCAAACTTTTTTTTTATTTTTCCATTCAATTATTTACACTTCCTTCCCTCCTCCCAATTCCCTCCCGCTCCCCCACACTCCCTCTTCCCTCTCCCACCCTGCTTGAGAGAGGGCAGGGAACCCTGCCCTGTGGGAAGTCCAAGGCCCTCCCCCATACACCCAGGCCTAGGGAGCTGTACATCCATATAGACTAGGGTCCCAAAAAGCCAGAACATGCCATAAAAACAAGTCCCAGTGCCTTTATCAATGACTTCTCAGTCAGCCCCTATTGTCAGCCACACTCAGAGAGTCTAGTTTGATCACATGCTCATTCAGACCTGGTACAGCTGGATTTGGTGAACAAACTTAACATCTATCTAGAGATGTTCATTGTCCCCTGTGCTTTGGAGAGTTGTCAAGAATTACAATGCACTGTGCCTTGGTACCCACCAGGGATCATATGGTCTCTGCACTAGTACAGGACAGATATATTGGCAGTTCAATATGAAGTCAGAAATTGCCTTATATGGTCCTCACTAGGAAACAACCTAAGCCATACTTCAGAAGAGAAGTTAGAGGACTCCTATGCACAGGAAATCTGCTTCTATTTTGTACTTTGTGTCTTCCTCTGCCTTGATTAACAGTGGTTCCAGTCTCAGAGGCTGCCATGGACTTATTGACTATATATCATATAGTGTGTTAGCATGGTGTAAGTTCTGACAAACTCCTTCTGTAACACACACTTCAATATGCTTCTCTTCTTAACCTAACACAATAGATTTTTAAAACAAATAAATAAAAGATCTATTTGTGTCATAGAGCAATATAATAAACTTATCACCTTGTCAAGACAGGATTGAATCAAGCTATACTTATGACAGCATGAAACCAACCAAGATCACCTGTCCACACATTGCTAAAGTACAAGATTTTTTATCTGCTGTAGATCTTAAGCAGACTTTATTGCCTCTTGGATTTCAAGATGTTCTGTCACATAGTTTTCCCCTTGGTTTCACATGAGTCTAAAAGGTACAGGATGCTATATTCTAGAGGGAGCTGACCAAGATAACAAACCTCCTAAATGTCCTTGAGCACTAAACAAGATAAATGGGAGTGAAAATACACAATGAGTCCAAAATTGTTATATGTTAACCCTGGAACTGCAGTTAAGGATAAGAAGTGCACGTGTTCCTCTAAAAAGCAAGATAGCAAATTTCTACTTGTCCCTGTGAGCTCTCCCATGGAGATAGTGAGATTTCAGTGGTGTGGGCTACACAGGAAACTCAACATTGTTCCCAAGGAGAGCTGGCCAAACCCCATGCCCTTGTCCTGCCCACAGCAGTGCTTTTATAAAGCTCTTCTTAGAGTTTTACATAGGAGTCTACCCATACACCCCTTTCAGAGCAGATTAGCCCTAAAACTCACCCTTTCTTGCATGAGGGATCACCAGCACCATGAGGAGTAATAGGATTTCCTTTCTCTGCTCTAGGGTGTCATGCTTGGGAGTGTTGTCTGTGACCTCCATGTCCTTCTCACTCTCCTTGTTTTACCCATGCAATCCAGGTCTTTAGGAGCCACATGGAAGTGGACTGCACTTCCCTTTGCTAATTCCTAAATACATAAACTCACAGGCGTGTACCTCCTTCTTGTCTTCCCATTTATATAATTTTCCTGCCACTTCAGAGGTTATCACAGAAGATTCCACTCACAAATCCCTTTCTAAGTCTAGTTTCCACTTTAAGTGAGCAAGGTCTCCCTGAAAGGCAGTTCAGTTTTTGTTCCATGTATTGCTTCATAGAGCAGTCCGTTGCAACACATGCCATAGTTTTCCTGCGGTCCCACCATATACAGACTGCTTTACGGATTGCAGAATGTGTTGCTGTCCATTAAGCATTTCTGAAGCATCTCCATGTGAACATGGAAGAGCACATTCATCTGTGAGGTACACTATTCCATACTATATGAAAAAGGATGGCCACCTGATTTCCTCCATGGGCCTTACCTCTGACTCATCTTTTGGATCTCTTCTTGTTTTTGATCCCCGTGATACCAGAATCATCACCAGCTGATTTGGTGAGCTCAGTGTGTCATTTTTTTGAGGAGATGTAACATTAATATATGCACTTAAACTGGAACAGCCTCAACATGCCAAAGAAAAACTCTTACAAGTTCATCTTGAGGACTACATGGAGTTTATTAGGGGTTATTTACAGACCACCAGAGGACTGGAGACAGTGACATTTTAACAGAGTTTTCAAACATCACATTCCAAGCATTTTTAGATTCTACTTCAAAAATTTTCATTTTACAGTTTGTAGGAATTCTTTCAAGTTTCCATTTTAAATGATTCTAAGTCCATAACAAATTACTGCAATCCTGAGTTCAGAGCACTACCTAGTGTTAAAGTAGCAGATACAACTCCAGGCTGAGATAGCATAAGACACAGAGAAACCAGACCCTGGGAAAGTTTCGTATTTATGTACACTCTGTTCTTTCCCTTATCAGGGATTATGCTGGTCTCAGCTAACACTGGCCTGCCATGGGAAGAGTGGCTTGTTTTGCTGTAATTTTGCATGTAGAACTGCTAAATGGTAGTTTACTGTGTGAAGAAGCTATTCTGTCTAGGACTCAGAAGTCTAATAATATTACACCACGAATAAGTTCATTTCATAAAAGCATATATCAATAAAAATAAAATTTATTTTAAAACTAGGATGGAGTCACAGAAACTGGTGAGAAGGTGATGGCATGCCTAGCAAGAGATGATAATTAATGACTGGATCATGATGGTAATATAAAAGGTGTTAAGAAGCAGTTTCAGCAGGCAGATCTCTCTTAGTTCAAGGCCAGCCTGGTCTACAAGAGCTAGTGACAGGCTCTAAACTACAACAAGACCCTGTCTCGAAAAAGAAGAAGAAGAAGAAGAAGAAGAAGAAGAAGAAGAAGAAGAAGAAGAAGAAGAAGAAGAAGAAGAAGAAGAAGAAGAAGAAGAAGAAGAAGAAGAAAGAAGAAGAAGAAGAAAGAAGAAGAAAGAAGAAGAAAGAAGAAGAAAGAAGAAAGAAGAAGAAGAAGAAGAAGAAGAAGAAGAAGAAGAAGAAGAAAGAAGAAGAAAGAAGAAGAAAGAAGAAGAAGAAGAAGAAGAAGAAGAAGAAGAAGAAGAAGAAGAAGAAGAAGAAGAAGAAGAAGAAGAAGAAGAAGAAGAAGAAATTTCAACACAAATACATTTTGAAGAGGAACTGTAAGCTGAGTACAAGGAATACAGAAACACAAGATAAGTAACCTACACATTCAGGGGTTCTGGGGAATGTTTGGGACTAGAGATAAAAATTACTTAATTGTTTGTGTGTAGGTGGCATTATAGGCATGGGGCTTGGTGACGAAATAGGAAAAACAGTGAAGTTAATGAAAGTGATATCCTTCAAATTATAGGAGAGAACACACTTACAGCAAATGAAAATATGCTGGAAAACTACAAAAATAAAAAATAACAGTATTAATATAAAACAACCTGACTGCCCAAATGCAAGCTGAACAAAGATGACACCAGTGAAACGTCATAAAGAAAAGCCTAGAAGGCCTCGGCCCTACACAAAGAACTGTAGTTAACCGAGTAGAGCTGGGAGCAGGAGAGGTGGGCCGCCCTAGCGAAGAACACACCAACTGGTTATCCAAGCCAAATAATCACCACTGAAAACGTACATACAAGTAACATAATACTGATTCAAAGGGATATATTTGGGAATATTTGTGCATATACATAAACATATATGCATATAATAATAATTAGTGCAAAAAGGGAGTCCATGAATTTGGAGGATAGCAGGAAAGTGTATATAGGTGGTTTTGGAAGGAGGAAAGGAAAGGGAGAAATGTTAGAAAAATATTATACACTGAAAAATAAAATAAAAAAGAACATGGTCAAATTAAGACAAAGCTACATTTTATATTAATAGATGTACACTGTATAAACTCATGAACATGTTTGCACAGCAAATCATCTTATAAATATTTATGATTAGCACTGTCAGCTTTTGTCAGAGAAGCTTTTTTATCCAGTGTGAGGTACTTACTACAGATACTCAAAACTGGCCAGAGGGCTGAGAATAAGTGACTTCTAAATACTTAGCCATGAATCTATTATCACCCCCCTCAAAGAACAGCAAACACTGTGGAAGAGGCAAAGAATAAAAGGTGAAGTGTGGAATACTGTCTTCCGGGAAAGACATGACCCTTGCACTCATTGATTCGCAGGAGCTTTGAATATTTGTACAATTCATGCATAAGATTAGGACCATCAATATTCTATAATGGAAGAGAAGGGGTTTATGAAATTCTCGCCAGTAGCTGATGAATTATTGGCAGTTAATGGCAGTTGGGAATTTTCTTTAGCAGTTCACCCATTTTTAAGTTTTTATAAATAACTCCCCACCCATAATTCTGTAAGCAATTATGAACTTGTTGGGTAAACAAAGACAAAAAGCCCAATAACAAAAATCAGCATAAAAGTAAGAGGCTAGTTGAGAAGATCCAGGAGGATCAGCAAGAGTGGGAGAGAGAAAGTGTAATGGAGGGATGGCAAACATGAATGAAATATATCCATGTATAAAATGATAATGGAATAAATTATTATATATATTATATTTAATTAGTATGTAGCTGTTAGATAAAACAAATATAGTAAAATAAATTTATATAGTATATTATAATGTAATGTAGAATATAAATTATATTACAATATATTGTATATTATACATAATATATAATTAAATTATAGTGGTTATATATTTTGATATATTTGCTTTATTATATAACTAGGAAAATGCAAAAATTTGTAAACCAAGAAAAAAATTGGCAAATTGTTTGAGGCATTTAAGATAAAACAGAACATATAAATTATCTTCCTTCATGCAGCTGAAACTTTAGTAGATGAGATGAAAATAAGCACACAAATATTTAATATAATTTCAGATAATAAGCATGTCAATAGGGGTATGGCTATGAAACTAGACCAATGACCATGAAAGAGGAAAACAGCAAATCAAGGAAGGAAGGGTTTATTTTGTCTCATGGTTCCACAACACATGACTGAGGAAAGAGGAGGAGACAAGAATGTAGAGAAATGTGACATGTAGGTAGAATGAAGACTAATAACAAAATAAATAAAAATAAAAGCAAAATTGAGTCAATTAAAAGTATAAATAGAGGAAGAAAGCAGGTTGAGTCAGGGCAAGCTATGGAGCCACCCTCAGAGACAGACACACAATCCTCATGGTAAAATATAAAATAATGGAAATGGGTTAAATTAAGATGTAAGAGTTAGCCAATAAGAAGCTACAGCTAATGGAACAAGTAGTGATTTAATGAATACAGTTTCTGTGTGGTTATTTCAGGAGTCTGGGCAGCCAGGAAATGAACAAGCGGCCTCCCTACGATACTTTTAAACAGTGTGGAAACTGAAAGACCATAGAGACGTTTGAAGTTGGACTAAATCATGTTGTATTACGATATGGCCACGAGGCCTGTGGATAACAGAGAGTGGAATGGGATGGTTTAATGAAAACTATCCCACACACGATCAATCATTTGAATGCTTGCTCCATAGCTGGTGGTGCTGTTTAGGTTTCACTTTCAGAAATTCTTAAAACTTCCATAAACAGCCCGATAAAGTTTTCGTGTCTCTCTGAGACATCGCAATCTTTGTTTGCATTTCTCTCAACATTCTTATCTCCAAAGCTCCCACAAAAACATCCCAATAAACTGTCAGTACTCAATGGCTTTTCCAGCCTAAACCTACAGAATCCTTCCCAGAACAACCAGTCACTCGTACCAGCTTCGGTTTTAGTTTGGTTTCTGTTGCTACAATAAAAGACTGACTAAAAACAATGTGGAGAGGAAAGAGTTTATTTCATCTTATATTTTACAGTCCATCATAGAGGGAACTTAAGGCAGAAACCAAAGCGGATCCCATGGTGGTGGGAGTTGCTGCTTATAGGCTTGCTTTCCCTAGCTTGTTCAGTTATCTTAATTATAAGATCCTGGACCCAGCTGCCTGCAAATTCTCCTACCTATAGTGGGCTTGGCACCTTTGCCTCAATTCAGGATTAAAAAAATATCCCACAGACATGCCCACAGGCCAATATGATAGAGGTAATTCTTCAATTGGCATTCCTTCTTCCCCTGTATATCTAGGTTTGTGTCAACTTGACAAAAACTAACTACAACTGTAAGTCAAGCCCTTATAACTTGATGCTCAGAGCCTATTGCTGAAGATACTACTACATATTTGAGTCATAGGACATGAGGAATACAATCTTGATCAGCAAGGCCATTTTATCTCTAGCTTCCATAATGCTGTTTTTTTTTCAAGCTATTGAGAGAGAAATCAATAGTCTTACTCATCTGTGAACTCTGAAATTGAAGAAATGCCTCAAATATTATTCAAATGCAGTAAAAACTGGCTTGGTAAGATAAACCCACTGGTAAAATAGGGACATAAATATCATGAAAGTAACCATTTACTTCCTGATTGGATTTAAAGAACTCATGGTAATTACTGTCAACTGGAACAAAACCCTGTGGCTGGCTAGGTCATAGAGTCTAGGGAGAACTTAATATTAATATTCCACTAAATGGTCATAATAATAAACTGTTCCTTAAGTTCATATGTTCATACTCATAGATTATTGCATTTCTCAACCTTCATTGAAGAAGTTTCTTTTTTCACTAGATGGTAATTAAAACAGAGACCAACAACTGCTCGATGCACAAAGAATAAGAGACTGTGAGGTGCTCTGCTCAAAGTAGGAAATATATATCAAATTATTTTTCCCAAGGTTCAGAGATCATTGGGGAGTACAAAAAGAATATAATAGCTAGAGGCAGTGGATATTTGAAAAGAAAATAAAGCACTATTTTCTGAACATGACAACACAGTTACATATATGAACTCATAGAAGCTGTGGCTGCAAGAAGCCTTGCATAAGATCACGCTATCCAAAATACCAGCATGGCTGGTGTGTCGTGGGGCGGAGACGTAGTGAAATCTCACTTTTAACTAAAGAGTTACTTGTAATTGATGGTTGTTAAGGGAAAGAGAGTTTTTTGCCTTCAAGAATAAAGTCCCTGAGAGGCTACCCAGGCTCAAATAGATCGTCCTAAGGTTCTTACACACAAAACTAAGTAGACTCTTGGCCTTAAAGAAAAAAAGCACATGAAGTTGGAGGAAAGTGTTGGGAGGATAGGGTAGAAATTGAAGGGGACAAAATGGAGGTTAATTAAAATACATTATATGTGTTCTTGAAATGAACAATAAAGATTAAATAAAATAAAAATTCAGGGCAGGGAGATGAAAAGTGCCATAACCAAATACGAATGAAAACACAGCATACTAGAAAGTCTTGGGACACAGGAACAACAACTCTGAGAAGAAAGTTTATAACTGTGGGTGACTGACTTTATTAAGATTTTAAAAACCAAGGAGTTGAATCCAACTTAAAAAGTAAAAATGAGATATTAGATATCATGGCTAAAATAAATGAAGCTAAAAGAAGAATAAAAACTGTCAGTGAAGCAAAGATTGGTTCTATGAAATGAGAAATAAAATTAACACATCCTTAAAGAAGATAACCAAAGAAAGAGAAGAAACCCAGGCAATATAACTGATAGGGGGGAAAGGAAGCCTTGCAACAGATACCACTCAAATACTGAAATATAGAGAATCATTACACAGTATTTTAAAAGCTTATATTCTAATCCCCCAAAATATGTTGGTATGAGGGAAAAAAGGGCATGAGGTATATATCAATCAAAATTAAACCATTAACATACAAAACTTTACAGCTGGGCTTGGTGGTACATGCCTTTAATCAAAGCACTTGGGAGGCAGAGGCAGAAGCAGGAGAATCTATATGAGTTCAAGTGTAGCCTGGTATAAATAGTGAATTTTAGTTCAGCCGGAGATATGCCATGAGACTCTATGTCAAAAAAAATATTTTACATCACTTTAATAACAAGCAATGAAATTTAATTAGCTACACATATATCTCAACAAAGAAAGCATAGAAATGAACAGACTAACAGCTGCACTTTCTCAAAATCTCAAGTTATAAATTGAAGTGCTTTTCAGTGTAGCCCACAGAATAGAAATTGAAGGACTGCTTCAAATATCAATCTATAAAGAAAATATTATGATACTAGACTGAATAAGGACATGAGATAAGAAAGAAAGATGATAGATGTGAAAATCTTTAAGAAAATAATTATAAATCAAATTCAGCAAGGTATTTAAAGGATAATGTACTTTATTAGTTTTTTATATTTCAGAAATATAAGGATGGCTCAACACATACAAATAACTGTTGTAAATTATCAAGGATAAAAATTAAATAATAACCCCAAAAATATTTGATCAAAGGATTTTGACAACATTTAAAATTGCTTTCATCAATGCTGGGAGGTGGTGGCCCACGCCTTTAATCCCAGCACTCGGGAGGCAGAGACAGGCGGATCTCTGTGAGTTTGAAGTCAGCCTAGTCTACAAGAGCTAGTTCCAGGACAGGAACCAAAAGCTATGGAGAAACCCTGTCTCGAAAAAATCAAAAAAAAAATTGCTTTCATCAAAGCCTTCATAAGTGCCTATTATAACAAAGGTTCTAGATTGTAAGTTTATATGCAACATCTTTTTTTATGTTGAAAATGTAATTTCAATAGATAATTCTTTGCCTTACATAAGAACACATCTTACTAAATAGAGAAATGTTGACAGAAGTTTCTGTCCCGCCTAGTCCTTCAGTCATTCAGTCCCAAAGAAACACATAAAGGCCTACATTAATTATAAATTGGTTGGCCTTTTAGCTCAGTGTGGTAATAGGGGCGGCGGCGGAGCTGCGTCCCCAACACCCCGGCCGCCTGCCCGGCTTGCTTATGCCCCGAAATAATTACACGGACACTGTATTCCTCCAAACACTGCCTGGCCCTTCTCTTCTAGGCTAATTCTCACATATTAATTTAGCCCATTCTAATCATCTGTGTGTGGCACCCCAAGGTGCGCTTACCGGGAAGATTCTAGCCTATGTCCATCCTGGGTCAGAGCTTCATCCCGGGAGCGGGGCATGGCGTCTCTCTCAGGCGTCTGTTGCTGAGAGGAGAGCTTTCGAGTCTCTGACCTCACTTCCTGTTCCTCCCAGCATTTTGTTCTGTTTACTCCTCCCACCTATCCTCTAACCAATAAAGTGGGCCAGGGCAGTGCCTTTATTAGCCAATGACCTTCCTCCATCATTTCCCCTTTTTCGGTTTAAACAAAAAAAAAGGCTTTAACATAGCAAAATTACATATAACAAAACAGTTATCAAGTAAAAGTTACAATAATCTTTATCATAACTAAGGAAAACTATAACTATAACTAACTATTTTTAACTCCATCAAAGACTCCAGAAAGATATAATATTACCTAAGTAAACAAGAACTAAGAAACCTCAAACTCTAGAAATGACAAAGACATCTCGCTGCCTGGACAGTCACCCAAAGTTCTTTTGTACCGTTGGGGCATCCATCTTCAGCCTTTAGGCCCATGGTATCCAGCAGACATTTCCATAAAGCAGGAAAATTTAAAGTCAGTTCAGTCACTATCTGTTGTGTCCTGCAGAATGTCTCGCAGACTCTTTCATGAATCAGGAACCCCGAAAGATCATCTCACCTTAGGCAAGTTCAGTAGTCCTCTCTCTGCGGGTTCTCTGTTTCCAGTTTATGCAATAGTCCAGGCAAGAGCAGTTTCTTGCCCAAATGGCTATCAAACCCCATAAGGTGCCTCTTCGATGCCCATCTTCCTCTTGAAGTAGATTGGTGCTGCCAGGAGCAGAGTGTCTCATTGTCATGAAAAGTCCTCAGTTATTAAAACATTAAATGTCCTATTCTGTAATCTTTGAAAGACACGAAGAATGTCTATCTAAAATATATCTCTATATATCTAGAAAATCTAATTAACATGACTACAAGCTTTACTATTATCGATGATTATCCATTAACAACCTATATTTCTTAATTATACAGTACATATTTAAATGAACTACACAATCACAATACCTTAATCAAAATCAGAAACACTTATACATATAACAAAACTGACCTTAAATCTCTGTCAATAAAGCAAAATCTATACTAATGCAAATTATTCATACCTATATCATATCCCCCTTTAAATGTAAAAGAACATTTATAAACATTTTTTGGGAATATGGGCGCAGTTATTTCTCTCCAAACTGCTTCCTGCTGAATGGGGGCGTCGTTAATTAGGTCTTTCATGGTATAACCTGTGTGCTAGTTTTATCTCAGTTGGCAGTTGAGCGAAGCAATTTTCTGAAGGCGTGCACAGGAACCATTCAGGAGGACGTGGTCCATCATACCAAATCGGAATAGAAGAAATGAACAGCGTCTCATCCTCTGTGAAAACAAAATAAGAAACTCCTTTCCAAAGCATCATGTCCTTAGATCCAAATTTCAAAGTTAAGGCATTTTCAAAGTATCTATGTTGGATTAGTTCAGCAGCATTTATAAACAAATATCTTTTAGCATCTGTTGCTCCTTCCTCAGCATTTAAATAATTTAAAGAGAGCATAATAGCATACAGTATCAAAATTTTCTGTGTATTTTCCATCTTTGTACAGCTTTGTTTTAACCTCGATTTCGTTTATTTTTACTTTTAACTCTTTGCTTTTTGAGACAGGTTCTCTGTGTCTTTGACCTGAAGTAACTCTGTAGACCAGGCTGTCTTTGAACTCTCAGAGATCCGCCTGTCTCTGCCTCCCAGGCATTCGGGATTAAAGGTGTACACTGCTACACCTTGAACTCACAGAGATCCGTTTGTCTCTGCCTTCTAGGCACTGGGATTAAAGGCGTGTGCTACCACACGCAACAACTCTCTTCCTTTTTTTTGTTTTTTACTTTAAGAACTTCAACTTTTAGTCAGCATATATTTTTAACACACTTTAAACCATTCAGAAATTTTCTGTCTTTGAATCTCTCTTTACTGTATATCTCTCTTTTTCTGACCACATGAATCTTTAATTTACCAAGCAATCTCAGTAGGACTAAAGGCGTGGCTTTGCCAGCTAGATCCAGTCCATTCCTTAGCTTTCCAGCCTCATGGCTGAGGTACTGGCTGTAGCCAGCAAGCGAGCTACAACAGACAACACTCAAGTCCTCTCTCGGTAGCCGGCCCTCCTGCCTCAAATAGTCAGAGTTTGCCCTGGCAGGACGGCCCAGAAAGCCGGCATTTTTAAACGGCGCAGCTTTTTTCCTGTTATGGCTGAAAACCGAAAAGCATGTGTTCAGCTTTTCGTCAACACCGTTTAAGTGTTTCGTGGCAGGACCTCTTAATGAGCTGCAGGCTTTGCAGCTAAAGCTGAGTCAGGAAGCCTCTCTTAGATGAGGCGCTTGCTTGCCTCTAGCAAGCAGAGTAGAACCGAGAAATTGCTGCTACCAAGAAACCAGGCACAATGCTTTCATTTTGTTCTAGAATTACTTCCCAAGCTGTCTCAGGCTTTATGTGGAAGCAGTTGTCCACGTGGGCGCCATATGTAGTAATATGGGGCGGCAGGGCTGCGTCCCCCACACCCGGCCGCCCACATGGCTAGCTTATGCTCCGAAATAACAACACACAAACTGTATTCTTTTAATCACTGCTTGGCCCTTCTGCCCTAGCCCTTACTGGCTAATTCTGATATCCCGATCAACCCATCTCTAATAATCAGTGAGCACCGGTCTTACCGGGAAGATTCTAGCCTAGTCCATCCTGGGTCGAGCTTCATGGCGTGTGTCTGCCTGGGAGCTGGGAGTATGGCATCTCCCTGAGGCGTCTGCTCCCGAGAGCAGAGCGGTGGAGTCTCTGACCTCACTTCCTCTTCCTCCCAGCGTCCTGTTCTGTTTACTCCTCCCACCTATCCTCTAACCAATAAAATGGGCCAGGGCAGTGCCTTTATTAGCCAATGACCTTCCTCCATCAGCTCAGGCTTCTTATTAACTAACTTTTACATTTTAAACTAGCCCATAATTCTTGTTTGTGTTAGCCATGTGGCTTGGTAGCTTTTATCAGTGCGTCTGGGTGACAACTGCAGACTGAGCCATTCCTCTTCCTATTCTGGTTGCCCTGCCTATACTTCCTACCTGGCTACTGGCCAATCAGCATTTTATTAAACCAATACAAGTGACAAATCTTTACAGGGTACAAGACCATTGTCCCACAGTAGAGAAAAATACTGAAATAATTTCTTCTAAAGTCAAGAATAAACCAAGAATGACTATTCTTATAACTCTTCCTCCATGAAATACCTGACATTGATACAAGAAAAATAAAGAAGTAAATAAAATAAATACAAATAGAAAAATAGAAAAATCACTTATAGCATCTTATCACTTCAGATGCCATAAACACTCCATGAGAAGGTTTTTAAATCTGAAAAATAAATTAAGCAAAGCAGTAGAAAATACACAGAAAAAATTCAGTAGCAATGAACTCAGTAAGAAATAGATTGGTGAACCAAATCCATTTCAGCGTATGCACAACATAACTTATCAATAAACCTTACTAAATAGTTGGAAAAGTCCTAGTGTGAAACTCAGGAAAAATGAAGGAATTAAGCTAAAAAGATCAGAGAAAAGACAAAAACATTCCATAGTCATGGATAAGCAAAATTAGTATTAACACAGTCACATTACTGTAAGCAATCTATAAATAACTGTTTATACATATAAATAATAAAAATATTATTTACATAAACCAGGTAAATATTAATGACATTATTTCCAAGTCTAGAAACTCCTAAAATTCATATGAAATTAGAGGATATTCTGAATAATGCCCTGAGAAAAGTGAGCATAAGTGGAGATTTCACAAAGCCAGATTGATTCCTCACAGCACCATAATGCTTGCAAGATGCCTTCTAAATGCTTATCTTTAACCCCTAGATTAGCCTAGCTCTCACATCTTATCAAAGAGACTTCTTATTTCAGTGGATGAGAGTATTTAAACACAGAGATTCACAAGTTAACTTGTAGTGAATAAGTGACTGTGGAGTATTCAGCCTTAAATGAAACATTTATATTAGCCTCTGTACTCACAAGGCTCAGGGACTATCAGAAAGGAGGTACAAAGACTGTAAGAGCTAGAAGTTGGTGAAGACTGCTTTAGAAATAGTGTTTTCTGGACATGACAGGATTGGGCCAGTTTACTTATAAAGTCAAGCAGCTGGGGCTACCTGCACAAGATCTATATAATATCAAGCCAATAAACATTTCAGCATGGATGAGGGAGAGGTTCACCAAGCCTCACCCCTACCTGAGAGATATTGGCAGTTGATGACTGTTGGAAGATGGAATGTTCTTTTTTTTCCACAGTGTTGTGACCTCTTTTATGTTGTCTATGATCCAATAAATGGCTTTACAGTCATGAGCAATGGGGACATATCTAATTGGAATCAGTGAGTTATAAATAAAAACAAAAGACTAGGATATAAATTTGGGAGGGTCTTATGGGGCTGTCCAAGAGAAGTTGGAGATGGAAAAGTGGGGTAGGTATGCCAACACGTAGAAGATTGAGGCTAGATTCTTTTCATTCTGTACAAAAATTAAAATGGACCAAAAATGTAAAATTTTAAAGAAATTGGAGCAAAACATTTGAGAAATAGATATGGGTACTAATGTTTTAAAATCTAATAGTTCAAGAAATAAAATCAAGAAGTAGAAAATGAGATTGTATCACAATAAAATTTTCCTGTACATCAAAATAATAATCAGCAAAGTAAAGAGTTCACCTACAAGATGGTAGAAAATGATCATTATTATTTGGATGAGGATTAATCTCTCCCTCTCTGTCTCTGTCTGTCCTCTCTCTCTCTCTCTCTCTCTCTCTCTCTCTCTCTCTCTCTCTCTCTCTCTCTCTCTGTGTGTGTGTGTGTGTGTATGTGTTGACCTGAAAGTAGAAGAGGAACTATTAGAAAAGGAAATGGATTTGAATAGAGGTGGGATAGAGTGAAAGAAATATTTGTGTTTGTGTAATCAATTAAAGCATGATAGTTACATGAATGAAAGTGACATGATGAGATAAGTTTCTATAGTCAATATCAATTAATTTTAATTTAAAAATTGACATTTTATTTCTAAGCATTTGTTTCATTTCTAATTTTTTTGAATTTCTGTTTTACTGCATTGTAATAATAAAATACGCAGGATGTGATTTAACATGTCAAAATGTTCTACTCATTGATAAGACTTTTTCCATAGCTTTTGTTCATAAGGGTATATTTGATCTAAACTATACTTTAAACATGATGTTTCCTTAATGGAATTTGGTATAGGTGATCTATATATTGATGGAGGTGGAATTTTGAAATTCCTCACTATTACTGCATTGAAACATATCTCTTCCTTTAGGTCTCAATGTTTGTTTTATAAAGCTAGATGTTTAATATTAGGTGTATATAAACTCATAATTTTTACATTTTATTGCTTTATCAATCCCTCAATTAGGAATATCTTGTTGCTTCTGGTATTGGTTTTGAAGACATAAGCAAAACTGTACATTTTCTTTATTCTTTATTTTTGAAAATTTAACACACAATGAAATGTCATACTTACTGCCACTCTAACATGCCTCATATCCTCCTCACACATCACTCTCCTAGTCCACTAAATACAGTTACTCTTGCTCATTTGCACATGTATAGGGTCATTCCCTCAAGCACAGAAAACTTACCATTGCCTAAGTCCTTACAAAGAATACAATACTGACTATGAAGACAATCTGATACCAAACCACTTAACAAAATAAAGTAGAAGATTATCCCCTAGTGCCTATGACCAACCCAGCCATGGACTTTTGACCAGGATTATAGCACCAAGCATGAAATTTCCTCCTGTGGAACAGGCCTCAAATTCAACTAGAAAGAACTTAGTTTTGACCTATAACAGTAGTGCCAAAATTTTACCAGTAGGCATATCTAGCCTAAAAATCAGTATTGTAGAATGCAAGGCCAAGAGCTACGTAAAATCAAGGATAGATATTGTACCTCAAACCTACATAGCAACTTCTAGCACCATGAAAGCTAGTAGAAAAAAAGTTTCTCTTTTTGTTTAACACAACTTCTCTATGGCATGTGTGTGGTGTTTTTAGCAGGAGTATATTCTATGTAGTTATGGTGGGCAACCAAGGACAATGACATTATCTTGTAACTCTTTTGGAGATGTTTGGGGCCTACCTGATCAGTCATTGGTAGGGGGACCTTCCATGCCTTGTACTGCAGACAGACACAGGTCAAGATCTTTCCTGGTAAGCCAGCTCTTAGAGCTATACAGATTATTAAAAATGGGTTAGATCAATATTTAAGAGCTAGCCAATAAAAAACTGAAACAAATGGGCCAAGCAATGTTTAAAAGAATACAGTTTCTGTGTAATTATTTTGGGGCATAAGCTAGCCATGTGGGCGGTTGGGTGGTCCTATTACACTGCTCCTATTACAACATACTTGATTTATCTTTAATAATTAATGTAACTGAATTATTGCTTCCTCAAAATAGCCATACACTGGCTTTTATGACTCTAAGGCACTTACTAATGCTGCAACCCTTTAATATAGTTCTTTATGCTGTGTTGAACCCACAACCATAAAATTATATTCTTTTCTACTTCAAAACTGCAATTTTGCTACTATTATCAATTGCAATGTAAATATATGATTTATCCCCAAAGGATACAACTTTCCTAGAGTTTCATTGTGGTGAATGGACACCATGACCAAGGAAACTTATAAAACAAAGCATTTAATATCTGTGTTTTCTGATGGTCTTTTATGACCCCGTGAAAGGGTCCTTTGCCCCCCCAACAAAGGGGTCACAACCCACAGACTGAGAACCACTACAGTAAAGTTTGAATTCCTTTCCTGAAGTTCTTAATACTTTGTCTTATCTGAGAAGCCATCATCTTTCTGATGGCTTTAGATTTTTCTGAGTTTTAGATTTTTACTTTTATTTTCCCTCATTAAAGACACTCATATGTATGTGTGTGTATATATATGTATATGGTCTAATTTGTGTTGCTCATATATACATAGGTATAGAGCTATCCACCAGAGCACGATAAACCTACCTGGGGCCACAGCCTTAAAGATAACTGACTCTCCCTCCCCCAACAGCTGTGACTGTCAATAGCTCCTCAGCTTGAGGTAGAGGCTTTGGAACTTTGCTCAAGTCACTCCAAGGTGTAATTCTGGATTTTTTCTGGGAGCTCAAACCTTGATATTAATACTTTATACTTTTATTTATATGACATAATCATATAATGCCACTTTATTTTTAAAATAATTTATAAACTACATTATGTTTTAGAAATTATTCTTAAAAGTTATTGATTATGAATATTTCATTTAGACAATTTTAAATCCTTGAAGAATTTAAGGCTCAATCACTCCTTATGTTGAAGACAACTGATGGAGAACTAAAGGTTGGCTCCATCAGCGCTATAGTAATCAATATTTACAAAAACAAAAAAGGTCTGATCTCCAAAATATACAAAGAAATCAAGAAATTGGTCATTAAAAGAAGAAACCATACAATAAAAAATGGAGTCCAGATCTAAACAGAGAACTCTCAACAGAGGAATGTAAAATGGCTGAAAGACACTTAAGGAAATGTTCAACATCCTTAGTCATCAGAGAAATGCAAGTCAAAACAACTCTGAGATTCCATCTTACACCTACCTGCAAGAATGGCCAAAATCAAAAATACTGATGACAACTTATGCTGGAGAGGTTGTGGGGAAAAGGGAACACTCCTGCATTGCTGGTGGGAATGCAATCTGGTACAGCCCCTTTGGATGTCAGTGTGGTGATTTCTCAGAAAATTAGGAAACAACCTTCCTCAAGACTTTTGGGTATATATCCAAAGGATGCTCAATCATGCCACAAGGACATGCGCTCAACTATGTTCACAGCAGCATTGTTTGTCATAGCCAGAACCTGGAAACAACCTAAATGCCCCTCAACCAAAAAATGGATAAGGAAAATGTGGCACATTTACACAATGGAGTACCACACAGCAGAAAAAAATGGTATCTTGAATTTTGCAGGCAAATGGATAGAGCTAGAAAACATCATTTTGAGTGAGGTAACCCAGACACAGAAAGAAAATTATCATATGTACTCACTCGTAAGTGTTTTTTAAATATAAAGCAAAGAAAACCAACCCACAAATCACAGTCTCAGAGAATCTAGACAACAATGAGGACCCTAACAGTCATATATAGATCTAATCTACATGGAAAGTAGAAAAAGACAAGATCTCCTGAGTAAATTGGGAGCATTGGGACCTTGGGGGAGGGTTAAAGAGGAGGGAGAAACAGGGAGTGGAGCAGAGAAAAATGTTAGAGCTCAATAAAAATCATTAAAAAAAAAACAAAAGAGGATCTAAATTAAACAACCTAACAATGCATCTCAAAGAACTAGAAAAAAAAGGCCAGGCGGTGGTGGCACATGCCTTTAATCCCAGCACTAAGGAGGCAGAGGCAGGCGGATCTCTGTGAGTTCTAGGCCAGGCTAATCTACAAGAGCTAGTTCTATGACAGGTTCCAAAGCCGCAGAGAAACCTTGTCACAAAAACAGAAAAACAAAAACCAAAACAAAAAAAACCCAAAAAGAACTAGAAAAAGAACCAACCCCAAAGTTAGTAGATGAAAGGGATTGAAGAACATCAGAGTAGAACTAAATGAGATGACAGTAAGAAACAATAGAAATGACCAATGAATGTTTTTTGAAGATTTAAATGAAATAAATTTTAATGAGACCAAGAAAAACAGGGAAGACTCAAGTAAAATCAGCTCAATGAGAAGTCCTTATATGAATATTATAGAAATACAAAGTATCCTAAGAGACTATAATGAACAATTCATTATGAATCAATAACTGGATAAGGTAAAAATAAATTCATGTACATATATGCTACAATAAAGTGATAGAAAATATGAACAAAGAACGATAAAATGTATCCTAAAAAGAGGAAACTGAAATCTGATGGTTTCATGTTGAAATCTATCAAATATTTATTTATTTATTCTGGTTTTTCAGACAGAGTTTCTCTGAAGTTTTGGAGCCTGTTCTGGAACTAGCTGTTGTAGACCAGGCTGGCCTTGAACACACAGAGATCTGCCTGCTTCTGCCTCCTGAGTGCTGGGATTAAAAAGGTGTGTGCCACCACTGCCCGGCCTACCAAGTATTTAAAGATGAGCTAATTATTCTCAAATTCTTCCAAATTGTTGAGAAAAGAATGCTTACAGACTTATTTTGGGGGGGAACATAATTACCATGATGCCAAAGTCAGACAAGAACCAAGGAGGAGAAGTAGGGGGAAGGTATAAATAGATTACAGTGTTGACTCTCAACAGAATAGTAGTCAAATAAATTTAATATCATAATATAACTTACCTTGATCAAATAAGACTTACTTTACCTCTAATGTATGAAAATACAATAGTAAATGCAAACTTATGAGTGAAAAACCATATTCAGAGAATAAATGATAAATAATATGTGCTTATTTTAAGAAGTATCAAATCTAATCCAGAGCTTTACACTGCATGCTACTATAAAAACATGCCAGGAAAGATGTGCCCACTGTGTCAATAATGGAATGACTGTTTATGTAGGGAATTAACGTTTTTTGGACTGGATTTGAGAACTGCTCCACAGGAGAAAATTCATGTTTTGGTCACTAAACATGGATAAAATCCATGCCCAGGGAAGATATATGCTCTTAGGAAGAACCTATTAGTTTTTTGTCTTTCAAACAGCCTTCTAAATATTTGTGTTTATGTGTATAGATTAACCCTGCTCACACTCCTTGCCAGAGATGTTCTTATTGCAGTGGGTAGTGGTTAATTCCCTGATGTATTACTGTTCAAAGTGCTGAGCTGTAGCTGTGACAGCTATTTTATGATCTTTCCCCAAGGCTCAGAGAACATCACGGGGAAGGAAGCATAAAAATGTAAGATGGATGTAAGAAGACGGGGCAGTGTTGTGAAATGCTATCCTATGGATATGCTATAACGTCCACACACATGAACTCACGGCAACAGTGATCAGCTACAGAAAATCTGCAGAAGGTCAAGCAAATTAGGAGTTGGGGCACGGAGTATGGAAGGGCTCTTGAGGATTCACCCTAGCTGAGGAACTATAGGAAGTTGATTACTGCTTGGAAGGGAAAGTCAATTTTCTTTAGATGTATGGTTGCTGCTAATTCCCCCCATGTCCCAGTGGATGATCTCATTTATGTGCATATGAGCAGTATTAATTGGACTCAATAGGCCTCAAAAGAAAATAAAAATAAGAGAAGTGATGAAGGAGGACATGATGTAGGAAGGGCAATGTGATGGAGGGTGGATCCGGGAGGGCATTTGAGGTGGCGAGAATGATGGGTAAATACGAACAAAGATACATTGCATACATGTATGATAATTTCAAAGAATAAGAAAAAATAAACTCAAAATATGAAAGTTCAAAATTGGCTGTATATCAGAAAATTTCAACAACTTAAGTACAATTAACACCATATTCCATTATAACAATTTAAACGTTTCCCTTTAACACGATGCTATAATGTAAGTGTTGTCATTGAAGTACAATTTAGACATTATTTGTTCTCAATATTTAGTTTGGGGTTAGTTAAGTAGCATGTTCCTTCAGAAAAGTAGCATTATTATTATGGAATAAGTGGTAATAGCTTTATAGAAGATAGTAAGACAATGATTTATTGTAAAGCAAAAAGCAAGATTAGCAACAAATCAGCAAGCAAATAACACAAAACTTGTGTTACTTTTAATTAATGTGCATTTATTTTTTTGTTTCCAGCATCTAATTGGCCATATTGTTTGATTTATCAAAATCCCATCCTATCGATTCAGGATAGAATTGTCTTCATTGTTTTGAAAACTCTATTTGGGCTTTCAGGATGCAGTGCTCTTCAGTTTGGCGTAGTAAAACACCTTCCCTTAACGAGTCCTTCGGGCCACTCCTTTCTTTATTGAAAGCTGGTGGTCTCTTGGTATTGGAGCTCACTGTGTCTTCTGAGTACTCGAACAAGGATAGACTGTGAGGGCTCATAACATTAGATGGTGCTGATTGTGGGAAAGAAAACAATGACTGCAGAGTCAGAGATTTTGTGGACTTCACACTTGATGACTGTTGTGATGTTGGAACCGGTTTGTTTGCTGGTTGTTCAATAAAAGCCTTTCCTGATGAGGGAACTGAAAATCTCGATGACTGTGCTGCAAGACGACTTGGAGAAACTGGATGATTTCCTGAGTAAGCAGATGAACATCTTGCTTCTGCTGACATTGAAGATCTTGATGCCCGTGAAAAAGATTCAGCTAGTGGAATTGAATTTTGGCAAGTTTCTAGATTTGAATGCTTTGGTACTCCTACATTTGATGCCGCTGACCAGGCTGAACGAATATATCTTGTTGGTCGTTGACGTGAAGATCGTGGTGCCGATTGAGCTGAAGGTTTTGGTGACTTTGAAGCTGAAAGCCTTGGCGATTGAGGAAATAAGGGCCTTGAAGATGGATAAACTAAAGATTCTGGTGACTGTACAAAGGAAGCATGGACAAGTAAATCTGAGCATTTCTCTTTTGCCTCAATTCTTCGTAAGAGCACTGGAGAAGTAGACATGGGTGTGCTTTCTCCTTTTCCCTGGTCTTGCTTCAGTAGATCATAACACTCAGCAGAGGAAGGTGAAAGTGAAAAGTAGTCCTCTTTGACTTCTGTAGTTTGAATTCCCACTTCGAGACAAGTCTGAAAGTAGTTACGATGAGGTGCTGCTGAGGAAGTTCTCAAGACAGGTGATGGAAACTGTGTTTGGGAATGAATTTTGGAGGCAGGATATTCTGTTTTTGAATCTCTTAACATGGCTAAACTATCAGGTGTTAGTGCAGTTCGTGGAGCTGGTGCTGCTGGACTCACAAACACCTCGAGTATAGGATGATTTTGGATTCGAACTGGTGGTTTTATTTCTTTCTTTCCAACTCCGTACCTGACATATGACTCTTTATCTTTCTGAAACTTGACTTCCTTCTTCTGTGGACGTGGAGGGCTGGCTAACATTTTTCCTACAGCTTGCGTTAGGGCCTTACTTATTTGATTAATTGGATAGGTGGAAAATGTAGAACATTCTTCTGGCGGGTCCACATGTGAATGAGATCGCTCTGTGCCAGCAGGTGGGGTATGGCCCAGAGTAATATCATTTCCTATCAGAGTGTTTTGAGGCCCATTTGTTGGTTCAATGGGATGCTTGTTCTTTCTTCTGAATCTTTTATGCATGTGCTCTTTAATACCAGATGAAAACTTTTTTTCACAAGTCTCAAAGTAATCTGAAATTTTAGGAGAGACAGCTAAATCCTGATCACCATCTCTACAGTGAGGATCCGTCAAATCTTGTTTGTTATCTTGGCAACTCTGAATCATTAAACCAGCTTGCTTGGAAGGAGGTATTAAACTTTCTGTATCTTTTTGACAATTAGAAACCGCTAAAAATTGCGGACCATCTTGGCAGTGAAGAATAGACATAGAAAAAGATGTCTGCACACTAGCATCGCGGCTTTCATATATTTTAGCAGGCAATAGGTTGGATGGATAATCTAGCTCTGTTTGAATGGAAGCACTTTGAGAAGACTTTAGTTTTGTAGCTAGCAAAGAAGAGTCCCTGCATATTTCCCTCACACTGAAGTCATTATTTAACTGGATTATACGTTTCTGTAAAGTGTTATATTTGCAAGAGATCGTATCAACATCTTTGGATAGTGCCCCAAGTAAGCCTTCAGCACGCTTATTTAGATTATCTATTTGTTTAGCTATATTATTTAAGGACATATGAATTGCACAAGCTAACTCATCCTGAACACTTTGAGGTATTGCCAAGTTATTTGGATCCTCACCCTCGTTCTCTTCATTTAAAGACATGTCTGTTCATTAAAGTTGTTGTGAGTTGCGCTCCCACCTTACCTTCTTTTAAATATCAGCACTCTTTCTTAGACCCACTGTAGGATTTGGAGGCATAAGAGCCTTGCCAGCAACATGACTCTGGTAGAGGATGCTCTCTCATCTGCTGGCAAGTGCTTTCTGACTTCAGGTTTTAAGCAGTAACCTGGCAAAATAGCCTCATACTAGAGTTTTCTTATTGAGTCATGAGTGAGATAACAATGCCTCCCAGACTCAGTAACACTCAGCCCTCTGCCATGTTTTCTGTTGAGGCTAGTTATAGGAAGGTGGAAAGCTACCGTAGAGAGGGAGAAGCCTAGGTTATTCCCTGATCTCTCAGTATTTCTATAGTAAAAGGTTTGAGGATAAACTGTTCTATGAAGTTTCACACCTACTAGTATGAGTTTATATAATGTCTGTCTCCCCTGTGATTTGAAAACTGTCTCCCACTTGCTACGAAATCTCACTTGGGTTGCCTTATCTCTGAGTAACAGTTTCCTTCATCATGCTGTTCGCACAGAAACTTATCACTCAGCTTTGTCTTTATCATAAAAATTTTAGAGCCACTTTATTTATATTCACTCAAAATAAATTTCTGGGGGTAGGGCAGTCACAATTTTTTTACGCAGGTATTGTTATAAAAATAACCTCAGTGTGGAGAAGACAAAAGGAGTTTTTATCACATTTAATCTTGAACAATAAAGAATCCAAATCTCTTCTTTTCTGGGCATAGCTGGAAATAAACCATGGAGAATTATCCCAAAAAAACCCACTAGAAAAAGAGCCAAATTTTTAAAAAATAGAAAATATAGGACAAAGCTCTAGGAAAAATCTTGCAAGGAACAGGTTTAGATCTTGGGATGTGACCCTAAGAGAGACATACATGGATCTAATCTACATGAGAAGTAGAAAAAGACAAGATCTCCTGAGAAAATTGGGAGCATGGGGACATTGGGGGAGGGTTAAAGGGGGGGAGTGGAGAGGCAGGGAGGGGAGCAGAGAAAAATGTAGAGCTGAATAAGTATCAACTAACAAAAACCTTTGGGATATGAGATGTCCTCAGCATGGGAGCCTGCTT
Organism: Microtus oregoni; assembly: GCF_018167655.1. Classification (NCBI taxonomy): domain Eukaryota; kingdom Metazoa; phylum Chordata; class Mammalia; order Rodentia; family Cricetidae; genus Microtus; species Microtus oregoni. Next base: position 696,012 of record NW_024544814.1, read on the forward strand.
GTAGGGACTCTAGGTTGGGTTTTTGTTTTAGCTCAAAGAAAAGTTTTTTTTTTCTAGTCAAAATCACATTTTATTTAGTAGTCTGAAGTTTTTCAGCTTTATGTCTTTGTCAAGTGAGTGGATAGTTGTTCCTATGTCCTCCTCTGATAATGTGTAGGTGTGCCCATAGGCCTTTGCTTTATCATTATGACAGCTCTGCTTTTTACTAATGCTCAAGCCTTGAGTAAAATGTTTCCTGACTGTGATACCCTCTCTTCCCTCAGGCTGATCCTTAGACTCCAGCAATGACAGGTCTCCGAGACTAAGTATTCACACTCAGAATGTGCGGTGGATGGGGCTTGTACCCTTGACCCTCTGCTCCAGAAACTTCTCTGTGCAGATGGGATTAGGTATCTTAGCAGTTTCTCTTCAGAGTTCTGCATTTTTCACTTGTAAACACCTCTTCTTGAGACTCAGGTGATCTGATGGCGTTTTCTCCTGGCTCCAAATAGGTGTGAAAATCAGGGCTTCACAGTGGAAGAGGCACTCTTCTGGGCCGAAGCTGCTCGTGTTTTGCTTTTCTCTGGCCTCAGACATTACCAGTAGTTTCTCTTGTGATTTTTGACTGGAAGAGGCTTTTCAGGAGGTCCTTAGGGCTGAGGGAAAACCCTTTCCAGTGACTGGAGGGCTGCAGGGCCCACTCCCTGAGGCAAGCCTGGGGATGCAAAGAGATTTGACCAGTGGAAGCCTGCTAGGCCATACTGATGTTTTCTGGATAGAAGCTCATTTTTCTTTTTGTTCTGCTCAGCTCCTTCACTCAAGGTGCTGGTGTGGAGGACGACTTTGGAGCGAAGAAAGTCACTCTGTCAGGATTTTACTTCTTTCCAGGCTCGGAACTGGGAGTACTGGGGAGCTTCCTCCTGTGATTGACCTTCTCAGCTTCAGGAGAGGGTGGGGTCATTGCAGTCTGGTAGTAGTTCTTCCTCTGAAGAGTTTGTTTTAGAAAAGTCTTCCTCTACTTCCTCATTTTTTTTTTTTTGAAACTCTGTTCTCACAGCAATCCTCTCCCTAGGTTGCTCAGAGGTCAGCTATTCTCCTGTTGCTGAGATAGACTCATTCTCATCGGAGGGAAGGGTACAGGTTAGTAGGTGAGGTCACCAGGGCTGGAGGTGAGATGACTAAGGAGTATCTGCTGCTGCTTGACAGTCCCTTCACCAAAAAGACTTTGTTGGAATGCTGCTTCTCCATTTTTCTCATCACTTCCTGAAGACTGTGGTTCAGCTAGATAGGAGTCCTTGGCCATTCTCTCCCCAGTCAGCTTTCCCAATCAAAACCTCCTGGTCTTTCTACTGTGACCCTCAAATAGGATTTATTTAAATTTTTGTGTGGGTTTAAAGCGTTTATGAAAGGCAAACTTCCAAACTGAAAAGTATTTTTTTTTTAACTTTCAGCATCATTAGTAGTCATTTTATTACAATATTTTTATTATACAATAGCAAATATGTTTCGTGGGGCTTCTGGGACCTCCCTTTTACCCCACTGATCCGATTTAAATACTGACTCTACCTTCTAGCCATTTCTCCTTGCAGTGTCTTCTGGAAACAAAAAGCTGTCCTCTCAGAAGGCCTGCTTTTAGTTTCCCACCTACCTATGTCTCTCTAACTCTCCTTCATACCAAAGACCACAGATAAATTGTGTGTGTGTGTGCATGTGCGTGTATGTGTGTGTGTAACACTTTGAGTATGAAAATAGGGACAAATCCAGGTCACATACTTGTTTTTCAAAATGAGTGTTATGAGCAAACTTTAAAATAGCGTCAAGAAGACAAAAAGCGTGAAGTATCATCTCCAACCACGCAGCATAGAAAGTGAAGTCTAACGGACAAAATACAAAGGATTTCATACTGGCATGGAATATCTATTTTTTTGAAGAGCAATTCAGTGATGGTTGGGGTTGTTGGCTAGAAGTAAGCTAAACATGTTTGAAAAGTTTCACTTGAACCGATGAGAATAGGAGACAAGACTTCTCTGGCAGTTAGGGAATGGCCTTAGAGAGGAGCAGGTCTGCTTCTTGTTCTTGACAAGCAGTTTTGTTGTGGCCAGAAGTTTCTTTAATTCCATCAGCAGTTCTGTCTTGGACAGAGGCCAAAGGCACTGGATTGTGTCCTTGGTGGTTTTCTTTTCTTTTCTTTTTTTTTTTAAATCCTTTTCTTCTTGTGCACAGCAACCTAATGAGCACAGATTCCTGGAAGCTGTGTATGATCAAATACATCATTGGTCCTTGAATGTGTGCACCAGAAGCTCAGCCCAGTCACTGGAAGGGAGGGGTATATTCTACCATTGCTTTCCTTCTTAAAATTATTCCTTTGTGATTTGCCATCGTATCAATTATGTAGCTACCAGTATGTTCCTTCTATAGTCTATGGGACCTCACGCTTAAATTCAAAAGTCAAAGTAATGACAGTGATCTTGTGAAAACTGACGGCTCTTAACAACTCTGAGAACTGGATACTCTGTCTTCGGTCCTCCAACATCTGCATACTCAAATATATGCAAGTTGTCTCTTAATTTTAATGATTTGCTAGCATTATGGTTATCAAGTACCTCATGATAATTAGATGATGATATTTTATGCTAATTTTAGGCATGTTTGTCTACTGTCTGCTTGATTGCTTGTGTAATTTAATATATATAGTAAGAATATCTCTCTTCTAGACTCCTATCAAATGATGATCTTTGCACCTCTTAACGTAAAACCTATCTTGATTCCTTTAGATCAGACTGCTTGCTAATTTTCATTTCTGGATGTGTACAATTTGTGCCCCTTGACAGGATGCAGAATGTTTTAGAAAAAACTGGGTCTTTTGGATCTTTAACACTCAAGATTAAAGGATCAAAGGCTCAGAGGAGAGTTGAAATAGAAAGAGAGGAAAAATTAAGAGGACATAGGAAGAGAACAAAGCCCCTCTCTTGAGAGTCTCGTTGAAGCCTCTCAAAGGCTGAGAAGCAAGAATTACAACATTTAACATTTTCAAAAGGCCTTTCTCTTCCACCAACTTTAAACCTGTAAATTGTATAAAAAAAATCCCACTGGAAATTTGTTGCGCAAACCTAGTGATACCTAGTTTTGCCTTATCAGTTCATAATCTCATCAAGACATCTTTCAAGCCACCCTATAACATCACTTATCAAAAACAAAGATAAAAATCTTTCTGAGCAACTTTTCAAGTCATAATTTGTCACTAAAATAGTATGTATGGCTAATGCTAAAACACTTAGTTGTAACTGTCCCTTGAGAAGCCCATATCCACCTTTAGATATGTCCCCACACTTAGGTCTGTCTTAGTGTTTCCCTAAGCATTTTTTCTCTTAACTCTGCTGCTCAAAATATGTTAAAAATCAGTTTAACAGTTATTGAGGGAGGGTCCTATGAGTCCCCACCCTCATTGAAGTTTTATTGACAATTAACAGATACTTGAGGAAGTTCAGACATTTTCTTTAGTGTTACAGAGTCTGGTAAGTTGTCCATGCTTCTTTAAATCCATCTCCCTATGCTAATACATGGAACCCTAAGTAAACTAATTGAGTCACCAAAACAAGACATGAGATAATAAGAGGGACTAGTTGGGAAGAGTAAGGAAGCCAGTGGGAGTGAGAAAAAGAGATGGTAGTGGGCTGAATATCATCAAAATACATTCTACACACGCATGAAAGAGTTATAATGAAACTTATTTATCATCCATATATATTAATACAAAATGAAAAAAATAGTAAACTGCAGCTCTCCTTTGAGAAGTCTGCTTTGTGCTCATGGGTGTGATTTTATTCTTTTTTTGAGCACATTTCTTTCTACCTTCAATAAAACCCCAAATCTGACAGGCTGTGGTCCCAGCACTTGGGAGGCAGAGGCAGGTGAATCTCTGTGAATTCGGGGCCAGCCTGGTCTACAAGAGCTGGTTCCAGGATAGGTCCCAAAGTTACAAAAAAACCTTGTCTTGAAAAACCAAAAACCAAAACAAAACAAAACCACAAACCAACCAACCCCTCCCCGCAAAACCCAACTGATGGAGGAAGGTCATTGGTTAAATAAAAAGAAACTGCTTGGCTCTCATTGGTTATAAGATAGGTGGGAGGAGTAAACAGAACAGAACGCTGGGAGGAAGAGGAAATGAGCACAGACTCCACATCTCTCCTCTCGGGAGCAGATGCCTCAGAGAGATGCCATGCCCCGCTCCCAGGCAGACACACGCCATGAAGCTCCGACCCAGGATGGACTAGGCTAGAATCTTCCAGGTAAGACCGGTTCTCACAGATTATTAGAGATGGGCTAAATTAATATGTGAGAATTAGCCTAGAAGAGGCTAGAGCTAAAGGGCCAAGCAGTGTTTAAATGAATACAGTTTGTGTGCTGTTATTTTGGGGCATAAGCTAGCCAGGCAGCTGGGGTGCCAGGGACGCAGCCCCGCCGCCCCATATTTCAACACCCAACTCTGCCTTATATGGGTTAGACTTTAAATTCTGTTGTGCTTTAAAGCCACAAATTCTGGGGTTACCTGAACTGTGATTTCTAAAGTCAGGGAAGTCTTCAGGCTGCTGGGCTGCACACCGCTGACAGCACTGACAGCTGTTTTGTTCCTCATCAGTGGAGGGATTGGGTGCTCGGGGTTTCAGAGTTGTATGTAGTAGTGCTAAATTATAGTAGGAAAACTGGTTTTACAGAGATTTGTAAAGTAGTGTAAAGTTAGTATGTTGTTTGAAATCTTAGAAGTAATTATTTTCAATCCATTAGAAGTTTCAAAGTAAAAGCAAACTGATTTCCTGGACCAGATCAACTTGTTCCTTCCTACTCCGTTCTCTATTGCTCGCCCCACTGCAACACAGGCAACGGTTTCTTTTTACTTTCCAGCTTCTGCAGCTACCCCAGCAGTTAGCTGTGAAGACACACGTGCAAATAATATCACACAGATAGAGCAGTTCATATTTAGGACTATACATGTATATACGTATATGTATATAACAACAATTAAAGAAAAAAGAGGCCATGAATTTAAAAGAGAGAAAGGAGGGGTATATGAGAGGGTTTGTAGGGAGGGAAGGGATGGGGGGGTCACTATGTAATTATATTATAATCCCAAGGATAAAAGAGATAAAAAAGAAGTAAACTCTGTAGAAAACCAAAACTCTATGGTTAGATTTGTATGGAGTTCATGAAGCAAATGGCTAGAACGGGCTTGATGCTGGCTCATTTCCCTCCTCCCAAAGTGAAAACCCTGGATGAAAGGGGCCCCATTACCACACCGCGCTGGCTGTGAGACCAGAAAATTCAACACCATTACATCTCAAAAACCTCAAGTTCACCTGTTTTGGAGTAGTCTCTCTTTGTGTGTGCTCGTACATACTTTCCTAGATCCTCACCTATAATCTTATGGTTTATGTGAAAATTAGTTCTTTTATAAAATACATTTTAATTTTTGTGTTTTACATATGTATGTGTATGTTTGTGGTTGTGTTAGTATGTGTATGTACATGTGTATTTGTCTGTGTCCGTCAGAGGATAACATTATCCAGTCCTCAGTCACTGTTCACCTTGCTCTTTTGAGTTATATCTGTCACTGAAGCTGGAGCTCACTGATTCGGCTAGGCTGGCTCATCAGTGATACCCGGGAATCTGCCTATCTACAGTTCTGCAGTGCTTGGAATATAATCATGAGGTCTCCTGGCCCAGCGTCCAGCTTTTATATGTAATGTTTTGGGGGGTCCTGTTGAATTTTGGTTAAGTTCTACTAAAGAAGTAGACACTCAGGCTGAAGATGCTTAACTGGAACTGTATAAAACAATACACAGAAAGACATACAATTTTTATTTTTTATTTATTTTTTAAATATTCATTTATTTATTTATTCATTATGTATACAATATTCTGTCTGTATGTCTGCAGGCCAGAAGAGGGCACCAGACCTTATTACAGATGGTTGTGAGCCACCACGTGGTTGCGGGACTTGAACTCAGGACCTTTGGAAGAGCAGGCAGTGCTCTTAACCACTGAGCAATCTCTCCAGCCCAACATACAACTTTTAAATGAAAAAAACTTCTTTGAGGATCTTACACATGGGTACTACATTTGTATCATTTTCACTTCTCTCTCTCCACACTACATTTCCACTCCCTTTTAAATTCACGACCCTCCTTTATTACTTATGTTACATATATAATGTACTGATTCCATTCAATATTTCTGATTTTTACCTGTATGTCAGACTGACCACTTGGGGTTGGATAACCCAGGGAGCTTGTTCCTAGAGAAAACTGATTTTACCTCTCTCAGCAGCAACTGATTGTCTGTAGTTCTTCATCAAGGGATGGGACATTGGGAAATTTCCATCATACATGCTGGCATGTCAACTGGTGTTGCTATTATGAGGGTCTTCTTTAGACAACAGAAGTGTTGAAATTTCGTGGATACAGTTTCCCTGTCATGTCTAGGGTCTAGCAGGAGGCATCCTGGGCTTCTGGCTCGTATAAGCTCTCTGTCCCCGTTAGTATGATTTGCCTTAAGCCTTAGGTATAGGGGCTGTGATGCAGGTGTTTCGGTTTGGGGATGGACACCCTACAGACTTTTATTCTTTGCATTTTGGCCAGTTATGGATCTCTGCCATAGTCTTCAGGTGTGGGAAGAAAAAGGCATCTTGGATGTGGAGTGAGAGCTTCATTTATCGGTAAGTATTGCAAATATAGCTAGGCATTGTTCTGGCCTAAGAGAAAGGCAGTGGTGGTTCTCCTCTATGGCCTATGTCCACCCCAGCCACTGGAAGTTGGCGAAGTTGACAGTATCAGGCATGAATTCTCTCCTGATGAGTAGGCCCCAAGTCTAATTCAATGGCTGGTGGGTGCTCCCTAGATAAAAGTGTCTCTATTTTACCATTAGTAAATTCCTAGACCTGTCAGTGTGGTCACTTGTAAGCTCTACAGATAGGTAGAGCAACAACTGGTTGATTTTCCTTCTTAGTAATTTGCACAGCACCTTCTGATACTATGAGATTTCACCTTCATGGAGGAATCTTCTTGGTCAGTTCCAGCTCGGTTCCTCCAAGCAGGAAATGCAGTTTGGACTTTTTAGCTTTTTTAATTAAGAGAGTCAAAACATCAAGGAGACCACTCTGCTTAGAAATGAATGTACAGGACAGAAGAGGATGTTTTTAAAGGATCTGGGAGGGAAGAGGTAAAAATTGTGTTTACTGAGGAGTCAGATCACATGCATCCCAGGAATGGCAGAGGGTAACTCAAATTTCCTGATGGAAAACAGAACACGGTTTACTAAATATTCATTTTCCCATGCTCACTGAACAACACTGGGACTGAGACATAATTCACATCCAGAAATAATTAAACGCAAAAACATTCACAGTGTGAGATAACATGGTCTAAGACATTGTCAAAGTACTGTAAGTCTGTCTTTTGTTTCTTGTCCTAGAAAATGCAGTCATATTTTCTAAAAAAATTAATAACAATATGGAGAATGAACTCAAACTTCATGATTATATTTTACTGCCACCAAGTGGTTTCTTTGCTTTCTTTATAAAATAAATTTCTGGATGAAATAAATTACTGATTCGGTTACTAATTGCTCTAGGATACCTTACGCATGGTTACTGATTGTTCTAGGATGTCTTACACAGCGTCCCATGGGAGTGAACATGTCCTTCCATCTACCATCGCCTCCCCTGATAACAAGGGAACCTTTTCAAGGCTGTTCTTTACCTTGCTTCTGCATGTTGTGCCATCTCTTATTTACTTGTTAGTTGGGGGGTTAGCTTTGATGGAGAGAACCACAACATTAGTCACGCTAAAGCATCAAACATCTGGGCTCTCGTGATTCTCTTCCTAGACCATTGATAGCTGTGGCAACAGGTTATATGCCATCATGCCCAGCTCTGAATCATGCATTATAGAGACAATTGCCTGCAAGACAGTGAGAGAGACCTCACTTTAGATTATCTTCTTCAATATGGTTCCCCTAATATGGGTTACAGGATAGGGAATATACACATGAATATAACACACATGGGTTTCACACACATGCACACACAACCATGATATTTTTTCATGCATGCTTCTCCACTCTTATACCTATAGAGGTTAAATTCACATTGAAAGGCAGACATCCACGAAGGACAAAACTTCTGTAACAATCACCTTTATGTGACTTTTCAATAGAACAAGAACTATGATGAGGAAAGCAACCGTTAACACTGCGCCAGAAAGGGCAGCATGCTGATTGCCAATCATGTTTCTATAGCAGTAAACATCTATTTTTTAAATTGCCTTCTCCTTTTCTGTGGAAAGTCGTAGAGGGTACATGTTTCTTCACTCCGCAGACACATACCAGTGAAGCATAATGACTATAGTTGCAGAATGATGAGGAGGGCCTGTTAAAACTGTTACAAACTACACAAATCTCATACAGAAAAAAAATACTTGAAGTATCCATGATATCCTTCTCCTTAGAGGATTCAGGTGATTTTTTTCTCTTTACTACAGATTGGACCCAAGATCTCAGGCATGCCAGACAATGCTCTACCCCTGAGCTCAAGCTCCAGCCTAAATACCCTTTTCATCCCATTAGATGTTTTGTAAAAACTATACTTAAATTTTGAAAAATTTAAATTTTTCCTGTGCCAAAATTCTACATAGTTTCTTTTAACAGAAGTTAAATGTGCCCCATTTAATAAATAGATAGATAAATGTTAAGAGACTTGTAAAGACCAGTGATTAACTAACAACTACTGCAGTTATTACACTGAATTCATACAAGCCCTGCCCAATCAACTGCAAGCCAAGGAAGGGACAGGGGCTCAGTGAGCCTTATTCTTTATCTGAGATAGAGAGAAACCACTGCCTTTAGTTGTTGTACGCACTACTTAATTCACTGGGCTTCAACAGACAGTTTGAAACCTTTGGCGACACAGATAGCCCTGGCTAATCTCCATGAGTCATAAACAAAATGAATGGAGTGAGAAAAAGTTTTATAGGGAGGGGTGTTTATAGACTTGATAGAAAGGCGGGATGTGTGGTGATATGTTGTTTGTGCTTTAACAAATGATGCTTGCCTGAGATCAGAGTGTGAAACTAGCCACTCAGCAGACAGAGGGAGACAGACCTTTGTGAGTTCAAGGCCACACTCAGCTACGTGAGGATGAATCAGTCTAAAAAAGAGACAGGGCCAGGTGGTGGTGGCTCACACTGATAACCCTAACACTTGGGAGGTGGAGATGGGACTTGATATGGCTGGGCAGAGAGAGGAATATAAGATGGGAGGAGACAGGAGCTCAGGATTCAGTCTGAGGATTCCCAGAGACAGACTACCTCATTCTGTCTGAAGTTTTCATAGAGGTAAGAACTAGTGGCTGGCTGCTCTGCTTCTCTGATCTTTCAGTTTTCACACACTAATTGATGTGGGATTCCCCTCTGCATGCTGTGATTACCATTAATGAATAAAGAAACTGCTTTGGACCTATAGCAGGGCAGAACCTAGCTAGGCAGGGAAAACTAAACTGAGGAGAAAGGAGATATTTTCTCCATATACCTTGCCCAAGAAAGCCCACCAAACAGTGACCCCTCCCCATGGAGGGTCAAAAAAACTCACCAAAAGGTAGCTCCTTTCCAGGGAAGGTCAAGACCACTCCCACAGGCTATTTAACCCGCCCCCCCCTCCCCGAGAATTAACACGTGGTCTCCCAGTTCCCCATGGTCTTCCCTCTTCCCTCTTCCCTCTCTGGTGGTTATTTTGGTTCCCCCTCTCCGTGTTTTCCCAGGACCATCTGGGAGCACTGGCACCCTTTAAGTCTGAGTATCTTTTAATTTGGTATGATTTGGTCTGATTGGGATTATTTGCATTGGTGGAGAGGTTTGTTGGCCAGAAAATATTTAACAATTGGTCTCATTGTTTCAGGACTATGGTGAGACTGCCAATCATGGTGAGAGTGTAGGGTGGAGGACCATCCAGGTAACTGCATAGCATAGAAGTGAAGCAGTGACAATTGTGCTTGGGTCTCAGCATCACCTTCAAGGAACCATCCCCAGTAATCTGAACACTCCACCTTTCAATTGTTCTATCCCTTCTATATAGCATCACACTATTTTTGACCCCCCTTTATTATTGACTTTAATAATTTGAGGCTTCTGATTTTTTGCATGTCCAGGATGGCTATGAAAATCTCAGTGTGTTGAATGTTACAATGAACTGCCTTTTGGCCTCACTGATTTTTATTCAAGTTATAGTTGGCATTTTATTTCTCTCTAATCTAATATTTATAATAACTATTATTTCATTTATTGTGCTTGGTTTATTTCAATCTTATTTTTAAGGCACAGAATCAGATTACTAATTTGAAATCATTTTTCTTTTTCTACAGATATTCGCAACCATAAATTTGGTTCAAAATATTACATTTTCTACTGAGCAGCCACTAGTTTCTCCAAGTTTTCAGTAGGAAGCATCTGTTGTTAGACTATCTGGCATCTAATTGTGTTAAATTTCCTTTTTAAAATATGAACTGAAATTCCCACAAAAAGAAAAACTATACACCTGTTGATGATCCTATGAAGCTGACTGATTAGAACCTAGAGGAGAGTTGTAATGTTTTAGGCCCAGTATCAAATTATCCTAGGACATCTTTAGATCCCTAATAGCCATCCATTATTCTCCTCCATGTCCATGTAGTTTATTGAAATACATTAAAACAGACCACTGTTTTTTCACTAAAATGATAAGGATGTTATCAGATAGCATTTAAAACCTATAGAGGATATTTCTCTTTTTTTGCTATAAACACTCAACTTGCTGTTTCTACTAATATATATGACATGCCCCTTTGTTTATGACTTTTTTGTTCTTTAACTGTAAAAACATCATAAAGCTGTTATTAAACTGACTAATAGTATTTGGGGTAACCTGAATTGTGTTTCTTAGTTAAATTGGTTTATTATTACTGATATTTGGTTTCAGAATAAATTATCTCTTATTATTTTTTATATCTATTATTCTCTGAGGAGAGAGCTGAGTTTTTTGTTGACAGGAATCTTTTGTCTCCATATGAATTTTAGAATTTCTTTTTCCTTGTTCTTTGGAGAATGTCATTGGAGTTTACATGGAGGCCACATTGACTCTGGAGGTCACTTTGGGGACTTTGGCTATTTTAAAGAGTTTTAATTGTGATGCTTCATGAATAAGGGTGGTCTTTCCACCTCCTAGTGTTATCTTAATTACTCTCCCTAGTGTTTTCACAGTCTCTTAGTTCTTCTGGTAAGTTTAGCTTGTTCTTCGATACATTATTTTCTGACACTATTATGGATAAGACATTGTGCTCTTTTTGTCAAGTTGATACAAACTAGGATCAAATAGGAGAGGGACTGTCAAGTGAAGAGTTGCCTCTGCCATGCTGGGTTGTGGATATTTCTGTGGCAGTTTTTTTTTTTTTTTTAATACCATTCTGTGGCAGTTTTTTAAATTGCCAATAGAGGGGGAAAGTCCAGCCCAGTGTAGGTGGTGCTATCCCTAGGCATGTAGGCCTGGATTATCTAAGTAAAGTTAACTGAGCCAAGAGAAGCGATCCAGTAAGCGGCATTCCTACACAATATGTTGAAAGCTCCTATTAGGAGTTCCTGACTTGACTTCTCTCTTTGATGAATTGTAAACCAAAAGGAAAAGTAAAATCCTTCTTCTCCCACAAGTTGCTGTAGGTCAGTGTATCACAGCAACTAAAAACAAAGTGATCCAGGCAATGGCGACACATGCCTTTAGCCTTTAATCCCAGCACTTGGGAGGCAGAGGCAGGCGGATCTCTGTGAGTTCGAGGCCAGCCTGGTCTACAGAGTGAGTTCCAAGACAGGCTCCATAGCTACTGAGAAACCGTGTCTCAAACAAACAAACAAACAAAAACAAACAAAAGCAAAAACAAACCAAAGTAGGGCAATTTTTTTAAAGTTTTTTTTTTTTTATTTTTCAGTGAGCTGATTGTGGTTATGTGTGTTGGTTTTTCCATTCTAACACTGTGCTGAAATTGTTTCTATTCAAAAGTCTTTTGTTGTTTTGCATTGTCTTACTTTACTTTGTGGAGCTTTTTCAAATGTCAGGTTTCTGGCAATCTTATAACAGGCAAGTTTGTTGGTGTGATTTCTGCTACAACAGTAATCATTTTGCTGCTCTTGTTCAGGAAGCCATATTGTTGAGAGTCCATGGGTTCATTTTCCCTGTCATGTTTAGGGTACACTATGTAATAACAGGCCCCCTGGGCTCCTGGATCTTATACCCTTGCTGCTCCTCCCCCAACCTTTTATGGATTTCTCTGAGCCTTAGGTTTAGGAGTTGCAGTGAAGATATATCGGGTGAGGCCGAGCTCCTTACAGTCAGTTCTTCTCCACATCTGGATCAGCTGAAGATCTCCCCACTCATCTTGATCCATTGCTAAAAGGAAGCTTCTGTGCTAAGCGAACAACTATACTTGTCTGTGGATATAAGGATAAGTATTTAAGAAAAAAGGAAATTCTATCTATTTTAGGATTTGGCAATAGTAGGTTCTCCTCATGGGTCTATGTTGCCATCAGCCACGGATACTGGATAGGTTTACAGTAGTAGGCATAAACCCCTCTGCTGAGTGAACAATAAACCCAGTTAAATACCTGATGGTTAAGTCCAAGATAAAAAAAGATGCCACCATTGCACCATTGTGCATATCTTGTTGGTTCCGACCTTGCTGTCCATAGGCTTTACCATTGCATAGGTCATCTGTCTGCAGATTGCTCCTGTCCCTTGGCAGCTTGTATAGCATGATCTAATATGGCCAGAGGCATTTCTCTGTCTTTCAGCTCGTTTCCTCCGAGTCCTGTGTATGAAGTGTCTAGAATCTCCAGCAATAAAGATTTATCTTCAGATTTTAGGAGCCAATCAAGGGCAACGACAAATAGCCTATATTGTTGTGTAGCCTGTTAGACTTCCTTGACAACAGCTTGATATGAGGTTTCTCATTCCTGGTACAGGATTTTTGTGAATTGATGGCTCCTGTGTGAAGAATTATCTTTCAGGTAGCTTAATTTCATTAAAACTATATATCTGCACACACACACACACACACACACACACACACACACACACACACACACACACGGTGGAGAGGGGAGGGAGTAAATTTAAATAAATATAATATGAATCCCTATGTCTTTTTAAAATGTCCTTATTGCTATTCATTCTCCCTTCCTCCCTCTGTCCATCTCTCCTTTCCTCCCCCCTTCTCTAACAGATTCCCAGTTAAAGCTCTCCTGGAGCAATGGCTCAGTGGTTAAGAGCACTTGGTGCCCCTTCAGAGGAGCCAGGCTCTATTTCTAGCACCCACATAGTAGCTCACAACCCATTTCTAACTTCAGTTCCAGGGGTTCTGAAGCCCTCCTCTGGCCTCTGAGACACTGCGTGCACACAGTGCATTCATGTACAAGCAGGCAAACACGCACACACCTAAAATGAAAATAAAAACTATTTGTATAAAGAATTGATATTTTAACAAATCTATTTCATGGAGAGGTCAGTGTCTTGTAATTATAGGGTCATACAATTAAGTTTTTAAAATTTTGAGATCACATCACCTACAACATTTAATGTATTTCTTTTTTACTTGTGTCACATTTATTTCTCTCTTGCCTTATTGATGTAAGATTTTAAGAATTATATTGATCAAATGTGGTGAAAGCTGAGACAATTGTCTTATTTCTGATGTTAGAGGAAATACTTTCAAATTTGACTCATCATTATAATATTGGCTATATGTGTCTTGTATATAACTATTGTATTGATAAATGGTCCTTCAATAACTGGTTTCTTTAGAACTTTTATAAGGATAGGGAATGGGATCTTGTCACAGTCTTTATCTGCATCTATCAAGATGTGATTTTTATTTTTGTTTTTATGCATTGCTGTATTATGTGATTAATATGTATATTTAAGGAAGGACATATCCCTTGATTGAAGCAACTATATCATGCTTTAGGATATGTTAACTACAACATTTAATTTGTTTTTCAAATATTATATTGGAGAATTTTTTGTGCCTGGATTTATCAAATAAATTAATTTATAGTTTGTTTTTATAGCCTTACCAGGTTTTGGCATTAAGTTGATTATTTACTTTGTAGAGTAACATTCTATCTTGTGATCCAGTCTGAAGAACATTGGTGTTAGTTTTAATTTGGAGTCTGATAATATTCAGAAGTGAAATTATCTTAGGCCTTTTGGTTGTTGCTGAGAGACATTACCCTTTTGACCTAACTGTTCATTGTAGATTTATTTAGATTCTTTGTATCTTACTGGATTTGTTTTGTTAAGCCATATGCTTCTAGAAATTTATATACTTCTATATTTTCTAACTTCTAGAGCATAAAGTTTTGTGCTGAAGAGATTGTACAGCAGTTAAGAGCACTGGTTGTTTTTCCAGAGGTCCCAAGTTCAATTTCCAGCGACCATATGGTGGCTCACAACCATCTGTAACTGCATCCAATAGAATTTTCTAGTGTTCAAGCATACATACAGACACACAAAAGTACGGATGTACATTTTTTAAAAAGCTATCAACCATCATATTTTCACCCATTTGTGCTGTATGTCCAGGAATTTTGAACTTATTGAAGTCCATTCACTAACATTCAATGTACATATATGTACAGTTCTTACATCTCCTTGATGGATATTTCCAAGTATCTCTATTATTTCTATCTATTCTATCCATCTCTTCTTTATCTTCTCTTGTGTACTTTGGCTTGAAATTTACTTTGTTGGATACTAATAGTATTTCCCCTGCTTATTTTCAGGTTCAGATTTTTTTTCAGTCAGATAGTCCTCCACAGTTCCCAAATTCCTGACATAAACAACTTAGAGAGAAGAAATGATGTTCACCTGCTTTAGAATAGGTCATTGTGGTAGCCAGCTCTGCATTTATGAAGATTTTCAAGATTTCCCTTCTTTCTTTTGTGGAAGATCTGTGAAGGGAGATCTTTGTCTTCTCTAGATGCTTTGTAGACCCTGACTGTGTCACTTAGAATTCCAAAGACTGATATTCTGGCTTTCCTCTGATCACCAGCTACTGTTGCTGATATTCTGGCTTTCCTCTGATCACCAGCTACTGTTGCTGATATTCTGGCTTTCCTCTGATCACCAGCTACTGTTGCTGATATTCTGGCTTTCCTCTGATCACCAGCTACTGTTGCACTCCAGTTTCTTTCCATGGTCTCCATCACTCCTTGTGACCTCATGTCTACTGATTTGCTTCAGCCTCCTGGAAGTATAAGAAACTGCAAAATTCTCTCATTTGCCATCTATCATGTAGATTTTCATGGTAATCCTTAGATATATTTTATATTTTTTTAAATACTTAATTTTGTTGCATGTTTATGAATGTTTTGCTAGCATGTATATTCTCACACCATGTGCATGCACTGCCACAGTGGGCAAGAAGATGACACTAAATTCTCTGGAACTGGAGCTATGGCTGGTTGTAAGCCACTGTGTGCTTGCTGGGACCCAAACACAGGTCCTATGCTAAAACAAGTGCTCTTAACCTCTGAGTCATTGTTCCAGCCCCAACTTTAATTGTTTGACAAAGGGTATTTCCGTGAACTTGAAACATATGGATTTGGTAGACTGGTTGGCCAATAAGTTCCAGGAATCTGCCTGTCTCTGCTGTACTCCCACCCCACTGCAGTCATTACAGGGATATGCCTTGATATTTTTTCTTTTTTTTTTTTAAGTATTACTATGAGTTTGGGAGATCCAAAGTGGGGTTCTTATTATTTTACAACATGTTTTTTTTTTCTGACTGAGTAATTGCTCCATCTCTTTTCCCTTGTTCTCATTTTTATTTAATTCTAGTGTCTATTTGATTCATTTATTGTAGGATATTAGCTATTTGTCTCCTTCTAAGATGTTATATTTGCTTTGTTTTTATTTTCATATGTCCTTGAGATGACTTCTTAGGCTATTTGAGATAACAAAGATATACATTTATCGAGATGTGTATTGCTTAAGCTTCTCTATTAGTCTTTGAGATAGGATTTATCTGTGTAGCCCTGGCTGTCCTGGAACTAGCTATGTTGACTAGACTGGACTCAAATTCTGAAATTTCCCTGCCTGTGTCTCCTGAGAGAAGGAGAGAGAACATGAGCAAGGAAGTCAGGACCGCGGGGGGTGTGCCCACACACTGAGATGCGGGGGGGGGGGGGTGATCTAATGGGAGCTCACCAAGGCCAGCTGGACTGGGACTGATGGAGCATATGATCAAACCGGACTCTGAACGTGGCTGACAATGAGGGCTGATGAGAAGCCAAGGACAATGGCACTGGGTTTTGATTCTACTGCATATACTGGCTTTTGGGGAGCCTAGTCTGTTTGGATGCTCACCTTCCTAGACCTGGATGGAGGACCTTGGACTTCCCACAGGGCAGGGAACCCTGATTGCTCTTTTGACTGGAGAGAGAGGGGGAGGGGGAATGGGGGGAGAGGGAAGGAAATGGGAGGAGGTGGAAATTTTTAATAATAAAATAAATAAATAAATGTAACTTGACACACTTGTATTTTAGATTAAAAATAATTTTTCTTTATACTTTTGTCAGTTCAATCATATTCTACTATTATTAATAGAATTTCTCATCATAATCATTTGGGATTTATATGGCCTCTCTTAGGGGATGCTTATAACCTCCCAAGATAAGGGAAGATTATTTCTAGTAATTTATTTAATATGCTCTCTTTGTCATTAACTTTGTCCTTCTTGCTTTCAGGTATTATAAAAATGTGAATATTTGTTCATTTAATGGTGTTTGATGGGTCTTTAATGGTCTTTCCATTCTTTATTATATTTTTTCTTTTTTTAAAGAGACTTTTCATAAAAACTTTTTAATTTCAAATATATATTCTTCCAATTGGCCTTCTGTTATTGAGACATTCAGTTTTTTTGTGATAAAACAAACTGCTTTTATTTAAGTATGCATACACATTTCAGCATTTAGTGATTCTTAACTGAGTGGGGAACATGGCAACAATTAGGAGGTCAGGCCCACTATCTGAAAATGTGGTTACATAGAGCTCCTCTGAGGCCTCCTTCCCAGGAGTGGCACTACCCATGGTGAACTGGGCCCTTCCACATTAGCCACTAATTTCATTAAGAAAATAGGCCCACAGATTCCCCACAGTCCATTCTGGTTGAAGAAATTCCTTAGTAGTGCTTACCTAACTTTGACAAAAACTAGCACCCCCAACTTTCATGTCTTCCTTTTTTATTTTTAACTTAGAGTGTAAGAAGTGCTGTCCATATGCATATGTGTGGAGTTATTCACTGAAACATAGGCCACAAATCTAAAAAAAAACTGACTTGCCCTTCTTCAATAGCCAAAAGAGCTCCTTAGCTTGGCATGGGGCTTCATGAGCATTTCCCCTGATCCCCCAAGATTCAGGGGACATAGAAGAAGAGGAGGCAGGAAGATCACTGAGATTTTTCATAATCAGAATTTTAAATGTTTTATTGATAATTTTGCCACAAATAATATTGTTGAAATCTATTGCCAGAAATTATTATAATTTTTAAAACATCATAATATTATAAAATATTATATATTTTATATAATATAATATATTATAAAACATCATAGTATCTTGGCTTCACCCTGTCCTATTGCTCTTATTATTTTAAGATCAGAATTCGATATGTCATATATTTTCCCAATTTTATTGTGGGTGTTATTCTTTTTTGTATGTGTGACAGGGTCTCCTGGATGACCTGGAGCTAATTGTGTTGGAATATATTATGTTGACAAAACTGGCCTTGGCCACACAGATCTAATTGCTTCTGCTTTCCAAGTCTGGGTTTAAAGGTAGGTACTATCATGCCTGGTCTTCTGGACAGTATTTTTCATTTATGGATTTATCTTATAACATATCTTGAAGTTTTGATTATTCACTGTTGACTTGATTCTAGCTGGGTTCCCATAGTTTGGTCTCTTTATGGCTTCTCTAGATATCAATAAGTAATTGGACACAGAGATCACTGGTGAATTCAGAGAGAATTGTTCTCTGTGGCTCATACAAGGGTGGGGTCATTCTAGCAGCTCAAGCAGAACAGTATAGAGAAAATGAGTGCATGAAAATGAGTGTAGGGTTGAGAAAGCAGTGGGTATAACATGGAGGCAAGGGTGGTATAGGAGGGTCCTTCTATAATTGTGTTGCTTTTATTGGTTGAATAAAGAGACTGCCTTGGCCTTTTGATAGGGCAGCCCTTACAGGGGCGGAGTAGATAGAACAGAATGCTGGGAAGAAGGGAAGTGTGGCAGACACCATGATTCTCCTGCCCAAGATGGACGCTGGTTAGACTCATGCTGGTAAGCCACAGTCATGTGGCAATACACATTAGTGGAGATGGGTTAAACTAATATGTAAGAGTTAGCCAATAAAAGGTTAAAACTAATGGGCCAAGCAGTAATTTAATTAATACAATTTCCGTTTAAGCTAGCTGGGCAGGACGGAACAAGGGGCCCTGCTACCCTATAACACAAAAGGTAGAGGAATTAGAATGTTTCTATCTGCCACTTTAGCCAGCGCATCCCTGGGGGGGAAAATGTGCTTTGGGCTGGGGAAAATTCTTTGTGAGGTGTCTTTTTGCTCTGTGTGCTCATGCTTAGGGTGGGTTTATGGTTGAATGTATGTATTTTTGTAGCTTGACTTGCTCTATTGTGATACGTTCCTGGGAGTAAGACTGCAGTCTGAAAAAGTTGTTCTCTGGTCAATAGTATGAGGGACTATGCTCAGAGGGAGAGTGACAGCCAGAGTCACGGAGTCACAAGCATTGTGTCAGTGTGTCTGTGTTCATGCCCAACCTGCCTTTGGAGTAGGAGGAGGGGTTATTAGTAACTCTGTTTGTATATAATGCAATCATGCCTTCAGTACTGCACTGAACCGAGTCCGCACATTTCTTGCCATGTATTTGCCTGATTCTTTTATAAAGGTTGATTGTTTCCCTTTCGTGTCACAATGCTCATCCTCTACAACGAAGACTATCAATGTGGCTTGGGTTACAATCCCTGCTGGGCCACATTGGGCTTAGAAGGCAGTTAAGCATATCCTTGAGACAGAGTAGTAAAATTGTGGACTCCTGGAGACCAGGATATTCTATGATTTCTAAACCCTAAATTGTCCCAAATTTAGATAAAAGATAATTCCTGACTAACTTCAAAGATAGCTAGATCCAGGAGAGTTCCTGACTAAGGACCTCCAAGTTTCACTATCAATTGATGTGAGATGATTTTCTAAAGCAGAGTTACTGTGTATTTTTAAGGTTATTTACCTAAGAACTGTACAACATGAGAGGAATGGGAAACTTCCCAATAGCAGGGCTATTAGCATCTTAAAGTGTACTGAAAGATTTTGGGAGTGATTATTTTATCTTTCACATTTGTCCTGGCAAAAATGGGATTCTCCCTGCTCCATCTAGAGAGAAGAGGTGACAGACGCTCAAACAATTTGTTCTTTCTTCGTATGTTTTTATCTCAGATCTCCAAATCTAAACCGTTTCAGCCTTTACTCACTCCGTTGTTCTCCTGAGGTCACTCATTTAAAGTGTAACTACACGCCTGTTACTGTGTTCTTTGTGAAGATGTGGATTGCTGTGCGTCTCAAGTCAGGCATTTGCTCTCCTCTTTCAATTATTTTGAAACATATATTATTGCTCATCTCCATTTTGATGTATAATTTCACCCAACTGCTATCAGATGACAACTTTTGTATGAATTTATTTTAAATTAGTGCAGGCTTAAATGGTCCAATTTTTAGTTTGTCCTGTAGAGTATTTGATTATTTGATATGTGCCAAAAATGTATATTTTGTTGTTTAGCGGTTTGTTCTCTGGATATATGTTTGGTATATTTACTTACAATGTTTAGCCTTTCAGTTACATTCTTTGTGATTTAGTTATTTGTTCTATATGGATTTATGCACTATAACCATTTTTGAACTATTATTAATATTTTTCTATTTTCTCATTTGGTTGGTTTTGCTTCCTTTATTTTTGTGTTATACTGTTAGCTGGATGTGTTTGCAGTTGTTATATCTTCTAGATCGGAGACATTTCTATTATAATAAAATTCCCTACTCTTAACTAATAACTTTTTGTATTTTAAAGTCAGTTTTTATCTGAAATTAGAACAGTTAGAGCAGATTCTTATTCCTAAGCTTCGTTTACCCATTTTCTCATCTTTAATCTATATGACATTTGATTGAATATGGAATGTCTGCTCTGGACAACAAACACACTTTTATTTATTTATTTTTTAATTTTTAATTTAATTTTATTTTTTTGGTTTTTCGAGACAGAGTTCCTCTGTGGCTTTGGAGCCTGTCAGGGAACTAGCTCTGTAGACCAGGCTGGTCTCGAACTCACAGAGATCCGCCTGCCTCTGCCTCCTGAGTGCTGGGATTAAAGGCGTGTGCCACCATTGCCCGACTGTACAAACACACTCTTAAATAATATTAAAAAACTTCAAGCATTAATGCATTTTTTTCTTATTATCATTTAATCCATTTTCAGATAATGATACTACTGGTATATTTCAATTTTAGCCTGCCATTTTGTTCTTCTTGGGATCAAAGCCAGAGCTTTGTACATATTCCACCACATACGCTATCTTAACTTACCAAAAACTTCTTCAGAGTTTCACTGTATTCTAGTGAAATGTAAAAATTTTACTTCCATAATGCTGCACTCTCTCTTCCTTTCTATACTACTAATTTTATTCATATTATATGCCACAGCTATATAATGTTTTTAAAATGTGGACATCTTAATCAAAGATTCCCAGCTTCAAGAACTATGAGAAATAAGTTTGTGGGTTTTTTTGTTTGTTGTTTGTTTTTAGATATTAAACAACAGACATTATGATATAGTAGCCAAAACAAAATAAGATACATACCACTTTCTTTCACATGAAAGAACTCTCTTGGCATTTATTATCTAGTTGATCTGATAAATAAACTCTTTTAAATTGTGTTTACCCAGGAACACTGTTACTGAATTTGGAAAAACTTTGCTAGATACAGGATTCTTGCTTGTTTTTTTTTTTGTTGTTGTTTTTTTTTTGTTGTTGTTGTTTTTTTTTTTTTTGTTTTTGAGTATTTGGTTGCTTCTTTGGTTTGCTTTCCAATCAGCACTCACTTCTGGTGTTTATTATTTATGATAAGGAGTAAATTGCAATCTTATTGCAGTTCCCTAGTCATGATTTTTGACATGTCTGTGCAGGGCTTGAATATAGTTACAACTATTTTAAATATGTATATGCTTAGATTGTCTTTAAATCAATTTCTACTGACTACGTTTGTTATTTAAAGTTTAACCCAGTATTCCCTGTTCCATGTCTCATATATTTGGAGGGAAATAGACATTAATAAAACACATTGAAACAAGTTTAGATCCTGATATCCCTTCTTTTGGGCTTTGCAGTTCTTGGTTGCTATTTGTAGCTTGTTCATTTAGTGACTTAAATCTTTCAGCTGTATATTATTAAGTCCATTACATAGATGAGTCTACTTTTAGTTCAGGTTTCTTTGTTATCTTTTCATCATCTCATTAGGATTTTGGTCATTCTATCTCTTTTTGATATCATAACCAGCCAGGAACCTCCACCAATTGATAGCATATTTCTTTGCTGCTTTTAGAATTTTCCTTTTCATTAACTTCCCCCCTATCAGTTTAAATTGAAGTTCAGTTTTTCGGTTGAAAGGTGCTGTTCCATTCTTTACATAGAAGCTTGTCCGTTAACAGTTTCCTTGGTTATAGCCATTAAAATACTGTTTCTATGGTTTTCTAAAGTAACCCCTTCCTAGTTGCATTTGACAGAACCGTGGAGTAAGTATATGCTCCACAGTGCAATCCAAATAAGGTAACATCTGTTTCAGAGACAGTAAATTGTCAGTGTTTGATACTTTTGCTGATACCATGAGAGTATTTTGTTATTTTTTCACTGGGTTTTATTTCTAAATGTTCTAGCTGATTTATCATACTTCCTGCTAACTGTATTACAAAAATGATTGTCATCTGTATAGTTTTTAAATTTTGTATATATGTTTTCTCAAATAAGGAAATTAAACAGTTTTTAATTAGTAGCTCCGTATTACATTTGGGAAGCAAGGTGAAACTGAAAAACAGCTGATTTCTGTGATTGGTAGTATATTTTCATGGATACAATAATTCTTGACGAACCCAGAAATACATGGTACAGACATAAAAGTCACAAAAGGACATTTTAAAACTGAAAGAAAGTCTGTCTCTCACTTCTGGAACATTTGAAGATTGGGAACATTTAAAAGTCTTTCCTGTTTGAGAATTCCATGCATACTTATTTAGAGTTACCATTACTGCGATGAAACATCATAAGCAAAAGAAGCTGGGGAGAAAAGGGATTATTCGGCTTACATATTCTGAGTCACAGTTCACCGAGGGAAGTCAGGACAGTAACTCAAACTGGGCAGTAATCTGCAAGCAAGAGTTGATTCAAAGGCCATGGGGTCACTTACTGGCTTGCTACTCATGGCTTGCTCAGCCTCCTTTCTTATAGATCCCAGGACCAACAATCCACGAGTAGCCCTACCCACAATGGGCTGGGCCTTCGTCCATCATTCAATAGATGTTCCCTTATTCTCAGATGACTACGGCCTTGTCAAGCTGACCAAAAGCTAGCCAGCATAACACATACAGTGTGTTTTGATGAAGTCTAGTTCCTATTCCCCACCCTACACTCCCTCCTCTAGCCCTCTCTCCATTATTCCCTCCAAATTTCATGTGTTCCTTTAAAAATTTAATTTATTTAATTTAAAATTCATGCAATACATTTTGATCATGTTTTCCTCTCCTCCAGCTCCTTCCAAATCCTCTTTACCTCCCTCCTTATCCATCTTTATGCTCTTTCTCTTTCACAAAAACAGACAGTAATTACCCCTCCGAAACTCCATAGAAACACAGAAAGGGAAATTAAACAAACAAGAGATCAATAAAACAAACAAATGCCCAAACAAAATGAAACAAAAGAAAAAGTTCATTAAAATGTCACTGAGTTCATTCTGTGATGGTCAACCACTCCTAGATATCAGGCATGGACTTCTAGTGTGGTTGCTTTACCAGTTGACACTAGATTGGAGAAGACTGTTTTTCCCTTTTTTGGTAGGTGTCAGTTGTAAACAGCTTCCTGACTAGGGATGGTACCCTGTGTCCATCTCTCCCTCTCACTGCTGAGACCCTGCCTGGATGAACTTGCTTAGGTCTTGTGCATGCAGCCCCAGTCTCTGAGTTTGTATGTGCTCTAGCTCTCTTCTATCTGGAAAGCACTTTCGCTTTGGAGTCATCCATTAGTTACCTCTGGCTCTTACAATATGTCTGCCTCTTCCTCCACGTAGATTCCTGAGCACTGAAGGAGGAGCTAAAGAAAGATACCTCACTTAGGGCTTATTGCTCCAAAGTCTCTTCACACTCTGTACATTGTTCAGTTATGGGTGTCTGTGTTGATTACTATCTACTGTAAAAAGAAGCGTCTCTGACTAGAGATAAGTGGTGTACTGACATATAGCTATAGCAATATGCTCCCAGGAGGCGTTTAACTGCTATGTTTCTGTTGCAGAATAATAGCAGCTGGTTTTCCCTTAGGGGTCATGACTATTACAGAAGGAATTCTTCCTGTTGCCGGTAACTCCTCAGCTATGGGTGGGATTTCGTAACCATGTCCCTTATCCAAGCTTTGATTTTGTCTGGCCTGGTCTTTAGCAGATCACGTGCATGCAGTTACAGTTACTGTTGGTTTCTATGTGTAACTTCCCTGTTGCGTCCAGAAAACATTGTTTCCTTGTAGGTATCCAATACCTTCTGTCTCTTAACCATCTTTTCACCCTCTCTTTCACAATGCTCTCTGAGACCTGATGACTTGATACATTCTCTCTTATATATTAGTCTTGCTAATAGCCTCTCTCTCTCTCTCTCTCTCTCTCTCTCTCTCTCTCTCTCTCTCTCTCTCTCTCTCTCTCTCTCTCTCTCAAATATTTTAATACAGGGTGTCACAATGTAGCCTTGGCTAGTTTAGAATTCACTATGTGGATCAGATCAGGATGTCCTGGAACTCCTAGAGCTCCTTCTGCCCCTTCCTTCCAAGTTCTGGGATTAAAGGCATGTGATACCATTCGGTGTCTCTGTTAGTCTCTTTTCCTCTGCACATGGACCAGTTTTGGGTCTTTGTATCAATCATCATCTACTACAGAAACAAAGTTCTCTGATGAGGATTAGGGAAGTACTGATCTATGGGATGTAGCTGTACGTCCTGAGAAGTTTGGTTTAATACTGTATCCATTCAGAAAAAGTAGTTGCCTCTCCCCCATAAAGCCTATGTCCTACCCAGCCACAGGCTCATGGCCATATTAATGGTGCAGGCATGTGCTATGTCTTGTGGAGTAGGCCTCAAATTGAATCAGAAATTGATTGTTTATAATATTATATAATTATTTATTATGTAAAGTTCATGCCAATATTGTACTAGTGGGTATATTTTGCCAATACATCATTATTATAGTAGAAGTTAGTGGAGGTTTAGCAGCAATGTTAGAGAGCACAGAATTCACAATGCTCTTATGAAAGACTAGGGCTAAGTACATAGAACTTTTCATCTTATCTTTACATTGTAAATGAGCCTTGACCAAACAGGAGCTTCAAATGGCATAGAAGTGGTAAACAGGAAGCCCTAATAGTCATCACCTATACCAGGAGTAGCTGGAATATTTTTGCCTGGAGAAGACTATAGTTTGCACAGGCCCTGAATTGTGTTTGGTGGGAAGCCAGAGTCACACTGATGCATTTCCCTCTAGTAACTTCCAAGATAAAATTATATGCTCCTTTACCTGAGATCTTGCTTATAGTGGTTTGAACGGGGATGATCCCTAGTCTCTGGTAATTGAATGCTTGGTCCCTAGTTGGTGGTGCTGTTTGAGGAGGCTTAGGAGGAAAAGCATTTCTGAAGGAAGTATGTTACTGGGAGCAGGCTTGTGAGCTAAAAGTCTTTCTCTCTGCTTCATAACCATGGCTGAGATATAATGCTGTAATCTGTTATTTGTCTCTTGCTGCCATGCCTGCCCCTGTACAATGTGAACTCACATCTCCATGAAACAGTAAGCCCAAATAAACTCTTTCTTCTATAAGTTACCTTGGTCATGATGTCTTATCAAAGCAACTGATCCACGGCTGCCCAGATCTATCTTGAGATTTCACTTACGGGGTTCTTAAGGAACATCCAAGTGAGGGTCTGCAGAAGCAGTGTACTTCTGCCCCCATAAATGAGCTTCTTACCTTCTGTTTCTCTAAAATTTTATAGTCTTGTGATATTCCTAGATAGCTCTACTTCTCTACCCTTCACCTTTGAATGTAGAGCTGGGCTTTTTGATGGCTTTTCTTTGTTGGAGATTCTCTTTGGGAAGATTCACCTGAAAAGTTTGGCTACCTAAATTAGTATGAAGGCATTCACACTGTCTATGGACAATGATGGTCTGTCCTAGTGTGGCCTGGATTTTGTGCTACAATCAGATGCATACAGGTGCTAATAGGTTTTCTGTAATATGATTATATGTTCCTCTGTCAAGACAGAAATCCAGATCAAGCAAAACTGGGAAAGTAAAAGAGCAGGTATATTTGAATAAAGCAACTCCCAGGTGAACCTTCTGGTCCCAGAGATTGGGGCCAGAGAAAGTCACACAGCTGCAGTAAAGCAGCGTGCATACATACACTGCAGGTGTCCTCCACAAGCTGGATTTATACCCAAGTATGATCAAAGCTGACCATTTTAGGAAGGTTCTTGGGCTGCTGGCAACTTCAGGGATGAAGCTGCCATAGCCTCCAAGAATGGAGAACTGGGCTTTTTGATGGCTTTTCTTTGTTGGAGATTCTCTGAGAGGGTGGGGTTTGGAGAGAGAGAAATGGGGCTTCCCACATTAAGCTGGAGTGAGTTGAAAGTTACAGTCAGACAGTGCCCATCCTTCCTATCAAGCACATTTCACCTTAGTCACAAGATATGTCATGGTGAGGTTGTCTCCATCCCTGCACAGCGCTTATAAATTGATATGTATCTGGTCGCCATGTTAGGAATTATATCACCTATTCAAGTCATCCAGAGTGGTCCTATCCTGAGAAAAGAGCATAAAATGATTAAGGTTCATCATTCTGCTAACAAGAACTTCACCCAAGCTTGTAGAGATATTCCACAAAACACCAAAGCTTCAGCCACTGTGACACATTAAGGCAGGGCTTATATCCATTAGAACTGAAGAAGGCATAAAAACACTATTCAACTATCTGGAACCAAAATCAACATGGCCTACTTAACTGACACCATGAGATACATATCTGAGAGAAATACTTTGCTATGAAAGCTATCATATAAATTTGATATAGCCTGTTAGTACTC